>NC_061136.1:4174335-4821957 GCF_905220365.1 Vanessa cardui
GATGAGCACGAGAAGAACTATAAACACAAATGAAGCAAATATATTTAGTGGTGCTTGCCTGGGTTTGAACCCGAAATCATCGGTTAAGATGCACGCGTTCTAACCACTGGGCCATCACAGCTAAAATTTACTATGAATAATGAAATGTTCACACAAAAATATTTTTTTATCAAGTAAAACACTCAATAATATTTATTTCAAAACATAATAGTAACATTATGTGAAATATCAATGAAATATAAGTAAACTATTTCATAATCGATGCTGTAACATACTCTTACGATATTTACATTGCGCAAATAGATACATTATTTTGAAACGAATCTTTCTTAAGAACCAATGATACAAGTCTTCATATAAGTACTCGTGTTTACAATTATAACAAGTAAACAGTAATATTGACACGTTCTTTAGTTCAAGTTATTTGAAAACGACGGATATCAAAAATAGTTGCTTGAGGTAAGCAATTTCATTTGTTTCTTATAAATATTTTGTGTTTAATATATTGTCATTCTATTATGTAATATTGATTGTATAAAATACATTGGTTTTTATACCTAAACTTATGAGAAATGAATACTCAATGTTTCAAAAGTTAACGTCTCGTAAGGGAATACCTGCTGTCCAAATCCCTGTTCCAAAACGTGTTGGTATCCATGTGTCAGAATATCATTCGACTCATGTAGCTTTCATATTTTTTCTTTTATATCCAAGAAAGGGATGAAATATACACACTAATTACGTGTATAAAAACTCCTTGGTCCGTTTAGATTGCAAGCATCAGTCTTAAAAAAATATATTTCATTGACTGTTTGTAAGCCTAGATATACAGAATCGAAAACAATAGTGACCAATAGTTGGGCACTAAGTACACTCACTAGTAAAGTAGATACAAGCGTAGGTGTCACACACACACACCAAGATAATAAAGTTGGCTCAAGTTAGTTGGTTTTAGTTCGTAGCCTTACATTCTTTCTGGATGATGTTTATATATAATTATTATTCTAAAAGTTTATAATAAAAGTCAAGAGTATTTCTGAGTTCTTGTCATTTCTACTTCACATGTGAAATTTATTTAATAATATGTGTGTATATATATACCTTCATAATCCATACTATGAAAGAGTTATTCGTTTTCTTTGTTTTGGTAGAATCGACATTCCGATCCAATTTATAGCTCCGCGTTTAATTAATTTTATCAAATAGCTCATAGCTGTTCGAAATTGTTTGCAAAAGCCTACTTGAATGAAGTTTATTTTGTTCAAAGGCTATGTAATACAAACAAGTATATAAGAAGCTATAAAATCAATTAGTATATGGTTATATAATATTCTTCTCTTACATAGCTTACATTTTTTTTATTATATCTAAATCAAAAGATTAATTTTCTTTATACCTAACTTATATATTTATAGAAAGATTTGGTGTATTATATGGTTACCAAATTAAAATTACTACACGATGACGGACTAGAAAATAGTAATCAGTTAAACTACAAAAACGCGCGAAAGCGTCCATTTTGAGTTTCGTCACAGATTATACATACTCAACTTATCAATTAATGAATAAATATGAGACAACATCACATACATCTCTGATCCCAATGTAAGCTAAAGTAATTGTGTTATTGAAAATCAGAAGTAACGACGGTACCACAAACACAGACCCAACACAACATTTAAACTAATGATAATCTAAATCGACTCGGCTGGGAATCGAACCCGCGACCGAGGAGTGGCGTACCCATGACGGTGTACACAACACTCGACCGCGGAGGTCGTCAAATTGTTGATATAATTTGTATAATTTTGATTATCTATGGCCAGTCGCCGAATACTTTACAGTACAAAGTTTCTTTCAAAATCGTTTTATCTTAGAAACATAAATTTATAACTTTCGCGTTTATAATTAGTAATATATAATAAATATGTATAATGTATATTATGATGCTTGTAAGCATTGTAAGTATTATGGTTCCGCTGTGATGGGCGAAAATTTTTTATCGCTGATTTAAACAAACCATTTCATGGCGTGGCATAGTTAGGTATTTAAGTAATTTATTGCACTATGTGGGCTTATCGCATTCTTAACCAACCTTTAAGTGAACAAAACGTTAGATATTATTAAGTGTTCCAGATAATGGCAATACCTTTATTTGTAATAAATATATATGTAACGATTAAAATAATAATACAATCAGGGTCACTTATATTTATTATGTTTATTCGAGTAGGCTGCAAGCAATTTTGAATCGTCATTTAACAATTAAGTGAACCAGCGGTTCAGAATGTATTTTCTACGGAGAAGAACAGGCAAGAAACTGATTAGTTACTCTTTTTCAACATTTAAAAAATACAGTCATGTTGTTAAATACTATTATATATGTGTGTAATATATCATTAATTGTTAGGTTAGTGATTATCCATGACAATACAAAAAATACTTAGCAGTAAAATATTTATGAATCAACCACACCTACGTAATTGTAAGAAACCAAAATATTTGCGACACAATGTTAAGCTACAGCCACACTTTCGCCTAACTGTAATAAAACATTCGTCAACACTTCTAAGACAAATTACGTTCATTTCTCAAAATAAAAGAACTTCAACGGATATACTTTTCTAATAAATTAAAACATCAGTATCCGAGACTGAAATGTTATCTCATTTATCAACATATGAGGCTTTTATCGTTATAAAAAAAAAGTAAAGGAGGTTCAATATGTTTTTATTTTACAATAATTTACAATTTCACGTATTAATATAATGTGGCTTTAGAGGAATTTGGGCTGCACAGCGATGTGAAAGCTGCGTTTACAATCTTGACCCCATTAGGTCATTATTATCCGCACTCACAACATAGCACTTATTTTTACATTTAACTACAGATTAATATATATTATATATGATATGTTATGTAATTCTATAGTATAAACCATTACTAGATATATTTTTCAAAACCTTTTTTATATGTGTCAGACACACTTATATCTCAAGTTATCTCTCGCGTTTATAAGGGTTGCTTGTCATGAGTTAGGTTAATATAACCTTCCTTGTAATTCAAGCTTGCTTTACACCAAATTTCATCAAATTCGATTCATTTGTTTGATTAAAAAAGCGACAGATGGACAGACAATTACTCTCACATTTATAATATTAATAGAGATAAGAATACTGATCGCATTAATAGAATTCTTCATAATAATTTACTTTCATTATGACCAATTATTATAATTGCAGCAATTGCATAGGTATGTCCGGTGCATTCAACCCATTCCTTTCCAACGTTTACGATGTTCTACTACTATACTCAGTAGGTCAGCCATTAAATTGTCTTCCAAGACATTTATGAATTCGATATTAATAAAATATCGGACGTCCGTTATAACACCGCAGTTATATAATCGGACTTATAATATAATTTGAATATTTTACGTTCGTTATTAAAATATACGAAATAAATAGTCCATTTATATTTAATACGCTACACTAAACCAAGATATTCTGCAAACAAAAATCGCGTTTCGTGTCGTAATATGTTATGTTATATGTAGAAAACAAAAACTGGATTAAATATTTTATTTATTCTGAAAAATAACAATAGAATTCTGAAATTATAGATAAACTCATTATATAATCTTTTTCTATTTGTATTAAAATAAAGATAATTTTTGAATTTGGAAACATAGGTACAGTGTCCATCATCTCTCTTGATGCCATTATATTTGCTACTGAGATTATTTTTACTGAAAAACCCAACAACTTTTAACAGCCCCATGGGATTTGAACCCAGGAACTCGGTATATGCTGCCTTATCTAGCCTATAGATCAACGAAGCGCTCCGTGAAATAAATAGAGATTTTTTTATGCCATAGGTTAGCGGACGAGCATATGGGCCACCTGATGGTAAGTGGTCACCATCACCCATAGACAATGACGCTGTAAGAAAAATTAACTATTCCTTATATCGTCAATGTGCCACCAACCTTGGAAACTAAGATGTTATGTCCCTTGTGCCTGTAGTTACACTGGCTCACTCACCCTTCAAACCCGAACACAACAACACTGAGTACTGTTAAATATATTTTATTGTTATTATACAATATGTTTCTGAGATTCGCTGTAAGAAAAAAAACGTTGTATAATACCCCTAATTGTAAAGTTTCCATATATGACTTTATCGTTGTATACATTTCACTTTCATATGATAATATACATGAAACTATGTAAGTAATATGATATTGTTCCACTCGATGCACAAATCTTTAGTTCAATGACCTCTGATGTAATACGAGACTAAGATCATTCATTCATTTGCATATAACTAAGATTCATATAAATCATTCATTTTCATAACTTAATGGGATTCATAAATTTGCATAACAACTATTATTTTATTCTAATAATTATTAAGTTTCAAGAGTGATGAATTACGCAAAATACTTCGTATTGTCAAACCTGACAAGTACTAGTAATACAGGGGGCTTAGGTTTTATATGCAAAGTAAAATAAAAGATAAAAATTAAAAACGCACTACCAATCTCTCGAACTAAAAATTTTGGTTGTATATGTATATGTATGTATAAAGTAAAGTAAAGTAACAGCCTGTAAATTTTCCACTGCTGGGCTAAGACAGTCTCTCATTAAGGAAAAGGCTTCGAACATATTCCACCACGCTGTTCCGATTCGGGTTAGTGGAATGCACATGTGGCAGAATTTCGATGAAAATAGACACATGCATGTTTCCTTACGATGTTTTCCTTCACCACCGAGCACGAGATGAATTATAAACACAAATTAAGCACATATATATATAGTGGTGCTTGGCTGGGTTTAAAGCCGAAAACTTCGGTTAAGGTGCACGCGTTCTAACCACTGGGCCATCTCGGCTCTGTGTATGTATAATTAGGCTAATTTTATAATAATCCTGAATGATTTAGGCAATTTGGTAATCTATTACTTACATAAAGTGTCGGTAAAATAGAGGCGATAGTGTAGGTGGTCAATGATTTATTAGCGAATTTATTGAATCAAATATATTCAATTAGTTACTTAGTTAAGTTATCAGTATACAAGCTGACTGCATCACTGCCCACTAACTAATTATTATACCACCCACTGCAATACTTTGTGATACTGTGTTCCAGTTTGAATGTTGAAGGCGCCAGTGTAACAAACACAATTAATAAATAACATCTTAGACCATAACGATTGGCGATGCATTTATGTTGAAAGAAATTGTAACTTAATATTATATGCTGCTTAATCTATACATATAATAAAATTGGAGTATCTGTTTGTAATATTAAAATAACCTAAAAATGCATATGTATGTACATATACCAAAGTACCATTATTTTAATTTTTTTCAGTTGTTTGTGTATTGATTAACTTAACTCACAACCGCTGGACCAATTTTGACGGGACTTTTACAAGCAGAAAGCTGGTGTAACAGGGAATAAATTAGGCTACAACAATAACTTAAACCTTAATTAAAACGCGCACAAACTCGCGAGCACAGCTATTAATAACTAACCTGCAAATTAAACAATACTTATACGAATAGATATATATATATATATATATATATATATATATATATATATATATATATATCTATTCGTATAAAATACGAAAATAGTAAATTAAAGTATAAAATAAGAAAATTGTAAATTAACAATATATATATATATGTTATATATATATATATCTATTCGTATATATATATATATATATATATATATATATATATATATATATGTATTGTTAATTTACAATTTTCTTCTTACCTCTTAGCTTCCACATATGACCTCCTTACCACCTAGGCATGACTAGTAACTAGCAGGTTTGACAAAAATGTTTGTGTAATTTGTCACAATTGAATATAATAATCTAGAAACTTGATGATATATAAGCCAAGTCAAAGTATATACTTAATTTATACAAAAATGTTAAATACATTCAGTATAATGTACCAAGTTTACTCCAATAAATAAACTACCACGCATTTTATCTAATAATCCTTGGACCAAATATTTGCAAGACCCGTTCCATGCAATAACTCATATTACTTTTACCAAAGGTTCGTAAACCCTGCATATTTCAACATGTCGTTAACTGTTACGTTATCTATGAATCGTTTACAGCAGACAAGTTCTTGATTGCGGCTTCGCCCCAATTAGCTAAGAATCCTTGCTTAAGATCATGATGAACGGTATCAGAAGCAATATTTTATTCGAAGCTTCCACAGCCTTCAAGGCTTAATTAAATATTGGACAACATTACATACATTACTTTGATCCTATTGTAAGTTGCCAAAGAACTTATGATATGGAAAATCAGAAGCAACAACGGTAATAAAAACACCCAGACCCAAGACAACATAGAAAGCGAATGAATTTTCTATATCGACTCGGCCGGCAATCGAACTCGGAGTGGCGTACCCGTGAAAACCGGTGTACAAATACTCGATCAGCGATCGTCAAATTAATTTAACAAGTATTTCATTTATTTTAGTTTCACTAAAGTATTATACTACACTTTATACAGAGCCAAGATTATCCAGAGGTTAGGTTAGAATGCGTAAATCGACGGGTCCCAAGAACAAAATCGTATCTGCGAAATTCCTACTTTACAGTGTGATTACAGTGGCTTAAAGTTTTGTAAAACTATGTTTATGAATAATATTTCGTTTGATGAATAAATTTCGAAGGTTTTTTGATCAAAGGTCATTCAATAAAATCAAACAATCAAACACACTACCGTGTAGTTAATGTCATACAGGTTAATAATTAACAATAAAGTCGATTTTGTCTTATTTTTCCATAAGATTTTGTTCTTGGGACCCGTCGAAATGCTTTTGAAAATTGTGGCTTCAAAATCGGTTGGTTGACGTTTTTCATTCTCATCGTTCGTTGTGCTGATCAATCCATCGTGCGGAAATCAGCACGTATTTGTGGAGAATATGCTTCACGTGTACAAGGATAAGTAGCAAACTCCAAAATAATCGGTCTTAGCCCAGTAATGAGACTTTTACAGGTTACTTTTACACTGTACTCAATTGATGAAGTAAAACGACAATACCCTCACATAACTTATTTCTAGAGAAATTCTGTGATTTTTATTCTGTTATCTGAACTTGGCTGTCACGCTACCGCGTGTCCAGATATCTGAAGAAGACCTATTTTAAACTAAATTTGGTAATTTTATCGAATACATAACAAAAACTTTTAAGAGCAGTTTGCTATTTTCACAAAACAAATAAAATTCATTGAAAATATTTAAACTGATTTACGTAAAAATAATTAACATCTTTAATCTTATACAAACTTGCTATCGCCCGCGGTTTCGCTTGCGTTTTATGGTATTTTAGGTTTGGTTATCATAATTATGTTAGGCAAAAAAAATGTCCTTCATTGGAATTCAAATTTTCTTCAAACCGAATATCATCAAATTCGGGTCAGTGGTTTGGTATTGAAAGAGGGACAGGCAGACAAACAGAATTACTTTCACATTTATAATAATAGTATAGATAAAAAATAAAAATGTTTAGTTACATAACTTACCATGACCACGTGAAAAGTAGACTAACTCGGATATTAAAATTTTTTATTGCTCCAAGGTCGCCCAAGTGCTGACTGCTAATGAAACAATATATAAAAAAACAACACAATGAAAACAAAAATACTTTATTATGAATGTATCAATCAATTTTAAATAATTATATTACATATTACAAGTGAACGTACTTTATGATCGGAATGTCAATTGTTTCGAGAGGAACCGGCTTGAAACGGAGTTGGTTTTTTTGTTTATTAATTCCTAACAAAAGGTAAGCACCTATACAAACTATATAGAATTATACTTGATAAAAGTGTAGCTGAATTGCTAACATATTAATGTATGTTTGGAGGTGTTGCTATTCTTTTGAGGAGTAGGTTTGGAAGTTATTTCACAACACTGCTCCAATGCGGGTTTGTGGACACGTTAGACACATGCAGGTTTCCTCACGACACTTTACCGCCGAAATTTAAAGTACGTGTTGGAATTCAAACAAACATAACACATATTAATACATATTACAGTAATTTGATTCAAACGAATATTTAAACTCGACTTTGAATGGGAAAGTCAAGAATTTTGTTTGTTTGTCTGTACGCTTTCACGTTTAACTATTCAAGAGATCGCCATCGTGAGAAACCGGACATCGTGTACCAAACTCACTTGGTGGTAGGGCTTTGTGCAAGCCCGTCTGGGTAGGTACAACCCACTCATCAGTTATTCTACCGCCAAACAGCAGTACTCAGTATTGTTGTGTTCCGGTTTGAAGGGTGAGTGAGCCAGTGTAACTACAGGCACAAGGGACATAACATCTTAGTTCCCAAGGTTGGTGGCGCATTGACGATGTAAGGAATAGTTAATATTTCTTACAGCTTCATTGTCTATGGGTGATGGTGACCACTTACCATCAGGTGGCCCATATGCTCGTCCGCCAGCCTGTACCATAAAAAACACATTACCTCCCTCTTACAGGTGAGCGAAGCCGTCAAGAGTAATAAGTCAAATTTTATTATTATTTTATAACTGTACTATACGGATAAAGTGACGTCACTTATCTCAGAACATACAAAGACAACGAAAAATATTCTTATTTAAATGTGTCTGTGATTGTTTGTGTTGTATATGTGTGCGAAAACTCAACTTTCACTTATACAAATGAATTATGCAAATTTTAATCATAGCATCTAAATTATTACAAATGTTCGTCTTATTTCGCTAAAGAAATTAATAAACGACATGATAGTATCAATTATGTTGTACGATATCTGTTTCCAGTGTTGCCAGTTTAAAAAATGTTCAGATTTATAATTAAAAAATGATTCTAATTTGTTGAGTTAAAATAAAAATTGCTGAGATTCTAACTTGGGTTTTTCTCAGTATTTAACTGTTTGCCGAACCGGTGCTAGATTTTTGTCTCAATAATCAAGTGTAACACTTCTTTGTTCGATAAAGATTTTTGACTTAGACTTTAAAAAAAGTTTTAAAAAGATGTTATAAATAAAAAGTATTTTAACGCAATGAAACCTTCTTTCACAATTTATGAAAAAAAATTACATTGCCAGATTTATAGTAACCAATCAGGTTAGTTTTGTTGATTGTTTTACTGTGTGAAACTATATAATATACAAAATGTATTCAGTCCGTCATACACACACATACATATTACACATTAGATGACAGATTACTACGCACGCAAAGAGGAAGAAAAACAAACGGTGTCCGTAATGCCAGGTCTTTTGTCCACAGATAATCGCAAACAACATATTGTTACTAGTAGCCATTCCCGATTTCGCACGAGTTTCTATGAAATTAGACATATGAATACTCACGATGTTTTCCTTCACCGCCGTGCACGAGATGAATTATAAACACAAATTAAGCATATGAATATTCGGCAGTGCTTGCCTCGGTTTGAACCCGCAATTATCGGTTAAGATGCACGCGTTCTAACCACTAGGTCATCTCGGCTTCTCTTCCAAGTGTAATCTAAACTAAACAAAAAACAATCAAAATCGGATCAACTGTTTAAAAAAACTCTGTTCATAAAATTACAGAAGTATTAATTATGCTATAGATACAAAAAAAAAATTAAAAGATTTAAAGTCTATTAAGAACTGGGTAGTTAACTTCTAATATTGTCATTACTTAATTAAGTATACACATATTTTATAAAGAATTTATTACGTTGGATAAAGCGACTTATTATAATAGAAAATTTGTTCTCACATAATCAAAAGTGACTTCAAAATCGTCCAACTTACTTTACAGTTAATAGAAATCTCTATTTATAATTTAATGTCAACCCGAGTGAGGCCGTAGAACAAATACTTCGCAAAAAATGACATCGTAAAATCCCTATAATAATGACGAAACAGTTCGAAATTCGAAATTTTGAAACTAATTTTGAAAATTTTGAACACTTTCTTAAATGAAATTTTAGTGTCAAATACATTCAAAAATATATTTTCAAAATAAAAATATATTTATTGTTCTTATATCAAAATACATATCTCACAGAGGCCCTGTACCACTAAACTAGGAAAACCCGTATTAAATTTAATGCCAAAATAAATAGTGTACAAATAAAAAGAGAAAAAAGGAACACAAAATAAAAAAAAATATGTAACATTATATCGATTAAAATTGGAGTAGGTCGAAAACAATTTACTTTTTTTTTAAGTTTTGTCATTTGTTTTTCTCATACTATCATACAACCGTAGAACTGTTCTCTGGCCGGCCAGTGTTCTTAAATTAATTCCTTGTTAAAATGTAACAATTCAGTAGTAGAATTAAGCTATATATTATATGCATATAGCTTATTTAAATAATTCATTAACTCCATACCAAATAGATACACATAAACAAAAAATACCACTTGTTCGATAACTAATACATTCAGTAATATAAATAATTAGGCACGGTATACGTGTTGTACGTCACAACAATTAAAGTAACAACACGTAAATGTCATATTTCTGAATATGCCGTAAGGAAAGTCACGCTACTTCCGCGCATGTACGTGTAACAGTTTATCCGACAAAGGTATGTTTCCTTACCACGTTTTTCTTCGGTCACGCTCGAGATAAAAACAAAAAAAATACTCGTGTAAGCGTTGAATAGATGACCCATATTGTTATTTCAGCGTTATATCGAATTATTATTCTAGTATATTTTTTATCTTGGCCTATTAAAACTAAACAAATCTGTCAAAAAAATATTGTTAATGTATCGTATAATCTTGTACTACGCAATACAAGATTATATGATTTCCAGGCGGGATATAGAAATGTTAAACTGTTCTTAAGTGATATGCAACGTAATTAAAACAGAGGAAAAGAAAAACCGGTTCTTCTTGATAGAATCTACTTTACGAATAGGTTAACATTTGATTCAATACTGTAAACATGATGAATCAAAAGAAAATGAAATAAATTAAAAATTAAAATAATATGAAAGTAACTCTGTCTGTCCGTCGCTCTTTCACGAGCAAATCGCTGAGCTGAATTTGATGAAATTTTGTATGAAGTAAACTTGAGTACCAAGAAAGGACAGGCTACTTTTTGCCTTATATATAATAATGAACACCCTCAAACGCGAAGAATATTTTGATTTCGACGGCCTTGAAAAAAATTATTTAAAATACCGGTTTATACCAGTTAAAACCGGTACCTGTGACGTAGATGACACTTCTAACACAATGACTTATCTTAGCGTGTAATCAAAGTGAAACTCAACCTCAACTTGTAAGTCAGGAAATATTTCCCCAATGTAATTAAACTTTCAACAAAATTAACTTTCGATGTTACGAAGTTTTCGCAGCTAATTATTTTGGAAATGGGTCAAATTTTTTACCCTCCTCTGACGGATCGTCTGTCACAAAGAATCTATCGAACAACTAAAGTTTAAAAATTCCTAATATAATTACATGTTTTTCATACAGAAAATCATTGTAAAATAATCTGTAACATACTTTAATTAAAAAAAAAAAAACATCATGTATAAGATTTTAAATGAACACGGGTATTTTTATTGTTACAGTTATTAAAAAACTATTGTTTTGTGAACAAGAAATTCGTTGATAATGTCAAAATATCGAGATCCATCAATAAAATAAAAAAACATGGTAAATATGCCGTTTTTAATAACTGTAATAAAAGTATTCAACTTTAAAGAAAACTATAAAAAAATTGTTCAAATTTCATTTCAGCAAGTTCATATAATACATATTATGTTAATAAAAAAGAAACAAAAACCTTAATTATATAACCTATTTTGTATTACTCAATACCAAATTACAATAACCAAATGATTTGCATATTAAGATTTTTGTTTACGTAATTGTATATACACATATGTTTACTGGTGTTTGGTGAGTTCTCAATAGCTGTAACTGAATAATATAATGGTATTACTGTGCATTAAAAAGGGCGTGAACTACCATAGTAACTGATAGAAGACACATAACATCTTAATTTACAAGGCTTTTCACACATTAATAGTAAGAGTATATGTTCTTCAGTTAGTCGTTAGCAATTAAAATTTCTGTCGAATATAATTTATTATGTAGTTTCTATGATACTAAAATTATTTAGAAGGATGTTATAAATCTATTATAAACAAGACATTTGGATTATAATTGCTACGAGATAAGTGATCTTTAAAATGTATTATAATGTTTAGAAAACAGTTAGTCAGAGATATGAATAATTCCTCGTGTGTACTTTCGTTATGTGCGTATACTGTAATATAATTATCCATTATACTATTTTTGTTTTGTACGTCGCTGTGTGTGTGAGGAATAGTTCAACAGGCTTTCAATTAGAGGAAACGTCGGGCAATAATGCCTAACGTATGATTTCAGCTTAAGCATTAAATACTTGTACGGCATTGTATTAACTTCTTTGGCAAAATAAAATATACTCATAAAATAATAATAAGTTTAATTTTGTGATAGATTTGAGGTTATGAGCCGAAATCCTGTGTCGTATAAAAAGTTGTAAGTTTGCAAATTGGCGTCAACACTTCCGTGAACCAAAACGTACGCACATAAGTTTTGCATGTGCAAAACGTCTTTACGTAGGTACGCTTACACACACGCTTAGGAGCGTATCAAATTGCTGACCTCATCGGATTGTGAGAGTAAGCGAAAAGTAAATGCATCTCTTTCAGCATATACAATCCTACTCAGTGACTTCCTTGTTGGGAAACGTCGTGACTCAAAATTTGTCAAAAGGTCATAGTCATATGAACATGTGCATTCTCCTCTCTCTTTGAGGAGAAGATTAGGAGCATATTCCACCACGCTGCTCCAGTGTAGGTTGATGAATTCACATATGGCAGAATTTCTTAGAAATTAGACACATGCAGGTTTCCTCATAACCACAGGGCAATCTCAGCTACTATCCTATCCATCGTCGGCTAGTCCTACCATTGTCACTTAAATATATAATTGAAGAAATTAACTAGCTAATAAAAATATTAAACAATATATTAATGTTTGGAAATCAAGAAGTGAAACTTGAATTAAGCGCGAATTCTCAATTAATTGTATTTCTTTTTTATTATTTTAAAATAATAGAACCAATTACATGAAATCAATTAAGAATAAGTGACATATAGCACGCAAGCGATATCGGATATAAAATGTTTTAATCGAAGTCATTATAAACTTACCGTTCAAACTTCAATGGCTGCGGCTGTGAAAGTTGTCTGCGCACACTTCAGACAAAATTGTCTTACGACAAATAATGTCGTGATAAAGTTCACATTACAAAAACCTACGCAAAATATATTAAACTCATATAATAACTTACTACAGAAAATAAATACAGAATAGAATATGTATTATGATTTAAAATAAACGAATAAAATATTCACAGTTGATTGAGTGGTCAATTAGCAATTGTGTTAATAGAACTATGTTTATAGTAAGTACAGTACAGTTGCTTATAAGAATAGGGCCAATAAAAATGGACTGAGAAACAGTTACAATTCCCTAGCCTAACCCAATGAACGCCACTGTAAATGTTACATTAATTTTATAGACATATAAATTTATCGTTTGTATTATTTTTATAAAAAATGCAAAAGTCTTCTTTCTCTCGCTATTTTTCGGCCAAAGAAACGAAATATTCTATACTGGTTTGAACTACAAGGATAGAAGGAATGACATATACTTTTTATGCATAAAAGCTGATGAAATATTTCTGTTATAAAACTTCTATAATGTATCGAATTTCTTCGTTAGTTTCATGAATTTTAGTGGACAGAAAAACTAGTTTCAAAATTGTCTATAAAATGATATCAATAACAGCTATTCACGCATTAAAACCACAGCTATTTTACTGGACAAATTTATTAGTATAAAATACTATCTCCAACCTTATTATACATAAACAATCGACGTAATTCCTTTTTTTGTGAAATCGGTATCATTGTTGAGAATTTATTTATTAAATTGTAGATATTATCGAAATGAAATAATTTGTACAATTTTATGCGACTGTCTTTTATCTGACCTGTGCATAATATTATTTTATCCATTATTTATCAGATAAAGTGAAATAAGGTTTAATTAAAAGAAAGTTACTTAATGTTTTGTACTTAACACGATCAATATAATATTTATTGCCTGGTAGTAAAAAACCGGTTACAGTACAGTGAAGTCACCTAAGTAAAGTTGTAGGAGTTACTAATTAAAAGTAACTGTACATTGGACAATAATTGTATGTAATTACAAACATTATTCATTATTAATTATTAATTCCATGTCATTTATCAAATATTTTAATTAAGGCTCTCTTTGCCTTACACAATAAACCACGGTTACTGAATTGATGATCAAAGCAATGTAACTAAATACTGAACGCCCATTGGTCGACTCTTGTGTCATCATATTTTCAACCAATGAAATTAATTAATTTTACTTTGACCAAAGTTTCAGAATCTAGAGATTACTTTTTATATAATATAGACATCTGAGCAAATGGGAGACCTGATGGTAAGTGTTCACCACCACCCATAGACAATGAAATACAACCATGTCGCGTATGGCTCTAGTTACACTGAATCAGTCACCCTTCAAACCGAAACAAAACAATACTTGATACTGCAGTTCGACAGTAGAATACATTTTTAAGCATATGAAAAATAGAAAGAGATAGCAATATATTTTATTATGAATTAGCTGAGAGATTAATTATTAGAGAATCAGCATTGTGTTGAAACAATGTAACAAAACGCTGTTCGTTACGATGCTATTATAATCTTCACTTTTTGTTTTACCATTATTTCCCAGTGACCTTAATTGCCATGAACTTAATTACCTACATAGTTCGCAATAGAATTGGACGGGGTTAAGTATGCAGGATAAATAATCTATTGTTACATAGTAAACACTTAAATTTTTTTTTCGTTAAAAAATATATCACGCAATTCTATCACATTTATAATACTATGGTTTTAAAAATGATGATTTGTATAAATTAAAAATCAATTGTTTTTAATCTGTAATCTTTTGTAATTTACTAGCGACCCGCCCCGGCTTCGATGGGTTCAATACTGATACTAAATATTCTACAGAATTTGTTTATTTATAGTTTCAATATATAATATACAAAACCGTTCCTTTTGAATCATATGTATTAAAAAATTAGCATCAAAATCTGTTCCGTAATTTTAAAGATCTAAGCATGTAAAGGGACAAACAGTGGTAAGCTACTTTGTTATATACTATGTGAAGATATGGCAACCCAAAGATTGAGATTGGTAGTAACAGCAGTTACATAGTGTATCCGAGGTAGGTTAAAATCGACTTCCTAAATTTGCTTACACACTAACATTATTACACACACGTGAATCTGGCATAAACTTGTTAAAACCGGAATGAACCAGTTTAACAATGATACGCATGTACGAGTAATATAAACATTAAATTCGTACATTACTTTTTAGTTCTTATGTGCAATACCACATATATGTACCTATATAAGTTACGTCTGCAAATACTAACGCCATGCTTTTTTTACCTACAAGCAACTTACTCGGCTTCGCATTCATTTCATTTTTTGTTTATAAAAAATATGTGATATAAATATATTGTATACCGAGCGCTCTGCTTTAAAATTAAAGGTTATAGTCGACAAAACGTTTTTAGAATCTGATAATCACGGACATTACCCCTACATACAAACAAACTAATTTTACCTTATTATATATATACATTACACATAGATAAATAATCTAGAGTAAATGATCATATAACAAAAGATTGAAACTTGTTAATCGGTACAGGTAATATCATCTTCATTTCATCACCAATTCATTTTTACTTGCGTTAATATCATTTAGTCGAGGTCAATGCACTCTTATCACACGAGCAAAAATTGGCAGACTTTTAGGGCTTCGCTTACACCATGCGGGCTGTTGAGGAGCTCGTATAGAATAACTCTAAACTTCTTCAACCAGAGTTAAAGCCTAAAAAAAATTTTTGCTGACGTCATAATTATAATTAATCGACATCAAAACAATTATACCTACAACTTATATAATAGATGCAAACTTAAATAAATGTAGGAATTACATTTGGCATTAAAGCTTGATCTGCGGTACGCATGTAATGACGACGATTATCGATGTCTCGATTACGAATCGACTTTTTTAATTTACAATGTAACAATTTCATGAATTAAATTTCATTGTATTCCCTAACAGGACAGGACAACTTTCGACTGTTATTATTTCGAAAAATATTTGAGTAATTATTTATTAAAATGACTTAACAAAAAATAATTATATAGGAACCTATATGTAAATTAAGTTTTACTTTCAAAACGTTTTTATGCTCTGTTGATGAAAAAAATAATATAGTTTTAATTTCTAGACGAGATTACGTACAGACTGACCGAGATTTACAATGAAATCCGTTAAATTTATTGTAATTTCGAAATCGAGTCGCGCTCAGTATCACACGGTTTTTTCGTATGCAAGTTCCTTTATACGGAAGGAAGTATTGTGTTATTAAAAGAAAAAGTAATTATATAAAGTAAGAAAGATATTAATATACGATTATTTTAAGACGGTATTATGAAATCGTACGATCACTTTTTAATTTGACATCTCTCGATTTTCCTTATTCGATTCGATCATTCGAAATTCAAAAACGAATATCGATCGATCGCAAATTCGTCTAATTAAGCCTTTTTATTACGTGCCAGTGAAAGTTTTATTTTTAGTCTTTTAAAGAAAGCATTGTTCATTCGAAATGAGAGTAAATTAGACAATGTATGTGAACGGGTTAATGTGCGAACAAGAATGTTTTGAGGCTTTATTGTTACTGGCTGCTAGAATTAACCTTACATTAAGATATTTAAAAAAAAAAAGATTGTTATCAATTTATTGCAGTATTGTTTTCGACCGTGGTCTATACCATTTTCTGTGTGATACTAAATTTTGTTTAGAAAAATGTAAATAGTTTTTACTGGCCCGGCCCAGCATTTCAATTTACATTTACATCCGGTCATTGCACTCAGTCTTGTCTTAATCCAAGATACATTAAGAACTTCACTCGATATTATAAGAAATGAAAGGGTAATAAGGCTTTATAGAGGGGGTATTATATTTTATTCATTTATTTATTTCACACATAATTTTTTTTAATTATTTAATGTCAGCCCTGAATTCCAAACTAGCTTTCGCTGTGTTTTCGTTGTGTGGAAGTCAGTTCCTTCCCAGATGTTAGGTTACAAATTGTTTCTTATTATAAAAGTAAATGAAAAATATAAAAAAAATGTAAAAAAAAATACTAAAAATCAAAAACACAAAAGAAGCTAAAGAGCTATGCAACAATACTTAGTATTGTTTTGTAACTTTGTAGGGAGAATGAGCTACTATAACTTCACGTACAACAGACGTTACATTTTCCATCATAATCCCAGGTGCATTGGATTACCATCAAGTAGCTTATTTTTCTAGGCGATGTGTTATAAAAAAAAATGTGTGTTGTATATGGACATGTATGGACGCCCTCTGCCCCATCTAGGGGACATAGGGCGTCTATACACACAACAGCAGCCTGTAAATTCCCACTGCTGGGCCAAAGGCCTCCTCTCCCTTTGAGGAGAAGGTTTGGAACATATACCACCACGCTGTTCCAATAAGGGTTGGTGGAATTCACATGTGGCAGAATTTCTATGAAATTTGTCACATGCAGGTTTCCTCACGATGTTTTCCTTCACCGCTGAGCACGAGATGAATTATAAAGATAAATTAAGCACATGAATCAGCGGTGCTTGCCTGGGTTTGAACCCGCAATCATCGGTTAAGATGCACGCGTTCTAACCACTGGGCTCTGTCTGTCCATACACAGATAGTAATTAAATAATTAAGTGTTGCTCATTCTCGCTTATTTATGTTACGACATAAATAAGCGAGAATGAGCCAGCGGAACTTACTGGTCTTATCTCCTTAGATTGAAATAAAAAATAGATATTACATAAAATTCACAATTATTCTCCAGCGGTTGTTGAACTGCAATAAAAATTCTATAAATTGAAATCAATTTCGCAATTGTTCCGCATTTGTAACATATTTAACGGGAAAAGGAAACGTTATGACATTGCGGCTTAGCCGTAACCGCAGAAACGTTTACGTTTTAATGACTTTTATTTGTGACGAAACAGAGAATTTTTGAAAATAATATATAAAAAAATGTAACTTTAAGTAACACCTTTAGCTCATACATAGTAAAATACCATCTGACAGCATAGATATCATAGAAACGCTTTTAGGAAATTCTGTTAAGCGTTTCGGAGTACATACAAATCTTCTATCTTAACACGTGTTCCATTATTATACAACAACAACAATAACAACAACAACAGTCTGTAAATTTCCCACTGTTGTGCGAAGGCTTTAAGCCAGCAGTATGAAGTTTACAGACTGTTAATGTGTATTAAATATAAACGTTATATTTATAATTAGATATTAAAATAATAGTGCAAGAATCCTTATTAAAAGTATACAACACATCGTGTATATAACACATCGTCATATTCACTGATGATAGGGAGGCGAAATAAACATCTCGTTCTTTACACAGATTATCAGAAATTCGATACAAAGGAAAAAATCTACTCGAAAATTCCACGCGGTCTTAATCTGTACTTAATTATGATTAATTGTAGTATCAGAAAATTAGAAAGTTTTGAAGTAAATATATATTGTTATTGTTATATCCAATTGAAATTCATCTTATTCTTAAACATATTATATCATATTAATCTGTGGAGTTATTGAAGCTTGAATCACAATTCTTATCATTTTTTTCTTTTAATGCGAATAATTGGACTTAATTTTTTTGTATGCAACATCTTAACAAGTAGGTATTTTTTATGTAATAACACCCGCTGAGCTTCTTTCGCCGGTTCTTTTCAGGTCTGAGGTATTTTTTCCGCATCGATGATACAATTGCGATAGTGAATAAAAAAATACTTATATTATTGAATAAAGAAATCTAAATTTAAATTTGACACAAAAATATACAAAATTTTATTCTTTAACCAACATAACCTGCTCTCTAAGTAATACTTTTAACGAATTACATATATTATCTGTATGTACAGGTTGTGTCAGTGTCTATAGTACTGTAGATTATTAATTATATATAATACTTATATATAAATAAATATTAATTGAATAAATTCAACGAATACAATCTTATTTATTTTGCTGTCTCTACTTTTAGTATCACGCACACTCAGACATCTCGTAAACACGAGCATCACTCATACTAATGCATTCTGAGTAATCTAATCTGGAGGGGCGAGCCTTCATGAGTGAACAGATCTGTATTAAGTCTATCTTAATCAAATGCATAAATAATACATATTTCATCCACACTGTTATACATAGATGCACTTTTACTTACACATTCACTACGCTTTTATATTAAATAAATAAAGTAATTCTAACGAATAATGATCAAGATTTAAGTGCTTGTTGAATTACGAGCATTGATAGGCTTTTATTGGGTACGAAAACGGTCCCGATTCGTAGTTGCGGACGCGAAAATGAATCTAAAGTGTGACACTTTAACTTTAAATAAGGTCTTCTCTAACTCCTTTCTCCTTTAATGAGACGTAAATTGGACAATAATGTATATTATATATTATTGTCCAATATATGTGATAGTGTGATGATCTACCCAGATCTTAATCATCAGAAAACATTATCATTATATAAGAAAACAAACTTTTAATTAATTTAAATGAATGCAAATGATATTTAAAACGCATATTAATTACACGTATCGCGTGTTCGAATTTCGCCAATTATTTTTTACTTTTATTTTTCTCTAAATATTCAGCACAATATATTGAATGATACATACAATTCCGCCTTTAGCGGGTTTTATTATAATCTATATTAAAATTATAAATGTGAATATAAGTGTGAAAGTAACTCTGTCGGTCTGTTGGTCTTTCACGACCAAACCGCTGAATTTGATGAAGAAAACTTTTTTTTATGGAATAGGTACCACAAATGGGCCACCTGATGGTAAGTAATCACCATCACCCATAGACAATGACGCTGTTAGAAATATTAACTATTCCTTACATAGTCAAAGCGCCACCAAACTTGGGAACTAAGATGCTATGTCCCTTGTGCCTATAATTACAGTTACTTGAATTCCAAAAAAGGACATAGGCTACTTTTTTGCCTGATCATGACAACCAACACCCAAAAATAGGGGTGAAGCCGTGGGCGACTACTAGTATTTTATATAAACATACCAAGAAGTTTGATTGGTAATTACTTTGATTACTTTTCGGCGAGCGCTGGCACAGTTGACCGAAGTCAATGCGTTACCAACTGAATCGCGCTAAATCTTGTTAATCTTCTAATATTTTGAAGTTATTGTGATTTTAAATTGAAAATATATTACTAACGTAAACGGTTAGACTTTTATTCCGAAGTTCACCGTATCTAATAATTACTTGACGCCTGACCCCTTATTGTATATATACTATGATTGATGCAAAATAACTGCTGAACAAACAAACAAGTGTTCTAAAGTTACTTAAAATTTAACCTTTAAACCAGTTACAACCAGTTTTAATATATTATTTTACTATAAATACGTTAGAAGCTAAAAACAAATCGATTACAATTTAAGTTTGACGTAATGTAGATGTAATATTTCGTCTTAACATCGTAACATGCCTAACATACTAAATAATTGTAACACAAAGTTAACATGTGATTCATTAAATATTAACCAAACATCAAGGCTACGTAAACTGTAATAGGTATTTCAAATATTTGAACAGCTATTAAGGTCAATGAACTTAGTTCAGTCTTTGATCATATACATTAAGCAAACAATTTTGTCGTCAAATTAATAAACCTACATAACTATCGATATTTAAGTTTAAATTTATTAAGGAATTATATGAAATCAAACTTTATTTTATCCCACACAGAGGAAATAAATAAACACAACATGAATCCAGCCTAAATAAAAGAAGCGTATAATATTGGCGACCTTATCGCTACATAGCGATCTCAGCCTAACCCAACCAATAAAATCATATATGAATAAAAACATAAATATACATATACATATGTACCTATAATTCATTGATTTATTTTCCGTCAATTTCAACAATTATTATTATCTTTGAGTCGATTTACATTCATCCTCATCCTCCTACCCTTATCCCAATTTACTTGGTGTCAGCGAAGCATGTCTTCTACTGGAAGACATGACGTCAGCGTCACTAGTAACATTATTTCAAGCCATATCATCTTACACACAATCCATCCATCGTTTCATTGGTCGTCGCCTTCCTCTATACCCACTATCAGTCGATTTATTCTAAATTTAATAGATACACCTAAATATTCCTCATGAATAAATCCGTACCAAAACCACATAAAATCCATTGGGTAGTTTTTGTGCCTAGCGCATAAGTACAGATGCGATGGGAGGGATTTATTTTATAATATGCAATGACAGACATTCACAGGAAAATATATATTATAAATATATATGTATCTATGTCAGTCTATTAGTTCCGACTAATCTTTGGCGGGACTTTCACTGGCAGATAGCCGATGTAATAAGCTACTATTTAATTAGCTACAAGAATATTTTTTGTTAAATTCAACGCGCACAAAATCGCCGGCAAAACTAGTGTCTTCTAAGAAAATACAGACAAATAATGATCGAATCACAGAATGCTATACTAATTTATATCTATACGAATCTTTACTAAAAATTATAAATATAAATTCTATCTATCTATCTATTATAATACTATCTATCTATCTGTCCATTACGCTTTAATGCCTTACCACTGAACATAATTTGATTATTGTTTTTATCTTACCTGACGAACAACCTCAAAAACAAGTGTAAAACCGCGGGAGAAACCTAGTATCTTTGACATAGTATAAAACAAAGTCGCTTATCGTTGTCTGTCTCTAAGTATGCTTAGGTCTTTAAAATTACGCAACGGATTTTGTTGCGGTTTTTTTGTATTGGTAGAGTTCTTCGAGATTATAATTTTTGCACATAATGCATGGACAATATAGTAAAAAAATGCTGTCAATTTTAGAAGTTTTTAATGTGATGTCGTATTAAACAAACTCAGCTGTATATTTAGTATCAGCATTGCAATCGTGCGAGGCTTCGCTCCGGTGGGTCGCTAGTATTATAATTATAATAATAAAATAATAATAAAACAAAAATATTTTATTTTTAGATCAAGAACGTTCAATTTCATTCGCGAACAATAATCTTGCTCTCATTAGTTATTTAATACATCCGGTTCGCGAGCCAAGAAAGTACATTATTATGTATAAAATATACAATCATTTGAATTTTAGAATTTATTTTCATTTCTTTCAAATAATTATATTAATGCTTGCTTTTCAAACGAATTAATGTACGTTTGAATATAACAAAACATTTATTGTTAAGTTACTGGTACATTTTGATATATGTATGTACCGTGTATGCATACATATGCATTTAGTAAAAGCGGTTTCTTTTGTTATACAAACAGACACTCCAATTTTATTGTACGTATAGATTAATAATAGATACATATATGTTTAAAATTATCTCAAAAGTGTTTTGAATAGATTTTTTGAACATAATTCCTAGTGATTGTTTTAATACATATAATTATTTATCTTGACATATTTTCTGATGCCTTGTCCAGATTTAAGAATAAAATCTATCAATAAAAAATTTCGTCTGTAGTCACATTTTATCACTGTACTGTTCATAAGATATAATTGTTCTATTTTTCATTTGTGGTTTTTTATTTGTGGTTTTATATATCAGTTTTGTATTAATATACAAAAGAAGAAAAATTAATTAATATATTTTTTTTAAATTATTACTTAAATTCAACAGCTAGACAGTAAGTTTTTTTTTTGTGTGAATGTTGTGTACATCTGTAATTGTCACTCATATCAGGTCCTAATTATTATTTTTTTGTTTTATCTGTTATTTATAAGTGCTGAATATGTGTGATGTTGATGTACCTTTCAAATAAATAAATAAATATATATGAACCACTTTTTATCATACATGCTAAAAAAGTAGTTTATTTAATATTACCAAACAAGTTTAGTTAAAGTCATCTATAAATTGTATACTTTGTTTGTATTAATAATGAATATGCAAAGAAATCAACCAATACGGAAATTCGTGATAAGCTTGTTATTCTTATATGAGATACCCAACCACTTAAAGCCTCTTCTTGAAGTGTTCTAAACTGGATGCAATGTAACTACATATATACAAAAAATCCGATATAATCTTATCGATTCATATTTAGAACAATTGTCTCAATTAATATTATAAATGCAAAACTGTATCTAACAAAAACAATAAATGTCCTTCTAACTCGCAGCAATACAATAATGCAACTTGAATCAAGAAAAATCTATTTTATTTTCAAATTTCAACATAAAAATACATTTTATTAAAATACATATTCTGTATATTATATGAAGTCGACACTATCGGAATGACTTCAAATATTTTTTACGTGCTTACCGAGGCACGAGAGTGTACAAACCTCTAAATTCCAGTTCGCCTCATTGGATAATGACAGAAACGCTTTTTGTAATATGTTCTGCATAGTTGACTAGTCTTTGAACATTGGTAGCCGAGGCCGAAATTAGTAATTATATCATTATCATTTATGTATAAAGCATTTTTAAATGTTTGAAATAATAAAAAAGATCTACCAAATCCCAAGGATGTTTCCATACTTACAGATTTGGTTGTTTTGATGTCTAGATCAAAATGTTATTTTTACACATAGTTAACCGAACAATTGTTTTGTGGCGTGCGATATTTTAAGTTACACGTAATTTGGAATCGCGATAATTTCTTAAGTATCACGGATTATTGTAAAGTTTCATTATTCGTACATGAGAGACAATGCATTACATTATGAATTCCAAAACATCTTCATATCTTAATGAATATAATTATATCACGATCATAGCTATAAAAAAACGTATTTATTTTAGAAGTTTTTCATAGAAGTCTGTGTAGTAAATAAGTAAAATAATCGCTTACAATTATAATATTAACTTATATTTAAAGTCGTCATTTGTTTTCAAAAATGCATTTATTAAAACTTACACTGGATTGACTTTTGACACCAGACATATAAAAGAAGTCGTACGTGTACCCAATCTAAATATAATGTATTATTTATAAACAAAACAAATAATATTTGATTATCATAAAATAATTTTAAAAACATAACCTAATATAACATTAACACGCAATAGTAATTTTACAATCGCGTAAACTAAATAACAATCACAACATTTCTTAGAAATTAAGTCATTTCGTTTGCAAAACAATTAATCAATTAAGAATGCAATTGTTAAAGCTAAATCAATTTGTGTTTATTCTATCGGAAAAATAACTGATAAATTAGTTGTTCAATTTGTATAAAGTTAATTATGTATTTAGTATGTTATGTTAATGATTTAATAAGATTAAATTAGTTTCGTGCTCAAATACGTCGTATGGTATCACGCTATAGTTGTAGCGACGTCTGTATGCAGATTCATAGCACGCGATAAATTTGTACTACATAATTAAATTCTGCCTGAATAATTTTAACTTATTATAAAAAAAGTTTTTATATATTATTCATACAGTATCAAATCAATAGGCTGTTTCCGAGTAATCTGTGAACATTAAACCGATTTAAAAAAAAACATGCAATAGAACACGGAACTGAGAACGTCTTCCATTTTTGAAATCGGACAAAAAGCGCGATAATGGGACGTCGGTAGAATATGGTGATCCCGTACAAGCTGACAAGGATATGTATTCCTACTGCAATTAGTGCATTGCTTACTTTACCTTTAAAGTATAGCGGGGGAAACAGGAACAGTTAGAACTAACTGTATGGTGTATATACATGTAAACATAAGTATGCTACTAATATTATAACATTTGCTTTATTGTATGTATGGAGTAATCTTCGTAAATAATGAAAATAAAAAGGAATTGTTTTTAGAATATATTTAAAGTGATATTAATGATTGATCAAATTAGGTTTTGAACCAAATACATTATATTATGTTAATTTAAAAAGTTATATTTATTTTTATCCAATTAGTACAAAAGGCAAAGGCTTCTTTTTACGTGATAAGTATTTATTTTAACCTTAATATGAGCCGGTATTTGGCAACCCCACAGGCTATGTAAACAAATGTTTTTCTCTTATCGTATTTTAAGAACATACGTAACTAAATCGGTTCACAGAATTCTCACGGTTGTAATTTATTAAAAGAACGTGTCATTCTTAATAAGAAATGATAATGGCTTCTTGAATGAAGAAATCAGTCATCATTCAATGCAAACTTTTTGTAATCAATTTTCAATCCAAAAATTTAGATTGTACGGCAATAAAATGGAGGCACATTAAAATATTATATTAAAATGTAAATAGTGTCATATGAAGTTATCACGTGAAATTATCTATAATGTTACATAAGTATGTCGTTAATAGGATTTTTTTATTTATACACTAGTTTCAAAATTAGATAATTTTACTATCACAACCAGACTACTGTGATCTTATAAAGTAACTAACATTTTATTCGGGATAAGAATAAATTTCACAAAAATTACCAAAACACCGAAACGATTAAAAATAATATAAAATGTTAGGTTATTGTATTTTTTGTCACGAATAGCATGACCCTATTTATAAGTACTTACAAATGAATTACAAGAAAATTCAGTAGTACTTGTCCAAGATTGAACCTACAACTTTTACTTGAGATTGACATGTGCTAACTGAACCATTTCGTTCGAATATGAACCTTCAAAATGTAAATAAAAAAATCTAATAAAAATTCGAATTAATATCTGAATGCCGGATACTAATAAGAAATACTTATTAATCTAAGATTCAATTAATTCAGAACACGATTGTTATCTAGAAGCATCCAACCCAAAGTGATTTCACGCTACAAAGAATTAATGAATGCAAAATCGACTTATGTACAAAAGTTGAATTATTTTTTACAATCATTATAATTAGTCAAAGTCGAATTCTATATTCAAATACTTTCTTAATAATTACCGAAATTCAATACTGATTTGAAAAAGAACAGACAAAATAATCCACTTTCTCGTGTAATGGCAGCTTCTTGTAATTTATATTATCCATATTATAGTATAGATTTTATTTACATTTGCTATTGATGTTCCTTGTGTCATTCTTAAGATAAAAAAATATTTTAACTTTCGTTCGATTTTCAAATTATTGCATTTTACAAAATTTTACATAACAGTCTATTATTTGGTGACCTTTGACTGGGTGTTTTTTTCTGTGCAACTCTGTCTGCCTGGGTAGATACTTTTTATTATACATTTCACCACCAAACAATAACACTAAGTATTGTTGTTTTCCACGTTTAAAAGGTGAGTGAGTCAGTGTATCTACTAGCACAAGGGAACTAGCATCTTAGCTGTCAAAATTTGATGACACATTGCTGATTTAAAGAATGACTAATATTTCTGACAGCACTAATATCTATGGGCGATGTCGGCCCCTTACCATTAAGTGGCGCCCATTGATCGATCAGCCCGCCTAAACCATAAAAAATAATATAATCCCAAAATAATTTGATTATCATAAAAGATACGTAAGTAAAATTAATTTTATAATACAGACAATTTTGAAATTCTTTAAACGACAGCACGTAGTTGACCCAAATACGTAGAAAGCCTTGTAAACAGGTAAGAGCATTTACATCTTTGTGATAAGAATGTTGCATTTGCGCTTGCGCAGACATTAGTCACTTTTCTTTAATTAATCACTATCAAAAGGAGTGCATCTCCACATGTGTGGGTACCA
Source organism: Vanessa cardui (assembly GCF_905220365.1). Classification (NCBI taxonomy): domain Eukaryota; kingdom Metazoa; phylum Arthropoda; class Insecta; order Lepidoptera; family Nymphalidae; genus Vanessa; species Vanessa cardui. Next base: position 4,201,313 of record NC_061136.1, read on the forward strand.
CCTACTCATCCTGTCCTTTCACCTAACAGCAATACTTAATGTTTGAAGAAAGAGATTTCCAGGGTAACTACAGGCTCAATCATTGTGTATAGCGATATAAAGAATGGTTCATATTTCTAACAGTATCATGGATATCTATGGATAGAGACCACATACCATTAAGTGATCCAATCATCAGCCCATCTATCCGTATCATAAAAAAAGTAAATTCAAAGCAATTATCAAAAAGAAAAGAATGTTATTGTATCTCTTAAATTATCTTTAATCGGTCATATCAATGGGTTTTATGAAACAATTTTGTTTAGAAAGAAAATAAATAATTGGCACATGTTCTAACACATTATAAGAAATATGTACCATTTCTTTCACTAAAAGAGCGCCAACAATTACTTACGTCTAAGATGTGGTGTCTGAAATATAGGCTCACTCACACATCAAATCGTAACAGACTGTTACAAAGTATTAATATTTTGTTGAAGGATTAACGAATAAGTGGATTGAATCTCTAATGGAATTTCACAAGCCTGTATAGATGTGTATTAGACATGAGAATACCGATGAAATCAATTTGATAAAAATAATCAAATATATTCTTTGTTATTGCTTTCCAAAATGATGCACGGTTTGCAGTTGATAAATATGTTACACAAGTGTTTAGAAAACAAGTTTTATTTTTATCTTATTGGTTGGCGGGCGAGCATATTCTGGGCCACCTGATGGTAAGTGGTCACCATCACCCATAGACAATGACCCTGTAAGAAATATTAACTATTCCTTACATCGTCAGTGTGGCACCAACCTTAGGAACTAAGATGTTATATCCCTTGTGCCTGTAGTTACACTGGCTCACTCACCCTTCAGGCTGGAACGCAACAATACTGAGTACTGTTATTTGGCGGTAGAATAACTGATGAGTGGGTGGGACCTACCCAGACGGGCTTGCACAAAGCCCTACCAGCAAGTAAAGTAAGTTAAGCCGATGATCCTATACCTGTTACTAATGGTAAATCATCGAATTAGGAGAGTTATTTTTATAGACGAATCGAGAATGCACTTGTTTTTGCGTTCACAATTGTGCAATATAAATTGTAGTAGTCTCAATAGGAATGGTTCAGAAGGAATCTATCAATATCGAGTATCACATTCACGTAAATCTTTGATACTTTATTAAAGATATTGCATTTCGTGTGAACAAATTTTACTTTCAAAATACTAATTTCTCCCAATAATCGATATTACTTTCATTTGACAGGGTCAGTATCAAATATCTTGGGAATTTCACATGAGAGCTTTTTGAAGATTGTGTTACATTCATTATTTTATTTCTATGTTGTTAGGGGAGAGATGAGCGTGATGGTCCAGTGGTTAGAACGCGTGCATCTTAACCGATGATTGCGAGTTCACACTCAAGTAAGCACCACTGAATCTTTATGTGCTTATTTTAAGTTTATAATTCTCGTGCTCGACGGTGAAAAAAAATGTATTGTGGAAACCTGCATGTGGGTATGTCTATGATGATTGCAAGTTGAAACCCAAGTTAGCACCACTGGATTTTTATATGCTTAATTTGTGTCATTCATTCAGCTCGTGCAAGAAAAATATCGTGTCAAAACCAACATGTGTTACAATGAAATTTGCCACACGTGTTTTCACCAACGCCAATTCACCAACGTTCGAGCAGCGTGGTAGAATTCCTACCAACCCTTCGCATTAAAGGAAGAAGCGTACTTAGACTAGCAGTAGAAATTTACTTAAGATTAAATTAGAATGATTCCCGCAAACGAAATATAGGAGCGATCCATCGTGTCTGGTGTCTGCGCTGCCTTCACGTAGCAATAAAGATCTACTGTTTTCCGTGCAGTTAAATTTTCACGGAATGCAAGAAATTACGTAACATTTCTACAAATTGAAGTACTCTGTTTCTTATTTCATTGTTTTCTGGCTCTGTTTTATTAAATGTTTTTAAGATACAATGTTAATTTTATACTTTTAAGAATGCAGCTCGGTCTTCACGTAGATTTATAATTTCGCCCGGGCTTAATACAGACAAAATTAGGCACTGTATACAACTGTAAGAATGAAGAAGAACTATTAAAAGAATAATCCTTTTTTGGTCTTGGAAAATGAACATTTTTGGTAATAATATGTGTTTATTGTACACACAAACATCACTTTGTGAATCAATGGAAACTGCATTAAATACGTTGCGTAGTTGAAAAGATCTAAGCTGATAGACTGTGGATGTGACTTTTGTTTAATACTATAGAGAGATTAGGTTACGGTTCCAAATCTCGGCAAGCACCGTTTATTTCTTGAGCTTATATTGTGTGTGTATCTTGTACTCGGTGTTGGAGTTACACTCGGGAGGAGGTGAGGAAAATCCTGATGAAACCTAATTGAAAGCCGCAAATGTATCTACCAACCTGCATTTGTGTAGCGTGGTGGAGTTGATGCCATATACTAGTGGCGTATTTACACAACCCGATCTTTGTTATTTCTTCTATTTGATACAATAACTGATTCGATTTTAACATTGCCTTGGCGCCATCAAAGAGAATAGAATTGCCACGTTAGGACATAAAATATATTTTTACACAATTATTGTCATGTACTGTCATATTATGTCATGCCATGTGCGGATATATGTGTAGAAGAATATTACTCAAATGCAGGTTTCCTCACGTGTTCTTTCACCATCGAGTACGAATAGATATATAAACACGTATTACATGAAAAACTAGTTTGAACCCGCAAGTTAAGATGCTCTGTAATAAAAAAAAAAAACATAGTAGTAATAATATAGATCATACTATGCAGTTGGCTTGTATTAAAAAACACAATCCATAAATGTTTGAGTAACATATTACACATTCTCATTGACAAATAAATAACAGTATAGAATAAAAAAAAAAAACAAATCGTCATTCAAATTTGTTTTTTATTTTGATGTTATAAAGTCTATAATGGTTTGTATATCATTCGAACGTTTATAGTTGATGTGTGAAGAACATAAATCTAGATCGAACGTGGCGGCAAGTGGAGATCAATTCGTCACGCACGTTGTATTTGACTGCACAAACTTTGTAGCTAATGATACGCTGTTTGTCTTTTTTCGTCTTCCATTTTAAAACCAGCAGAAATATATAAAAAAATTATATAAACAAAATTATATAAACCTAAAGTTATTAATTTCGGGATATTTCTTATATGTCTCGTGAACAAGACATGTCGCAATATGGAACTACACCGAATAAAAATAAAAAGACATGGTAAATATCCCGAAATTAATTACTTTAGTAATAAAAATAACCATGTTAAAAAAATCTTATATATATAAACCGTTAAACGATAGGTGAAGTAGGTACGATCAATTTTATACATGTAATTTAGCATTATACGAAAACAGAGCTTCCTCTGGTTATTTATTATTTGATCACACTAACAAAACAAAATCCCCCGGCCGCGTCTGTCTGTCTGTATGTTCGTGCAAAACTAGTGAATTGATTTCATGGGGTTCACTATTAGACAGTATGATTCTTAAGGAAGGTTTAGATATATAATTTATTAAGGTTTTTGTGTTAATAAAAAAACGACTTAAGCATGTCGGGAAAAAGCAAAACAAAAATATAAATGAAAGGTATATATACATAAGATATAAAACTGTCCACCTGTGCGAAGCCGGGTCGGGGGGCTAGTATGTATGACCTAATAAAAAGGTCGAGGAAAACTATGAAATAAAAACACATTGGAAACATGATTTATTACAAACTCTCACAATTTTTAACGTACGTTGCACCGTTTATGAAATATTTGCATAAACGCGTTTATCAAGACGGTGGCGTTCCACGGAAAGAAAACATAAATCTTATAATATTTGAATTTTTAACATTTTAATTAATTATTATTTATATTGTTTTATAATATATAATATTTGGTTTTTCGATATTCATACTATAAATCGGATAAATCTTTTTTTCCTATTTACGATATTACAATTTTTTAAAAAATGTTTATTATAATATAATTTAAACTTCCAAGGAGCATATAGCTTGTGTTTAAAAAAAAACGTGTCTTCACACTCTTGCAGTGACGTCACAAACTTGATGCAGCACTGCATACTGACCTCTTTATGTAATGGAGCGGTGACCCCGTGCTCATCCTCTTTCGACCACTCGTGTTATCTATAAATTTCATTCTCAGTAGATATTCAACATTTAAGTAAAAACCTAATACATATTGTATCTTTTGTTCCAGGTAAATTCTCAACATAGAAGAACTCCTGTAAATGTCCTACGAAAGATTGCCTTTCTCCTGTACCAACTATAAACCTCAAGGGTTGGAGGTAAATCCAATTGATTAGCGAATATTATAATTATACAAGTCTATTATAATTATACTAGATACTTTGTACATACTATTTGTCAACCTCCGTGGTCGAGTGGTGTGCACATACGTCAAAAACCTATGGTACGCCACACCTAGGTCCCGGGTTCGATTCCCGACCGAGTCGATATAGATTATCATTAGTCTTCTATGTTGTCTTGGGTCTGGGTGTTTGTGGTACCAGGTACCGTTGTTACTTCTTATTTTCCATAACACAAGTGCTTTAGCTACTTACATTGGGATCAGAGTAATGTATGTGATGTTGTCTCATTGTTGTCTCATGTTTATTTATTACATATTTACATACTATAGCCTGTAAATGCCAAACAATGGCCTATGCATTATTCTCTGTTTGAGGCGTAGAGTTGAAGCTTAATCTACGACATTCAAATTTAAGTAGATAGATCTACGTGGCAGACTCTCATCTACCACACTATGTATATACAAATTTCCTAACAGAGTATTCCTTCACCCCTGAAGCCGAGGTAAATTCTATATTAGTAAACTCAATCCCAAAAAAGTGCATTGTCGAATTTGATCTACTGACTTCAGTGATCTACTGATGTTGATACGGCTCGACTAGTATATTTTAGTTACTTTCACAGTATAATGTCCTACGGTATTATGCTTTGGGGTAACGCAGCCGCTATCCAAACTATATTTGTGCTGCAGAAAAGGGCTATTCGCGCAATCTATAACCTTAGATTTAAAGAAATTAAGATATTGACTGTTGCTTCTCAATACATATTTTGTAATGTTTTGTATGTACGGAAAAATATTAATGTTTTTATGAGAAAATGTGATTCTCATAACATTGGTACAAGGAACAAACACAATCTTGTTACTCCTGTTACTCGACTGCATAGAGTCAGTAACTCTTTTGTGGGGCAATGTATACGCTTCTAAAACAGGATCCCAGAAAGCGTTCAAAATGCTTCTGTTGCCAAATTTAAAAAAATTGTTAAGGAACGCTTGTGTGCAAAAGGTTACTATACAATTAGCGAGTTGATGTTTGATAGCACACCTTGAATGAAATGAAACGATCGCCTCCTGGCTATTTCTAATCATATCCTACTATGTACCTTATAAATTTGACAAAAAAAAAAATAACAGAAAAAAAAGACCCGCTGAGTTTCTTTCGCCGGTTCTTCTCAGGTCAGGGTGTTCCTTTTTCCGAACCGGTGGTAGTGTTTATTTGACAATCAATAAGTAAGTGTAATGCTTTTATATTGAATAAAGGAATTTGAGTTTGAGTTCGGTTAAGAATCGTGCGTTAATTATATATATGTACATACATATATGACTAATAAGTTTTAGAGACAATAATTTAAAATATGTTAAGCCGCTTGATTATGTTATGGATGATAAGTATGTAATTATTGTTTTATCTTCTCATATCTATATAAGTGTTTTGGAGATCAATAGATATCACAATATATGTAATCTACGAGTATCGTTAGACGTATGAGACAAAAAATAGTTTTCCAAACATTGGATTTTGCAGATAACTTTAATTTGCCTGATGATAAATATAAATCGAATGTTGCAAAGACATTAAAGGATATGTTAAACCATAATATTTATTAAAGAACCACTAATTTACTATAGAACCGAAATTAAAGAAATTAGGTATAAAGTAATTTTTACAATTAGTTTTCCATAAAAGTCACTACTATTTTTTCCTTGTGTGTGTCACTGTGAAAAATTTAAGAATATTTACGATGCCGATTTAAAATGATTCTCTAATTATTTACCCCCATCTACTTAGAAGATTACAGAAGAGAGTACGAGTGCATTGTTTCAAAATAGGAGAATTAACTTGCCATTCCATTTCTAGTAATGATAAAAAATTACTAAGTAACTTAAAAACAGTTGCAGATTTTATTATTGCCACATTAAAAAATTATATAGTTACAAACACTTAATGTTGCCAACACTACATTATTTTCTCGATGTAGCTAATCACGAAATCAAATTTTATTTATAATTATGAGCTATTTTTATCAGGAAGTGTTCAATTTTCATTTCAACAACTCTACAAACATCAGACTCATAATAACAAAACATTATCTATAGATTAATTATAATCAGTTCGATTGTTAAGTGAATGCTATCGCCTACTTTTATTCATAAATTTTCAAAGAATTAAAAAAAAAATATCATTATTATCATATCTATACCAGAAATTCCTGAGCAATTAAAAAAGTCTCAAATTTTCTCATTTGAGAGCTCTAAAGGGATAAAATATATATATTCTTAGTAAAGAGCATTGATGTTTTTCATGAGAATTTAATCAAAGATAATAATGCAATTATAGGGAAGGGTAGTAGGGGGATGGGGATGCTTATGCTCGGAAACTTATTTATTCTCTTCATTTGCATGTAAAAAGAGCTTATAAAAGTTTGCACCAGTTTCCGTTTGTGATGTATAAAGGTCAAAGAACCCTAACATTTCTCTTATTATTTGTAATAAAAAATATTATTCATAGAAATTCTGCCACAAGTGTATTCCACCAAACCGCATTGGAACAACGCTGCGTGGTATACGTTTCAAAACTCGAAGGGAGGGCCTTAGACCAGCAGTGGGAAATTTACAGGCTGTTATTGTTGCTATAAAAAAGATTATATTTATATAATCCATAAAATAATCACAACTTAAATTTCATTTCAACATTATCAGTTCTACCAAAATGACTTAAAACGAAATTGAAATTGATTGATTGTGTTAATTTGAATACAATATTTTTGAACCCATTAATGTAAATCAATAAAGAAAAAATATCTAAATATAACTAAATGATTAAAATTGTGTAAACAAAACGTATATTATTAGTATAGGCGATTATTTACATTTGTTCTTTGTAATTTAATATTGATAATTTTTAATCTAGAAAACTGTCAATATACGTCTTAACGCTTGGAAATAAAGGACTTAAGAAACGCTCATATCACAAGGCAGTACTGATAGTATTCTTATAAAAAACAATAGATAATGCAGGTAATTTTATCACCAGTCGTCTCTCTGCCTGAGTGTGAACTGTGTCTAAGTAATAATTAATAATATCAATCGTAATACTAAATTATTATAACGGGAATAAGTGAAAATATCTGTTAATAATTGTGGCAGTTTTTATAGTAAAAAAAAATTAGTGTATAAATTTGTCAGTAACGCAAACGGATTTTTAAATAAGGAATGTTATATAAAATATAATATAAAGTGAAAACATTAAATAACATTATAAATTAAAAAAAAAACTAAATATAATCATAAAGTAAAACGGTGAGTTCAGTAAAACATACAGAAATGTATTATGAACGTAAATAAACATAGAACTCAAACAATATTAATAAGTAATTAATAAAGTTCGCAATATTTATTTACCGTTAAAAACGATAATTAATATTAATATCAAAGGTCCTTAATACAGATAAAATAAAATATGAATTCCAAATTCAAACTTTTGAAATAAAAATTATGAAAGACTTAACATGGATTAAAATACCTTTTTCTAGAACAAATATACCGTTAAATTATAATGTGGATTTTTAATTATAAAAACTTAATAACAAGAATTAGAAAATATAAATTGCAATATATTTAGTCAATAGAACGTCTAGAGGCAAGGAAATAGCCTTTAATTTCGACTTGATTTCCGGTCAAACTGATTATTGCATTGATAAGACATTTTTGTATAGGTTTTATCTACGTTTTAGACTAGTAGTGATTGCGTCGTTGGTCTAGATATCAGTTATAAGAGGCAGTAGGTCTAGTAGACCTGATATTTGTTGGCTGCACACTCTCGTGCCTTACAAAGCACATTGCTAAACCATCAAATCTGCATCTGAAATAATTCCTGTAGTTTCGATTTTGCTGTTCCATCGAATTATGAGCAATAATGAATAGAAAGTATTTCGTTTACATTTTATGTTTTTAATATATTATGCGCAGTTTGCTGCACCATTGGCAATTGCCAACATAGACAAAATTGGGCTGTAAGTCATCATACTAAAAGTAATTGCGTTTATACTCACAAATAATAATCAATAGATAGAATAAAGAAAATACTCATATGTTTGAAATAATACGTGGCTGTTTAATATACTTAAATAAATCTTAAGTGTTGGGATAATTATAAACAATAATTACGTATTTCATCAATATTCATAGTTTCAGAAATATGTTGAATGATATAACACTGTTACGTGCGCTATATCCGACGTATTTTTACTAATATTACTGACTTACAATTCGCCTTTCTACATTTCTCGTATTAATACATATCTTGAATTTCGTAAACGTTTCAATTATTTCATTTTAATCTACAATTTTAAAAGTACTACGTAATTATTTTATAACAAACTGACTATTTAAACGTGTATAACGCATACATTAAGCAAGAGAATGTAAATGTCACAATGTGACAATAGACATTGCTGTTCTAAGGCTGTTTTAAGAACATTTATTTATTTCTCACATTATATATAGACGAATTGGCAATTGAGCCGCCCGGTAATAAATGAACAGCGGCCCAAAGATACTGGTACTGACTCCTTCCTCGGATTACCAATATGCCCCAAGTTTGGGAACTACTATGTTGTATCCCTTCTGCCCGTACACTGGATCACTCACCCTTTAAACACCACACCAATATTCCAAGTACGATAAATTGTACAAAACCCTACAACAAAGGTATCTTACTCCAAGTTACCGTAGGACACCTTGGTACCTCGATAGCACACCTTTGGAATGAAACGATCGCCTCCTGGCTATTTAAATTCATATTAAATTGTTTTTTATAATATATGAGACAAACAAAAAAAACCGCTGAGTTTCTTTCGCCGGTTCTTCTCAGGTCAGGGTATTTTCTTTTCCGAACCGGTGGTAGTGTTTCAATTGACCATCAATAAGAAAGTGTAATGCTTCTATATTGAATACAGTTATTTGAGTTTGAGTTTGAGTTTGGACAAGGACTCCCAGGTCATATACAAATATATATTTTGTTACTATAAATGCAGGAAACAAAATATCGTATATTTTCATAAATCAAACAATATATATATACGAAAGTTCATTGGAGCCGTTTCGCTTATTAATAAATCGGTATGATCAATCAAACGGCTTATTGTTTTTCCAACAATTTTCAGATTATTTTGGGTGAAATTTCAGCTTAAAAACCGATACATTTCCATATTAAAAGGAGAGATTATCATGTAGAACACAATACTCAGTAAACTCAGTCTAATGTGAATAGTTTGTTTTTGTCAGTCCGATCGTTGATAGATATAATTTAACCGGCACTGTAAATCAATCTTTCAAACTATAGGCTGTGTAGGTTGATACGCACTGTGTATATGAAATATTTGTATATTACATACAATAATACACTATTACGTAGTTGAAACCACAAAACTACCTATTAATAATAGCCGTTAGATCCGATTAAGGCTTTTAATAATAATTTATTAAGAATATTCATCATTTATTTTAATAGCCGGTTTTAGCAAAGCGAAGGAAATCTATTAAGATAATAGCAAGAATTCGAAAAATAGGTTATTGTTTTATTTTGCATAATAATAAAAGTTTATAATTTAATTGTGAATGTAAATTATTAAAGTGATGTTTTAGTTACAAAAAATCACTGTTGTTAATGTAATATAATTATAACGAGCTCTCATAACATTTTTAGTTCTTGAAAAAATATTACGCAGAACATTTTTAGATAAAAAATATGAGTCCATAAAACGAAACCTGCGGCCTTGAAACGTAAATCTTGTTATCGTTACGATAAGAATAAGATACAGAGTGTGTTCTTGAACCTAAAACATTTATTATATATACATATATACCTATATGAAGCGTATGTATTTATAAGAAAAATGTTCGTTTATGATTAATGATCTAAGATGTTACCTCTTTCATTCAATTTAAACGAAACCTAATTTATAAAAATGTTTCAAATTCAATAGCTCAAAATTATTAGAATAGTCCTTATATTGATCTTTCTGATCGGATCGAATTGCCATATAGAAATAAAACTGAGGGTAGATATATATTTTTGCGTAGATACTTTAAGATATAGCCCCTGTGTTACGAGTAGGTTAGTCTTTATTGAGAATACCTAATATTGGTAAGGAGAACACTAACGTTATATTTAATTATTTATATATTCTATTAATGTTTTAATATTGATCAATTGTTACATAATTTTAAAAAACGTGCAACCTGAAAGTGATCTGTCATCTTCGACGTTATCTTAACGGTATATAATCTGGAGTATTTACTGCTATATGCCATTATTGTTCTAAAGTACTAATATATAAGGTATATTATGTATTACACGTATTCTTCCGTATCAAATATCAGATTAACCTTGAAAAGCCTGCACAAGTTAAAGGACACGTTAAGATATACTAATCTTAAAATGCGCTATAATATTTAAATCCAAATGAATCGCAGGCGCATGCAGAGTCGGATTTAAATTTCTGGAGGCCCCGGGGCCATTAAGCAGTGAGGGCCCTAGACAAACAGAAGCGTGAACACCCTAATAATTATATTATTATGAATTAATTAGTTGTTTTTATTTCAATCAGTAAGTTATGATTTGTTTCGTATTTGTATCGGTAACTTTTAAAATATTAAATAGTAACATTATTATAATTTGACTATATCTCAGTATTTGTTATCTTGCTGAAAACTGTGGCCCCCTCTCATGTGGAGGCCCCAGGGCAGTTGCCCCGGTTGCCCTCCCCTAAATACGGCCCTGGGCGCATGTACCATATTTTATAAATGTCATCATTAGACATTTGAGGTTAATCAAAGTATCTGAATACCACTTTAATAGTAATTTATCTCTTGTTTACTTTTTTCTATTTATAAAATAGTAGGTGGTCAGCTAAATAGGTCATCTGATAGTAAGTTATCACAGCCCATAGAAAATGGTACCGTGAGAAATTTGGCTTAACACTGGCTCACTCACCTTGGCCTTGCTTGGTGGAAGAATAAGTAATGAGTGGACCGTGGATGGCACCTAATTAGACGACCTTGACCACCATGTAATATCATATTAGCTAATATAAATAATTCACCTTTACTGTCTCGCAATCGAATTAATCGGAGCCACCAAGAAAAATGCTGATTTAGGAAAACATACGAAGTAATATAATATGTATATGTATATTCTCCAAACCCTACAAGAACAGCGTAGAGAAATAAATTATATTGATTTCAGCTTTCCAGAAGCCTTTCTAATATTTGCTGTTTTATTCGTATGAATCAGAATTTTTTTAAAGACTCGTAACTTTATTTATTTTCGTTCGTTCGTTATTACTTTTATTAATCTCACAATACTTCATCACAAAATATGTTTGTGAAGGAATCCGTAATCTTGTCTTAAGATTCTCATCCTCTGTGTTCGTGTGATAGCTCTGATGAGAAATAATTGTTTAATCAAAAGTAAGATTCTTTCCATGATAAAAAAAAGTGTGAGAATCTAAACTCAGTGTGAACTTGCCCTAAATAAGCGACCTTGTTTTTGATAAAAATTCACTGTCATAATTCTGGGAAAATTCCGAAAAAAATACAATGTCTTAGATCATCTTATTGTTCAGAGATTAGTAAATTATTTACAATATTTATTGAAGATATTTTTATTAAATTCTTAAACGCTATAAAGAATTCTAATAACAAGTAAGTAATTAAGTTCTAATGAAACCTAAATGTTAATTTACTTATAATATTATGGGTGTCGTTAATATGTTGACATCATGTCTATCTACTCATTTTAATTTGGTAACTCGAAAAAACGCGCTCGATTCCACCGCATGAAGCGGGTGGTAAGTTGATCTCATACCCACTGAAAATAAAAGCAATGGTACTCTTCTCTCACGCAGTACCTCCCCGAATATAGGCTCAACAATGCCGACCTCCAATATAGAGTTTCTATTGAGCCCCCGAAAACCCCCAAAGAAAGTGTGCGTAATGCCGATAACTTCTTCCCGGAACACCTCTCTTCCTATCGATAATTTAGTTGATTTTACCAAGTCTGCCCAAGTGGTTGGACCGCGTGCATCTTAACCGATGATTTCGGGTTCAAATTCAGTGAAGCACCACTACATACATATGTACTTAAATTGTATTATAATTCATATCGTGCTCGGCGGTGAAGGAAAACATCGTGAGGAAACCTGCATGTGTGTAATTTCATTGAAATTCAGCCACATGTGCATTCCGCCAACAACGTGGTGGAATATGTTCCAAACCTTAATGGGAGAGGAGACCTTAGCCCAGCAGTTTACAGGCTGTTACTTTACTTTACCAAGTCTGGCTTAGGTTTTAAGAAATACCTATCTTTTATATTAGGTATATTTATCTCATCAGACAACTTACAATGCAGACCTATTCTTAATATTCGCAGAATTGTATTATAACCCAAAAAACTCTGTCTGAAAAACCTTTTGAAGTATTTTATTGTCATCTTAATTGAACTGAGCAATTTTTATGTATATATTTTGTAGTAGTAGTAGTGCTCCCGATATTTTTAATCATTTCATTGTCTGCGAAAAACTGTAAACATAATTATTTCTTCATAACAAGACCGTATGTATAAACTTGATGACTAACAAACAAAACGACTATTTACGCTCCTTTTTTATTTCATAGTGTAATACACTGTTGTAAAAGCAATATAAATATTACGCCTTAAAAGTAAATATAGCGTTCTATTTACTTACATTGGCACTTGATAAATTATTTTTCTTTATCTGTGACATTCATCACAGATAAAACAAAACATGTTGGATATACAACCAATACAGATATAAAATTAATCAATTTGTAAATAAAACCTTCAAAAACTTGTCGGTTTAGCGCAACTATGAAAGAACAAGTGTTGCATTAATATTGTGATTCATTGAAAATTATCATCGTTATCTTCGTGTAGGTTTCAGATATTATGTACAAACCATGACATCAGAAACGTGCTTTATGTGCACACGAAAGTATTTGTTAACGCCATGTAATAGAGTTTAGAATACAAAAACTAGTTTGTCGTCTCTCACTGCGTTCAATGCTGTAAGATTAGATTAGTATGTTTACGGGACAGTTAATGAAATTGGACATTGCTTTAGTGATCTTGTTCGGACGTTTATCTGAATACGCTGTAAGAGAAATATTTTTAACGACGCATTGTCAAACGGATTTTAATAAAAATTGGATCAGTTGTGAATTTTATGTTCTTTGATGAGAATTTCCGTAAGTAACTTAGTATTGTCCTTTTTATATTTTTTCGTCAAATTCCTTATTGAAACTACAAAACTATAACACATTCTGAATTTTAATACTACAAAGTAAACATAAACGGCAATTATAATTATGAAATTATCTTCAAATTAAAATAAATAACCTAACTTTAGTTCCAAAACTATAAAACTGCCACGAATTGCTAACGCAAATTCGTACCGTGGTTCTAACTATATTTGATTAAAGTGGCTCAGGGTTAAAATGGGTAGGAAACACTAACGACTAACAAAAATTATAAAAATGTCAGACAGTGTCGAAGAATTGTCGAAAGAATACGAGGAAAATGTCTTGGGGCACTACGAAAGGAGTATTGGTTGGTATTTTTGGAAAAAAAATTGCACCAAATTTTAAAATAATTCGGATTTTTTTTTGTCATAATTATCCTAACTCATCATTTGATATACCTCTCTTCTAAAGTCTCAGAGCCAAAAAGCTACTTGTTGACTGGTTTAGGAATCCAGTCGGTCTTTGCTTTTCTTGTGGTCATATTTCGATCTGACTAGGAGCTCATGTTTTAAGATGTATATGAACATAAATATGAATTACGATGAGATATATTAAATTAAGTCACTCTTTTGTAAAAATATTATAAGTTTTTGTGTATGACAAAATTTTTATGCTTTATAATTAAATTATTATTGTATTACATATTTCCTTTCAAACTAAACTTTATATTTACAAACAAATTTATTGTTGTGTGACAACCAAAGTATAAGAATTTTCAACACATAATTTTATTTTTATAATAAGATCAGTTTCCTATGTTCAAACGGATTTGTTTTTATTACAGGGTTGTTTCCAATCCCCGAGTACCCTGAGTTCGAAGTACAGCGCGGCATGTGGTCTACCGCGCTGGACGTCATATTGACGACTCTACGCTACCTCGCTCCGGCAACCTTGCTCACGCTTTTCTGGGGACAGCAAAGTTTCTTCTTCAAAGTACTAAAGTATATCGACTCTGCTTTCAGAGCATGTAAGTGAATAACAATTCTCTAAATATCTTACTTGAGTGCTTGCTTGCTTCAACTCGTCCAAGCGCGGTCTGAGAATTCAGGCCTCATAGGTCACGACACTCGTACATTGTAATAGGAATTGAATAATAATGAATTCGCCCTTCAAATTAAAATAAACATTGTGACATCCAATATCTTCTACGTAAAGGCACCTAAACTCTCTTGTGATAGAAATCATGTTATCCAAAAAAATTGCAAATGTCGCAAGTATAATCAACCCGAGCCAATACGACGAAAAATTAGGTACTTGTTTACAATCGAATCGAAATGTTTAGATTCATTAATCGTTGTTTGTATTTGTAATTTGTTAATCGTTCTATTCTTTTCTTATTCTACTAACAGAAAGGTCCAACCATCCAGCGATTTGTTCAAAATGGGTCGAAATAAAACCGGAGGTATTAATTACTTACCAATATTATTTTTTATAATTTCATGAATTGTATTATACTTACTTACTAATTTTTCATAAGGTTTTTAAGTCGTAAAATCAAATTTAAATCTGAGTCCCTCAGAGTCTTTGTTAACGGCCACGCCTGATTTCTCCAATGCGTATTGGATATAAATGGGGCAGAATTTCTCGCAATGTATTCCTAATCCATCAAACTAAAAGTAAAGTAAAGTAAAATAACAGCCTGTAAATTTCCCACTGCTGGGATAAGACCTCCTCTTCCATTAAGGGGAGGGTTTTATAGATATTCCACCACGCTGTTCCAATGCGGGTTGGTGGAATACACATGTGGCAGAATTTCTATGAAATTAGACATATGCAGGTTTCCTCACGATGTTTTCCTTCACCGCCGAGCACGAGATGCATTATAATAAAAAATTAAGCACATATAAGTACATATATAGTGGTGCTTGCCTGGGTTTGAACCCACAATCATCGGTTAAGATGCACGCGTTTAACCACTGGGCCATCTCATCTCTTCAAACTACAAAGTCCTACATAAATATATTTACTGTACTTAAAATTTTGTAGAAAGAAAATGTACTGGTACTATGAGATTGCAAATTTAGCTTATCTTCGAGACGTGTTCTCTGGTCCCTCTCACCTCTGTGTAGTTAATAACGCCTAATGACCATGACTATTCCTAATTAGTTAAACCTTTGTTACACACAACAGATAATGGTTTTAACCTTTTTAAACCATATGTTTTCGCGTACAAACTAAAATATAAAAGGTAAATCATGTTTGTTCTGAAGCCCAGAAATTTTAAAAAAGGAACATTTTTAAATACCTATTTAGGTTTTTCCTTTACTTCACGCCTGAAAAGCCTAACTGATTTGCAATGTAGAGTTTAATTGACAATGAAGTTTCTATAAGAACTTCGAATATAGGAATACAAATATTCAAATATAGAACAAAACAAAAATACGTTAAAGTTTCATTTTATCTACCAAACAAAATTAGCGCAGTGCGATTCTAAAAAAAACAAGTTTAAAACTAAATTTAGGTTTGGATGTAAATTTAGTTAACTAACGCCAGTTCCGACTGGATGCTCTAACGCCACGAATCAAAACTACAAACATACCTATATGACCGCTATTACCGATTACAATACCTGTAGTTCAGGTAAATAAACAACATTTCGACCTTGAATGAAAATGATATAATTGGTCGACATCTAAATAATCTATGGAATTCACTGATTCAAAAAAAAAATGCGATTAAATGTAATCACAATTGTTAGCGGAACTTTGAAATTATAATTAAAGTAAAATAGAGATGTACCTATAAATCGAAATCAAATTCTGGTACATAACAAAATGGTGGCCCATAATGAATCGGATGTAGCAAAGTCAGAGTATGAAAACCTTCGTCAGTTTTCAAATTAATTCCTTTATCAACTCGTAAACTCTTAGAACCTTTTAAAACTAAACATCAAATCATTGCGACGTAATATGTCATTCTCGTTAAAGCAAATTATCAAAAAATAGATCTTAAGGTGACGAACCTTTTCTTAGCAAGACTGTAATTTTTTTCATAATTGTCCCTCCCACCACTAAAATGTACATAACATGCAATGTACTTGTGACGTCACTCGAATTCATTAAGACGTAACTACTAATTTTCTTACCGATTCTTCACGTCTCACAGACCCGACACTTAATTTAAACAGAGATGATAATTTAAAGTTGTCATAGTGTACTTCTTACTGTATGTATACATATTTATTTTAAACCTATCACGCGAAACCTGCCATAAATGTATATATATCTATTATTATATACCTATATACGTGTATATGCCTTTATAAAGTTATACATATTATTCTAAGCCTCGGCTAAGAAACAAAATATTGGCTTAACTTTAAGTTATGAATAATATATTATAAGTGAAAATCAATGTTTACTTATGTTTTGAATATCAACTTACCTTCAATGTTTGTCTTGAATATTCAAAGGCACATAATTATTTCATAAAGCAAGTACTCACTGGGTAAACAGTTTCATACATGACTAATTCGATCTTAATACTCCGTTACGTAATTTATAACGCACATTAATCGTAATCTGATACATCCGTTGCAATATAATTCAATGTGACAATAAAATATAATAGGTTGAGAGAAACTTACAATAAAACTCGAAACTCACTGCAGAAAACGACTGTGAATTGTCAGGTGATATAACGTTTAATGAATATATACACATATCAAAATAGCGTATTACCATATTAAATATTTCATGAGTAAGATTTTAATAGAGTTCTTCAGAGTACAATATAGCGATTTAATAGTATATTACTGACAACATTGCCCGCGTCGATTCTTCATAATTTATTTAAATATAGCTACTATTAACACATAAAAAATACCACTTAAAAGTAGTTGTATTTTTAGCTGTACATGAATCAAATTCAGAACCATACTCGTACCTAAGACAAAAAATCTGAGTAGGATTTAATAGCAGTCGATGTTGGTGTTTAATTATTTGAAAATATTGACGTCACCAATGACTGAAAAATATTGTTTTTATATAACAACTAAAACAATAACCTTATCTTCATTCACCATGAAATAAAATCCACAAACTCTTAAATTTAAATCAAACTAAACATGAGGAGATCAACTATTCAATCAATCATTTCAATCTACTTTTCGAACAAAAAGAATTTTACTGACAAAATTGGCAAATCATCATTACACAGTATAAAGCAAAGTCGATTACCGCTGTACCCTATGAATGCTTAGATCTTTAAAATTACGAAACATATTTTGATGCGGGTTTATTTAATAGATAAAGTTACTTGAGAGGAAGATTTTTGCATATAATACATGGACAATATACTTAGTAAAGAAACACTGATCTCTTCGAAGTTTCTAATGTGATGTCGTAAATTAACAAATTCTGAAGTAGGACTATATAGTATAAAAATGATTTACTTATAAGATACATTTATTTTTTTATATTTTATTTTACGTTTTTGTATTTTATTAATTTTGGTACTTTCTCTTTTTTCTGTGTCTCTCTATATTTTCGTTTGTGGTGTACAATAAAGTAAAATTCATCAATTCAAAAAATTAGTTTTCATTTATTATAGTTTTCAAGGTCATTAACGTGATACCATATAAATGATAAAATTGTTAATTCCAAGTTTCAATGAAACATTTAACATTCTGTGTTATTACTGTTTCTAATGTATATGATATAATGACCTCCTGTTAATGAGGTTTGCGTGGAGATTTCGAGCTTACAACGCAACACAATTCTTAAATTCAATTCAGCAACAAATTATTGTTTGATATATAAGTGTCGGAAATACTCCCAACGACAGACTTCCCCACAATGAATTCCTTCACGATATAACATAATTACTTAATGCTCAATTAGCACATAAACATTCAGTAGCGCTAACTCGGATTTTAAGTTGTAATTTATTTAATTACAGTGATATTTTCCAACGAGGAGCAAAAACAATCAATTTTACAATGGCTGGGAGAGGCTGGACCAGTGAGGGTCGAGAATCTAGAAGTGGTCTGGCGGCACGGTTGGATAGTTTGTGGAGTGCTGGATACAGCACTCCCTGGCGCATGCGCTGGACATCCTCCAACGAGACTCACGCTGAAACACGCACAGGCTATAGCTGATCACTACCTTGGTGTTGAGCCGGTTAGTAAAGCATGTTTTTTAATAATAGTAATTTAAAACAAATATGTGATTAATCTTTACTAAAATACATATTTGAATAACTATTTCAACAGAGCTGTATTCTTTTATAAATTAAATAAATATTTATTACAACATTATGTAAAATTGACTTTCTAAAAAAATAATTGTTTTCAATTTCAGGCTTTCACGAGGATAGAGTTAGAAGCAAATGATTCAATAAGTAGACACCAGGAATGGAAACTTATGAATTACTTGGAAAATATTCGACTAGCTCTATCCAAAATTACGCCACCAGCTTCTAAAACTATAAGCCATACAAATCAACAAGCGTCCCCAAAAACGTCTCAATTTACTCTGAACTACATCGCCCGAGGATCCGGTCTTACAGCGGCTCAAGTGAACAACAAAGTATATTTTAAAATCTACCCTACAGCTCAACAATCATTGGATCCAGGTGAAATAACTATACTAATAAATGGTCCGAATGAAACCTACGGAATGACAGTAATACCACCAATACTAGGCAAAGCTCAAATGATAAGGCAAAATTTGTTGGGACTACAATCAAAGTCAAAATATACTGATAACGTTCTTCCTATTACACAAGGTACGGCATACTTACGAAACTATGGTCTGAATGATATGAACAAAACATTTTATATTCCAAAATCTAAATACGATATAGATATTGAGACAGAGTTGAAACAGGATCATGCTAGGATTGCCTATGTGGCTAATTTAGAGGGCAAGTACGAAGTTTCCATAACTAGCAGAGGGCAAAATGTCGTCGGTTCACCATTTACTGTTACCGCTTCGAATAATATTGTTGGAATTTTAGAACGTGATAGTTTCTGTCTGGAAGATGGTGAAGAAATCGATATCGTTGATGTTAAAACCGACAGAAAAGTGGTTTTACGAATAGTAGATTTTGTAACAGAAAAAATGTTACTTCGAGAAAATGGTACATTGGAAAAAATAAGCGAGGAAGAAGCAAAGTATTTAATGGAAAATGATAACATTGAAAATAGAAACAGCGAACGACTAACGACGCCTGTCGATAAATCGACCAATGATATGGAACACAGTAATTTAAAGACGAAAAAGTTTTATAACATAGCAAATAAAGTTTTAACAGCAAATCGATTTTGTAATATTTTGAACGATGTAAAAAATCAACAAAAATCGGTGTTTAAGAATGAAATTAATAAGCAAATCATTCAAGTCCCTGACATTGTGAATTCAACATTTAATGATGACCAAAATAAAGTTGGCAGACGAGAAGAACGGAACAGAGTCATTATCCCGGAGAACATTTCTGTCTCTATCTTAACTGAAAAACCTAATACTCTTTCAATAGATACACCAAATTTAAACTTTCATAGTGACGTCATAGACAATAACAATTTATTTACAAGTGATCCTTTTGAAGATGATAATCTATCCGTAGACACAGTACAATCTTCAAATAACCCATTTATAGATGATATATACAATCAAAATTATGAAATGGAAAAAAAATTAGGTTCCTTTATAACAAATGAATACGAATCAAATAATTCTCAAAATGAAGAGACAGCAAATGCAAATATAAAAATATTTATCGAAAATCAAAGTGAGTCATTAAATGAAGAATCAAACCCATTTAATGATATCATAGATATGGAAAGACCGAAAACGCCCGTTTTTAGAATTATCAATGGAGAACCTATAGACCGTGAAGATTCGGTTTTTATGAATTCAGAGAGGACGTTGTCTAATGAAATTGTATTAGACAATTTAGTGAATCCCTTTATAGATCATATACAAGACCAACTTAATATATATCAAGAAAAACCTGATTTTATAATTGGAGCTCCAGTTTCTCTGCCACCCATCATTAATTTAAATTCAAACACTTCGTCAGTAAACAATGTTACAGAAATTAGCAAAAGAAATCAAAACAAGCACAAAGAAGATTATAATCGTCAGGATCATATTACAGACTCGACAACCATTCCCGCTATATCAGTAGAAACAGACGATTCAAAGAAATCGAACAGTTTTGATTCAAATTTGACAGAAGATATAAATATTACTTCAAATTTTAGCCCAACACTTTCTAATGTAAGTACTCCAATGGAAACAAGTAGAGAAACGTCACCCAAAAAAGATACCTGGGATTCAGCATATGTCAGTATAGATGAAAACAATTACACAGATAATATCGAATTTAGTGAGTCTTTGAATAAAAAGTCTCCACTTCCTAGAGATAATTCGAAATTGAATATAAACGAAAGAGAGCAATTGCAGAATATAAACTCCGAAGATGAAAAAACAACCAAAGGTGAAATTAAGAAGTCGGAATTTATGCCAATAATCGAAGAAAACGAAAAAAGCTTATCATCAAACACGAAAGATAACATGAAGGAAGCGACTGCAATTGATGATGTGGACGATTCAGTGACAGCAGCGTTTGCCGAAATAAATGATTTATACGATGACTATTTTAAAACTTCTGAAGTTAGTTCAGTAACGACAACGCAAGAATGTCAATTACAGAATTTAGGAATAGAATATACCTTAGAAAGGAACGATATACATGTCGATTCTGCATCTGAATTTAGAACAGATGTGAAAAGACAAACGAAAATATTAGAAGGAAAGATTTCTGAGGTTCAGGCAACTGTCACTGAATCCTTATCAGCAAGTCAAAACCTTCATGTTAAGAATAACCGACGTTATAAAGAAAATAACAACGACAAAATCAGTCATATTCAATTTGGTGATGAAGCTTACACTAACATAGTATTAGAAAAGAAAAAATATTGGGATGAACAGATACGAGAAATCGAAAAGAAGTCTGAAGAAGTGAAGTCTCTGCAATCGAAAAGGCGATTATCTTCAAAGTATTTACGACGTAATGATTCATTATCCAAAAGAAGAGGCAGAAAAATCGTTCAAAACTTTTTAAACACAAATCAAGATGAATCTTATCCACTTAAAAAATCTGTTGATCAAATTGAAGTTATTAATTTGCAAAGTGATTTTAATTCTATTGGAGACAAAATTAAGAACATGAATAATAATATCGAAATATATAATAAAAATGAATCTACATCTTGTTTTGGTAAAAAGTCTTCTAATAATAAAGAACGATCGGTTTTCGATGCCTTCAAACAATTAAAAGTAAGTAGTGTCGATTCCGTAAATATGAATAATGATAATGATGAACTAAATTCAAATTTACACTTAAAACAAGAATTATCAGAAAAAGTATTTCAAGCATTTGAAACAAGCCCAAAAAGGTTTTTCGGTACATCTAGAAAACATATTTTAAATAAAATCGACACTTTTTTAGGATATCCGGATAATGAAAACGAAACGAAAAAAATCACAAGCGACATAAATCACGAAACCGGTCTAGTCTCTAGTCGTATTTCTTTGTTCCATAATATATCTAAAACAGAAGAATTAGCTTGGTCACGTAGGAAAAGTAAATCAATGCATAATATAACCCATCAAGAAAATGATACATATACAAATTTAGAAAATAAATCGACAACGCGAGAATCAAAAAAGGTTGAAGAAAAAGAAAACCGAAAAATCAGTAGCTCTTGTGAAGAGTCAAATATAAATTACTTTAATCAAACAGATAAAAAGATAATTTCACTGAAAGACAAAAGAGCCAGAATGATACAGAACAAACACAATAAAAGTTTTGATGAAACCTTGTATGCACCTCCAAAAGAAACAGATAACTCAAATGTTTACGTTAAAAAAACAATAAAAGATATTAACCAACAAAACGATTTGCTAGTTAAATCACCGACATCCAAACTTATTTCCACCAGCAAGTCTGAAATGGACATATTCAATAAATTTGCAACTACAACTGAAGACGTCTTAGAAAAGCATAAATCCTACGAAGAAATACCAAATATTTGTGTCAAAAATTTCATATCTCTGTATGAAGATGTTTCTAAAGTATCTGATACAGTTCGTCTTTTGAAGAGTAAAACAAATGTAGGGTCTCTTAATAATACGCCAGTCCCGAGTTCAATTCATGGTAAGTATATCTGAGTTTGTTTGTTTTTTCGTTTTCAATTTTATATCATTATATTTCAATTGCTTTTTTTCTTTAACAGGAACTGCGATGATTCCAACTACCCCTAACTCACCTACTCGAACACATTCATCACCTTCAAAAGCTGCCCATGACGAAGGATTTATGACACTCGATAAACGCAAACAAAAATTATTCAACGAAAAAAGTTTAAATACTTCAAGTAACGAAATTGACAATACTCATCCATCATCCGACACGGAGATAATTTCAAATCAAGACAAGGATACAAGCTATTTGAGCCTTTCTGATATTGAAATAGAAATTATCGAAAAAGCACCCGAAAAATGTACCGAATCCCCATCTGAAAATGAACCTGCTCACATGGAATACAAAAATCGTTTTACAATGGCTAAAAAATATTTTCAATCTTTAGAAGAGCTACGAGAAGATAAGAAGACAAAAATAACAACTAAAAGCGAATCTTTAAAAACCTGTCAGTCCACAGAATCTCTTGATGAAAACAAGCAACCACGGAAAAGAAGTAAAATAAAAAAATCACGGTCTATGCCATCTTCAGAAATTTCAAAAATCTGGAACCAGATGCAAGAAAAAGAAGCCGAAAACAAGAAATTAGTGAAGATATCGGAGAAATTCAATGTCGACGATTTATTCGAAGACGTAATGGAAGGCAGATTAAGTCGCCAGGGCAGTTTAAGAGGTATTCCAAATAAGAAAGCTGTTCTCGAGACGTTTCGATCCATGGAAAACATAAATGATAATAAACTAAACTCCTACGAAATGGCAGTATCCCAATTGAACGACTTTGCTGAAGAAAACAAAATAAAAAACGCGCAAACTTATTTAAGCGAATATCCTTATCTGCCTACAACTGATCCGTCCAAATATCACTCAAGGCTGGATACGATTGCGTCTGGTCTGATTACGTTTAAAGAATTAAGGAAGATACCAAGAAGAAACAGTGTGCCTGATTTAAGATTAAATGCAACGTTTACTGCTGATTTATAAAACGTTTAATTTATTTAAGATCAACGAGTTCTAAGAACTAAAGAATATTACATGATTACGGAAAAGCAGTAATTTACGTACCTTATTATTATTAGTTATACATCATTTTGATAAATCGAATTTAAGTTAGAATAATTGACATTTTGAAAATATTTCAGTCTAACATTGTAATTTAGGATGTTGTACAATTCCTTGTACAGATTTTGGATCTTATTGTAATTTGTAAGAAACTATTTATTAAACAATAAAGTCTTTATTAAACATTAACAGTATTTTTAATAACACACACAAATAGTCATTTAACCACAGATTCCATAATGGTTCATAAAAATACATTATTTAATTAATATTTAGTTATTTTATAAATACAGAAGGTTGTCAATATATGATAGCTACCCTATTAATAACTTTATTATCATCACTAGATGGTGTTGTACCACATCAACCTCTATATCTTCAATCCATTGGGATAACGCCAATGTAATGGCAGTTATGTTTAATTGTGAATATTTTGTATACTTTACTGAGTAAATAAAGTAACAGTCTGTAAATTTCCCACTGCTGTGATAAGGCCTCCTCTTCCATTAAGGAGAGGGTTTGGAACATATACACCACGCTGTTCCAATGCGGGTTGGTGGAATGCACATGTGGCAGTATGATGAAATTAGACACATGCAGGTTTCCTCACTGTTGTTGATGTTTTCATTCACCGACGAGCACGAGATGAATTATAAACATAAATTAAGCACATATATGTAGTGGTGCTTGCCTGGGTTTGGACCCGTAATGGGCCATCACTCTACTTTATTAAGATATTATGTAACACAGTGTGAATTTAGGTTATATATGTATGGCAACAGTGTCGTAATACTTATTAATTAACATAATCGAGCTTTATTGTTGTGTTGTGTGATAACTGTGCCACTGGCCACAGTATTGACGTCATACAAACAAACTACTTTACTAGTGTTGTCCACTTAATAGCCAACTTATGGCCACTATTGTCGAGGGACTTTTCACATCGACAGTCTATAGACTATTCCGATTGAAGAAGGAATGAGTATAAACAAAACTTAGATTTACGTTTTCCATGTAATTTGCTAAACTCAGCACTGTTGTGCACCATTAACAGTTCCTAATCAATATAGATTTATTAATAATCATCCAGAGTTTCGATAATAGTTTCGTCGACATTCTGTATGATATCGCAAATCCATAATGAATAGCATACACTGAAACTTAATTAAGTGAGACTTCAAGGGACCTGACAATGCTGTTTCACTTATAGAGGTATTCCACTACCACTGTGTTTCAGATAACAAGGTACAAATAAATATCTGAATCAATTATAGAGGTGCGATCATCAAATAAAATAAAGTATTATGAAAATATCGAAAAAGAATAAGTTAGCAAACAAAGAAAACTATTTTATCTTACTATCTCACCTATAGAGATCACTATGATGATAAAATACAAACTAACTCAGACTAACAGAGGTAATTCAATGAAAAAGTGATGGGGCTGCAGTGTGAGTTCTAGCTATGGAGGTATTACACTTACCCAGATCCATTTAACCATGTTTCACTATATACTATTGAACCTCTCCAATACAATGTTTATTTAACTTTTATCCTCTTGCAGTCGGAATAGCCTATAGATAGAGGCCCGCATAGGTGGGCCGACCGTCAGGGCGTCACGGTAGCATGCGTAAGCGATCCCGTGGCGTCCATCGAAAGACGGAGAGGGTACCGCTGGTTTTTTAGTGGGTAAACCCGGCGTACTTGGGCGCACTCGGCGTCCAGGGCTCCGGGGAGTCCCACACACTTCCCCACTTTCCATCACGTGGGGGAAGCGCGTAATGCGTTTTTCCAGCGAGAAAAACAAAGACTATAGATTTAAGGGGGCGGGGGGTGTGGATTGGGGGACGAGTAGTCGAAATGAAAGTCGGTGAGTGTCGAGAGCGCATGTCGCGTACTAATGTATATATAAGAGGGGTGGGGTGGGGACGGGATCCCGCTTAACCAAGTCTAACTATATATTATTGAACCTCTCCAACAACTTTAATGTTTATTTAACTTTTGTCCTCTTGCAGTAGGAATAGCCTATAGATATAAGGGAGGGGGGGGGCTTAGTGTGGGGGGGGTAAGGTCGAAATGAAAGTCGTTGAGTGTCGAGAGCGCATGTCGCGTACTACTTAGCCTATAGATATAGGGGAGGGGGGGTAAGGTTGAAATGAAAGTCGTTGAGCGTTGAGTTATATAGATGTCGTGTACTACTTAGCCTATAGATATAGGGGGGGGGGGGGTGTAAGGTCGAAATGAAAGTCGTTGAGCGTTGAGTTTTATAGATGTCGTGTACTACTTGATGTGTATCTGCACGTAGGCGGAGGAGGCGCGGCGCGGGTCGCTGCGGTCGGCGCGCGCCTCGAGCTGCTGGCAGTACGCCTCGCGGATGATGCGGAACGCGTCCACGCTGCGGTACGGCAGCTTCGTTATCGGGTCGATGTAGCGCGCCGGACGCCTGACGTATTGAAGCGACCGTTTATATGAGCCATTACAAGAGTGCACGTGCTACCGCATGCGTCAGAAACGTTGCACGCAAACGTTACATATACGTTGCACTCAAATTAGATAACCAAATGAATGAGTCATCGTGCCAAAAGTAATAATTAATAATATATTTAATATTTTTTTAATTCTAGCAATGCCCGTGTCATAATTCATATGACAAATACAAAATAAATTATATCATCTACAATCGCTATATATAACATATACATGATAAACTGAGATTCTGTTATGAGCCTTATTTCCATGTACATAAATAAATAAAAATAAATACATATAAATATGAGACAACATCACATACATTACTCTGATCCCAATGTAAGTAGCTGAAGCACTTGTGTTATGGAAATCAGAAGTAACGACGGTACCACAAACACCCAGACCCAAGATAACATGGAAAACTAATGGTAATCTACATCGACTCGGCCGGGAATCGAACCCAGGACCTCAGAGTGGCGTACCCATACAAACCGGTGTACACACCACTCGACCATGGAGGTCGTCACTACATAAAGCTCATGCATCGTTTTAGTACAAACATTGTTTTATTATAGAGCAATTGAGCAATTTTAATACTCTACCAAATGAACATAATGTTAATTCTTAGTACAGTCAAGTAATTAACTCAAACAATTACTTTTGGAGACAATGAGTTTGAGTTTGAGTTTTCAAAAACGAAATGCGTACGCTGCCATTATAAAAGTTCAAAACAATATCTGGTAGAGATTCATCATAAGTACTAAACCAGTGATAAAAATTCTTAAGTACAAACAATATAATCACAAGTAATACTAACTTAGTAACAGCGCATAGTAATTCGCGTCGTCTCTTCGGTTTCTTTTGTGGAAAGCAAGCGTTGAAAGCCTTATTCTTTATATCATTTTCAAAGGATATTAACGTTCTCTCGTGGTATTTAATGCATTCCTTTGGCTTCGGTGGCTTTTCTTCCTTCCTGTAACAAAAAAGGACGACTTTTATTCTGTATGTACTAGCAATTATTACAATATATTATCGATAGATAAATATGATTTCGACACACAACACCCAAAACGACACAGAAAAAATTAACAGCAACAATGCCCTCTGTATTCTTATACGTTATAATTCGAAAGCAAATCTGAGAAAAATTCAATCGTACGAACGAAGGCTTCAAATGCCTTTTGAAGGCATTAAAGTGTAAAAGAGAAGTTAAGTAGTGGCACAAACACTTTAAACTTTATTATTGATTTCACGAGCTTATGAGTATAAGCTCATGAAATCAATCATTTTATTTTAATGTAATTGCATCAAAATTTTCATTTATGTTATAAATTATCTATTTCATGTTTACATTTTTTCATTCAATAAGAATAGTCTGAATCTCAAAGGTTATGTAAATAACCTATAAAGGATTAAATGGGTACTCCTTGAAGAATAAATATAATAATAAGAATACTCTTTGTATTGTAGAAATATTATATGAAATGTAATATTGCTGATTAACAGCTTACAGTTCCACAAACAATGGATTAGAAATGTATCATTCTCTATCCAAAATTTTTAACGTAGAAGAAACGGTTCATTTCTTGAATACAAAGGGGCATGATAAAACATGTTAAATAATGTCATACTTACATTGTGACATTTTCAATACTGATTTCTTCATCCGGTCCCACAAAATCCACATCCATTTTACTCGTTTCAGCCTTCGGTTCCTCTGTCTCAGCTTTTGCTTCGGTCGGTGTATTAGATTCACTCAGATCATCTTGTCCAAGTAAATCTGAAAAAAATCCATCTTCAAGGAAGGAATAATGGGATATTAATTTCATTACACACAACACCAATGTAAGTAAACAAAAAGAATTAAAAATAATATTATTAAAATTAAGTGACATTATAAAATATTTCATTCTAATATTATTGCATTAATAATCTATGGTTTATAGATGAGAATAGAAAGAAATGGCGCTAGTCGCATAAAGTCTTACATATGTTAATAAATAAAGATCTAATTCATAACCGGCTTGCATCACAGTGCGTTTTAATGTTAACCTCTTATTGATAAAAAGAGGTCGCACTAGCAAGTTTATTCATTCTGGCAACAAAATTGCTTAGATGTAACCATTAACATTATCAATTTTAATCTAATTTATATTATAATGTAAAAGTGTCGCTAATTTAAAAAAAAAAACAGTTAATATTGCTTATGCATCGTAGTATTGCCATTGGCCTAGTATTTCTGATCAAAAGGATCAATAGCAAATAGTACATTGAATATATTGTTATGATTTAATAAATAACAAGTACTTTTATATTTGAAAAAATAGTATACAGTTTATTTATATTTGAAATAAATGCACCAATTAATAATGTCCACAGAGTAAAAATAAAAAATAATAATAATGCGCAGCTAAAGGAATACAAACTTGAGTTGAAAATAGAACGCAAGATCATAAAGCAAAAGGCGCGAAATTTGAATATTACAACATGTATAAAGATGACGAATATGATTACAGTACTACTAGTTTAGTCCAAGATTTTTAGATATCCGCTCTGCATAAAATCCTTCTACGTGATTTTTCGATTGGATTATGTCGGAGGGTGCCCCCCAAGTATAAAACCGAGTTTCTGTCGTCCGAAACCGCGAGCGTTAGCCGCCATCTTGGAAAACGTTTTTTTGCATATATCTCGGAAACGGTAAGTTTTACGTCAAAAACCGAAGAGATCTTTTTTGTAGAAAACAAAATTTTCCACCTTTTTCATACCAAACTTTTCCTCCTATTGTTGATATTTTCCGAGATATTTAAGTAAATAAAACCAAAAATTATTGGTTTTTGTAAAGTAAATCAATAATTTTTGTATAAAATTAGTAAAAAAAGTTTGTACAAAAAGTTTTATATAAAATTTGTAGAAAATTTCATGCTCTCCAACTTTAATTGAAACATTTTTTTCGTATCTCCAAAAATGTTTGAGTTACTTTACAAAATCAAAAAAAATGTTTTTTCCTTTTTACTTAAATATATCGGAAAATATCAACAATAGGGGAAAAAATTTGGTACAGAAAAGGTGGGAAATTTTGTTCTCTAAAAAAAGATCTCTTCGGTTTTTTACGTAAAACTTACCGTTTCCGAGATATATGCGAAAAAACGTTTTCCAAGATGGCGACTAACGCTCGCGGTTGCGGACGACAGAAACTCGGTTTTATACTTGGGGGGCACCCTCCGACATAATCCAATCGAAAAATCATGTAGAAGGATTTTATGTAGAGCGGACCGACTTTTGGTGATAAAATTCCTGGACTAGTTGTGTTTTGTTGGAAATTATAAGAAGCAATTCTTCTCTGTGTAAGCTGAAGGTCATTATAATCAAGAAATAATAAAGAATAATTACCTTCTTCACTTTTAATGATATCACTCAGATTGATATCTGTGATTGGTGTCATACAACTTTTCTCCTGGGGCGGTATTTCTGTTATTATCGGTACAGAAAATGAATGATATCTGAAAATATAAAAAAGTTATGGAAAATATCTAAAAAGCTTTAGAAATAATTATTATTTTTTTACAAAAAAACAGATTCTATTTTATTGAGAAGCTGTAGTTAAAAATATCTATGAAATTTTAAAATAGCAATTATGATTTAAAAATGATATATGGAAGGCAAAAATTTGAGTAATATTCAGCAAATATTGTGATAGCATATTTAATGTATATCAGTTTGAAGAGAACACGCCTTTTTAAGAATAGTTGAACTAAAAATGAAATCTGTTTTACTTTGTATTATTAACCTTATAACTGGTCCAGTAATAGATTTCTTGATAGGTCTAATCTTTTTCCTTTCCAATTCACTTTGCTCAAATCTTTCTGAAAATTTTGAAAGAATAACATTAACATCATAAATATTTACAAGTTTACAACAACAACAGCCTGTAAATTCCCACTGCTGGGCTAAAGGCCTCCTCTCCCTTCGAGGAGAAGGTTTGGAACATATTCCACCACGCTGTTCCAATGCGGGTTGGTGGAATACACATGTGGCAGAATTTCTATGAAATTTGTCACATGCAGGTTTCCTCACGATGTTTACCTTCACCGCTGAGCATGAGATGAATTATAAAAACAAATTAAGCAAATGAATCAGCGGTGCTTGCCTGGGTTTGAACCCGCAATCGTCGGTTAAGATGCACCCGTTCTAACCACTGGGCCATCTCGACAGACAATTATGTCTAGCTGTATATGTGTATATTTACCGAGGCTTTTAAGATTTTCCTTTTCGGTAATTAGCGCTTCTTCAAGCAATTCCTCTTGTGTTAATACTCTCTCTTCCACTTTTTTTGGCTTTTTCTTTTTAAGTTCAGATCTTATTTTTATTCTTTGTTGAGTTTCAGCTGATTTAACCGCTGTGCTCTGCCTTATTGATTTCCTCTCTGCAAATATATAATAAGTTTAAATAGCCTTCATAACAGACATAGATTTTAAGCTCGATAGAATCTACTTTCCGAACTGTACTGTATGGTGGTAGCTTCACTTAATTGTTAAATGACAATTTAAAAGTGCTTGTAAAAGCCTACTTGAATAAAGTTTATTTTGATTTTGCCATGATGTTTCTATCAATACATAATAATTTAATCATAAGAAAATAATGTTAACACAAAATAATTGTTCATCATCAACAGCCTGTTAATTTCTCACTACTGGGTTATGGCCTCCTCAACTTTTGAGGAGAAGGTACAGAGCATATACCACTACTCTGCTCTTATTTGGGTTAGCAGATACACATGTGCCAAAATTTTGTTGAAATTAGTCATATGCAGGTTTCCTCTCTATGTTTTCCTTCACTGAGTGAGAATGAGATAAATTTAACAAACACAAACAAGACACAAATACTCATTGATATCATTCAAGCTGCATTCTAACCAAAGGGTCTCACAAATAGGTAGAAAGCAAAAAAATTAAACATAATATATGCGAACATAAATGTTTGATAAAATATTATTACATTGATTTTGAAAACAAAATCAACATGTGACAAACCTATAGAAGTGTCGAAGAAAGATTTTTCAACTTTTTCTGTTTTCTCTGAATCATCCTTTGGTTTAGGTTCTTTTGTTTTCTTTGTGATTACCTTTTTAGTTTTTTCCAGTTTCTTTTTTCTATTTGGATCCTGAAATAAATTATATTACATTATCTTTAATGTATACAATATAGATGTATAAGTGTATGTATTTGAACTATCCCTAATATTAAGAGCAATTTAGACATGGTATATCATTTGCACAAAGTCGAAAGGGGTTTCTCATATTTGAAATCAACTTCAAATATTTGGCTATTCTATATAAATTTTTGGAAGACCAATCAAAAACCTAATGGTTACCGGTCACTGTCAAGGTAAGGATAATAAAAACTTCACATAAAATGTTACATCCCATAAAAGTAAAAAGTAAAGTAACAGCCTGTACATTTCCCACTGCTGAGATTAGGCCTCCTCTTCCATTAAGGAGTGGGTTTGGAACATATTCCACCACGCTGTTCCAAAGCGGGTTGGTCGAATGCACATGTGGCAGAATTTTGATGAAATAAGACACATGCAGGTTTCCTCATGATGTTTTCCTTCACCGCCGAGCAAGAGGTGAATCATAAACACAAATTAAGCACATACATACAGTGGTGCTTGCCTGGGTTTGAACCCACAATCATTGGTTAAGATGCACGTGTTGTAACCACTGGGCCATCTCAGCTGGTGCTATATCCCATATGCCTATTTTATTATACAAAATATTACATCGCGGTAGGATAATGGATAAGAGAGTAATATCCACTCAGATGAGTCTATACAGAGCCCTATGATTAGTAAAATATGGCATACAGTTAAGAACATACCTTATAACCTTTAGTATTAACTTTACGCTTTTCCTTTACATCTGTTTCATGGTCTGAAACTGGATCGTCATTTTCATCAATATCAAAATCAGAGTCGACTACGTCCTCAGTTTCTTTTTCCTGTCTATAATATTAAAAATTACATAAAATACAATATATACAATAGTTCTTAAGAGCTATGTATATTTTTTAAGTCAGTATTTACTAATTCAATTTGTGTTTACAAAAATATTAACTATATGGGCTGTTTTATATGGACTTCGAATGTGCTTCTTTAAACAATATCGATTATTTTAAATCCTTATGGATTATATATAGGCAGAATAGCAACAAATCATGAAATCCTCTTCGAAATTATACTGTCACTATAAGTATCCGTGCCTGTTGTGTATCTGTTTATAGTTTTAATTGAGTTCAGTTGTTTTATATCTTCTTGTAACTTTCATTCAGAGTATTATAATTAAACACATAAAAACAATTATGTTGTGTTTACGTAATTAAACGTCAAGTACAAATAAATTTCAGTAAATGTACAGTGTTAATTAGATATATATCTCGACCAGTTTAAAAACTTACATATAATCCCGATCTTCTTCTACTTCTTGAAAGCCTCCGTAAGTTGTTTTATAGAAATCGTCTTCTTCCTCCTCATCAAGCAACTTTGCCATGCGATTGCCGGCATTAGACCGGCGTTCTCTTTGAGTCATTCTTTAAATATATTATATAAAATCCAGATTTAATTATTGCTTATTCGGTTTAAATTAAAGAGGAATATGATTGATCTATCCCAAACATAATATTTATTCAAAATAGATGCGAACTAGACTTAAAACAAAACTTGACATTGACATTATTTGACAATACGACAATGACGCTAAAAAAAGTTGCCAGGATAAATAAATAAAGGCGAATAGTTGAACGCAATAATGAAGAAGTTTAAAATATGTTTTTATTGATAGGTACATTTTAAAATATTTAGATAAAATAAAACAAACATTATAGAAATGGATTCTACTGTCAAATATAACATTATATTGTTCTTTGACTTTTACGATTTACCTATTTCTTTTTAATGCTATGAATATTCAAAGATGTTTTTGTATGATGAAAAACATAAATTCATTAAAATCTCGAAAGTCTCCAAAAGTCCACAAATACGGATATAATAGTTAAATTGTACGATTTATTCCCCTATTTTTTCATCTAATCAGGTACTGCGATATTTTGTGATATCGGAGATAACTATATTTTTTTAATTATTTTAAAAATTTTGACGATCGATGCCGTATGTTATAAAGATTATTTGATTGTATGAGAAGAAAAAAATTGGAACGATGGAAGTTAGTCAGATTAAAAAAAAATATTTTTTCAAACATTATAATCAACATTATTTCTATGGACAACTCATCCTTGACAAAAAAAAAATAACTATGCGACATTTGAAATGGCCGAAAAAGAGCAAAAGTTTTCCGATATCGCTTATAGATTAGTAGTTCAACTCAAAGGTTACGTTATATATTTTTTAATTCTCTATTCCACATCACCAGATGTAGAGATCTAGGCGCGTTATTTTTAAATAGTGGTATCCCCAATAAGCCTAATCCACTACAACAAATATTCTTGTCCTTTGACAAAATAAAAAAAAATAATGATTTAATATTCAGACGAGTCAGATTCAGATTAATTACGGAATGACCAGACAAAACTACACTTACAAACTTAAAGTTGTCTAGATCATTATCGCCAATAAATGTCTCAGTCATAATCAATAAAGTTTGTAGTTAGCGTATTCGGTAAAGATTTTGATTTAGGCAGTAGAAATATATGTGTTAGAGCTGATTAGCAAATGAGAATATCTTCATTGGTGGCCTTTCTACAGAATTTTCTCGAATGATGTGAGCGATATCTTTTGAAGTCTTTATTTCGAGCTTCAGAAGCTCTTCTGGATAATTTTCCAATCCAGACACATCCAGACCCAGCGTGTGATCGCCGGGTTCGTACGAAATACGAATGTTGTGTTGTTGCTCCTACCGTTTGATTCGGATTTTGTTTATTACCCGATGGCAGAAGTTAAAAAACAAAGCACAACAGTTAAAAATCCCAATAAAATATTTTTTCGTATATCAAATAATCCATATCCATACTAATAAATAAAATCGGAGTGTCTGTTTGTAATATTAAAATAACCGCTTTCTGCTACATACATTTGTCTTAATATACGGTACAGATAGCAAAACACACATTTTTAGAATTTTTGTCTGTCTGTCTGTCTTTCTGTCTGTCTGTTTGTTCCGGGTAATCTCTGGAACGGTTGGGCCGATTTGAACAGGACTTTCATTGGCGGATAGGTAATGTACTAAGACGTAACTTAGGCTACTTTTTATACGCAAATAATACAAAGTTTTGGAAATATAAGCGCCCAACTTAAGTTGAGCTCTTTCTGATATGGTTGTCGATATGAATTGGGGTCAGCTTATACTGGTAATTGATCGGGTGTATGTTGCGTTGCGTTTTGCAAATTTCCCACGCCACGCGGACGTCGTCGTCTGTTTGTAATTTTTCTACTACGTGGACATGAATGTATATACGGTACACATGGCAAAACGTATTTTCTTTGATTATCAAAACGTAGATAATATGTAGGTTTTGTCCAATGATCAATGAGTGATGTAGTTTTGCAACTAGATGGTGTTAATAAAAAACTCTTAAAAGCTACAACTCGCTATCTAGATTTTATCCCATCTGGACTTAGTATCTTTTGTTTAATGTTCAATAAGTGATATAGTTTACTATTTTACATACAAATAAATAAAATCGGAGTGTCTGTTTGTAATATTAAAATAACCGCTTTCTGCTACATGCATTTGTCCTTATATACGGTACACATACCAAAACACACATTTTTAGAATTTTTGTGTGTCTGTCTGTCTGTCTGTTCCGGGTAATCTCTGGAACGATTGGGCAGATTTGAACAGGACTTTCATTGGCGGGTAGGTAATGTACTAAGGCGTAATATAGGCTATTAGTCAACGAAATGATCAAGTTTCAGATCTTCAAACAAGCATCTTTATCAAGAGATACTGATAAACCTGACAAGCCCAATTACTGGATGATGAATGATTAAAAAAGACTAAGTCAAGAACTAGAACCAATCTCAATAAATCAGCCTTCAATTACTATATAGGTTATGATAACAAGATGAATCCCGATGTTATCATTGGTTCAATGAATATAGTATGCCCACATTGTCACACTAAATAAACTGCTGGTATACGCTACTCCACGGGTAAAATGTATTTACCACAACTGGTTGAACCACCGGAACCTCTTCTTACCTACGTTACGGGAACTATTAAGGAGTCTAAATATTTCCTTCAGTATATTAGAAATTACAATTCATGCTTTTAAATGACATCTTTTGGAGTAACAAATATTGTACAATACAATAATTTCACGTCTACGTTTAAAGTGTATCATATGATTGGTTCACTTCTTCCAGTATCTAAATAAAATCCCCAATTTCTGGACATTTATTTCACGGACAACGTAGAAAAAGATTGATCTTTGATGCATGTTCAGTACCACAACTAATCGAGAAATCATCGTTAAATTAAGATTATGCCTAAAACTGCTCTAGATAGTGAAACAATAAATGATTCAAAGTAATTATCAATGTAGATAGAACGCAGAGCATAAAAGTCGTATTAAAGCTTCCATAGCTCCTGAAGTCACAGTTGTAATTGTCGGTTCAGAAATTACAAAACGAGGTATTGTTATCACAAAGCGATACAAAAACAATCAAGGTGTCGCTGAAAAATATCAATCGTATGACAATCATTACGATTATCCAATTATGATTATGCGAGCAGAAGATGGATATCATCTCGGGCTGTATCAAAATAATCTCACGACTGGCTCTGTGACATCGAAGAGTTTGATTTTTATGCGTATCGTATAATTAGAGGTAATCAATCTAACCATATTCTGAAGTATCGTCAACTGTTTTAACAATTCATTGTTGACATGTACGCTATGGTCGAGAACGAAGGATTAAGCTACATTCGATGCAACCAATCAAAACTTCAAACATTCTCATAAATCATATCTGTTGCCGGATTAAAAAAAAAGAAGATATGATCTTGATAAATAAGTTTATGGGTGTTATGACCAATCTGCAACCTATCGAGAACATCATTGACGAATATTAAATGAAATAATTTTAAGTATTTGATTAGATCTCGCTTATTTCTTGATTATTTGTATATTGTATCAGTAATTAATTACAAAACGAAAAATTAAAAAAATATTTTTCTAAGACTAATGCCCAGCGAAGCGGGCGGGTATAGCTAGTATAACAATAAGGAAAAATTGGTGCAAATGAATGAAGCGTGATTTAATTGGCCCCAAAAGTTCTAAATATGTGTGTGAAGATCATTTTGATGTTAGTAACTATTACATATAATTATGTATATAACTATTATGTACTAGCTGACCCGGCGAACTTCGTATCGCCTAGCAGTTGATTCTTTATTTTTTTAAGTTAATAAGTCAACAATTACATTATGACAAAAATTTAAAATTAATAGTCACTATAAAATCACAATGAAAATCATAATTTCAAATTTCTTATTATCCAATCCATCAGCCCATTTCCGTCTACTGCTGGACATAGGCCTCTCCAATTGCACGCCACTCAGATCGTTCTTGGGCTACTCGCGTCCAGCTCCTGCCAGCCGTCTTGAGTAAGTCGTCACTCCATCGTGCCCGAGGACGCCCTACACTACGTTTGCCGAGACGCGATCTCCACTCTAGAACACGTTTCCCCCAACGGTTATCGGTCTGCGACAAATATTGCCAGCCCACTGCCACTTCAGCTTACTAATCCGGTGGACTACGTCGATGACTTTGGTTCTCTGGCGGATCGCCTCATTTCTGATGCGATCGACTTTAAACTGGTGAAGCAGCCTTGGCGTGAGTGTAGACGTTTCGGCTCCGTATGTCATGACGGGTAGCACGCACTGGTGTAAGACTTTCGTCTTAAGGCACTGTGGGATCGACGATGTAAAGATTCGACGTAATTTTCCAAACGCTGCCCAACCTAGCTGAATTCTTCTATTCACCTCGTCCTCAAGGTTGTTTTACCTAATTGCAAAGTCTGCCTAAGGTAGACATATTTTTGAACAACTTCGAGGACGGTACTGTGTATCGCAATCGGTTCCGGTAGAACATTTTCATTTAAAATGACCTTGGTTTTATCCAATACGTATAGAAGAGTCAGCCAGCTCGTTCAGCATTTGTTATAGATCCTGCAGCGTTTCTGCCACGATGACGATGTCGTCTGCGAATCTCAAGTGAGAGATGTATTCGACATTGATGTTGATGCCACGTCCTTTCCAGTTCAGCGTCTTGAACATAATATCCTTCCTTGCATTAGTGAACAATTTGGGGGAAATAACGTCCCCTTGTCTCACTCCTCGATGCAATTATATGAGATTTGTTTGCTGATTCTGTACTCGGACGGACATGGTGGCAGCTTCATAGAGACATCTCATCACTTGGATTTCAACCGAGTCAAGGGTCTTCTACCATCCACGAATGCAAGACACAGGGGCCGATTATACTCTTGGGAGTTCTGTATATCTGCCGCACTGTGTGAATGTGGTCTATGGTGGCGTATCCGGTCCGAAACCCAGCCTGTTCTGGGGGTTGTAATTCGTCGAATCTTCGCGTAAGGCGGTTCGTGATCACTCTTGAAAACAGCTTATAGACGTGATTCAGTAGGAATATGGGACGATAGTTCTTCAACAGGATTTTGTCTCCCTTTTTGAAGAACAGGACAACCACACTCCTACTACACGCCTCCAGAGTTCTCCCTTCGTCATTACATTGTTATTACCGATATCAATGAGTTGTTTAGAGAATATGTCTCCAGATTGATCATTTTGCAACATGACACGCATATTCTTGCTTAAATGTAATACCTTGACATGTTTCCACAAATTGGAGGACTTTAAACATGCAATCAGTTCATCAGCTTGCGTTGAACGTGGAACCACTGGCAATGTTTGGCGAAAATCATTGCGCCACCAAATTGGTTTTGGTTGTTCCGTAGATCTTTTAAGGTTCTATCTAAAGTTTGTAAAGATTTTTTATGCGCCAACGTGCATTTATCCCACACTATTAGTTTACATAACTGCAAATCCTTTGCCATTGCAGAATTCTTGGAAATGTTTTGTCCGCCGCCTTATAGAAGGCATTTAGTAAGTCACAAACACACAACACTTTTTTAATTTTATAGAAATTTGTGGATTTTAGGTTTAGTAATATTAAAGATGCACAGCAAAGAGATATTTACATTTCAAGTGACATTTTACCATAGACAAATTGTTTTTGTTAAAAAAAAAATATTGACAAATATTGAAATTAATATTTATACAATACGAACCTCTCCACTAACACAAACGTTATCGTATGGTATTAAAATTTAAAGTATTATCAACACAAAACAAATCTTTTGTATGGGAGTATAGAAAAGTGATGTTTTTAGACTTTTTCAGGAAATTTTAATTTTTTTTTAGATTTTTCTCTCCGTAAGAACCATCCTCGTACTTTAAGGAATATTTTAAAAAAGGAATTAGCGAAATCGGTCCAACCGTTCTCGAGTTTTGCGCTTAGCAACACATTCAGCGACTCATTTTTATATTATAGACAATTCGTGGTGCAGTGATACCGAACAGGTCGAGTGACGTCACACGCGACTCGTAAACTACAGACGTTCCGTACTAAAATACGTAAACTTTAATAATACATATCTAAGTCATTTATTGAATGATTTCAAAATTTCTCTACGTGATGGATTAGTTTTGATCTATATTTTAATAGCATTACGTTGAATATACTCTTAACAACATGATGAAACTTCTCCATAGTCTTTATTTTGTTTTAGACGTTTGATGTTTTAGGCGTTAGGCTCACTTAGCATTGTATATAAATTTAAAGAAAATGTGGTTGTAAGGGTTGCAATAAGCGAGAAAAATTTGTATAATAGTCACCGATTGAACGTGGACCTTATTTATACTAATTTCAGCAACGCAAATTATACGTTCTCTTTCAGGTATTATCTACTAATACATATAATATATTAGCTATATCTGACATTTTTGTTATTCCTAATGGTTTTTTTTTTTTAGTTTTTCAGTTATTAGAAATCGTCTCCGTATGAATTAATAAAGATTTAACTATACAGACTTAAAAACTACCAGTAATTTTTTTTTTACTTGTCCCTATGCATTGGTTTCTTTTTTTAAAATTATTTCAATAAAAGTCAATTTCAATTTCAAAGTTACACATAACGCGGAATTGTCTGTTCAATATGATGATCAAACAAAAGCTGATATGGTAGTGAAAAATATACCTTTAACAAAGAAAACAGAATAACAATGTTTTAGCATTGTTAGCTTTTAATATATTATGAATATCTTTACAAGAACAATTCGAGATTTGACTTAATTATTGAATCCCAAAGATGCCCTGTCTCAATCGCTACAGTGCAAAGCGGCGAGAGTGTGAGTACTATTGTTACGTACAGAGTAACCATGGGGGCACACACACACTAGGTTAAATCAACAATAGTATAACTACTGGAAATATGCACTACTGCATGTTGCTAACATTAAATAAAACTGCTAGTTTATGTACAATATTGTAGTAATATTATAAAAAAGATAAATATATTTACTGAAAAATTCAAAATTAGTATGAATCTTCACTTAATTATATTTAAACAAAGAATCACAGACATTTATAGTAGAATTAAATGTACATCAAAGTAATCCAAATACAAAGCAAGTGGTAGTGCCACGCTGTATACCTTCGGGTTACAGCCGAATGGGCCGGCACGCCCGGGGAAGTACCACTCTCTCACTTAAAATCGGCGTAAAGTGGTAGTTATGCTACCGCGTTTCGTCCGGTAAGTGAGAGTTCCGGAGGCCCAATCCCCCTCCCCCCCAAAACTTGATGGTTGTGCAGAATTTGGTTAAATTACCCCAGGAGGGTACCATCAGCAAAAGCGGTGGAGAATCCCTCTCTGGGCATCCATGCTCAGGACATACACCACCTGAGCAGGGATGCCCAGGCTGCCCTCCGAATTCTGGGGGAGCAGATTCCATCCGCAGAGATCATTATTCTGGGTGACTTTAATGCTCACCACGCAGAATGGCTCGGCTCACGCACCACCGATCATGCGGGTAGATCTGTTCTGGACTTCGCTCTAGCATATGATCTGACACAACTGGTCAACTCGCCAACGCGAATACCGGATGTGGAGGATCATACACCTTCCCTGTTGGACCTTCTGCTAACTTCACATCCGGATGGCTATCAGGTTATCGTCGATCCCCCTCTGGGCTCGTCTGACCACTGTCTCGTCCGGAGTACAGTGCCGGTTGTGCGGTACTCACGGCCTCGCTTTGTTGGGTGCCGCCGAGTATGGCACTACAAGTCAGCAGATTGGGATGGGATGCGGTCTTTTTTTGCATCTTACCCATGGGGGCAGATTTGTTTCTCGCCGGATGATCCGAACGCTGCTGCTGACTCTGTTGCCGATGTGGTGCTTCAGGGTATGGAACTATTCATTCCTTACTCTGCAGTACCCATCGGTGGCAAGTCCCAGCCTTGGTTTGGTCGCTTCTGCAAAACGGCATCACGCCGAAAGTGGGAACGCTATCAAACCTGGGCTAATGCATCTGCGTCTCGTGATGTAAATACCAGCGCATTTAAAAAGGAATACAACTCTGCCTCTAGGTCCCTCAAAAACGTGATTGCTAGGGCGAAGACGGAGTACATTGGCAGAATTGGCGAGAGACTGGTGCGTCTCCCTTCAGGAACACGAGCGTTCTGGTCTCTCGCTAAGGCTGTCTTAGGGAATTTCTGTCAGCCATCTTTTCCATCTCCGCACAGAGACGGTGAGTCATTGGCCCATACCGCGAAAGAGAAAGCTGATCTTTTAGGCTCTCTCTTCGCGTCGAACTCGACTCTGGATGACCAAGGAAAATCTCCACCAACAATTCCGCGATGTGATACCACGATGCCGGAGGTTAAATTCCGGCAAAGTGCAGTTCGTAAAGCACTTCTTTCCTTGGACATTCATAAGTCGAGCGGACCCGATGGTATCCCTCCAATCGTGCTACGGACATGTGCTCCCGAGTTGGCACCGGTCTTAACGCGTCTTTTCCGGCAATCCTACACATTAGGCGTCGTCCCGAATTCCTGGAAGACAGCTTTGGTGCATCCGATCCCTAAAAAAGGCAACCGCTCAGACCCGTCCAATTATAGGCCTATAGCCATCACCTCCTTGCTCTCCAAGATAATGGAGTCCCTTATAAACTGCCAGCTCCTGCGGTATCTAGAGGAGAACCAGCTGATTAGCGACCGCCAGTACGGTTTCCGTCGGGGTCGGTCAGCCGGTGATCTTCTAGTTTACCTTACTCACAGGTGGGCTGAAGCAGTTGAGAGCAAGGGGGAGGCATTAGCAGCCAGCTTGGACATAGCGAAGGCCTTCGTTCGTGTATGGCACAAAGCGCTTCTTTCGAAGCTTCCTTCCTATGGGCTTCCCGGGAAATTATGCAATTGGATTACCAGCTTTTTGGCAGATCGGAGCATCAAGGTCGTTGTCGACGGTGCATGCTCTGACTTAAAATTCGTCAATGCTGGTGTTCCACAAGGCTGCGTTCTATCACCCACTCTGTTTCTTTTGCATATCAATGATTTGTTGCAAATCGGGAACATTCATTGCTATGCAGACGACAGTACCGTTGACACCTTATACACCGGCCGCGCTAATATTTCTCGGGAAAACGTCGAAGAGAACCGGAACAAACTTGTGTCTGAAATCGAGTCTTCATTAAACGAAGTCTCGAATTGGGGCCGGCTAAATCTAGTCCATTTCAACCCCAAAAAGACGCAAGTTTGCGCGTTAACCGCTAAAAAAACACCATTTGTCGTATCTCCACGATTTGAGAACATTCCGATAGCCGCTACAGGTAGTATCGGAATACTTGGCGTTGATATTTCGAGCCTCGTTCAGTTCCGCGGTCAATTGGAAGGCAAAGCCAAATTGGCTTCAAAAAAGCTGGGCGTGCTCAGCAAGGCGAGACAGTACTTCACGTCGGCCCATCGCCTTAAACTTTACAAGGCGCAAATTCGGCCTCACATGGAGTACTGCTCTCACCTCTGGGCGGGTGCTCCCCAGTACCAGCTCCTTCCATTTGACCGCATCCAACGTAGAGCGGCTCGAGTTATCGACGATCAAGCTCTTTCCGATCTCCTTGATCCTTTGGCTTTGCGTAGAGATGTCGGATCACTCTGCATCTTCTACCGAATTTTTCACGGGGAATGTTCCGAAGAATTGTTCGGATTAATCCCGGCTGCTGAATTTCACCTTCGGACATCTCGCCAAAATTCTAAGTTTCACCCGCACCACCTTGATGTCCGAAAATCCACAACAGCGCGATTTCTCAGACATTTTCTGCCTCGCACAACCACTTTGTGGAACCAGCTTTCGCCGGCGGTTTTTCCGAACCGATGCGACATGGGAACCTTTAAGAAAAGAGCCTACTCCTTTTTGAAAGGCCAGCAACGCACCTGCAAGTCCCCTGGTGTTGCGGGTGTCCATGGGCGGTGGTAGTCACTTTCCATCAGGTGAGCCTCCTGCTCGTTTGCCTCCTATGCCATAAAAAAAAAAAAAAAAAAAAACTTGTCTTCTTACTTTCGTGTCGATATGTAATGACCCAAAATTAAGTTTTTATTAGATCAAAAGCGTTATTTTAAATCTGATTCAGTGTAGGTACTATAATTTTGATTAACAATACGACTGGAAGTTTTGTTTTTCATATTATTTGCAGTATATCCCATATGTTTCTAAATGTTATATAAACATTAGAAAATCAATTACTGCAATTAAATAAAAAATCACGTTCATTTAAAATTTTAATATTCATTTCTGGGAATACCCATAATAGACTGTATATAATAATATACAGTTAGTTTTGTAAACATTTCACTATTGTTTCTAACAAAATATGAAAACCATAGAACAAAAATATCAGATTAAGTAACTTTCCCAATGATTTACATGATTTTCTTGAGACTGATCCTAACACTGAACTCCACACACCCACCACACACCAAAATAGTGGTGCGCCGTTCGCATGTTCATAGATTGAACTGATTATCATATTATAATTAATTGTACTACTCAATACCATTACCATTATACCCTTTATTAGCTGTGCTCGAGACCTTGTACAGATTTGAATATAACAAAAAAAATATTATCGTAGTCTTAAGTTACTCCCTATTATATCAATTATCTGACAGTGAAAGTCCCGTCAAAATCGGTCCAGCCGTTCCAGAGATTATCCGGAACAAGCAGACAGACAGACCAACAAGAATTGTAAAAAATGCCATTTTGGTATATGTACCGTGTATAAATACATATGCATTGAATAAAAAGTGCTATTTTAATATTACAAACAGACACTCAGAGAGGAAATAGACAAAAACATCTGCACGATCTTTTGCTTTTTTACCCCTTTTCCGTAAATGTGACATTTTTTAAATTTCGAACAGCTTGTCCACTTGAGGTAGTAAGTCACTGAAAGACGGTTGTAAAATAAAACGACAGTAATATTTTGTGCTCTTTATTCAATTTTAACAGTTATATTAAGGTTTTATTTCAGTCATCATTAGTTGTTATTGGAAAAAAATCTAGTTTACAGATTTCATCGACCTTAAATCCATTTCAATTTGCATGCAATTTAAGACTATCGGAATCGATCTGATACTAATATAATGTCGTTATGTATCAATTAAATACAATTTTAAATTTAGTAGATATTATCTTACTGTTATTTTAAAAATTAATAGGTAACTATTAGGTACGATTCATTGCCGTTTTAACTTTCGTTTCAATATCAGTTTAGACCTTAACTTATAATTTTCCAAATATTCCTCTACATGTGTTTTAAATTTTAATGTCTTTGGGAAATAACAATAATAATTATTCTGATAAAACTTATAATAAAAAACACATACTTAAGTATTAAAAACACTTAAGAATCAACAAAATCGTATAAATACAATTCTAATATAATTTATTTCCATTTATTATTCATCCCTAGTGACTTTTGATAAGTCAATAAATTAAATAAAACAAAAAACAAATAACCAAAAAGACGGTGATGGAATGTTTAAGGTACAGATAGATTTGTGATGTATATATAATTGAAAATACTCTTATTATTAATAATATAACTATTACATACATAGATAAACTCTCACTCATTCATATATGAGTAGCACTAACAGAGAAAAATGAATTTTATCTTCTATTCTATCCGTCATATTAATTAACGTCACATTCTTACATAAATATTCAATTGTAAGAATGTGACAATACATGTATAACACATTGGTGCCGATTATTTCATATACGGCTTCGTAACCAAAACGTCAGGATTGTCATAATTGCTATTCTTTTTAACCTCGCAGGTGTGAAAGAGATAGTA
This sequence comes from Vanessa cardui, assembly GCF_905220365.1. Taxonomy (NCBI): domain Eukaryota; kingdom Metazoa; phylum Arthropoda; class Insecta; order Lepidoptera; family Nymphalidae; genus Vanessa; species Vanessa cardui. Next base: position 4,246,178 of record NC_061136.1, read on the forward strand.
ATATTTTATACTCCCGTGAAATTGATTTAGTTAAGATTTGAGTACAAATAGACCGATACCAATGTGTTTATTATTAAGACGGTATACAGTTCAACAAATTAGTCTATGACTACTAAAATTAAAATCTATGAAACACAAACCTTTTCAAGACGATAAATCTATGATACGTGTGTGTAAACATTGTAACATGCTTTGCATTAAATTAATATTTTCTATTCAACATTTAAAAGAAAAATAAGTACATATGTCATACATATTGATAAATAGTATTTTATATAATTACTTCTTCATAATATTAAATATTCATATTTTTTTTTTCAAATAAATAAATACCTAACATTTCAAATATTGGGAATGAATTGTCTAAGTAAATAAAATTTATTTATACTAGATATAATTTGTTTCATATTTCATATATTTGTTGCTATAAAATAATATATGTATAAGCGATATATGAATGACGGAATCTCTAGATTACTTACCGTCTGTTTTAATTGAAATATAATGCAATAAAGTAATCGCAATTGCATATTTAAACTAAAATAAATTATTTTTTAATATGGCAATACTATCCAAAGTCAAACCAGTGCTACTCGCACGCCATTACGTCACACACCTATTAATAAATTCATGTATAATATATTAATTATAACTATATTAAATCTTACCTGACTCCTTACATTATGAAACATTTTAAGATTTGAAAACATTATTTTTAACAAATATGTAAAGAAACTGTATAGCTATAGTTAATTATTATTTATTGACTATTAGTGAATTGTTTCGACTATTAGTGGTCTAATAGTGACAATTTAAAATGATAACTACAAAAAGGAAACAATTTTATAACCATTTTTCACGAATAACAGAAGGAAATTTTCAAGTGCGAGTATTCGAACGCATAAATAAATTATGAGAAAAACTTGGTTAAGTGCAAACTAAAAAAAGGTTTCATATTTATTGCTTATGTCATTTTTCTGAGTAGTTGGATTACTACATTGAGCAAACAAGGTAAAATACCCGCACTTTAAATTTCAAATAAATTGTAATCTTTTTTTCTTCTGACCTTACCCCCTAAAACTACTTAAAGTAACAATAGTGAAAGTGAATTATATAGTAAAATTCAGCTACAAGGTAGTATCTTTACAGGAATGCAAATGTGCAAAAGGCGAGAATTTTAATAAATATTCAAATAGGCGACCAAAACCTTAAAAAAAACAACCTAATTTTGAATTTTTGTTATGTCAATATTTAATAAAACATTTTCAATTTTTTTTACTTGTTATCATAACCGTAAAATATAGTAACTCTTACAAAAATCCAAGAAGCGTTGCAGTTGATCGCCGTATTGAAATAACAAATTTAGTTAAAAAGATTACGTTATCAAGGAAAGGGAAATGAATGAAATTATATTTAATATTAAAACGAAATTCATAAATAACCAATACCATCTAAAATCAAAGATTATTACTCCAAAGATGTCAACAACTTATATATATTTCCCGTTGGAATATCAGGGAAAAGTCAATTGAAATATAATAAACAAGACATACATAAGTTTAAACAAAAGCGATACACTACAATGTTTTTGCGACCCTGTGACTTCTAAAAACCTGTGATATAATTAGTCAAAAAGTTTCCCAACTAAGAAACAATACATATATTTTTTAATTTAATTTTTCACACAGTTAACACTATCATATTTCAGTGTTGCCATTAAATATTACAATTAATCATTACACTTGTTATAACTCATTAATAATTGTTATAATAAGGTATCTAGTTTTTTTATTTGTATTCTGTTAATAAGTTGAGATTAAGAGTCACGTGACATTTCAAAGGTCTAAATTAAATTGACGTATTTTTTTTAATATTGTATCTCAGTTGGACAACGTTATCGTTACTTATAATAGGATAGATCTTACAATTAAATATTGAAGGTAACATTTGAGCTACAGTACACTCTAAAGAGTTATATTATTCCATTATTCCCTCCTTGTAAATTACCTACTAATGTATAATTATGTACATTGTTCTAAAAATCATGAAACAGTGTGATGAATTATCTGTGATACCAGTCATTATTTGGCACAAAGTGTTTTGAGCGGTATTGCACCAAATTAAGACTCAACTGTTACGCAAATAATAATCAAAGAACAATAAATTAACATCATATAAATAATCCATTAAATAATAAACGATGTTTTATCACAAAATATATAAATACTTTTTTGGTTAAGTAACAAATAAAAAAGGTCTTTTAACATGCTTTCTGTACTAATATAAGCCCATGCCCGTTTTTAATGAACATACCCTTAATAATTATGGATTTTTAAATTATACATTTTTTTTTTGTTACAATAATTCGAAAGACTTTTCCAATGTGCCAGCGTGCCAATTATTTAAAGTGTGATAAGTTCCTATAACTTGTGACGAAAAATTTCACACCTCTATTTTTTTTTAAACATCGTTGTATTTTCATGTTTAATGTTCCATTTTTAAATTTTAATCCTTCGGTCAAAATTTGTCTTATGAAATAGACTTTATCATTTACTAAAAAAAAAACAACATTTCTATTGCGTATTATAAAATATGGTACTAAATATTACACTTGAATTTGTACCTTAATAGACAATTATAAAATCTATTTTAGCTTAAAACAATTGCTAATCGTCATGTCGATGTATTATTTTGGTATTCAAATAAAAACACTGTGATATGAATATTATTCCAATGTATCAAAAGAAGAAAAAATACACTTACAACACAAAATGACAAAGGGCATAAGTCAAACAATCGAAGTTAAGACGGCCATTCAAAATAGATCTCTTTGATTAGGCAATAAGATTTATTTCAGATCGACATTACAGTCTCTAGATTAATTAATCATCCATTGTAATAAAATGATTTAAAATGATACAACAAAAATGCCGATACATTTCAAATGAAACTCTATTATAAAAACATAAAGTCTGATTAGATTGCCATTGAGATGCACTTGAGTCATTTTAAATCTGACACATGAGACGACGAATAAATACGAAAATGAAAATGTACTTAAATCCAAAGTCCAAAATGTAACAATCGACATATCGATACGTTCAAAACGAAACTGTAAGGTTTTCGGTAAGTCCAAAATGTAACAATCGACATATCGATACGTTAAAAAAGAAACTGTAAGGTTATGGGTATAAAGTCTATTTCAGAACGGCGTTATGACTTACAGATAGCAGTCGGTAGGTCAATACACCCAGGAGACGGGCACCCACTGCGGCGAGGAGCGCATCCTCGCGAGCGCGGCCTCGAGTTGCGCCAGCGTGTCGTCGATGTCGTTGTTGACGATGGACATGTCGAAGTAGTGCCCGTACGTCCGACGCAGCTGGTCCGATTCCCGGGCCAGTACCTCCAGAGACCCATCGTACTGGGACATACATTAAAAAAAAATCAGCACACCCACATACATAGAACAGTCAAAATAAGAAAACCTTCGTCAAAATTAATTCCTATATCAAGTCTTAAGCCCTTTTGAATCTAAACATCAAATCATTGTTACGCAATATGTCATTCTGGATCGGTGAAGCAGATTATCGCTCTTACTGAGCACACGAAAATAGATCTTAAGGCGAACCTTTTCTTACCGCGACTGTACATATATGTATGCTGATATACATATGGAATCATATTTAAATTTTAGTGATAATGTTTACACATAAACTAATAGTACATAACCAAGTCTCTTGAAAGGTGCTTTACAATTTAGTAAAAAAAAATTTCAAAAAATCAATAATAATTTATTGGAGTATGACTTACAAACCTTTGTTTCGTATAACATTGGAGCTAGTAAGGGTGATATTAATCACCAAGAGAAGGTCGATTAAGAATCCCATTGAACCCCATCCCATTAAAAAGTTCGAAATGGTGACAGTATTAACTGGTTGAATATTAATGTAGATCGGCAAAATGAACCAAGACGTCTCGTGTTGAGAACATTTTACCAATAGGCTATTTGACAATGCGAAAAATAAATTGTGAATTATTGTAGTCAGTGTATATTATGAGTTTAAAAATGGTTATTTACTAACGAAAGTTGAAAATAATACTAATATTTATAGATTTTTGAATAAATTATATTCAAAAAACCATAAATAAAAATTCATTTTTTCAAACGTTTGTCACGTGATACAAAACGCTCCTGATTGGCCGGGCTTACGATGAAGTCACTTTCTTGTAAACCTTGCTTTTCTACTATATGTACCACAGATTAAAATACAAGAAAGTGAGGTCACCGACCCGATTGCAGCGCTATATGGTCCAAGTAGTGTTTTTGCGCGCAATTTAAATATGGAATTTTTAATATGATATTTTTCGGCAAATATGTACTAGAAATAAAAAAAACGACTTTTCCTGGGTACCTTAACTTCTACTAAATAATATAAAATGGATTTTAAAAACCAGTCAAGTAGCCTATTATGTAAAATCTTGGAACATCGCTGAGACAACAGGTGTCTTAAAAATAACACTATTTGCTTTTCAATGTTCGTTGTATATGCTATGTATTATATTGGCAATATCAATAGAGAAACTAGGGTTTACTCACATCAGCAACGTTGTTCAAAGAGGGCGCAGCGACGAACACGACGTAGGGCGCGAATTCTGCAGTGCGTAAGATCTTCAGCGCCTGAGGCTCCACGTCCAGAATGGCGATACGGCGCTCCGAGTGGATGCGACGGATAGTCTCCAGTTTGGTTCCGTACATCGCGTCTTCGTGAGTTCCTGAAACATGAGCAATTATTTGAATTATTTTTCAATTGCCACTAGCGACCGCCCCTCCCCCCCGACATCACACGAGCGGACGTAAGTTTTTTTTTAATATTTTCCCTTTTACTTATATTGTTTATTTTTTTCGACACGTCTAACATTTGTCGTTCTATTTCAACTTATTTACAAAAATACCTTAGTAAATTATATACCTAAGCCCTCCTTATGAATCTCTGTGGCTATTAGTGATAACCGCATGAAAATCCGTTCAGTAGTTTTAGAGATTATCGCGAACATACAGATAAACTGACGCGGACGCGACTTTGTTTTATATGTCGTGATAATAAATATAACGCATAATAAAACTTGTGAAGTACATACCGTATTCTAAATATTCATTAGCAGCGATATCAGCCATCATTTCATCGTGTGTTACGAAGTAGTAGTGTCTACCGTTTTCTTCGTCGGTACGAGGTGGTCTAGTCGTATCTGAAAAAATAAATAAAAACAAAATGATTAAACCATTGATATTTAGTTCAAAAATCAAATAAATCTAAATATACTTTTTTCAAGTAGGCTTTTACAAGCACTTCTAAATCGTGATTCAACAACTAAATCAAGTGAAACTACCACCGGTTCTGAGAGTATATTCTACCGAGAAGAACCAGCAAGAAAACCCAGTAGTCACTGTTTTCAATGTTTAAAAATACAATCATGTTAGTTAATTACAATATATATATGCATGTAATACATCCCGCCTGGAAGTTAACAAGTATTAATTCCACTTTTTTTTCCGTCTGTATAAAATCTTGTACTGAATAATATACCTTCTTTACCAATGTATTGTTTACAAATGATTTAAATTTAAAAATCGGCATAGCTTAAAATGTCTGTGGAATTTTAATATATCAAATCATAATAAACTTTAATCAAGAAGGCTTTTACAAGCACTTTTGAATCGTCATTTTACAATTAAGTGAAACTATCACCGGTTCGGAAAGTAGATTCTACCGAGAAGAACTGGCAAGAAACTCAGTAGTTACTCTTTTTTAACATTTAAAAATACAAAGTAATGTTAGTTAAATACAATTATTTAAATTAATATTTCCTGCTTGGAAGTCAACAGGTATTAGCTCCACGCTTTTTTATCATCTATAAAATCTTATATTTAATAATATGCTTTTTCTACCAATTTACTTTTTACAAACGATTTTAATTTACTAAATGGCAAAGTTAAAAATGTCTGCGGAATTTTATTATGGAAACGGATACCTTGCCCCAAGAAGGATTTATTGACTTTGCGATGTTCATGACATAATAGGCATAAGGCAGCAGCCATAACTTTGATTTGTTCTCAGAGAAAATTTGTCCAAAAAGAACTCACGTGGTATGGGATAGGCATATTGGTCGGGATGACGCGCGATGAGCGTATTCTTGATATGACGACGACCGACTCCATGTGCACCCAAGAGCACAATGGTTTTTCGTTGGAAAGCTGAAATTACATATAAAATATTACTTAGTAAAAAATAAAGTGCTAATCGAGATTCGTATAAGTTATACAATAACAAAAAAACAACAACAGCCTGTAAATTTCCCACAGCTGGGCTAAGGCCTCCTCTCCCCTTGAGGAGAAGGCTTTGAACATATTCCATCACGCTGTTCCAATGAGCGTTGGTGAAATACGTATGTGACTGAATTTCAATGAAATTATACACAGGCAGGTTTCTTCACCATGTTTTCCTTTAACGCCGATCACGAGATGAATTATAAGCACAAATTAATCCCGCGATCATAGGTTAAGATGTACGCGTTGTAACCACTGGGCCATCTCGGCTCTTTTCGTGTATAATTTTATGGAATATTTCAAATATATATTTTGCTTGATTCTATATGATCTACAAAACCGTATGATACTTGAGATTTATTAAAAGGGAAAAATGATTGAAACTCACAAGGAAGTTTAACGACTTCTTCATAAGTAACAACGTCGAGCTGATCAAAGACGGCATTGTGTTTCGCCAAATATTTATCCTTGGCTTGCTTTTTCTTTCTTCCAAATATCGAACAATTGACTGTAACAAATAAAAAAAACATAATACGTTAGAAAATATCCGATAAAATCCACTTCGATACAATATTATTATAAAAATTATAAGAAAACTACTTTTGACTAATATCGATTTGTAATTTGTAAATATTCTTGAAACATAACCATTCAACAGTCAATTTAATTTTTAATTAAATAAAATTAAAAGCTGACAACATCAGGTAAGTTGCCAAAATTTTCAAATGTCGAATGAATAAATTATCATCAATATATTATTACGAAATAGCAGTCTATACAAACTCTGATAACTCATGATCTAAGGATGTACGGTCAGATTAAGAAAATCTTCGTCAGTATTCAAATTCATTCCTTTATCAAGTTTTAAATTCTTAGAACCTTTTGAATCTAAACATCAAATCATTGCGACGCAATACGTCATTCTCAATCGGTGAAGCAGATTATCACTCATAGTGAGCACACGAAAATAGATCTTAAGTTGACGAAGCTTTTCTTACCGCGACTGTACTGCCTAAATATTATCAACGAAATACAACACACTACTAATACAATTACTGTTATAAGTACTGGTAAGCACAAAAATTTCTCGAATTCGAACAAAACGACGATCAGCAAATTCTCTATGCATTATTCAAATATTTTACCTGTATTTTCGCATCCATCGGTATGCGAGACGCAGCCTTCAGCTCCTAGCCGCACAAAATTACAACACGTTCATGCAAACGAAACTCGCAATGGAATGGAATATGAGGGCCGCTACGTACATAGGGCACACGTTGGGGTATGCTTAGCCAATGGGTCTAAATATTTACTTACACAATACTAATATACATTTTTACGATACTAGGTTCATAATAGTAAGCGATGTTCATTGTGAACTCAAATGTGTACGTGTATAGATGAAAATATTAGTGAAATTTTATTTACACAATTTGATAAAAAGTAGACTTAACATTTTCATTATAAATAACAATGATAATGAATCATGGAATACTTTTTAAAAGATTAAACAAGTCTTATAAAATTAATGAAACAAAACTATGTAGACATTTGACTAAGCAAATCCCAAAACACAAGATAATTACATTATGGAACAAACTCCCCCGAATTTTTGACAAATTGACAATACCTTAATATTACAACGTTAACATTTTATCTACACATTTCATACTTCGTACCTAACTAGGGACCAACGGTTTCAATAAATCATCAGGACTGACATGACTAATACCATGCATATTTAGGGTTTTATGACGTCATAATCATTTACACCGGGAGCTTGTGTAAGTTGCGTAATAAATGAAAACTTTACATACCGACTGTTGATTCGTCCATATACGTTAATGTTTGAAAGGAAAATATGAAATGTTAATATTTTGAAACAGTTTAATATGACGATGAAACTAATATCCATCAAACATAAATCTAAAGTTGCAAATATTAAAAATTAAAATTTTACTCGTAGGTAATATAAAAATTGAAACTGTGAAGTGCAGCGAAGATACAATACTTTTAAAAGAATTTACGTCCTATACAAACACTGCTATAGCAAGCGTTCCTCTAAGAAGAATCAGACAAGATGATTATTATTATTTTTAATAACTATTCCATCCTAAAACAACACAAAGGAGCTAGAAAATTAATGCTTAAAGTTTTAATTAAAGTATACACACCGTACACGAAATTCGAAATGAATTGAAAACAGATCAGGCAATTTATGTTATAACAAAAATAATCTTAACAGCACCCTCAATGAAAACTGAATACAAAAAAACATTTGACCAAAATCAATCAAAGATTCGCTTTTTAGTAAGTGATTTTCTGATCTATTAATCACCATACTTGCCAATTTCGGTAGAACAATACATTGTACTCAGATTTCTATTAGCCTTAATGGAACATTTGCTGATGAAATGTTCCCAACGGTTATACACAAAAACTAATTGCAAAATGGCCAGACAGTTATCGTTAGAAGTAATTCTGGCAATACTAATTTTGCGTGAAATAATCGAAAACGTTTTAACAATTATCAATTTTGTGTCTGACCATAGTAAACTGGCACCAAGCAACACCATATTCTCCTAGTTTAGCAAAAACACACAATTTTAAGGCATATAATTATTTGAAAATAAGAAACCTTGATCCGTATTAGATCTTTCCGCTGCTGCACAAGCTGCCCTCCATTCCTGGAGTTCTGGGCTTGGAATGAGACCAGCGGATCCTCCTGAGGCATCTTTCCTAGCTTGCCACCAATGAGAATCATCTTTGCTTATTATCTGAAATTAACAACGATCTTTCCATCAGAACAAAAATCTTATCTTAAATATAGAAATCAACTACCGAAGGCACTGTACTAACTTACATTCTGTGTAAGTAAATTCTAGTTTATTAAGTACCTGCAATATGTCTCCGGTGTTAAAGGCTATGCCTGCTTGTGCACAAGGTATGAGCTCATCTTCCAGAGGATCATAGTCGAATTGTGCTCTTACGAATATCTGAAAGTATTTATTTTATTCTATTACTCCAGTTCCACAGAAGACGCCGCTATTACTGAAATTTCCTTAATGATTTTTCGTAATAATGAAAATATTTAAAATTAGCCATACTGACATCAATATACCAACATACAAACTAGTTAATAAAATTACAATACTTTTACTTTTAATTAAATCAATTACTCTATTATCTAAATTTTGCAAAGATGCGAATTATAATTATTCATTTATGGATGTTCTAAACTAATATCTGTATGCAGAATATATGATGAGGTTAATAATTATGAATATGATTTAGCTAGAATTAATGCATGAATCTCGTCAGTAGTTCGGATGAATTTGATAACAAGGATGATGTAATGATATAATGAAGCAATGTTAAAGAACAACAAGCGCACAGAAACGAAGGAACTCGAGGACGCGTAGCCATGCCCGGATGAGAACAATAAAACACAAAACAACGTAAACGAAAACAATTGAAAACAAAATATGATAAAACAAAACACAACATAAAGTAGCAACGGCTCTGGTAATCGCTACTTACTAGCACGGGCGAAGGCTTTATCCGGAATAGCTAGTTAGAAGAAAATAAAAAAAGATCGTTTTAGTTACATTTTTATTCACAACCAGTATGATGCTTTAAGGACAAGCAGTTATTGGTTATTTATGTGCGCTTGCCGACTTTTGAATCAACTACTTTTTTTTTATTATTAGTTCTCAAAACCACGCATTAGTGCCACACAACTATTTGAAATAAATATTAGAAACTACATTAAACACACTTTTATTTCTAGTATTAATAAAGTTGCCTTCTTTAAATAAACTTTTAGCAAAATGCACAGCATTCCTAGAACACAGAGACTTGAGGGTTGCCAAGAGCACTATTAGTAATTAATTAATTTCAATATTGGAAATAGTATAAATATATGTTAGTATGTTACCTCACAAGGAGGTGGAGCTGATCGATACGACGGTACTATCTTGAACGTCACTGAGCCGCGAGCCTCCCGCTGCAAGACGTTTAAATTTGTTAGAAAAATACAAAACAACATAAAATTTCCGAGTAAACAGCCTGTAAGACTGCAGATTCCGAGGTCCTAAAGTACAGGTACATCAAACACTTCTACTTATAAATTAGAACAAATAATACGACATAGCTGTTTATCATCGTCAATTTACAAAAACCGAATTGTTTCTGAAAAATAGTTGCAAGAAAATGTTAAAATTGAACTAAATTGACTCGAATCAGAATTCAAACACAGGATATAATAGGAGGAATATAAGATAGCCCCAAAACCAACAAGGCCGATAAAAAAATCATATACATTATCTAAAGAGCAGGTTATATGTTTTTGATTATAAACTGTAGTCTAAGGAGACATGCTACTTGAAATAATCTATATATCTATAATTTACAGCATAGACTGATGATGTTCTATCACCCTAACTCATTCCATCCACGGTAGTCATCCTCAAGAGAGAGGATCGTTTCGGAGCACGGTAGTGTAAACACTGGTAAATTCCAGAATTCCTGGCAGGCTTCTACCTAGAATTGCTTATTAGAAAAACCAATAGCTGTTTTACAGTTCAACGGGATGAGTAAACCCAAGACCTTAAGTTTTAAAGCCTCTCTGTTAGTTTTTTGAATTGGTAGCTACTATACCAAAAAGGCAGTGAGTTCTACGCCACATACTAAACATACATACTAATATTACTAATGCGAAACTCTTTATGTTACTTCTTCACGCCTCAATCGCTGAACCGATTTAGGTGAAATTTTGTGAGTACACAATTTGAGTGTAAAATGTGTTTTGTAGGTAAAGTTTTACAGAATTCACGGTAAAATCGCAGATGCGACTAATTAACTATAATGTCTTCATACCAGCATCCTTTGAAGTTGTGCAACAGACTGATTAGCGACGGGCGTCCCGTTGATTTCCTTGATCTCATCGCCAACGTGCAATGTAGCTTGTCTGTGGATCATGCCACCGTGCATAATGCGTGCCACGATGCACCGACCGTCATCTGCTAGCTTCAACGTTATACCCTGGAATATATATCTGATTTATGGTATTTATTTATTGGTGATAGTATTCAATTTATTGACCATCATTGACTTTGGAATTTTGATTTTTAAGTATATCTGATTTAAGTACATTGACTATAAAGTCTAAGATTTCAAATTCAAACGGTTTTTTCAAGTATATGATAACCCGAGTAGAAAGGTTTTCAAATATTTGTCATAGAAAATCATTCATAAATGATCAAGCAATAAATAATAAAGAAAAAAGAAACGACGACTTCAAAATTAGAAAGTAGTCAACTAAAAGTAATAAATATATCAGTATAAACAATGTTACAGACACACATGTCAAACTGATAACTTCCTTTTTTAGATTTCGGTTAAAAAACAGTATTTCACAAAAAGCTTTTTTTTTAAATCCATGCGCTAAAACGTTTAAAAAACATTATTGTTTGTTAAATTGTACTGTCATCAGCGACAAATGTGTATGCAAATTTTTAGCACAATTGTATGATTCCATATTTAGTTGCAATGTGTGACTGAAATTTAATATCCGGCAAAGTTAAAAAAAATAACAAGCGACCGAAACATATTATATGAAGAGTAGGTAACTCGCACGAGTCATTTAAACCTTTGATATATAAAAAAATCTTTAACTTAAACTACTTGGTGGAAGGGTTTTTTTTCTGCAAGCCTGTCTCGGTAGGTACCACCCACTCATCAGTTATTCTACCGCCAAATAACAGTACTCAGTATTGTTGTGTTCCGGTTAGAAGGGTGAGTGAGCCAGTGTAACTACAGGCACAAGTGACATAACATCCTAGTTCCTAAGGTTGGTGGCGCATTGGCGATGAAAGGAATGGTTAATGTTCCTAACAGCGCCCTTGTCTCATGTGCTCGTTCGTCAATCAATAGCTTCAAAAATAAAAAATAAAATTAAAAAATTAAACATTCGTCAAAAATGATCTTTTACCATGGGTTCATCGGTGTTCTTCTGGAACTGTACGAGGCGCACTCTGGTCACGTTTTCAAACTCGGGTTCAGTGTCGTCCTCCTCTTCGGTCGGAGGCTGAGCTCTGCCGTTGACGGGAGGCGGAGAGGCCCGCAGCGACTCTTCGCCGTACACCTCACGCGCGACCACATCGTGTGCTTGTAGTAGGGCCTGTTTAAAAAAAAAAACAAACAATTATTAATTTATTTTTGTCAACACCCAATCGGAAATCGGCGCGAGTTCATAACCAGGAAAACATCAGAAATTTCTATATACATAATATAATAAAGTAATGTTAGTCAGTCAAGAAAAATATCATGAAACACTCATAAATATGTCGGCTATGATTTCTATTCAGTTAGTTATATTATATTACATACATATATAATTTATTTATTTTAAATGTTGAAAAACAGTACTAGTGTTTTTGCCGGTTCTTCTCGGTAGAATCAACTTTCCGAACCGATGATAGCTTCACTTAATAAAGTTGTTAAATGACGATTCAAAAGTACTTGTAAAAGCCTACTTGAATAAAGTATATTTTGAGTACACATTTTGTGTGATCTACTAACTGATTATAATCGGATGATCGTGGAATTTAGACTGCTACTTTTATTTTACTTTTGCAAAACTTTTAGACTTTTCTTATAACTTCTAATAATGGAACGAACTCATTTTTTAATGTCGGTATAGTCTGAACTCTACAATCACTCTACACATAAAAATGAGCGATAAAGAAACTAAAATACAAAAACTGGCATTTAAGGTATGACTGAAAATTATATTTAACGAGCACGTTTGCTAAATTCGCAATACAGAAAACGGCACGAGTATTCCCTCTAGAGCTTCGAATATTGCGGCTATCCCTTAATTCGCGAAATGTTCTATCCGAAACATTCGACAAAATCTGGAAAATCACTGTAGATTGATGGGAAAGTCGATAAATCGATTATCGCCGGATTGCTGTTTGCCTGTAATAATAGGATTGATCAAGTATTTGGAAGGGTGTTATGCAATTTGCTGTAGCTGACGAATGTTTAAATTCATATGTACCTTTTAATTTGTTACGAGTCGATTTCTTCTGAACTTATGCTATACTTAATATTATAAATGAGAAAATAACTTTGTCTGTCTGGCTGTCGCACTTTCACTACCACACCACTAAACCGAATTTGACGAAATTTGGTATGAACCAAACTGTAACTCTGAGAAAGGACACAGGCTACTTTTTTGCCAAATGCATGACAACCAACCGCTAAATCTTGAGCGAATCTATAAATATGTTATTATATGTTATTTTAGGTCCTTTAACCTAAAAGTAAATAACATATTTATAGTTCCAGATAATTCATTTACGTATTAATTTCAAACTTTAAGTCTTATTTGATATATAAATCCAGACAACGTTATAAAAATGCATATGTTACGACTATTATTATCAAATTCGTATTGACCAATACAAAAAATAGATTACGTCATTCGTTTTACGAGAAGCGCGTTGCTTTGAGACGCGGTCCAAAGAAATTTAATCTAATCGATATTCCAAGTTCTCAAAAGCAAAATGTTGAAATAATTGACACATTGATATAAGGGAATCTCTGCATATTTTATCAGAAGGATTCGTACATACTAGTTGTATTTATAATATTAAACCTTCAAATATCTTTATTGTTTCTATCAAGTACATTTCCATCACTAACGAGTCAATTTCGATCAACAATGGTCTGTGATGCATTTAATGCCAGTCTTTGATCTAGTATGTGATTGGAATCAGAGTCTCGACCATAGGACGTACTCTCTTTGTATTTATCCGAAACCACATTCCCAGTTAATATCACAGAGGTCGGTTTGATTCAATCAAGGTTTCCTTTTACTATACAACCACATGGCGATTGCTTTTTATCACTGATCAAACTAGAATCGAAAGAGCGATAACGTTTATTACTCAGTTGGTTTATAAGCTGTTTAGTATTCGCATTTATCATTAAATTCATTTAGTGCAAGTATAAATCGTTTGGCATTAATTATTATATTTGACGTTTCCGAAATGTTAATTGTCAGCTTTTACGGTGACCGCAAAATTCAATCATGCTTTACTTGAATATTATATAATTTATTCCAGAAAAGTAATAGCTGTGGTTCCGTCGAGGTTTGGTTGAAATTTTCAAGGGGTTATTTTTGTTAGTAACAGCAAAATATTTTAGAAAACTTTAAATATTAAGATACATATCCTGAAAGAAAAGAGTTTACCCTTCCATTCTGCCTAATGAAATGTCGTTTGACATTTCTCATTAGCAATCCATAAGTAAAAACGATTTAAAAAACTAAAGTTATAGCTGTTCTAATGAACGCTGCTGGCAATGAAACTTTGCCAGGTCGATTCGGACAGTTATTTGCAGTTAGCGTTTGCCAAATCGTCGAATAAGTGTGCCTCCAAATGAGGTGAACCATAGTGACGTAGTTTAGCGATTTATCTGAAATCTAAAATTGGGTTAACCAGTCAGCGCGAAAAGTGACGAGTTTCACTGCCATATTTTTCGACTGTATTTTTTTAAGTACTATATCCATACTTTAGTGCATGACAGATACTTTTGGAAATTGTGTCTGTACCTAACACGAGGACAAAAACTCACGCATAAACTACCGACCGATTTAAATGAAATTTTATACACAAATAATCTAGAGCCTGACAAAGGACATCAGCTATATTTTAATTGGAAAAAAGTGTTGTGAACCAAGAAGTCTATATATCAATGTAATATTTAAGGTTAATTTGTAAATATATTCATATTTTCTACGCGAGCAAAGCCGCGGGTAACAGCTCGTAAATATATGTAGTGCTTTGTGCAAGCCCGTCTGGGTAAGTGCCACCCACTCATCAGTTATTCTACCGCCAAATAACATTACTCAGTATTGTTGTGTTCCAGTTCGAAGGGTGAGTGAGCCAGTGTAACTACAGACACAAGGGACATAACATTTTGGTTCCTAAGGTTGGTGGCGCATTGACGATGTAAGATATAATATTTTTTACAGCCTCACTGTCTATTGGTGATGGTGATCACTTACAATCAGGTGACCCATATGCTCGTCCGCCAACCCATACCATAAAAATATATATATAAAAACAGAGATAGTTTTTTGATATTCTTAACGTTCACGAATAGTTCATCCGATTAAGTTGAAACTTTATATACTTGTCGTCGACACGCGCGTGACGGTTTGGCACGTACGTGCGTAAAACCACGACGTTAACATTATCGTACACATGGCGACACATGAAACGTATCGCATAATTATTTACAAAATAAAAAATTCAACCTTGCAACACTTGCAGCGCTGTGCAAGAGCTTTTAAAAAAATAATACAAAAGGCAGAATAAATTAGATTATTTTAGGCACTATTTTTCTATGCAACTGTGCGATACTTGGTCGCACTGCAGCGTAGACTTAATTTTTAGAATAAACTTTGCTATTTCATTCGTAATTTAGAAGTTCAACTTGTTCAGCGTATTTTTTAAAAACGTTTATATAGTAACGAATGCTTAACACTAAAATATTAAACTTTGTAAGCGCGTTTTATAATTGTCTGATGTTCATTTATTTATCATAGAACGTTATAGCGTTTACGTAAAGTGTATAAAATGTGGGATCACGATTAATTATTGAAGTAAAATCATTCCTTCTATACAAATATATTATATGATACCAATTAGTTATATAGGTATTAGATTATACGAATTTACATTGATTTATCTATTTATTTACCAACAAAGTATATATAAACAACAATACATTCAAACATTGAATTTAATTGTATGGTTTACATATAAAATGAATATTAAATATACTAATTATATTTTAATAACATAACATCATCAATTAAATCAAAAAATAGACTTCTATCTAATAATATAACGTCTTTATAAATATTCATTTGTTTTATTAAAAACTAATTTTGTTGACATTTGTAATTGAGAACTAATTGGACAACGAAACAATGCAGCCTGTACTATAAATAAGATTTTTTTTAAATGTAGAACGTGAAAACAAGTTGATTCCTTGAATGCAATGCAAATGCCTTTCATATGCAAATTGAGACATTGTACTCTAACATGTCTTAACCGAGTCTTGCTTTCGAATATCCTGTTTATTTCAACAAAATATATTTCTGTTTTTAATATGATTTTGCCATTTGCATTGTTAGCTTGATTCCGTTTCCCACGACCGCTAAATTTGATTACTTTTATTCATATTAAATGTCGTGGTATTCTCAACTCTTTATTAGTATTCAAATTTTACAATTAAAAAAAAAATTTTTTAGGTTGCATATTTATTTCTTTTTCGCATATAAATTCACCAGTCTAGTTAATTAAAAAAATACTATTATAGCACAAAGTCTCTTACAATCTATCAACCTGATCATAACGATTATTTTCTAATAAGTTTAGTAACAGTATGTTCCATTGTAGAGCAAAACCCTGTTCTCTTTTTAAGATAAAGTTTGGACCATAGTCAACCAAAATTTCAACGCTTGGTATATAAACAGATTGCAGGCATTCATATAACAGATGTAGATTTCCTCAGGATATTTTCTTATTGATCGAGCAGCATATTAAAAACAAAGAAACCGATAAAAAATTGCACCTTGTTTGAACCATTGACAAGACAAATAAATTTCAATTCTATTGTCACGTGGTAAAGGCTAATATTTACTAACAATAATTATTGTCATGATTCTTAAAATATAATTTTAATTGAAATAAAATGTTGTACTGTTTTGATTTTTAAATGAAATAACATTTATTAGTATGATTATTCAATCGGTTATTGAAACCGTATTGTGTCACTCTCGGCACTTCCTCCTCTCGTGGCGTGATGTGCCGAGCTGGTACTGCCTGGCACGAGAAAAACAAAAGACGGTTGTTTATGAACGGGGAGCGGGGAAGTCAAAGTCAAAAACCTTTATTCAAAATGGAAGTGTTCACACTCTCTTATTGATAGTCGAAAATCTACCACCGGTTCGGAATATAATACGAAAGAAACTCAGCGGGATCAATTTTTTTTTCTTTTTTTATAATGTCAATTTACAATATACAGTAGGTAATAAACATATTTTTGTTATTTGAAACAGCGAAGATAACGAGGTTCTGAGTTGGGCGGTAAAAGTATATAATTTATATATAAATGTGTGAGAGAATATGTGAGTAGTTTTATACCTTTATAATTTATTTAAAATGTATACGTCTGTGTACATACGTATACCACATAATCTAACATCGGACATAGCGACAAACATTCTAGTTGTTATTTAGTATCGTAGCGTCGACTGGTTCATTTCCTATTTTCTCATCAACGTGACCAGATTTTGTGAGGACGTTTTGATTTATGATTTCGACCATACCATAAAGCATCTAAATCCTTGTTTCAATGGCGAAGAATATGTTCTCATGTTTATGGCACAACGCAAGCTTGTTTCGAGTGTGTTTCAGTTGTGCGATAGCATTACATTAGAAATAAAAGTAATAAAAGCTTAATGGAGGTTAAATAATAAAAAAGGTACGATCGAAAAACCCGAATATAAAATTGTTACGAGCAATACTTATACATTCTAACACAGAAATGCGTTTGTCATCGTTTAATTTCGACAGTAATTTATTTTTGTCCAAATGATTAAATCATACCTCAGTTGTATGGAATTGACGTTAAAACGAATAAGTTTAAAGTTTCGCGGTTGTTAGAGTTACTAGTTTTACCAGTGATGCAACTTTGTGCACCGACTTTGTATATAATATAAACATAATACACTGTTTGGTTGTGTTTTGATTTGAGATTTAATCAAGCCAGTCTTATCACAAGCAGTTCGTCACGGTAGCATGCGTAAGCGATCCCGTGGCGTCCGCCGAAAGACGGAGAGGGTATCTCTGGTTTTTTAGTGGGTAAACCTGGTATGCTTTGGCACACTCGGCGTCCAGGGCTCCGGGGAGTACCTCCCCCACTTTCCAACACGCAGGGGAAGCGCGTAATGCATTTTTCCAGCGAGTGAAAAAGTGACAAAATATCATATGGACTATATTCGGCGGAGCTTTTTTCATATGCTCTTATGATATGCCAGTGTATAATGATTGTGGCATATAAAGTGTGATATACAAAGTGGCAAGCTATCAGGTGGCTCATCATACTTTTTTACATTGATATGAAACGAGAGTCATTTGTTTTATAGTTATGGAAAACACTAAAACGATACATACAACGATAGGTTTGGCTAGAGTAAGCTACGAATCTTATTTAAAAAGAAATAGTGTCCTAAAATTACTATGATAAAACTATGTATATATAACTAGTCGTCGCCACGGATTCTTTCGCGTTTTAGAGTGTTGCTTGTCATGTGTCACACAAAAAAAAATTTTTGGAGTACCAGTTTGCTTCATAGCAATTTTCATCTAATTTGTTTCCGCGATTTGGTCCGTGAAAGAGCGACAGAGACAGCAAGACAGAGTAGCTTTCACATTTATAATATTAATATATGATACAGATTAATTAAACATAATTTATTTCTACAGTTCATTGAACTCATAAGACTTGCAAGGAAAATGTACATACATATATAATTCACTGTAAAATTTCTTGATTACGTTAAAGAAAATTAAAAAGCCACGACTCATGAAACGCGTTCGTAGAAATTCTAACACACGATACCTTCATTCGCAAACTTCAGACTCGTCACGCTTCAACGAATACATTGAATTGAATATTAAGAAAACCAACCGTTTCAATACGGAGTTTCTCTAAAAGCATTGATATGAATATAACAAATAATACATTTCGAAACGCAAAGAGTAAATGTTTGAGATTCTGTGAATTTAAAATGATTTAACCGATTCCGATAAAATATTCGCTAGAAGCGGATTCTTAAACGGATATTATTTTATTTTATATATCGTCATAGCAATTACCGACCAGACTTGAAAAAGGCTTTTTAAATAGAATAGACCAAAACCTATTACCAATAAGTATAAACATTAATTACTTTAAATCGATAATAATTAATAACAAACAAACCTTAATTTAAAATTTAATTTTACTCTAAATTATTCGTAGCATATTATTAGGTAAGAAGCAAGCCAATGGTATCTTTTACAATTCAGAAGTAAAATAAATTTTCAATAATAAGTTAGATAAAAAAAAAACGAAAAAATCACGACCGAATGGAGCGCTGAAAGGAATGCCGGCAGCCTCTCAATCTTGAATACCAATTTAGAATCTCTATTCGAAAATTGAAACCAGCTTTCTTGTCACTAGATAAAAAATGGTGCAATATTTACTCCATGAGATTTCAAATAGCATAACGAAAATATTTTAAGTAAGAAAAATATTACCCGTTTTACCATTTTAGTGCAGATTTCATCTTTAACGCGGTTTACATGAGTTAGAGCAAACACTTTACACGATATAAATGATGTCCATCTCTACACATACGACAAGTCAAGTTAATGGTTTACAAAAAAAAACTTTTTACCTAAATATATTTTAAATATATTTATATATTTTATATATTTTAAAACTAACCATGCTATGGTTAGTTTTTTATTTTTAGTCGGTGGACCTGGATATTTCGAATTGTAAACGAAAATTCTAGTGTAGCAAACGTACGAGAAAGGAGGTAGTCCTATATGGACACTTCTAAAATTATCAACATCTACCCGCAAACTTCAGTCTTGTGACATTCGTAGATAATGTCGAAATATCGGGTTCCATCAACTAATTTTTTTTTTTAACGATTTACTAATTCAGAGTGGGTTTAAAAAAAAAATTATGACTAAAGAAACAGTGTTTTCGCTGTCCGTGAATTGTGAAATATTACCTGTGCGAGTCAAGCTTTATTTTCTATATTAAGAATTAACTTCGGAGATACTTTAATCACAAATTTTAAATTTCTGCTAAAGATGAAACCTATTTTTTTGTTTTACTTATATATTTACCAGGCAGGATGTATTACATACATATATAATTAACTAACACGGCTGAATTTTCAAATGCTGAAAAAGAGTAACTACTGAGTTTTTGCCGATTCTTTTCGGTAGAACCTACTGTCCGAACCGGTGATAGCTTCACTTAATATAGTTGTTATATGACGATTCAAATGTGATTACGAAAGCCTACTTGAAAAAAAAAAATTGATTTAATTTTGTGTAATCTCAATGTATTATACTTCATATAATTGTATCGCGTATCTGTCTACGATAGTTTCTAAAGGCGAGTTTAGAGTTTAGTTCTACAGAACAGCTGACTATTTCAACACGAAACGTTCTGTTAAAATGACAATTTATGGGTAGGAGGAATTAAAAGTAGCCGTTGAAGTGGGTTTAATCTCCTCTTTACCAAATATTTGTTTAGGTCATACGGGTGTTTGTTGACGCATGGGAGATTTCGCTTCCCAGAATAAAGTCTCACGGAAAGTACCGTCGAGTATGATTCATTTATCTATATTCGTGTTCAACGTAAATGTAATTACATTTTTATATAATGGATTGATAGAAATATATTCATAATACCTTAATAATATGGATTATCTTCTCTGTTCAAGCATGGATATACCTATTCAACTTAAAAATAAAAATGTGATCTTGTGATGTATTTTGTATAGTATTAATTGGTTTCTTAATAATGAGAAAAAATTGTGGCTGTTACAAAATACATGTATCTACGTTGTAAGTTATGATCTTAAACATTGCACGAAATATGAATATGAAAAATATATGATACATGTTGCCACCCGCAGCTTCGCTAGCATTTTATGGGGTTGGTTATCATGTGTTAGGAAAAGAACATAGCTTATATATTTCCTTGAAGTTCAAGTTTGCTTCACACCAAATTTCATGAAATCAGTTCATTGGTTTTGTCGTGAAAGAGCTACAAACAGACAGACAGACAGAGTTACTTTCACATTTATAACATTCAATAAAGAAATAATACATACTGTATTATTTGAGCATTTTATTCATTCACCTTTCCAACTGACAACACTGTACTACTTTATTATTGTGTTCTTTGTCTGTACAAGCTTTCTTTAGTCTTCATAAGCCCACGCCGTGTTACAAATTATGAATAATATTACACATTGACACTGGCGATTGAATTATTGATGTTGTTTTAATTAATATTACACCAACATCTTAATAATCCCCATGCTTCCGATTGTATATTCGATTAGCTGCTATGAATGTAATATCCAATCTACTAATTGGGGCGTATGTATGCATAGAATTTGCATTTGAATGTAACACAACCTCGTAATATTAAGTAAAATGTTCAGGTGTAAATTTGGTAAACGAAATATGAACAAACACTTCTATCTGTAGATATATGTTTCTATTCACTAATATATAAATACATTTCACACGAGCCATTGAATTCGTCTTTAATGTACTGAAAGCTTTGATCAAAATTACAATTCTATACGTCTACACGATATTAAGGGAAACATTTCGTACATTCGCTTTTACATACATTTGTTTTGTCACACGTGTATTCCATATTTGAATAAAGTAAGCGAATTAAAAAATAAAACAAAAAGTTTAGAATATTCTGGAAATATTTCTTTGTGCGGACATAACGACAAAGCCACAACATGAAATTAGATTAAACTCTTCATAAAGTTACCTCATAAGTCAACGTTTAATATATAAAAACTTTTTATACAAAAATACTTATTACTGTCGAGGGACAGATAAAAAAACTGTATCCTTCTGCCAAAAGTCGATACAAACGACGATGGAAATACACTTTGAAGAACATAAATATAAAATTAGATGACATTTCGGAGTAACGTTAAACATTATCAAATCCCTCAAGCGACGAGCTCAGAGGCAATTCGCCTCAGGAATGCAATATTCTCCCGACGTTATTACTAAACTACCGACAACTACCAAGTCGTAAATTTAGATACCGAAAGCATTGCTTCATATGCAAAATATGAAATTGTTTCGAATTACATGAATGATACAGGCCAATTCGTTATCAAAGCAATAAAGGTTATTAACCTGACATAAAGTCACGAATAAATAGCATATGACTGAAATAATACTATTAAAAGCATAAATTAAACAATAGTAGGATTTAGTTTGAACACGAAATATTTTTTGAATATAAATAATCCTTCTGTACTTTTGTGTCGACGAAGATTACAACGCTATGTTTTTTACGACTGAAAAAGAATAGGGAATATATGTATACAGTAAATTTAAAAAAAAATCGTTAAAAACTGAAAATAATCTTCATATTTACATTCTATTTTCAAATTACGAAACTCTCTGAAATCGATATCTTATAAACATAGTTAGCCTATATGTTTTAATTAAAGTATATTTACTTACATAAAAGAAACATTAATGACATCCTACTTTCAAGGGATAAAAATTTTAACCATCGAAATTGGCCCCAAATATTTATATTTAACGTCGTCCAAATTAACAGGTTTAACTGACTTCGAAGAGATGAGGATTTTAAAACCTGCACCAGGTATCGTTTCTAATAGTTAAACAAGACAAATCATCTTTATACCTAACGTTCACGAACAAATGCGTCCTCAATCAGTAGTTTGTAGAAAAAATTAAAACATATATATACACATAATAAAAAAAAAAGCTTTTACAAGCACTTTTGAATCGTCATTTTACAACATTACTTCTTTTTTTTAGATTCTACCGAGAAGAACCGCCAAGAAACTCAGTAGTTACTCTTTTTCAACATTTAAAAAATACACAGTCTAATACAATTATTTAAATTAATATATCCTGCTTGGAAGTCAAGAGGTATTAACTTCACGCTTTTTATCATCTATAAAATCTTGTATCGAATAATATGCTTTTTTTACCAATGTATTTTTTATGTGAATTTACGAAACGGCAAAGTTAAAAATGTCTGCGGAATTTTATTATGGAAACTGATACCTTGCCCCAAGAAGGTTACAAGTAATGTGAGAAACAGAGCAAAATTCTAATTTAAAACCTCAATCTTGTAAGGAAGAGGTGAATGATTCAATTTCGCGCAGTAAATTAAAATTCAAGGGTTGTTTGCTTAAAACGAGAAAATTGTCTGCGATGTTCAGTCTTTAAAACATAATCTAAGTTCGGAACGAAATGAGAAAATGCTTCAGATATTCGTCTCTAATAAAGGACTAAGTAAATTAAGATTTAAATTAATTTTGTAATTTTGAAATATCTATGACTCGCTCAAAACAAATTTAGTTCCTTAGAAATGCGATAAAACTCATCCGGTTTATGTTTTTCACATAAATATATTATAATCGTTTATTAACACTATAATAAATGCGAAAAGAAAATGTACAGACATTGTCTGTTACTTCTTCAAATCAAGCCACAGGACCAAATATATTGTAATTTGGTATGAAGCAACTAAAACAAATCCTCAACAACACGACGAACCTATAAAACGCGAGCGAAGCCGCGGGCGACAACTAATTTTCAATATAATAAATTTCCATGTTTGCAAATTAAAAAATTAAAAAAAAACAAGGCCTTATTTTTTCATAGATAAGACTAACTATAAAATGACTTATGAGTACATAGCTTAACGAAAAGTTTTTACAGTACTAACTGCTGCTACATTGCGTGGCTTTAGCTGTTACAGTTTCTTAAACAATTGCTTTGTTCGCCATTCAAACTTATTCTGCAATCGATGTATTGACTTTAAATAGTTGAGAAACAGGCATAATAACTTTTCGTTCATTAGTTTCAATTAAATTCAAAATATTATCTATTAAAAAAAATCAAATTCAAATCGTATTCCACACAAATATTTTTAAAAATCGAAAACGCACACTAAGTAATTTTAGTAAGAAATGGGAAAATTCAACACAACCGTTGCCAATGGATACTTTTTTAAGCCTAAATATCTGGAACTAACCAATTAAATAGCGCGTGTGTTTCAACGTGGCACTCTTATTTTAGGATAGTGAATCAAGAGACTGTTGACGCGTAACTTGAATACTACTGAATTATTTTCAAACGCAAGTGAAATGCAAGAACATTTATTGATTTTTGCATCTTACAACGAAATAGTGTGACAGTATTTTGATAATTGTATTTTATATATTTTATATTTGATAATTGCGGATTCACAGTCCTTAGTCCTTATTTTGAGTATATAATTCATCTCGTGCTCGGCGGTGAAGTAAAACATTGCGAGGAAACCTGCGTGTGACTAATTTCAACGAAATTATGCCACATGTGAACCCACTAGCCCGTATTGGAGAAACGTGGTGGAATTTGCTTCATAATCTCTTCTTCAAAGTTAGAGAAGGTCTTAGCCCAGCAGTGGGGAATTTACAGGCTGACTTTACAGGAAAACTTTTTCCGTACTCGTTGTTGTTTCACCTGTTTTTATAAGTATTTACTACCACTTGATGTAAATGATATGCGAGCTCTCAAACTTAAGGCTGGAATCTGAGCCTAGCGATCTGCAAAGATCAATTTTAGATAGAACGCGGGTACCATATCTTATGTTCGCGCATGATTAAGGAACTAGTTTTTAGAAACGTGACCTGTATTAGGTAAAACCTTTACAACCTAAGAACCTTCTTTATCCTACATAGACATGAATAACTGTTATTCTGATTTCAGTTAGATTTAAAGATTTTTTTTCAGGTACAAAATAATTTTCCACTTATTTTAGAAAATAGTGACGCATTTCTGAAGTAAAAGTTGATTCATATGTCTAACAGCGCTAACGTCTATATAGGTGGTCACCAGTTAACATCAGGTGTCCCATTTGTCGGTCCTTGATAGGTTCGAAATGGAAACACCATAATAACAGATAGATAGATGATAAAATATTTTGTTGTCAACACATTCTAGTAAAAAAGTGAGAGAGCTGTAATAAAAAAAAAAATAAACAGCTAAGGATCATCATTTGAGACCCAATTACTAATAAGCATTTGCACAGTAAGTTACAATGGAAATTACGACCTAAAAAATATCCTTAACTTGTAACATAGCTTTTATAAAGACAGCTCTAATTGTCCACCTACCTATTAACGTTTATTATAACATCAGATAACAACTACAAATATAACAGCGAAATTGAATTACCTTATGGTTGATAGCCTGTGTCAATCATAAAAAAAAACACAAAAATATCAATCGGTTGTGTGAAAGTTATACCGTTCCGATTTACGCAATCAAATCAAAATGTTTGTAATTCAGATATCAACAGGATAATGAGAATCTTCAGCAAGCTTACCATCCAGGCCGATCCTATAGACGCAGATTTTCTCAAGGCTGTATCTAGATCTATTTACTTTAACAGTCCGCTTTTCTAGGATATTCGCAAAATCTGATTATCCTTACGGGGCCGTTGCTATGTATATCCCGCTTAGTCTCGATGGGAATTCATTCAGAGCCCGGTTTAAGTTTACGATGAAACATTTCGCATTGGTATATAATTGTGTTGTATCTTAATTGAAGTAGCTATTGTTATAGAATATAATTTATTTAGACCGCAGTAAGAGAAAGCAAAGGAGTTTCGGTTACAGATGATAAAAAATGGTTTATATTAGTAGTCATTCACTACTCTTAAATTTGTGTGCGCGTATATTATAAAATTAAAACACAACAACAATAGGAAGTGTTCATTAGTTCGTGAAAGTCCTTCTGCTAGCAAATTATATGAAACTAATACGGCACGGGTACAATATGGGTCTACTATGTAAAAAGTTTAAATCATAATATAAACTATTTTAATGCATTGGTATGCAATGCATTAAAATAGTAATGTATTATGTATGGTAATGCATTGCATTGGTATTCAATCAGTTATCAACAAAGGTCAGTCAATTTACACAAAATCTTAAAGATGAGTCACCCATTTTTACTTGGTGGTAGGGCTTTGTGCAAGCCCGTCTGGGTAGGTACCACCCACTCATTAGATATTCTACCGCAAAACATCAGTATTGTTGTGTTCCGGTTTGAAGGTTGAGCGAGCTAGTGTAACTACAGGCACAAGGGACATAATATCTTAGTTCACATGGTTAGTGGCGCATTGACGATTTAAGGAATAGTTAACATTTTTTACAGCGCCATTGTCTATGGGTAATGGTGACCATTTACCATCAGGTGGCCCATATGCTCGTCCGTCAACCTATACTATAAAAAAAATCAATTATCGAGAACCATATAAAAATCCGTTGGATATTTTCATTATATTATATATAGTTACAAAGCAATAACACTGACAACATATAAAATGAAGAAATGTTAAATATACAAATAAACTAGACAAATTCGCTTTGAAATGTCAAATTAACATTAAAAAGACCCACAAGTTAAAAAAGAGCACCAACGTCGACGTTAAATCTGTAAATAGTTCCAAACCCTTCGTGCGACGTTATTTAAAGTGTTACGACCAACATTTCCCGAAAATACGCTGCTCTTTTGTATGGAATTGTCGTTATTCCAAGTCTTTTTTTCTTTCAGTTAACATCCACACGTACCGAATAAAGCCAGTGTAGAAATAGTGCTGAAAGGTAATTCGGTTAATGACGACTTTTACTGTAACACGAGGTATTTTCCGAAGGACATTATCATAAACATTTAAGAGTTCTAATTCTACCTTAAGACACTAACTAGTATTATGTTTACTTGGTGGTAGGGCTTTGTGCAAGCTCCTCTGGATAAGAACCACTCATCAGATACTCTACCGGCAAACAACAGTACTAGGTATTGTTGTGTTCCGGTTTAAAGAGTAAGTGAGTCAGTAACTACAGGCACAAGGGACATAAAGTTTGTGGCGCATTGGCGATGAAAGAAATGGTTAATCCTTCTTACAGCGCCATTGTCTATGGGCGGTGGTGACCATTTATCTACAGGTGGCCCATATGCTCGTCCGCAAACTAAATAGCATAAAAAAATGTTATTAGAACTAACAAAAAACGAGTAGAACCTCGATAGCCTTCTAATATTACCAGTGGATCTTTTTTTAAAGGTGAGATTTGGAGTTTTCTAGACCAAGCCAGCTAGCTCGACTGTACTTTACCGGATATGATCCGACACTAATAGGTTTTCTCCCAATCATAAACACAATCACCGAGCATATAATTGTTTTGTGAAATGTAATATTATCTGTTTTAAAATATTTTACAACGAATTGATCGTATCAATTTTAATATAAACCTCATAAATTAAAAAAGAAAAACATAATCCGGGATCAATAATAATCAATCAGTTTATTCCAGTATATTAATAGATATACTGGAATAAACTGATTGATTATTATTGATGACAACTATGAGATGCCAGTTAAAAACACTTCGTAAATAAATAAAATAAACCATTATTGCTGATTTACAATAATTCGTAGTATATGGGTAAGTTACATTTATCACCAGTATATAAGCTATATAAACAACCACCTATATCAAATAATATTGATCTTTTCTGGGATAGTAAAAGAAGCGCTAGCATAAAATCAACAGAATGGCATCAGAATTAATCGTTACTACTGTTTTGAACAGTTTCTATAAATAAAATAAAAAAGATCGGAATTCAAACAACTTACAGAAGGTGTTTCATTAAAAGAGGACGAAGCGCATTCAGAAGTATCTGACAGTGATTTAACAACTTTTATTTCGACAATAAATCTTTTGAAATCGCACGAAATAGTAAAACGTAGGTGATTCAATGTGTACTGGTAGTTCATTTAATTTACACTTTGTTAAGGAAAATATAATTAACTTCACTATAAATTAAGTTCTCTTTCTCCTTGAGGATAGAGTTTAGAGCTACTTCCACCACACTATTCCAGTGAGTTTCACGACAAGAGATGAATTTGGCACGTTTAAACGCGTCTTTTTTTTTCAATTAAGATTCACGTGTTCACATGTGCCGCTGACCCTATACGGCTTTAATGTTAGTAGTTGTATTACTGAGTACTGTCTTAGAGGGTTAACGACGCAGCGCAATTACAGTAAATAGGAACATAACATCGAAGATTCATAAGGGTCGATGTTAGAAATAGAAACTTCTTAAAGGGACAATATCTGTGGATGAGCGGGACCGCTTTCTACCATTAATGCCATTTAGCACACCTACCTTACTATAAATAATAAAAACAGCAATGAAACTAAATCATTTTTTTATATCTATTATATAAAATAAATTAAAAAGTCCTAAATTATATATTATGTATATACAATGCGTACAATACAACATGCACTGCAGTTATAATATTGTTATGCACAGTACGATGGTTTTCGAATGAGCTGTAATTTGACAATTATATCATTTATTTATTATTATTATTACGTATGAATTACGCACAAAAATTAACGACAGTGACATAATTAAACTTATCAATTATTAAAATATAATTAAGCGTAAAGCGCTTGAATACGAATAGTTTCCATTTTGAAATAATTGTAAAATTAATAATGTAATACAGACGATGAGTTCAATCGGAACCTCGCCTGAAACTAAGCGGTTACATTTCTACACTTAATATTAATAAGCAATTCAATTAGAATATTGAAGACAACCTAAAAAATATTTAAATTAAAAAAAAGACGTCAATATAGAAAAAGTAACACTCAAAGACAATTGCATGCAAGCAATTAATTTATAAAAAAATTAAAGTAATTAATTAAATGATTCAAGACTTATAGGTCCAGTTTTCATTTGTATAGTTATCAGTGATCTTATTAAGACGATGATGATCATATGTCGGATATTACGAGTTGTAAATGAATAATGTAATAAATTAAAATGTGAAATAGTAAAAACGCAACCTCTTTGGTGTGGTCCGCGCGCGCGAAGAGACGGAACAAAATTAATATATTTGCGCCAACCAAATGTATTCCTTACGAATTTCCTTACCAAAATCTACGATGACATTGCACGAATAAAACATGTGAATCGTCTCTAATGGATAAAAGATAAGAAGATACGGCTCGGAAGAGAAACTGGAGGCGATTTAACCTATTTTTGTGTTCCTAATAAGCTGTAACGACGACGTAAAACTGTCTTAGGGAAACTTTGCTTATTTCAAGGAGAGAAAACTTGCCGAGATTAAGTCCAAGTATCCTTGCAAACAGAGGAATAATGTTTCGTCGGCTAAGTGTTGTAGTTTCACTTCGGAGGCAAGTGAATTAAATAGGAGTCTTTGACTTTATACGACACCTTGGCAAATATATTAAAAATACTTTGATTGAGATTAAAATTTGATATCATAGATATGTACACCGAGTCTAATTATATTTAATGATAATTCATTGTAGAAAATATTATAATGAGTTACCGACAATAACCTTTGATGCAATGTTTCCTAATAGTACTTTTCAACAATCATAATATTCAATTCTGCCCCTTTATTTAAAAATAAAATCAACAACAATGTTTTCCTTCTTTGAAATAGATTAAAACCTTTTTAAACAATTTCAAAGTAATGTGACGCAACAAATTGGCCTGCCAGCTCGGTGTTGAGGACGAGACCACGGCGTCGGTTTTCAGACGGAGCAAAATGTCAAAGTTACAATTATGTAATGAATAATATGTTGTTAAAACTTTGAAACTAATATAAATGACGACGATATCAATACATATGAATACGAGTACTATTTATGTAAGTAGTTATCATAATATGTTATTGTGTCCATATATAAACTTATGTCTATATTAATATTATAAATGTGAAAGTAACTCTGTCCGTTTATCTGTCGCTCTTTCGCGACCAGACCGCTGAACTGAATGTCATGAAACTTGGTATGAAGTAAAAATGAACTACAAGAATGGACATAGGCTATTTTTAAGCGTCGTCAAAAAAAGGAGTGTTCACAATTCGACCCATATATATATTTTTTGCTTAACAAATGACAACCAACACCCTAAAACGCAAGCCAATGTCAGTCTTATATATATTTTATTATGCCAACAACTCTTCTACAAAATAAATAATGTACTAAGTCGGTTTCATTGCATTTTTATATTAATCTTGTATACATCTGAAGTAGCGAATAGTCGGAAACATTAATATTGAGTTTTCAATAAAATTCAATTATATCAAAACACGAACGATTAAACAATTTCCCTTGATAAGGTTTACAATATCCGTTCGTTGAACGCAATCTGAGTTAAACGCAATTTGCTTTAGAAAACTTTTTATCTCCTGTCTCTGGCCTTAAGTTTTTAATTTTAAACTCGTAAATCCTTTTATAAAAAAATAATTAAATATTTTTAAACCGGTCAAATAACAACAAACGTCTACTTAATTTATCAAAGCTAATTAATTAATTTAATAATGTGTCACCGGTATTGGTCTGAACTCAGTCGTAGATAGATACTACTGATTCTTAAAGCCAATGTATTACATTTTTGGTAAAAAAAACTATTGAAAATGATAAAAGGAAAAATAAAAATATACATTGAGAACCTTCTCCTTAAAGACCTTAGCCCAGCACTGGGGTATTAAAAACCTCTTTCTTTACTAGGTTAACTACCGATCTTATCTATACAAAATAGGAGCTAAGCGCTAAGGAATTAAAGTATAGATTAGTATCGCAAAACATCATTGTCATACAACTTTCCCCAAATAACATAAAAATTTTGGCTGACTTGGAAAAAAAGTCCGAAATTGTATACTATCTCCTTGTTATTGATCAATATGCTTATCGTTGGAAACGAAAGAACGGAAAAATGATGACCGTTTGTCTTCCTAACCGATTGCGGCAAAGCGGTCAATTTCAAATGTTACCTCTCGCTGCGCATGACATAGTACCCAAGTGCACTCTTTGTACCCGCACTCTTATAATTCAATTGGAAATCAAGCCTGACACAAACGAAAAGAATCCAGACAGAGGTCCAATAGCTTTACTTGCTTTCCCATCAGAAAAACTCGATAACTATTTAAATGTCTATACTAGGTTTATAACCCATTATTTTTGTTTCTGGGGTGTAGTAGGCCAACGAAGCAGCACACAATACATATGTATATGTACACAGATAATGTTTGAATAAAATTCTTCATACCGATTCAATCGTTTCTAAAAACTGTAAAGTTCAGAATGCGATGTGAACGAAACCCCGCATATCTCATGCAAATATCAGAACCGTCAAAACTTCGGAGTATATTTCAACAGTTTATAGTCGCTTCTTCTCCTCCGCAGTTCGAATAGACAAATGTTGAAAGTTTAGATGCCTTTATGTTGACTTTATTTTAAAATATTTCAACTGTTTTTAATGTCTTCCTCTCTGAATAATTTATACCTTTTTAGAAAGCCTGTAAGACTAAATACATTATTAATAGCTTGCATATTGTCTTTTTTTAGTTTTTTTTGGAGTATTTTTTAACATAAAAGTTTTAGAAGATTTAAAGTAAGTTGTTTTATGATTTACTAGGGGATCTTTTCAGGAAAGATTTTTCTTATATGATTTATGTACCATCTAGGGTTGCTTCTAATTTTTTTTCGGTTAGAAATTAATTAAATTTTCTCTACCTGGAAATCCTGGAAAATTTAATTAATTTCTAAATTTCGAACTCGAATACATTTCTGCCGCCAGTTATTCTCATGTATGCGGTGTTGTTTTCCGAACCAGTGATAGAATTTTGATCATCCTAAGAAAGAGCAATACTTCCATGTTGAATAACAATATTTGAATTTGAATATCATTCGCAGCTGTGAAAACGAATAATATATAAAGGCATTAAATAAAAGATACAATCACACATCTTTGATCTCAGAAAACAATACATATATTAAGAAACCAAAACAAAAAGCCACTAAAAGTAACTCGCAAACAAACGCGCATTGACGAAAGGTTTACCCCAAAACTGGGTTACTTAAGCGGGAACAAATTTATAAGAAACACACGGCTGTTGCATACCAAGTTGCAAGTTGTGTGCTAAGACAGAGGCTCTTGTTTACTTTAAGACAACACACAAAGAGAACTCAAGTCTTATTCTGGGTAAAGGGTACCTCGAAATATGGCTCGGCTACTTGAAAAACAAAACAATTGAAGTGTGTGTGAATATGTGACGCTGCTATTGTTATTCCAGTGTGTGAAAATAAAGAAGACGGCAAAATAGGAAAGCACACAGACAAAGAGGCCGCCTCATAGTAAGTGGCCACCTTTTCACATTGGCAATCAAGGAACAATATACCGAGTCATAAACGGCCAATTATCAAATCAAAGATGCTATGAATCTTGTAATAGTAATGTTTATTCGACCTTGAAACTGAAACGCACCAATACTAAGCGTTGCTGTTTGGCGGTATAATAATTTACTTGTAAGTGGTTGGATCTGCTCAAAGTCCGAACACGTGTAAGATAGATATTAAGATATAAGGAAAACAAATAAATGAGATAGATGGAAATAACTGCGGTATATTGTCCCGTTTTTATATATATTTATATTATTATATATATTTCAAGTAAAATAGATAAAAAAGAAGAGCACTATGGCAATTTTAAAAGTGAGTAACCTAAATAAATATTAATTAAAAATATAGCACAACAGAATGACGTATGAAAAATAATTTGAAATTTCAAATTAAATGAGACCAAAACCACGAAAACGGTCGTTATAATTAAAAGAAAATAGGGGACAATTTTTCCATATAGAACATTTTTTTATTTATCTTTTAACGTACTTAATTGCCTATTAAGTTACAATAATAAACCAGATCTACATGAAAAATAACTTATACGAATGGAACAAATTGTTATAAAAATTAAATAAATATACTAATAATTTTGAATGCGAAATATCTGTTAACTCTTCACGAATACATCGCTGAATCGAATTAGATCAATTTTGGTATGGAAATAGTTTAAGTGCCGGGGATACAGGAAACTTTTTCTTTCACTCGAGGGGATAAAAATAGAGTCTGCTACACATACCACTATAAGATTATTAAGCAAAGAGATCATCCATTTCACGAGACATATGAAGAGGCGTATCAACAGAAATGCTTGGTTAAACGTGTCGAAGAAGTGTTCATTTTTAATTATTATCGTTTAGCAATGCTCATATGCTACCAATCGTCATTGTAGAAACTTGGTAAAATTGACTTCTAGATTTATCTGCAAACTGGAGAAGAGACCGAGGCTATTAACAGGCTGTTACTTATATGAACTGTAACGAAATATTAGAGTAAAACCTTTTTTTATCATTACTTATACATATAATAACATTGGAGTGACCGTTTATAATATTAAAATAGCCCTTTTTTACTCAAAGCATTTGTATATACGTCTGTCTGTCTGTTTGTTCCGACTAATCACTGGAACGGCTGGATCGATTTTGACGGGCCATTCACTGTAAATAACTGATATAGTAAGGAGTAACTTAGGCTACAATAATATTATTTTTTTAATTCAAACGCGTACACAGTCACGGTCACAGCTAGTATATAATGAAAGCAATAAAATTTAATGACATATAATCTTTAGATAACAAAAATAAAGTTGACATCCACACGTTTGTACGAGTTTTTCTTTCATTGAGTAACAGTTGTTCCAGCAATACTAATTAGTACTAAAAGATGTTTTAAATAAGCAAATACGTCATTAATAAACACTACCTACTCCGCTCTATTTCACCCGTATTAAACGTTGCTCCACTCCCTCGGGTTCTAAAGTTATCTTGTATGGTAGTGATTAAAGTAACATTTTAAGATCCAATCGATTACTTATTTATGTAAGTCTTCATAATATTTTCTGCTTCTGATCCAATAACATTCATTTGCTTATTTTATTTATTTATTTATTTCTATGGCTTCTGATAGGATTGTGTATCAAATATATCGCCGTCCCCGGGGAACAAAATGATAACTGCCATTATCATCGTTTTAGTGTTTTGTCATTTTTGAGATCTTTGGATACTAATACACCTGCTCAATTTTTTTCATAAATATTGTAGTGATACTTACGAAGTTACAAAATATTACACTACTATTCTACGACTATACTCATACCTGATATTTCAAGAACAAAAGTATATTGTACTATTATCTAAATGTCTCTATATCTTACTGTAGGACAAACAGCCTAACAATTATTTTCTCGTGAAAACTTCTCGACTAGCTTGTGATAAAAGCAGTTATCATTTTATTCTTGTGCAAAACAGTCTACGCGTTTCATATAAGGTGTGTTTGTAATAATACTTTTGATGAAGAAGTTATAACTCATACCATGTTATATGTTAAAAGAGCCCAAAAGAAGGAATTTATTACGAGGAAAATGATATAGCTGAAGATTTCTCAGCGGACGAATCAGAGTATTAGTCGAGTCTACATAGAACATCAAAAATATTGCAATTTAACTGTCTGTCAAGTACTGGAGGCAATTCGGATTACATAGAAAATGCAACTAAAAATTGTAAACAATATCCAAAATTTATTTATTTTAACACAAGAAATATCATAGCATCGCTATGAGTTCTATACGAAGCTCATGAAATTTCAGATAATCCTAAACCAAGACAGAATGTGTTCTTGATTTGACTCCAACTAAGATTTATAATATAAAAAAAATATATCAAGGAGGTGCCAATGAATGGTTTCAAAATCAAAATGAACCATCAAAAGGAAAGATTGGAATTAATGAACATGGCATACGAGAGCAACGAGATTTTGAATGTATTCATCATCAACTGCTCATGTTCGTCCACCGCCGGACATAGGCCAATTGCGCGCATTGTGATCGTTCTCGGGCTACTCGCATCCAGCTCCTGCCAGCCGTCTTGCGTAAATCGTCACTCCACCGCGCCCGAGAACGTCCTACACTACGATTGCCGAAACGCGGTCTCTACTCTAGAACACTTTTTCCCCAACGGTTATCGGTTCTGTGATGATGTTTGTTCTGATGTGATTCCGCAGAGAAACGCTGAGCTGGTTTAAAGTCTTAAACTGGTGGACCAGCTTTGTCGTGACGTGAGTGACTACGTTTTGGCTCCGTATGTCATGACGGGTAGGAGGCACCGGTTGAAGACTATCGTCTTAAGGCATTGTAGGATCGACGATGTAAAGATTCGACGTAACATCCGAAACGCTGCCAAACCTAGCTAAATTCTTCTATTCACCTCGTCCTCAAGGTTGTTCTACCAAACCAGTCCGAAACCCAGCCTGTTCAGGGGTTGGAATTCGTCGAGACTTCGCGCAAGATTGACACCAGAGACCATAGATGTCTTCAATTTTCGAAACGGTTTTGAGTATCCCATAGTCTGAAGTTGGTACCTTTTACTATAAAAGAAAGTATCCTATTCACAACTTCACTGTATATGATGATATTAATTGTAAATGCTTGTTAGGTATTGCTATGTTTGGCATGCTCAGATTGCGAAAAGAGGTGCTAACAAAATATGTACTTGCTTGGGGCAATTGCTACTCCATGAGAAGAAAAGAGGCGTTAATAACATGTTATTTTACTCCGATGTATGTTACGGTCAAAATAAAAACAGATTTATTTTAGTTTGATATATATTTGCCTCACAAAAGCTTGGATTTTATACAACGGACAGATGTTTTGAGATCGGCCAAGACCAAAGTGTGGATTCGATGCAATTTAATATTGAGGGTTAACTGAAACATAGAATCGAATATACTCCCGATTAAATTTACTCAATTGTTAGGAACACATGTGTTAATGGCGACAGATATAACGTCAAGGAAATGGTCAATCAAAGTTTAACAACCTAAGGGGCAGCCTAAAAAACTGGAAATATGGTAAGAGATTATTGTGGACTCAAATTATGGAAGAGAGTGTTACCCATTCACAGCAATCAGTATTAAAATACAGATATGATTTAAACATAGAACCTGTGAAGATTCAGTATAAATGAGACACCCGACAGAAAGAGAGTCCAAACCCCAGCGATGTGACGGAGTTGCCAGTGCTATACATATGTGTACTAAACTTTTTCCAGTAAGCTAGGCTATGTATGATGGTTTTATGTGCGTTTCCAAGTCAGGACATATCTCAAGCATTATAACGCTCTTAACAAGTTTCTAACTCATCAGGGTAACACTGGAAGCAATGCCGATGACGAGGAAGAAGATCATGATTAATATTTCAGTTGTTGATTAAAACTGATTTATTTGATTAGGTAGTTGAGTATTGCAGTTGAGTATTAAGGTTTTTAATTAATTATATGGAACTATGGATTACTTATTTACTCGATTTAAAGAAGGATTAAAATAACACAGATGAACAGATGAAAAATATTGGACGTTTTGTTGTATTTCCTTGGTTTAATTTTGTTTTAGTAAAAAGGTATCATGAGAAAAGCAAAACTAAACGTGATAACCATATCAAAATTTATATATACACGAATTTATTTATACACGATTACAGTCATTAAACATAAAATGGTAAATGAATATTTACGAGAACAAAATGATATTATTGTATTATCATTTGCATTTGTACTCTTGAAACCCTAAGAATAAAATGATATAGCTGTTGTACAATATTTGACTTTGGATAGGAAATACTGTGAATAAAATGATAACGGGCGTTAGGCAACACAGGTGATGATTGATTTTGGCTAAGTTCTTATTTTTTAAATATCTCCGTTTCAACATAGGTTACAGGTTCTTGTCGTTATTAACTTAAAGCTTTTAAAAATCTAATTTTCTAAAAACTTTAAATCACGTTTCTATGACCAGTATTTAAAAAGTTATTGACGAAAACATGTTTTTTAATTCTCCTGAAAATTTACGTTTTGTTAGTTATCTTTTTATTCCCCGGGGACGGCGATATGTTTAATTACATATCAGATAGCAGATGATATTACATATAACGATTCATTATAACTTAGAATTAAATTATGTCTTTACGTTTATTTAATATTGTAACAAGTCTTAGTTACTGCGATAAAAAATAGTTCTTATTTATTAAATGTTTTGGTTTAATCTTGCATATGTCGAAAACTTTGATAAGACATTTAGTATTGAAATATATAATTCTATACTAGAACGCTTTTCAAGAATATACATTTATTTACGTAATTGTACGCTTTTATAAAGCAATAGTAAAGTTTTGTGTACTAAGCTCTCAAAGTAACCAGTCATTCAAGTGAGCCAGCTCATTACAGTATTTCGAGATTTGTTTAAACAGAACCAATTCCACAAACCGATATTATTTATACTTCGAACGTCACAAATAAGATGCCTCGAGCGAGATTATATTGACACATTTCTTTAATGGTATTTGGAAGATGTTCGGAAATGCTATCCAGATCGAGAGATAGTTTTATCGCTTCAGCGACATCGATTTCGTCCTCGAACAGATTGCTTATATGACCTTCAAATTTGGGGCTATTAAATGTATATAATAGGACTATTGGGAACATACTCTTGGTGGTAGGGCTTTGTGCAAACCCGTCTGGGTAGGTACCACCCACCCATCAGTTATTCTACCGCCAAATAACAGTACTCAGTATTGTTGTGTTCCGGTTTGAAGGGTGAGTTAGCCAGTGTAACTACAGGCACAAGGGACATAACATCTTAGTTCCCAAGGTTGGTGGCACATTGACGATGTAAGGAATAATTAATATTCCTTACAGCGTCGTTGTCTATGGGTGATGGTGACCACTTACCATCAGGTGGCCCATACGCTCGTCCACTAACCTATAACATAAAATAAAAAAAATAAAATAAAAATTATGTTAAGAGACTTTGAAGATTCTCTGGTCACGTCAATAGTTCAAATTTGAAGCGAAACTGTGAAGCATACTACCTATTTTATTCAATGTAAAGAAACGTTTAAAGGACATGTAAATTCATAGCTTTACCGAGTTCGATCTTACAACATACCCTTAACAAATATTCTAACAACTGGACCTCTGGACAACTCAGATGTATGTACGTAAATTAAGCACTTCATATTCCAATTACCTTAGGGAAAGTAAGTAAATAGCGAAACGATGATTTATTTACATACAAAACATACCTTATATTGAACGTCAATCGTGCGTTATACAATTTCGACTGATTATTACCAGAGCAAATATTGTATAGGTCGAGTTGGTCCCTAAAGAAATAACGTACAGTCAACGGAAATTAAATCTTACCATTCATAAGCTTCTAGCAATATTAATTTTCATCGTAATAATGGCTACACTCCAAACTTAGAGAGTAACGATTAGTATTATGATACTACGATATAATATTTTGCAGAGACATTTAAGTAGACTAAATAAAATTGAACTATTAAAACTTTCAACGTTTCTTAATAACTTTAAATTCGTATCTTCTTTGCAAACAAGCCTTTCGTTTATAAATATTATATGTTGCATTCTCTCGTACATATTTTTTTCTTTCGTTATTTAATGAATTGTATTTTATTTCGTGGATTTATCATTTGATTAGTAAAAATCCACATCCGTAATATGATGTGTCCTCATGTGTGGATTGCTGCATCGTATAGGTGAAGGATGAAATTAAACTGCTTGTAGCAAAGATGAAGGTGTTTTTATGAATGTGTTACGAGAATGGATAGAATAAGCAACGCGGGGAGGGCTCGTTCACCAGTCTGTTTTATAAATAAAAAAAGTACTCGACTGAAGAGGCCGATCTGTAGAAATGTAGTTGCATAACCAGAAAAATCGGATCATTGCAATAATTTGAGTACGATTGTAACGGACTGGATAATTAGGATATACAAATGTCCGACCTTTTTTCTATGATCATTTGCAATCGTTCTATGACCTTTGGAATTATCCGAACAGATCATCTTTATGTTATATTCGTATATCGGTCATATTTATATAGTATACGAGTTAAGGCAACATTTCCATATTTCGAAATTACAGTACGAGAGATCGACATTTCGCATTTTCGAGTCAAACTTGCCTCTTAAAAGCACTGCAAATGCTCAATGAAGCTTCGTTCAGCGAGGTCCGGACTCCAGACATGCTTCAATGCGCTGAGTTTTAACAAGTGTCCTATTATTTATAAGAGCATTGATTTTATCACGGAATATAAACGTTTTAACATTTATCGAAGAGATATTTCGTTAAACAATGAAATTACGGGGTAATATTTTTTATTAATCTTTATTTCTTTTTTCCCATTACGATGAAATTCCAATTATTTGCACCTTCAGACAATATTTTCATTGCAAGCTTTTAAGTATTTATTATATTAAGAGTAAAAACTTCTTTCTTTTTCAACGATAATAATAAAAATAAATTTCGATTTACATTGGTTTTTAACCCCCGACGCAAAAACGACGGGGTGTTATAAGTTTGACGTGTCTGTGTGTGTGTGTGTGTGTGTGTCTGTCTGTACCACTCTAGCCGCCGAACGGATGGACCGATTTTGATTTAGTTTTTTTTGTTTGACAGTAGAAAATGTCGAGAGTGTTTTTACGTAAGTTTGATGAAAATTGTTCCAAGATGGCCGCCGCCACAAAATGACAGATTAGATATTTTTTTTAAACTCCATCAATATGGGTATCAAATGAAAGGGCTTGACTAGTAGAATACTATTAGATATGACAAATTTAAAATACAAGATGGCTGCTTCTACAAAATGGTGCTTTACATTTTTTTATTACAACTTGATCAATATGGGTATCAAATGAAAGGGCTTGACTAGTAAAATACTATTAGGTATGAAAAATTTAAAAATCCAAGATGGCTGCCTCTACAAAATGGCGCTTTATGGATATATTGATATCATTTGATATCCATATCCATATTCATCCATTTAGACTTATAGCGAAACTATAAGCATAAGAGGGGTGTTATAAGTTTGACGTGTCTGTCTGTCTGTGTGTCTGTCTGTCTGTGGCATCATAGCTCCCGAACGAATGAACCGATTTCAATTTAGTTTTTTTGTATTATAGGTGTTTTACGGGCGAGTGTTCTTAGACACGTTTGATGAAAATCGGTTTAGCCGTTTAAAAGTTATGGGGGGTTAAAGTGGGGAAGAAAAACCGAATGTCTGCAAATATGCTCAATTGGGGTATCAAATGAAATGTTATGACTTGTACATCACAAAAAACATTAATTAATAATTAAATAAAATTATTAGATAAAAAAAAAATAATTAAGAAACAAAAAAAATTAATTAGTAACTAAAATAAAAAAGAACAAGATTGACCTTAAAATGTAATCTTAACTTATATGTTTTAAATCAACAAGAACCAACGTATTTACAACTTAACCAGAGATATTATAGGGATGCTTACCTTTAAAAAGTATAAAATAAAAAATAAATTAAAAATTTCAGAAACCCCCGCCACAAAAAACATAAGCTACCTTTAAAAAGTAAAAAGTAATAAAAGAAAATTAATCCTAAAGTACCTATATGCATAAGTATGAATTAATATTAAAAAAAAAAAACTTCGCGTTGGGGGACCGCACCTAATTAATTAGTGTCACATGCTTACGTATCTCATCTTTTATATAACACTTAATATTATTTTGTACAATAGCGCTCGGTCCCCCAACGCGAATTTTATTTAGGATTAATTTTCTTTTATTACTTTTTACTTTTTAAAGGTAGCTTATGTTTTTTGTGGCGGGGGTTTCTGAAATTTTTAATTTATTTACCCAAATCTTCCGGAAATCCAGAATCGAACTCTGACTTCATCAAACAATCAATGATGATTGAGCAAACATCATTAATTTTCAACCGACTTCAAAAAGGAGGAGGTTATCAATTCGTCTGTATTTTTTTTTCAAATACGATTACAAAATTTTAAATGAAAGATAACACAAAAGAACGTCAAATAAGGTCATCTGGTGGTAACTTCGCCATCTATGGTCTAAAATGCCCCTTGAACCCGAAATTACATTCGCTCACGCATAGATGTTTTTGATATCATAATCTGTTGACGAAAAGACACATGGGTTATCTGATAGTAAGTAATTTTTATTGCCCTCAGATATTGGCGTTATCACTTATATCACCAGTGTGCCCCAACCCTGGGGACTGAGATCCTATGTCACTTGTGCCTTACTTCAATTTGACACACAATCGACTAATATTATTTACTGTTTACGGAGTGTTTAGTGGTTAAATAACTGATAAATGAGTGATATCTTGACAGTCGTTTGGAACAAAGTAATACCGTCATCAAAACTAAAAATGTATGCTTTAAAAAAAGAAAAATAAATAAATAAATATAAATATGAGACAACATCACATACATTACTCTGATCCCAATGTAAGTAGCTGAAGCACTTGTGTTATGGAAATCAGAAGTAACGACGGTACCACAAACACCCATACCCAAGACAACATAGAAAACTCATGGTAATCTACATCGACTCGGCCAGGAATCGAACCCGGGACCTCAGAGTGGCGTACCCATGTAAACCGGTGTACACACCACTCGACCATGGAGGTCGTCTAAATAAAGTCTTGTTTTTGAATTGAAATCCAACATTACAATCAAGACTACCAGTAACATATTGAGAAATTTGTAAAAAAATCAATTACAATATTCTATCTTCATCATACAGATCATTTTAATTTTACCAACAATTAAAAGAACTCCCAAGAAAGTAAAAAAAATACGCGGCATAATACATACACAAAAGATATACGTCGTCTGCGGTATACTCGATACCGCAGATAAAACACACAGATAAAACATAAAGCAAGTTAATAAAAACGTGATAAAATCAGATAATAATTGAAGCAGTTATTCATCCAT
Source organism: Vanessa cardui (assembly GCF_905220365.1). Taxonomy (NCBI): domain Eukaryota; kingdom Metazoa; phylum Arthropoda; class Insecta; order Lepidoptera; family Nymphalidae; genus Vanessa; species Vanessa cardui. The sequence continues at coordinate 4,288,187 of NC_061136.1, forward strand.
GTATATGAATTACACGCTCATATATTACACGAAATAAATTAACAATCAAGACTATTCATTGTCTTGTTAATACACGAACGTAACATTAATTACGATACGAACTGAATTAAATACTCATTAATACTAAGAGACACGTTGCAATATTATACTTTACACATAGTAATATATCGTCGACACAAACATCCCAGTATAAAGGATGATTTAGTGATGCCGTAGGAGATCGTAATATATCATGTGTGGAGACACGAAACCGAAAAGTATGGAGTATATAACACGAACATTTAAGTTATTAACGGTTAGGTTTTAAAGTTGAACTGTGAACAAAATCGATTTAATACCAATATACTAGCTGTGCCCGCGACTTCATGTGCGTTTATATTAAAATAAAAATAAATGTAGTCTAAGTTACTCCTTATTACACCAGCTATCTCCCAGTGAAAGTTTCGTCAAAATTGGTGGAAGAAACACAGACAAAAAATGTAATTTTGGTATAATTACCGTGTTTATACAAATGCATTCAGTAAAATGCGGTTTATTATCTTATATCTTAATTTTAATACGAACAGACACTCCGATTTTATTACATGTACTGATAACTATTAAAAAGCGTAGACTTTAATATTTGTTGATTTCTAGGAATGGTATATAGTAACTTAATTGAACTTAATTGACATACTCAATAATTAAAATCGTGGAAAAGAGTTACTTGTCAGTTAGCGGTAGTGTATCATATATTTCAGTACTGTGTATACGAGTTTCCTCGCGATACTTTTCTTCACCACCGAACATTTGCACCGAACATTGATTATAACACTAATAAGCACTTGAAAACCAACTACCAAAACATATCGACTCAATAGTTTTTAAAAATATTTTTCTCATAAATCATATTTGATGTTCCTAAGTCTCGCATAAATACAATAGAATACAAATATATAATGATAGTATGATATGCTATTTTCTCAAATTCCCTGGAATTTTATGTAGATTATATAACTACATAAAATTCCATAAATAAATATTCGACAACATCACATACATTACTCTGATCCCAATGTAAGTAGCTAAAGCACTTATGTTATGGAAAATCAGAAGTAACGAGGGTACCCTAAGTAATACACCCAGTCCCACCCAAAAAAAATACGATTTTTTTCTACATCTACTCGGCCGGGGATCGAACCCGAGACCTCGGAATGGAGTATGAAACCGTGAAAACCCATGAAAACCGGTGTACACACTACTCGACCATGGCGGTCGTCGAATGGAATTTTACTCTCTGTACTGTCGAAAAGAAAGCATCACTTAATTAATCACAAGAAATAAATTAACAGTCGAATAATCTGTTTTAAATAAGAAAGGGATAATTTGAACTCGCCTTTCTAAAGGGGTTACTATCGTATTCCGTGAAGGTTGCTTCAATTTAAACTAATTAAGACAAAAATTCCTCAAGACAAAATTCCGTAGGCCTTTTGATATAATTATTTAATTCTACATTCTACTAAACTTGTTTTCAGAAACTATACATAATTAATATTATTTAATTCATTCTTCTGAAAACAGACTTTTCAATGGAACCTTTTGTTTTTATATAGGACCTTTTTATTTGAGAAGTATTTGCTGCTGAAACTTTCCACCATTAAGATAAGACTTTTAAGAGTAATTTACCGTACTAGGCTCCAATTTAGAAGTCACCTTAAATTGTTTTTCTCGTTTCGTTAATTATAATTTATTTTCTCTACATTTTCAACCGATAAGAAATCGATGTTATTTTTATAAAATAAACAGTATCTTAATAAGGTGTTTTTAAAATAAACTACTCGATAAATTGATTACTATTATAAAAATAAAATAATGACAATACGTTAGCTAAAAACACTTACATATATTAATCAAGACTTATAATTTTAAGGTACTCGAAGTCGTAGTCAAGATATAGTCGTTAGATTAGATTATACGAAGACAAATGACAACTAAAAAACAAATCCTTTAAAGGATTGGCTTAGTAAAAGTAATTAATATTCAAAGAAAAATCAAAATAAAATATGGAGTATTTTCAAAATATAATATATTATTATCATTTCTAGATATGCTGGTATTATTATAAAATGAAACAATGGATGGAATGATATTAATGAAATCGTATAAAAATATAGGAATACTACGATGTCTCGACATTTCAATAACATGCAATTTATCCATGAATTATGTTTATATAAAACCTCTTTTAAAACGCTGCATATTCTGGTAAAGTTTTTTGTACATTGATGAAGCAATTTTTTTCATTTAGGGAGTACACCCAACATCTCAACATATTATAATTCACGAAACGAAACCATTGAATTCGCTTCGCTTTTAAAACGTAGCAAAACGAGTTGATAAATAAACAAAATGTTTCTGCATTGTTAGAATTATTCCTGAGTTGAATTTCAACAAATATAATTAAAGTGAGATATAAAGGAAGGCTGACAGATGCTGACACGACGGTAATACTTCTACTGGAAACTATTTCCAAGCCAGAATTTCAGTGAATTTAATGAAAATCTCGAATGAAGAAACTATTTTATTTTACTTATATTGACATCGTTCTAAATGAAGTGTTCCTATTATGGATAAATTAGTACCAACTTGGCTGGACTAATCGCTGGTTTATGAAGCGCTTGTGAAATTCAGATTTACTAATCTACCTCAGTACTGAACGCGCATTGGTCGACTCGGTTAGAGAAAGTTGGTTGGATGTAAGAACATAATACCTGAAATATAACGACGTAACTTTAATGTATCTACATAATTATTAATCACTGCGATAAGACTGCGTGCTTGGGACAAAATCTTTACAATATAAGAAACAATAGAAACTGCAGATTGATTGTGTTCGTCCTAGAAGTGTCGTTACTCGACTATACCTATACTATATTTACTTACATTTCACGAGTCGCTAGCAATCCACTTATCTGTTAGGTGCGATTGCGGCGACATCGGGGCTTTCAAGCGCTGCTGAATAATAAACGAATAGTGCCTCAAACGATGTTTAACTTTTACGCCACTCTAGAACCAAGTGCTATTTGCACCAGTTTCCAGCTTGTTGTCGGCGAGTACTGTATTTATAATGTCGGTGATTTCAAACTGTCGTAGAAAACAGTTCGAAAGAAACGACAACCAAAGTTTATTGGTTTTCTATTTATTTGACGTCAAATCAGATACGACTGTAAAAGTCTTTAGGCGTTTAAATATAATAAAGTAAATTTGAAATATTATCAATTTACATTGTATGTGTTACATATCTTTTGTTATGTTATTGTCACCGTTCAATATTTTATTCTTATAATTTACATAAGATCAAGAAGTATAATTCTGGGTTCAAACCCCGGCAAGCATCATTGAATTTTCATGTGCTTAATTTGTGTTTTAATTCATCTCGTGCTCGGTAGTGAAGGAAAACATCGTGAGGAAACCTGCATGTGTCTAATTTCATTGAAATTCTGCCACATGTGTATTTCACCAACCCGCATTGGAACAGCGTGGTGGAGTATGTTCCAAGCCCTCTCCTTAATGGGAGAGGAGGCCATTAGCCCAGCAGTGGGAAATTTACAGGCTGCTGTTGTTGTTGTTGTTGTCACTACAGTGACAAGGCAGATCTCGTAATATAACAAATTTAAATGTAAATGAACAATTTATCATCAAAATTTTAATATAACGTAATCAATCGATTAAACACAAAATCGACACTGAAGCTCTTATATAATGTTTAACAAGACTTGACATTGTATTCAGAAAGCTAATTAAAACATCAATACTTTCCAATGCTCCGTGCCTGTTTTAAGGGTGGCTGAACTAGTGTAATTACAGACACAAGAGACGTAACCCCTTAGATCTATCTTGATATTGACTTGATAGCATAATGAGTATGTACACCTTCAGTGTCTAAGTAAACCACAAACCACCAGTTGGTCTAATTCTCCTTATTTACTTTTCAAGAGTAATGACAATGAAATAAATCAATGAGGCACAAATGTACATACATGTAAGTAACAATAAATTGATATATTTCACTAAACAGGAGAAAACAATTCACAAAGCAAATCGCACATGTCACACGACTGATTCGATCAGTTGAACAGAATTCCTCTTTTGCTATGGGAATTCGTTGGCATTTTATTCTATTATATTCATTCAGTGTTTCATTCATTCATTCATTTCTTCACACCTTTAGTTAAGTTACAGAATTTCACTGCACATTCAGATTTTTCTCATGATATCTTTGATCCTCGTGATATGTCAGTGTTGTATGCTCAGATTTGAAGTTGCTATCATTATATACCATTCAAAACTTTCCGTTGGGGATCCATTGGAGTATATAGCAGATAATTTGAAGGCGTAGAGGATATCACAGTCGTTTTATAAACGAAGTAGGGACGTAAAACGTTTGTAATTAAAATAGCGTTTAATTAAAATGTTGGTAACCGACTCTTATTATTAATAATGCAAAAGCTAGAACTTGTGAGCCATAAGGAACAAAACGTTGTAATTAAGAAATGAATTATAATGAACCTTATTGTTTGAGACTCAAGGTTCTTGATTAACCACAAATATCTGATATGGACTTGTTCACTTTGTATATACAAACTATTATATCAAATTATGATTATACATACAAATACAGTTTACTCAAATAAAGAAGGTATGAAGATAAAAAATCGTAAAAATTAACGTATTCCTTGAGATTTGCTGATAACTCAACTATATTGTGCACTACAAACAGATAAATTTAATACCTATTTATATAACACACAACACATTTCACTAGTTATATTTATTTTAATTTTACTTCCAAAAGTTTAGCTTACCCAACTGCATGCATTTACTCATTGACTGAGTTTCGTCGATATAAATTGGTGTTGCTAAAATTTCATAACAGAATTTGTACGAGTATGTATAATTGTAGATAAAAAGATATTAAGGTTACTAGTATTAATGTTTTGTTGCAAACGCATACTGTGTTTCGGTACGACGATAAAGTTTTGTTGCTTTGCCCGTATACATTTTCGAACAAAAACTGTAGATATCGCAACAGCTGTTTGTCAATACATATTTTAGTATATATTCATGTATGAAAGGAATGTTTTGCAGCGCGTCGCAGCGCTTTAGCATTATGCGTAGCTGCTACTGTAAATTTCATGTAGTTTAGATGAATTTAGAGGAGATAAGTTTGCGGAGCGCTGAATACGGAAAGTGCTTCAATCGCTTCAAAAGATAAATTCTTTTTTTGCAATAAATCTTTGGAAATAGCCTGTATCGCGTAATGTAGATGGCTGATAAAAATAAATATATGTTCAGAGACGATATAACTTTTTTGTTGACGTGTTACTTCATGTTACTTATAATATATAATACTTGATATTTTTTGTTATATCAAACGTGTATTTAGATTATTCAGGGTATGAGTTTTGCTGTTGGTTACATAATTCCCTTGAAATACTATAAGTAATATAAAATTGTTTTCGTTATCAGATATAATTAGAATTATACTAGTAATTTCAAATCGCTTTCCGTAACTGTTTCTTGATATAACTATGGATTGGTTCCAGATGAAGGAAATCCTCAACGATTGGCAGTATAGAGACACAATTCTGTAAGAATATTTTATAACAAGTATACTACTATATAACTGTTACACATAATGTGGGCTCTCGACAAGCGAAGGCTTTAACGGATGCACAAACAGCACAGATGCTTTGTGAACGCATTCAATTAGGTAAGGCCATTTTAAGTGCTACCATGACATAGCTATTGTACAGGTGAGCTTCCGACGAGTGAACTGCTCAACGGTTAATAGCACAAACACTAACATTAAACACAATGTCTGGCTTAGAAGGTAGCCTTCGCGATACACGTAGAATGTTGCAAATCATACTATATTGGGCTTGCACGGTACACAAAATACAGGGTAGTACTGTAAACAATACAATGAGCTATTTAGGATCAAAGTGCAGATCAAGCCTATGTTGCTTTAAGTACGACCAAGGCGCCAAGAAGATCTACTTATTAAAGAACTAAATTATATATATGTAACGTTGTATGTATTCATTGATATTCACAGTCTAAAAACCATGTCCTGCAATAGTAAAAAAAACGATTAGTTACAAGAAAAATTCTTGGTGGTAGGGCTTTGTGTAGGCCCGTCTGGGTAGGTACCACTCACTCATCAGTTATTCTGCCGTCAAATAACAGTACTCAGTATTGTTGTGTTCCGGTTTGAAGGGCGAGTGAGCCAGTGTAACTACAGACACAAGGGACATAACATTTTAGTTCCCAAGGTTGATGTCACATTGACGATGTAAGGAATAGTTAATATTTCTTACAGCGTCATTACCATTAGGTGGCCCATATGCTCGTCCGCCAACCTATACCATAAAAAAAAAGAAATCTTTTTTTTTTAGGATTATTAATTTTATTATGATGTAGAACTCTATATTATACTTGTTGTTGCCCGCGGCGTTGCTCTTGTTTATCCTATCGCCTATCCTTTAAGTGCAGCCTTACTTGATACCAAATTTCATTAATTTCAGTATAGTGGTATGATTACTGGTTAACCATGAAAGATCAACAGACAAAGTTACTTACGCATTTATAATACTAGTTATAAATTTAGTATTATTTTTTTTTATCTTCACGTTAGAGAAAGCGAGCCATACGATTGTACTAATTTGTATAAATAAATAATAACAATTTACTCTAAACTTTGAAAATGATAATAATACGTAAGTGATTGATTTATTTGATAAATAAAAGAAAACAAAAACATAGACGAAATTTATTTGTATGTTTTCGTGACGTGACAAAAGGCAAGGTCAAATGAAAACAGCCATAGACAAACACGATACGACCAGAGGAAAATAAACTTCGAGGAAATAACGTAATAAGTCAAGCTATTCGCCGATTCTTAATAACACATTAAAAGTATCATCAATGTCAAAATACTTTTATCATCAGAATGTTTATTAGATAATAAAGATAAAATTTTATTGAATACAGACTATAAATATAATTAAGCTGACTAAGGTGTTTCACATGATACAGTCTTGTATGTCATTGCCTTTAGTTTTATGATATCGTGTTAGAAATAAATTCGATTCATAGTTGTTATAATTAAACAAAAACTGCCTTAGTCTTTGTCAATACTAATTTATAAATACAAAAGTAACTATCTGTTACCTTCTCGCTTGTTAAACTAATTTAGATTAAATTTTGGTTTGTATATATTTTGAGTTCCGGTGTAACACATTTATTAACTCGCCCTCGAGGGGTTAAAATGATGGATGACAACTAGTATGTGTTGTATAGGTATAGTTTGACAAATTTTGTGCGTATGAAATCACATGTACAGCTATTGACATATATCAACGCCAGAGACGAAGGCAATACTCGGAGTTACAAACTCGACAATCAATTAGCTGCGTTTGGAAAAAAAGTTGTCTTACTTTATCGAATACATTTATTTTCACTGGACGCTTTTACGATATCTTCAGTCAGGGAATTTATTACTGACCATCAATGACATTGGGGTGAATGATATAAGAGAAAGGATGGAATCGTTAATTTGTTTGCGAAAAGCCAAATGGCAGCCGATGTTGTTTTTCTTGCGTCATCGTTATTTAAATATATATTTTTTATTAAACGTAATTTTATCGGATTATGATAAAAAATATATATAAATGTTGACACTGAGTTACTGAGTTTCTGGCCGGTTCTTTACGGTAGAAAGCAGCTTCAGTTCACTGTAAAATGACGATTGAAAAGTGCATGCAAAAGCCTACTTGAATAAAGTTTATTTGGATTTGATTTGATTTGATTCATGAGATCTCAATTATATGGCTAGTTTCCCATAAGAGTGCAAATGTTCGTAATATCCGAATTCGACCTAGAAAATATGATTACAGTTAGATCTCTTTTCCGAGCATTAATATAAGGAACCAAAATATATTCTAATTACAGAAAAAGCATTCACCAAAGGGCCACTTCTAGTAAAAAGTAAAGACCGATAATAAAATCAAACGAAAACATACATAATGTACCCGAATCAAAGAATAACAAAAAGGTTTGCCAAATAACAAACAGAAATATGCAAGAAATTTTATTTGATGATATAATAATAAGGTTAGCTATGAGCGTAGGAATCCTATACGGTAACACAATACAAAATTCTTCGCGAAACAAGAATTATTCCGACGATTGTATTAAAATATAAGAAAACAAGGTTATATGTAGAAGAAATTGCTCAATCCACTTTAATATTACAAAAGGATAGTGCATAAACAAGACAATCAATATGTATATTGGCAACGAACGGAAAGTTTTTTGAATTAAATTATAATCAAATATGTCATGGAAAACTAACTTAAACATAATAATAAATGTGCATTCGAATTACAAACTAGATCAAGAAGTGTTAAGTTATTCCGAAATCAATTGGAATATTTTTATTTCCAATTGTGTCTACAGTTTAAAACTATTTTAAAGTCCAAACCTAAAAAATGTCGAGATGGCCCAGTAAGAGTCGAGATAGCCCAGTGGTTAGAACGCGTGCATCTTAACCGATGATTGTGGGTTCAAACCCAGGCAAGCACCGCTGTTTCATGCTTAATTTGTCTTTATTCATCTCGTGCTCAGCGGTGAAGGAAAACATGAGGAAACCTGCATGTGACAAATTTCATAGAAATTCTACCACATCTGTATTCCACCAACCTGCATTGGAACAGCTTGGTGGAATATGTTCCAAACCTTCTCCTCAAAGAGAGAGGAGGCCTTCAGCCCAGCAGTGGGAATTTGCAGGCTGTTGTTGTTGTTGTAAAACGTATGACATAATGAGTTTCATAGATTATTGTTTAATCCGTAAGCGGGTTGTATGTATTGCTTAATGAGCTTACTAGTTGTTGCCCTCGCCTTGGCTCGCCTTTTAGGGATGTTGGTTCTCATGTGTTAGCCAAAAGAGTAGACGTTGTTCTTCCTTAAAGGTCAAGTCTGCTTCATATCCAATTTCATACACTTCGGTTCAGCGGTTTGGTAGTTTGAGCGACAGACAGACATACACAGTTACTTTCACATTTATTATATTATTATAGATAACGAGAAATAGTAAAAACTTCGCTACCCAGGATACTGAAGGAATTTCTCAAGAATACTAAGAGACATCTATAATTTAGGTGTAGAATTCTGCAAGATATAAGATTGATCAAAAATTCTATTACGACAACAACGTTAAGTTTGAATAATGTTCGCGGTCTACGAATAAATTTTTCAGTCCCGCATATTATGATACTCGGTTGTATATTGAAGTTTTTGGAAGTATGTCACAGGGGAACGTACCTATTTATTTTTCTTCAGAATTTTAACATTTAAGTAACCACACTGTGGAGCGCTTAACAAGTTTTTAATACACTCACGCTGTACGAAATTTATAAAGGATTTTTTTTTACGCATTCTTATAGGGCCAACGAAAGAAAGGTTTTGATGGCTTTGATAATTATCATATAGCAAAAGAAGTTGGATTTGATAGGAATTTAACAATTCAAAACAAGTATCACTCATTGCAAAAAAACAATTTTTTTTTAGAAATATTTTTTCCATTTTCTGAATCTAGCAGTGTTTTTTTCCGCAAGATCTAAATGAATTTACTTGTTTTTATCAGACTCAATAGAATAAGTAGACGATTTCTTAAACAAAAGTATAATTGCCATCATAACTTAAATATGAAATAGACGCTCCAATCATGGCATTACTATTTCATTAAAAATCGATTAAAGAGTAAACAAAGACTTGACGAAGAAAAGTGTAGGATAGTATCTGATAAATAAACAAAAACAAATCCCGTAGAAGTTTCAGTCAAAAGATTCCAATCGCTGAAGTTAAGAACAGTTTGTTAGAATAACACAACGTCAGCAACTAAATGCAATTAGATACACTCTCGAACTTTCTGGAAGTTTTCCAGATAAAAGGGATTCTGTAGGTGATGTAGACAAGTCTTAAGTAGTGCTTTAGCAGCTTTCTTAGGTAACGCACTCCTCAGTTTATTTTTGCAAAAAAAGAATCGTGAAACGATTAGTGTAGAGTATACAATAAAATTGCCGGAAGAGTTTAAAGACATACAGCATATTTGAAAATCAAGTTTTTGGTAACAAATATAAGGCCAAAAAATCATTTAAATAAAAAAATAGAATTAATCCTCTCGGCCAATGTTAAGTGAGTATATTTTGGTGTATAACAAATTACATGATTCAAAAACCATATAAACGCGTATACCAAATTGATGCTTATTATTTAACTATTGTATCAGCTATTTGGACTTGTCAAAGTTATTTTTTCACATTGAAATAATAATTAGGGTTTGTTATATTGAAATGCCATTCACCAGAAAAATGTGTATCTACAAATACAATTTGACAAATCACTTTATCGGTGAAAGCCAAGCAAGTACGAATTTCAAAAGCTAACTTCATGTTATTTTTGTTATTCCAGATATTATGCAAGTTTATCTACTGTAACTGTACTTTAATTGTTTACATGTAACAAGGTTACCTGAAACTTTACGATCCGTGGTTTGCATTGTTGTACTTCTAACATCACCGTACATTCTATCGCCATTAATCCTATGGAATTGCCCGTAACATTTCTGCTCGAACATTGTTAGTAATAACATTTTGAACATTCGTACGGATTTAATAAATATAATCACTTTTTGTAGCAAAATAACAGTAATAAATTTAGCGAAGATTCTTAACGAGGGACCTTTTTTCTGTCATTGTTTCTCTGTTGACATACATTTTGATTGGGCGCTCAATTTGTAACATGTAATCAGACTCGTTTAATATATTCAGTAGGCTCTGATTAGCTTTGTTAATTAATGTCATTGACGTAATTAAATCTATGGTTGGATTGACTTTGTATTTATGCGGTTTATATTTCGAATTATCAACACAACTAACGAAGATATTGAGAGATCATAATCATTGCAAATATAACTCTTACTACTTTCCTGTGTATGAAATTGAATTTGATTTGGACGTAAGCCAAAACTACAAATGTCAAGAGCTTGAGACGAAAGCACTGCAAATGATAATATATCATATTAATGTTGAAAATATTTAAAGTGTTTTAAATACGTAGCTGTACTATGATCAATGAATTTAAAACGTTATCTAAAATATTTAATGTTAATCTACTAATGAAATGACCAAGCTAGTTAAAAGCCAGAGACAATTTATTCAAAGCAATTTTGCTATTGAAATATTACAGGTAATATTTCAGATTTTAATAAAATTAGTCAATCACAGAAATCACTCTCAATTACAAAAAAAAGTTCATCTTTCCTTTCATTCCATCTGTTTATCTCTTGCGAAGAAGAAGAAGCGGAATACAAACACAGCTTAGTAAGTAAAACAGCAAAATATCTTCAATTTCATAATTCAAACGAACTCATGCAAATGGAATAATAAGATATAAGATAATATTTGATAATTTAACAGGTAAAGGTTCCAACTCATGACATATTTTAAGACAATGAAGACAGAAGACAGAGAGCCCTTGAATTAAATCTATTTAGGTCTCATTTCATTCAGAATACAAATGTCCTCTAATCAGGAAATGTAGGACAATGTTGAAATAAATTACGCTCGGAGGAAAATTACGAATTTCAATGCGTCAAAATTTTTTAATAATCTCATTGAATAGTTTCACGGAACATTTGGAGGCTAAATTGAAAGTCCAGGTATGTGATAGCGTCGAGTTTAGATTAAGTGAGAACATTTGTCATTGAGTCGGATATTGCATTCTCAAAGTTACAAACACGGGAATATTCAATGATCAAGTGGAACTATTTGTCGTATCTCGTTGGCCAGTGGAATTATCATACATTTGTTGTTATGTTGCAACTGTCAAGGCAAATCCAATTTGAAAGACAGACAACCAGCCGCAGCAATATGGAAGCGCATAAATGGGTAGCATCGGTTGTTTTATTTACTATTGCAATTCGTTATTCGAGCGGATAAATGTCAAAATTAGGTCAAAACAAATATGATTGATCGATTGGATTGAAAACACATTGTTCCTGTTAAAATATTGTGGATGACATACGGCTACGCTACTGTTATATGACATTGTTTCGAGTTTTATGGAAAACTTCGAAATGTTATTTTATTTAAAGGTAACCCTATTGTTTATTAAGAATATAGTAGCGTTCGATTTGATTTAACAAGCTATCTCGATGGGTCTGTCCATTTTTAATTAGTACTACAATAATATTTTTCAAGTATTTATAAATACAAATATTTTGTATAAGGATTGTAGAATAAGAACATCCGAGGGATCAGAATCGAATAACAACAAAAATTGAGACTTGGTCATCTTAATCCTTTATGTATAACTACGGTCAAATTAGAAGTTATAGAGGAATATGTACGGGATACCATAGTTTTGGCAGTAACACTTAATTAGAATTGAGAATGCAACTAACTTTGCCAAAGGGGATGATTTATAGCAGAAATAATGAAACTATAGAATATACATGGTACCATCGACTATTCAAATATTCTACCATCGAGTTGTAATAATTAGTATCGTTATGTTTCAGTTTGAAGGGTGAGTAAGCCAGTGTAAAAACAAGCAAGGATCATGACATCTCAGCTCAGCTTCAGCTCCTTAGTCAGGTATCATATTAGTATGGCCCAATAGGCACCGGTGGCTTTACCATCAAGTACATTTGCACGTCCGTCTACCTTTACAATAAAACTTTTAGATAATTAGAGGAAACAGTTACGGGTCCCTAATTACTAAGTAAACTTAGTAGAGAAGGCCTTTTCATAGAAGTAGGAAGTATAAGTATAGTATACGGGCTTGATGTTTGTAATGTACATTGTATATGTAAGAGTCCATTAGAATTGTGAAAGGACTGTAATTACACTTTGTTAGCGTGCATTTTGAATATGGAGATGAAAATTTTGGCCATTTTGATAAAGCTATCATCGTGAGGGGCTTCATTGCAATACATAGGAAATTTGCCTGAATAATTAAATATTTAAAATAGAAATACAAGTTGAATTTATATACTAATATTATAAATGCGAAAGTAGAGTTACTTTCATCGCTTCACTCTTAAGCCGCAGAACCGATTTGGTCGAAATTTGTCATAGACATGCTTTGCAATACCGCGGAAGGACAGAAGACAATTTGCAGGAAGTAATCTGGAGAATCAGCTTTTGGCTTAAGGAGTTATAAATTGTTTATTTCAGCAAGTCTTTACATAATTAATAAAAATATTGATTCACAAGATGAATAGGATGAACACTAGTTTAAGTTTAAGAATTAATTAACATAAATAGAATAAAAAAACATTTTCACGAGACAATTTAGACGAAGACGTTCCATATAGTACTGAATTCAATGCATCATCATGATGATGGAAACTCTCTTCAAAAATAATTCTACAAATGATAAACTGTTACCAGAAAATAACATACACTGACGGACTGGCTGTTTTAAAAGGATTATATGTAACCTCACTTGTTAAATATGTTGATACAAATATGCACACTGAACTTCAAGTCACTATCAATTACAAAAAGGGCCCTCACTGGACAACTCGTACTAGCGCAAAAGTACTTTTTGAAACATTTTTGACACTGTGAACAATACAAATAAACTTACTAAATTTAATTCGTTGTAGTAGGGAAATTAAATTCAATATTGTTCTAAAATTATCATATGCTATTTAAAAACCTACATATCTTCTATACATATAATAAAATTGGAGTGTCTGTTTGTACTATTGAAATAACCACTTTTTACTAAATGCATATACATATACGTTCCAGAGAACGGAACGGAAACCAATTTTGACAGAACCATTACTTGCAGACAGGTGATGTAATAAGCAACAACTTAGACTATTCTTATTTTAGAAATTTTATAAAATAATATTAATGTCATGCTGTGATTTCCCTGCGCGTGATACCACACTGCTTTCACGCCTCCCACCAACGACTTAATAACACAAAAGCTGCCTAATACAGAATCCATAATAAAACTATTTATAACGGATGAATCGCGTATATTAATTATTTTTAAACATCCCGACGTTTCGAGCACTTTGCAGTGTTCGTGGTCACGGGCAGACCGTCTGCCTAATTCATATACGCGATTCATCCGTTATAAATAGTTTTATTTAAATGTGTAATCATCGCGAAAATTTAAGACAACATTACAGAATCCATAATTTATTATCAACTCTTCGAACTAAATACTTTTGCTAAATTTAAACGCGCACGACGTCACGGGTAGAGCTAGTCATTTTATAAAATGAAAATGTACATTGTTAAAATCACGTTGTTAATTTTCTATTGTATTTTCCAATATAAATGTTGTCCAGGTTGAAATATAACACGCATTGTATATTGGACAAACATTTCCGTTTGTGAAATGTACCGGACTTATTTATTTCAAAGCTTAGTTAGTAAATAAATGGTAAATGCACCCTTTGCTTTCTTATTTCTCAATAAAACAAATGTACTGTTTTAGCGTTTACAGTGTTTATGCAAGCTGAATTGTAACTACCGATCCAAATACAACAAATCGTCGAATAGTGGACTTTATTTCAATGCGACGAAAGTTTATTTTTGCGCGATCGTAACCGCTTTTTATAGGACAAAAACATCTCTGTAATAAACCTTAGGCCCTCGGACATACGGTACAAATGTCTATCTGCTAAACATCTAAAGTCCTGCAAAGCGATAGTTTGGAAATGGGATAGTTTATATTCCGTTCGGAAGCTACGGCGTCGATAACAATTCATGGTGTTTTCTTATACATCTCAAAGCTGAACAAGCTTTCAACGTAATACAGATATATATATTTAGCTTGAGATTATATAACAATACACTTATTACATTACTTTGTTCTCGTGAACAAGACATTCGTAGTTAATGTCGAAATATCGAATAAAAATAAAAAACATGGTATATATCCTGTATGAGATAACTGTAATAATAAATAATAATATGTTATACTTTTACTTTCGAACAAAATTTGGTAACGTAATTGTTAATTTTAATAATATTTAAGCCATATTTAATGTAAATGAATATAATATAGTATACCTTAATATTAGAAGCAATTCTAATTATACTATAAACATACACTAACATATTCATGGGGAATTAATTGATTGGAGATTTAAAAAAAGAACTCTTCCAATAAATAGGTCAATAGCGTAGTTTTAAAATTATTTCATTGATAAAGATTGATTAAGTAAGCGCTTCACTTCTTTGTATCGACAACAAAACTGTGTAAGAAACCTTACTTCTAAACTGTTACTTACTGTTTTTCTGACAGTAGGATTCAAGCTAAATATATCTGTTATCAAACTCGACCTCGCTAGACAACTCATAAAAAGAGCAACTTTATAACAGATTAAACATTAAATTGTTTAGTAATTGTCCACACAATTACAGGCTTATCCGACCGAATACAAACTCTGAGTAAGCGAACAAATTGTATAGTTTCAGCCAGCTTTGATGCAATAAATTAGGTTAAACTTTGGTGCTCTAATTCTATTTGGGAAATGAAACTACGAAACGCATAAGCGAATTGAATTATTATGGGCAGGAATTTAAATTATTAATTCGTTAATATTTTTCGTGATAATTTTTAATGTCGATAATTTTTGGTCTGGAGTGTGAGTGAGCCAATGATAACATCATAACTCCCAAGGTTGGTTGCGCATTGGCGTATTGTAAGGAATTGCTCATATTTCTTAAAGCGCTAAAGCCTATGGGCGGTTGTGACCATTTACAATTAGGTGGCCTATTTTCCCGTCCGCTTACATGTTTAATGAAAAAAGAAAGTTGGTAGACGTCAATCGAAAGAGGCAGTATAAAAGATATAATCAACTATTTACACCAGCAATGCCTAGCTGTTATGCTTAACATAATTATTATATTCTTAAATAAAATGAAAATAAACTTTATTTAAGTACGCTTTTACAAACACTTTTGACTCGTCATTCTACAATTTAGTGAAGCTACCACCGGTTCGGAAAGTAGATACTACCGAGAAGAACCGGAAAGAAACTCAGTAGTTACTCTTTGTCAACATAATTATCCTACTACAAATTTATTAGTTCTTGGGTAGATTTACGACATAAGCTTAGGTGTGTTGAAATTTTTTTGTCATTTAAAGTGATGTTCCGGATGAAAAAAGACTAATAGAAAAAAAAAAAATCCTCATCTCTAAAAGCCTTAAGGATTCGAGACAAATGTAGCGTAACAAGTTTCACGATGCGGTCCCTTGGGTTATAAATAAGGGACGGTCGGCTGAAACGAAACATACGGACGAAGATATCGGTTGTGAGACGAGAATAGCCTTTGCCTGCTGCCTTTTGGATAGATATAATCTACAAGTTCTGGTCTTGATCAAATATATATTAATCCTTTTCTTTCTATATATTTTTTTCTGATACAAAATGGTTAAAGAGTACGAATCTCGGCTGATAGAAAGTGATAGATAGATAATTAGAAAGAGATAGGAAATAATCGAATGTTTCATGTGTTTATAATTAATGTCGTGCTCGACCGTAAGGGACAAAATCGTGAGGAAATTCACGTGTTAGATGAAAATCGGGATTATTATGGGCTAGTGGAGCAACGTATTGAAATGACTTACAAAACTTTTCTTGTAAACAATGGGAAATTTCATTTATATTAATATGTTTTAGCCACACTCTCATATCACCAATAATTCACAATTGCTATGAAATCAACATTATGTAATAATACATAATACATTTATAAATAACAAAGATATTCACAGACAAGAAGTTCCTTCGAAGTTGAAATCGTAAATCATGACATTGCTACAGTCTGGATAACCAATAACTTATACAAATGTCAGATCCAGTTTTTAATCATTCATGGCTATCCGCAAACTTCACATTTCATTTTAAATTTAATATGGAATATGAACGTGCATTTTTCTAGAAGCATATTTTGATTCTTTATTCGTACAAATAATTGCCAAGGGGTTCGATCCGATTTGAGTCAAATTAGGGTCAATTTCCATTTACGATCAGGACATCGACATTAGCATTAAAGGAAATTTTAACCATTTCTTATATCACCAACGCCCTACAAACATATGGTGGTGCATTGGCGATGAAAAGATTAGTTGATATTTATTACAGCACCATTGTCTATGGCCGATGTTAAACACCATCAGATGGCAATTTGGTCATCTGCTATCCTACATCATAAAAAATAAAGAAATACTCAGCAACCATTATCCTTTAAGCCGAACCACGGTCAAAATTGTTGATGTTTGGAGTGGAATAAATGTTGAGATGATATAAACCCCTACTACCAGTATTACTAGAACATTTCTTAGCCTGATAATTTAATTCAATTTTCGAATTGAGCCCCTTTTATAAGTTAACGGACACAGCTTTTTAGACTTGGGAAATTTAAAGCGATTAAAGTATCATCATGTCTATACAGACGTCACACTCACACATACATATACAATTTCTGTAAGGATGTGGGTGTTATGGTTACGTAGGTGTGACATTTGCTTGGAATGAAATGGATTTATTCAAGTTAAAATGCTTTTGATAAAGTTTTATTTTACTTAAGTTACTTTCTAGTTTAGTTTATTATTCTCAGGTCACTCGTTATTTTTAAAATAAAAAGAAAGTAGAGCGAAAGAATAGTTACCTATATTGTAATAATATTTAAATTTTGCAATTTCGTCTATAATAAAAAACGAATATAATTTCAGTTAATAGTTAAAGTTTTAAATTTTGTAAGTAATTTTGCAACTCTTAATTTAATACTTTAACTTCAAATACACATCAAGTCAATAAAATTGTTTCAACTGAAATGATACATAATATGATTTAGCTTATTAGCTTTTATTAGCGAGCCGAGATGGCCCAGTGGTTAGAACACGTGCATCTAAACCGATGATTTTGGGTTCAAACCCAGGCAAGCAAAACTATATATATACATATGTGCTTAATTTGTGTTTATAATTCATCTCGTGCTCGGCGGTGAAGGAAAATATCGTGATGAAACCTGCATGTGTCTAATTTCATTGAAATTTTACCATATGTGCATTCCACTAACCCGCATTGGAACAGCGTGGTGGAATATGTTCCAAGCCCTCTCCTTAATGGGAGAAGAGGCCATTAGCCTAGCAGTGGGAAATTTACAGGCTGTTACTTTACTTTATGATTTAGCTTCGAAAGCATTAGTTCAATATACTAAAGAATATGTATTATATTTAAAAGCAGTTAACTAAGAACGTGCCTAGAAATGTTTGCACATGAAGTAGGGACGAGACGGAGCTCTGAAAACAGGTGCAATGTGTACATATTAAATATATTTCGCCTTAGCACTTAACAGGCACTTGACTCGACTCGAAGTTAGCTTAAAGACTTTTTGGGCACATATATATGTACGTAGCACCAAAACATCGAAATACGTTATCTACAAAACCTATATAAGTCAAGTAATTTAGAGATACCTTACTCGTAGATAAATGTGATTTTCCAAAAAAAACACTTCTCGTGTCGATGATGTTCAGAGAACGAAATGAATGATCAATGTGCCGCCTATCATGGACTAAATCGTGGGCTTCAATGCGGCAATGATATTTCAACTAGTGAAAATCTATAAAAGTAGTCGGTCTTTTTTACATTTTCCTTTTCGTTATCAATTTTAGGAAAGCAAATGTGTCATTTTATGGAAGGTAATTAGTTGTAGGTTGAGTCCATATTAAAGAATAAAATGATGCAATGTGACCAAACATGGACTAAATCATCTAATGTGATATTGACATTTTAACTAGTGAAAATCTATAAAAGTCCGAGTAAAATCTCAAATAAAGGAAAACTTCATGAATGAATATTGAAAAATTTAGTAGGAATTTATAATTCGCAACATATTAATTATCTAGACATAAATTGTTACTGTTAAAGACTTAGTCACACTATCATCACGATTCAACTGAATGCCGTATCAAGTCATAACCGAAGTCGAGGTCAATTTGAGTATGATGTCCAGAGAAAATCGAGAAAATGTTTGAATGTGCTACATAGCGACAGTTTTGAAGCCGTAACGGAGTTTCGTCGTGCTATTTTGTCCCGTCTTCCCGCGTTAAAGCTTTCGAGGACCAGTCTATCATTTTGTGACGACCGCCATGGTCGAATAGTGTGTATGCTATTCCGAGGTCCCGGGTTCGATTTCGGCCGTGTTATGGAAAAAGTTCATTAGTTTGCTATATTGTCTTGGGTCTGGGTGTTTGTGGTACCATCGTTACTTCTGATTTGCCGTAACACAAGTGCTTTAGCTACCTACACTGGGATCAGAGTAATGCATGTGATATTATCCAGTATTTATTTATTAAAATCGATTAATTGAAAATATATATTAATCAAGATTTTATTTCAATGCATATATTGCAAAAACTCCACTTCCAAGTCAGTGTAACTACAGGCACAAGAGACATAATTACTTAGTTCACAAGTTCGGCGGCGCAATGGAGACCTAAGAAATTATTAATAATATTTACAGCGCCAATTTATACGACAGTAGTGACTACTTAACATCAGGTGCTACATTTGTACGTCCACCTATTTCATACAAGAAAGCCACTCAACATTATAAGAGCGGCATTTTATTCAACAGATGTGTAAAAGCCTTTCTATTAATTTATTAATATAATCCATTATGTAGTTGTATCTTAATGTTGTCTCAGACTCTAATATTCTGATACTGAAATTGGAGTAAACTCTGCGTCAAGACTTTCGCTGTTCTGATATAAATGATGAATAGTGCGGTTGTGTAGGTACGACGTAAACTATACAAGAGCCAGTGTAATGTAAACAATGTAGGGATGATTTAGTGTCTACGCAGATAACGACGAGCCATAGCGGGGCACGACACACGATATACACCCCGCTGAAGAAATTGGAAAACACCTCAGGTCCCGCTCTTAAGGTTGATTGATCACACGACCTAAATGTAAAGAATCAGATTTCGTAAGATGGAATGTACGCTCACTTTGACCGTATAAAATAAATCGTGAGCATTTAAAACGTCTAAAGAACACAAAAGTAAGGATATTTATTCTAGTGATGTACCCACGTCACGATAAAACATTTTTATATTTAACATTATTTTTCTTAAATAATAAAATCGTAGCGTGTTACAAAAGATTATACACGGTAATGTACGCGAATTCACCTTTTGTTAAATCGTATACAAAGTTCGTGTAATTTATTATAGTCATTAAGGTAGTTAAGTTTTTAATTCAAAGATTTATGAGTATTATATATTATGTTGCAACTAAGACTAGCATGTGTTATTTTACAATAGTTTATGAGGTAACTTTATAACATCGAGTTCGTGTTATGCTCGTATTGTCAGTCAGTGTACCGCAAACTGCGGGCTGGCGGGGAATGTAATTTCATGTTTAAATTAATTTTATTTCTTATGTACAATTAATTATATTCTACGAACTGCAATGAAATCGCTATTATTATATACTCTACTTATATTTCATGGAATGAAAAATAATAAACTAACTAATAAAATTAATAAAGTAGGTAATAACAACCATTGAGATATATAATAATTTTTATTCCAAATACATTATTGTAATTATGTCATTCATTATTTTATTTTGTTTATGATAATGATGGTATAGTATGGCAGGTGGCCGATAGAACGTGGATAAGAAGGGCTGAAGATCGGGATCAGTGGCGCGCCTCGGGGTAGGTCTACGTCTAGAAGTGGAAAAAAACTAGCTAATCATGATGATGATAATGACAAATGCTAGTTTGATAATTTAAATATGACATAAAATACGCAATAGTTCTCAGATAATTAACGAACTCTAATTCTTAGAACATGTAATTTATCAGGAATTTATTAATATTTCTATATTGTGATTTACTTATGATTTTGTATAAGCCTTTGTTACTTCACTATAATTTTTCACGCGTCCCATCTGTCTTTTGTTTTATAATCAAAGCTTAACGTCGGTCGGTCCATATATTACAGATCACGCTACACAGTATAGACAAGATAGTTTTTAGTTTGTGAAACAAAGGGTCTGCGAATCGGAGCGTGCATATGGAACGCGTTTCAATCACGAACGCTCCTCAATGAGCTGTCTTATCCGTCACGTCAATTTTTTTTTTACTTAGGGTAAGAAAACACACAAGCGAAAATACGATCTAAAATATATGAACTTTGTATTGTAATAAAAACAGTGTCTTACAATGCAAATAGAACTTAAGGCGTTACGTCATTAATGCATATGAATGTAACAGTTTAATCACCTTCAAAACTTAAGAACGTATCAATACAAATCTTTAACGTTTAGTAACTAAACAAATAAAAATGTATTGTGTTACATACAATGCTTTATTTAATATATTTATTAATACTAAAACAAACTATTATTGTTTTTTCCTTTTTTAATTTTAGGAAACCAAATGTGTCATCTTATGGAAGGTAATGCGTAGTAGTTTTGGTCCGTATTGAAGAATACAAGGATTCAATATGACCAAACATGGACTAAATCATCTAATGATAATGCCATTTCAACTAGTGAAAATCTATAAAAGACCGAGTAAAATAAATGAAAACTTCATGAAATTAACATTGCACAATTCAGTACGAATTAATAATTCGCTAAATATAAATTATCTAGACATAAATTGTCACTGTTAAAGACTTAGTCACACTATTATCGCGATTCAACGGACTGCCATATCAAAAGTCATAACCGAAGTCGAGTTCAATTTAGAGTACGTTTCCTGAACCGACTCGACGTCTAAGACTGAGATTACAGAGTAATTAGTGTCAAACTTCTCTGCAGTTAAACTGTCGGAATAATCAATTTGAGGAAGGTGTTGAATTCAATGGGATCTATTCGTGATACCATTTATCAAGAGCGGAAAGCAAATCCGCATACCCTATTTACAGGCCACTTGTCCGCATTTCGTATGCGGTACAGTGACGTAGATCTATGGTGACAGTATTTTTTTTTTTTTCATTAATCAATAAGTCTAAAGACGAATGAGAGACTGCTACTAATGCTATTTGAAATACACACAAGAGTAACAGCTTCTTAATGTCTCACAACTGGGCAAAGACATCCACTTTATTAGTCCACCGAACTGTTTCAAAGCGGTTTGGTTGATACATGTCGCAGATTATAAACCATTGCGTAAAGATTACCTCAAATTGTTTTCCTTTACCACATTATAAATACAAATTAAGCACATAAATTCAATAGCGCTAACTCTGGAAGTTAAATCAGAATCGTCACTTAAAATTCACGCCTTGTAACCATCGGAGCATCATAACTTTTAAGCAAGCACTTTAACAATAATTAATTAAAATTTTGAATGCATATTAAACATTAAATTGAAAAAAAAAAATAGGGTTAATATTGGATAACCCGTACTGAACTGTTAATAAATTTACAGTAGATTTTTATTTGAAGCAAATAGCGGTTTTTGTATCATACTGCAATACATGATACAAAGAGGATTTTTTTTTTCAAACGAGACCGATGTCATAGCATATTCAATTCGATATATAAAAGAACATTTTCATACAAAACACAGCCAGCAATTAGTAAATAATCCGACTGGGATAGACTCTGGCATAAAATCGGATGTGTGTCGGGTTAATCCGATCCGATTTTTCGATCGGATAACTGATTCTAAATCGGATTCGTATACTTGCAGTCGTTATTTCTAAAATGTTTTCGTTTCATTTTTAAATGACAATAGAACGAACATTAAAGATTCGAACTGATACATTCTGATGAGTGTTATACAACTTATGTTGAAATTAAACGAAAACATAATATTATTAAAGTACCTTTTATTCAATTATGCTTTGAAAAACCCTTTCTGATCGTAATTTTATGAGATTCTTTTAAATGTAAAGTTTTGGACGTTTAGAATTTAAATTAAATCTTGAAAAATCAGCAAGATACTTCTTAGTATTTCTAATAATTTTAATTTTTTTCGACCAATTCAATACCCTATTTAACCAAACAAATTTAAAAAAAATGTATACACCCTGTTTTAACAATATGTTACTAACAAGTTATTTCAACCGTGTCCATAACAATTATTCTGACCAATGCCTTCAAGCATAAAAATAATTTGTTTAATTCCGCGGCTTCGCCTCTATGTTTCGAATTTACACTGCAGGTGTGTGGTTATTTTTTCGGGACAAAAAGTAAATGACCTTTGTGATATACATATATTGTAAAGAACAGCATTGTAAATATATTTATTTGAAAAGAAAAACTATGAAAGAACCACCCATAGTTCCTCGAAAACCTTGAGATCTGTGGAATTATATCTAGCCATGAGACCAATGAGGCCGTTAATACTGTAGAATATTGTACTAAATTTACGGCAACGACATCAAGGCGATAGCAGCTTTATAACTAATCAGTCATTGCATTAATCTCCTCGGTTCGAAAACACTCAGTTTCTGTTCCAAAATGAGTTCCGTAGTTGCATTTTAGCGAATCTTTTGTCAGTATATCTTCTATGGAATTGTAAAGATTTATTTGACGATACGAAAAAGACGTCTCATTGAAAATCTCAGTTTTCTTGAATTCGAAATATGTAAGAACAAATTTTATTATTTTTCTTTTCGACTAAAATATAAAACCGTACATGAGATACAAATATATTTTAATTTTACATATCTTTTAAATATGATTAAAAATACACTATTATTATTAATTTCAGAGTAAAAGAATCATTTGAAACGCGAAACAGCCGACAATCGTCTGTCTGAGAGTCAAATTGGAGGATGCTTCAATCCGAGCGAAAACGTGCGTCGAGTGCAATAGTTATACATATACGTCTATATGTGATAAAACAAAAATATTGCAACAGAATATAGTATATTTAAATACGTCGTGTTCATATTTATCTGACGTAGGAATACATAGACGTACAATGAAACGAAATTGAGATCTGATGGAACCTTGTCAAACTATATGGGGATGATTGATTTCATCTAAGGCGGCCATTAGGAAGGGCATTTAAATTTTGCAACTGAGATCTTGTACTATTCTTGTACACACATAAAAACAGTACAAAGTCAGCAATCATTACTGTATCAGGAACATATTGTTTTTTTTATTTACTCGATGGTAGGGCTTCGTTCCGTTTCTACCGGCAAACAGCAATTCTCAGTATTGTTGTGTTCCGGTATAAAAGATGAGTAAGCCGGTGTAACTACAGGCAAAAGGGATATAAATAACAGTAATGTTCCAAAATTGATTGCGCGTTGGTGTTTTAACGAATTTTTAATATTTCTTACGGCATTGATGTGTATAGACGATTGTATACCATAAGATGACTTGTAAAGTAAAGTAACAGCCAGTAAATTTCCAACTGTTGGGCTGAAGCCGCCTCTCCCAAAGGAGAAGGACTTGGAACATATTCCACCACGCTGTTCCAATGCGGGTTGGTGGAATGCACATGTGGCAGAATTTCGATGTAATTAGACCCACGCAGGTTTCCTCACGATGTTTTCCTTCAACGCCGAGCACGAGATGAATTATGATGGTGGTGATTGCCTGGTTTGACCCCGCAATCATCGGTTAAGATGAACGCGTTCTAACCACTGGGCCATCTCAGCTCCTCCATAAGATGACTATCTGTTGCATATAACAAAATTATTCAACATGGCAAAATTATAAAGTGAAGCACTTTACGTGCTATCCGAGGCACAGAACTGTTAATACGGCTTATTTGCTGATCACGAACACAGAATCTCGGAATAATACGAGATTATAAGCTGTGCGCTAGACCAATGAGTTCGAATACTCTAACGATTTAAAAAAAGATACAAAACAAATTAAAAATTAAATTTCGACATTTAAAATAAATATTGCTTAATTTAAACTGAGACAATGTGTATATAAGCTCGCATAACATTATGCACACTCGAAAATCCACAGCCTCATAACTTACATTAGGCGAGAATTAATCAAATTGCGCTAATGAAACTTCCTTGTTCGTTTGTTTATACGTTAGTTTAATTTCACACATATATAGATTTAATAGAAAACAATTGAAACCGAAGCGAACGTCCCGTACTTCTATATAACAACACTAAGAAACGTATATATTATTCTAAGATATAAATATTGCAAAGAATAGACAATCTTGATACTTTAATATTAATAAAATTTATTATATCTTATTTATTTAGAGAAGACTCACACGTTGTATGTAATGGAAAAAGAGCACATGTCAATAATTTTGATAAAGTTCAATAATAGTCCTATAGTTGGATTGAGAATCCTCACCTTTGAAGTAAGATTGAAGCTTATTTCACCATACTGGTCCAATGCGGGTTGATGGATACAAAAAGAACACTTAGTCAAACATTAACGTATCAAACAAAATTAAACAAAAACAAAAAAATTTAATGCGTTTCTGGATTTTAATCCAGAGCCTTTAATTCAGTTCCATGTGTTACAATCACTGAGCCATCTAGACCTTTTTTATTTGGATGAACTAAATAATTGTGAGCAATAAAGATTGCTTGTCATAAAGTCACTTGTCGAATCATATCACTAAAAGCCATAAGTAGGTACAATCATTATCGGAAAATAACCTCTCGTAATTTTTATTCTTTTGTTTTCTTTTTTCATATACGAAATATAAACGAAGTCTTTCATCCTAAAAAGGGCACGTAGGATATTAAGGGTATTCAATTGTTATTTTAGATCGTTATGTCTGGTTTCTATATTCAGAAAAATGTTAGAGGAACATACATTTTTTTTACAAAAATTGGTACATTTTGCAAACTACATAATAGCTTTTACATTCATTTTATTAGTCGTTTTGTGTTAATTTTTTTGTTGCCATCGGGGCTTTAAAATTACGAAAATATAGTTGTTTCGAATACACAATTACTCAATATGTGACTATTGAGTTACGATTTGTCATTGAACATAAAAGAAAACTGAACTTTAAAGCAAATTTTGTTTGGTCATCTTTCCGATCAACCGATCCCAGTATTCATATTTTATGTCAAATTATTTTTTTGTCCCATTTGATGTCGAAACACTTGGAGTAGTGGTGCGATAAGCTTCATTTAAAGTATGTTAACAGGAGGGCTGGTTCGTTTTTTGCCCAGAGGATCAGAATTGCGATTCAACGGGAAAATGCTACTACCATTCTTGCCACCTTTCCACGCGGTCAAGATTTATACAGTATCTATTTTTAGTTCATATATGTATATATTTGATGAATTAATGTTAATATTGAATAAAATGTTTTATTTTTAAAATATTCTGCATATTTAACGAAAATAAAAATAAATAAATATCTGACATGATTATGGTCAACTACAAGCAGTAGAGTCAACATTCTAGTATGTAATAATTACATAATTTCTAATTCACATATCAGACCAATCGTGGACAGGCACTCGAAATTAATTTTCTAAATTTTCCCTCCTATTATCAATAAAACATTATTAATGTTTAAACACGTGAGAAATGAAATCATAACCTATTGATATATTTTCAATTAAAATCCGATATTTTGATGACAGGTAATATTTGACAAAAGCCATAAATATAATAGTCTATAATAGTCTCTCTATTTCAGTATCTCATATTCCATGTAATGACGTCAGAATAGATATCGCGGTTTTGAGACTTTATGATTGAAATTGCACATAATCGGTCGAATGTTACGTATCGATTAATAGAACCGATTATCGGTTGTCTAATTATAATAGATTCGGTAGATTAACGTTACAAATATATTATTTCTCATTCGATAATTTTTTGAATTTCGAATCCAGTATATTTTCCCTGATAAATGCTTCTTTCTGGCAAAATTGCTATAGATATTCATTCCAAGATTTTGTCATAACTATCTGTAGTTATTACTTAAAAAAAGGTTGTTTGTTTACTCATTTTTTTTATATTCATTACTGTTTTCATACTTATATAATTAGCATTTGAATAGTTATTATGAAGCCCGTGATAGGAAATTATAATTTGTTCTTCGGGATTTGGATGCGTATATAAGATTTATATTTTTCAAACGGAACTAAAACCTCTTTTGTTGAGTAGTAAGGAGAAATTATTCCGCTACGCTGATCTACTGTGGATATGCTCGCATCTGTGTCAATCATCAGAATGTCGGTATCCTTACAAAACCACTCTACCAATCAAAAGCAAAATATAAAAGATAACTAGTTAAAAAGCATAAAAGCATTTTTCAATACAATTAAACCAGATTCCGAGTAACTAATTATGATCTCTATTGTCCCAGAAATAGAACATAAATTCAACTATACATTTAATTACATTCATTGTCTATTGACAGAGGACCTGGATAACTTGTATCCTTTATATTGTATTTCGAACCGGGATCGGGTATATTTCCGATATAATTAGAGTATACTGAGATAAGTTTATTACCTCATCAAAAAACGTAGTAGCAGAAGAACGGCCGGATAGAAAACATTTGTATTATAGAGAAAACAATGTCACAGAGTAAATAATCTTTATTCCTAAGATAATAAGTAACTTTATTTTTATTATACAGGTAGTCGTGAGTTGTCACCATCACTCATAGACATTAGCGTTGTAATATAAATATTAAACATTCCACCAAGCATTTTTCATCACCAATGCGCCATCTATCTTAAAAGCTAAGATGTCATAAACCTTCGACTGTATTAACACACACTTACCCTTCAAACCGGATAGGTAAGTGTGTATTAATACAGTCGAAAAATACTAAGTATTACAAAAGTTATTAATTTCGGGATATTTACCATGTTTTTTATTCACGAGAGAAAAAAAACACTACGTATTACAGTTTGGAAGTGCAATTATGATGTGATATTATGGGTCCAACTTACACGGGCTTGCACAAAACACTACCATGTAAACAAATACGGCATGGTTCATACTTCCTAAAATTACAATGTAGTGGGTGCAATTAATCACATTCAAACGACATGCTAATCTATTTGCTGGCACTGCATATTCTATTGCAAATATGAAATTGTTAATCTTATAAACCGTTATAGTTAAATAAAGTTCGATGTATAAGTAACAAGAAAAAATTGTTCAAAATTGGTTTAACACGTGAATTTGTGTTATTAATTAATCTTAATGCAAAAGAAAAAAAAACGTGGAAACCTACAAGTATCAATTGGAATAGTATCACAAAAGTATCCAATCCACATTGGAGTAGTGTGGAATGCTGCAAAACGTTTTTCCTATGAATGAGCAAAAGAGTTACATGTCTTATCGCCGATATCTCATTCTGCTAGCGGACGACTAAAGGTCTACCGACACTCCACTATTCATTTTCAGTCATCGACGTTTCACTCAATCGTAAGAAGTGTTTTGCGGTCCTCATTTCTCATACGCACACGTGGCATGTCTTTTCTGTGTTAGTGTTTCCTAAGCTTTCCTATCGGGATATCTTCAAGTCAAACAAATTTTGTTCTAGACAAGATTCTATATTTTATTTCGAAACTTGTTTTTAGTACATGATATGATGTAGTATATAATAAATAATCAAATACATAAATATGAAAGTGCGCTCACATATTACGAATATAAGTGATAACTACCGATTGTCATTTGCTGTGTCCGCCGCCAGGCACTTGGAAGGACAAAAATATCAACTTCCAGTGACATTATTTTAGAAACCTCTAAGTCACAAATTAATTATTTTTACTATTTACATTAGTTATAACTGTAATCTAATTTGTTTTGCTTTATCAAACTCGTCCTACGTCTTAAAATTTATTTCGTTTTTATATCAATTACCCTTAGTATAGATAACATATATGAATTATAATAACATATACATTATGTATTAAACATAACTCAAACGATAGAAAGAATATACACCTATATTATTGACACCCATTCTTTATATAGGTACAGTATATAAAAATTCGAGCAATTTTGCAAGTACATATTACTATTACTATAAATTAAATATCCATAAGGCACTATGTATTTTATTTATGCAGCACTAGCAAACATATAAAGCTTTATAGCTAGTAAAAGATTTAAGGCTAATTCGAATGCTTACGTAACTCTAGGCTTCGGTCGTAACATTAACATTTATTTCGAGGGGTTAACATGTTAAAACGTAGAACTTTGCGGATTAAATAAAATAAAGGGATCAAAATTGTCACAGAATTAAAATGTACGAATCATAGACATTCAAACACAGACATACATAATTAGATCTTTTTTCCATTGAACAATCTTTATGTTTTTTATTTAAATTCGTATAAATATATATTATTTATTTTAATACTGAAAAAAAATAGCAATTTTAAAGCGGTTATTTACTTATCGGACCCTATCCTTTACAATTACCCTTTTACAATTGATAAGTTACTAGTGAACAGAATTTCAGCAAGTGTACCAAATTCATTACATTTTTTGTAATTATTCGAGTTATAATACAAATTAAAATTTACTATTATATAAGTAGTGTGTACCAGACTTAACAAATCACTTAAAATAAAAAAAAAATAAGAGCGCAAGACGCGAAAGAAGCAAAAATAATTTACAAATTGAACATATCGAACGATTTTTATACAGAATATATCGATGAATCGAAACGGATCA
Organism: Vanessa cardui; assembly: GCF_905220365.1. Lineage (NCBI taxonomy): Eukaryota > Metazoa > Arthropoda > Insecta > Lepidoptera > Nymphalidae > Vanessa > Vanessa cardui. The sequence goes on from NC_061136.1 coordinate 4,317,911, forward strand.
GATTTCCGTTGCGATATTGCGAAATATCTTCTGTTAAATTGAACTCAATATTTTGAAGTCGAGCCAAAACATTTTAAGATAAACTAAAAAGTATAACGCTCATGTCATGATATAATCTTAAATAATCGATCAATTACGAGAGGCGATTCCACGCTCGTACCGACACTAATCGTTACCATGATATCTATTTTAAGATAGCAATATCAATTTCGTTTTACGAAGCATAAACTGCGGCGAAGATAGCCTTAAAATAAACAAAGTCTGCTCACTCGTAAACTGAACCCAGCTTTGGAGCAGCACCGGCCATATTTACGGTATAGCCAGCTATTATATAGAACAACGAATAATAGACATGCCAACCATTGCTAAAAACCATAAGAAGATTTCGAATAACGCATCCACTGTTTATCTAAGTAAATTAAAAGACATTGATTATATTGGTATCTGTTTATTATCAATGTTTGATTTTGACGGGATTTCACTGGCAGATAGCTAGATATTATAATAATAAAGTCACGCTGCAAAATCCACATACTGTTTAGTAGCGCACTCCTCAACGTCACGTCAAATTCCTTCCACCAACAAACTTAAAATTACAAAAGATGTCTATTACAGAATTAGTAAGTTATAGTAAAATCTGCGAACTGAAAAATAAATCTTTTTTTAAATTCAAACCCGCAAGAAGGCGTTATATCTATGTATATAATAAAAACCATCTCATAGTCAGTGATCACAGCTATGTAAAGACATTGTCACTGAAAAAAAAAATTAGCGAGCACTTACAGTTGTCCATGGCGAGGGGTGGCCTTAGTTACATTACTACTACTAATGCTAGTTCTATGTGTACCAGTGTAAATACAATCAAACTCGAAACTTATAAAACTAAGTATTCCTTTCGATGGTAGAATATGCATATGGGGGTGATAGACGATCAAGATGAGTGAGTTGCTTTGAGCGAAAACGATGAAGCGGATTTTGATACGAGTCATATATACAACAACAACAGCCTGTAAATTCCCACTGCTGGGCTAAAGGCCTCCTCTCCCTTTAATGAGGAAGGTTCGGAACATATTCCACCACGCTGTTCCAATGCGGGTTGGTGGAATACACATGTGGCAGAATTTCTATGAAATTTGTCACATGCAGGTTTCCACACGATGTTTTCCTTCACCGCTGAGCAAGAGATGAATTATAAAGACAAATTAAGCACATGAATCAGCGGTGCTTTCCTGGGTTTGAACCCGCAATCATCGGTTAAGATGCACGCGTTCTAACTTCTGGGCCATCTCTGCCATCTCTGTCATATATACTCGTACATACAATTCGAGGTTCCAACATACAATGAAGCATGCGAAGCTTAGTTGTCACTAAGGATTTTACGTCACTGTATAATATAATACCCGTACGAAGACGGGACTAGTTCAATATAAATAAAGTCGCTATAAATTCCGTTGCTGCAAAGTGTCTTGCATTATAAAACATTTTATGTATGCGCAATAAAAAATAATACAAGTACATAGAACATAAAATTCACAGTGTGAAATACTTAGTAAGCTTGGAACCGCAGAATACAATGTGACGGATGAAAAGGATATGACTACATCACCTTCTCTTAAACTAAGGCATATAAGACATTTTCAAATTTTTATATTAGTATCAGCAATAGTATCATATAATATTACTACAAATTAGAAATCATTCAATGAAGTACAAGTAATGTTTTAGACACGGCAAATAAAAATATAGTCATGTAGTAGTACTTTAATAACGCTTTAAATTTTTAAACGATCTTTCTAATTGAAATATTTATTAGAATCTATAAAAACATATTATATTTAAATCATGAAGCCCGACAAGTGGCCAATTATTGATCAGGATCAGGTGATAACATCAATAAATGAAATGTGAGTTATTTAGTATCACAGGCACAAGGCACATGTATGGCAGTATAAGAAGCTATATGCAGATTAATGTTTAATTGCTAACTCGTTATCTTGACAACTTAATTCATTCTTTTTTTCAAGTAATCCGTCCATATATATTGACCACTAAGCAATGTCAGACATATCATATTACTATTATTTCAAATCTAAAATGACAACATTTTCTTCTTAAACATTGAAGGGGTATTTCACGCACTGTATAAAAGTTAATAAAATAAATAAAATTCTTATGAATAAAAATGCCCGAAACGAAATTCTAGTTCGATTCTAATAGTTTTATCATCGTTCGCCACTAAAGCTTGTGAATCGACGATTTTCTCGGAACACGTTCCACAAAAATAGCCGTATCTTATAAATTACGTGTTGTCAATGATTTATAGCGAAATGTCGAAAACAATACTATGTAATTAATTTAATCAAATTCTGTTTGATATTATCAATGTTAACGTTACAAAAATATGGAAAGAGATTATTACTATTAAGAGAGTTCCTACGTAGTTTTTTGACGGTTCTTCTCGGAAGAATCTGCATTCCGAACCGATGATAGTAGTAGTAAATGATTCAAAAATGCTTGTAAACGCCTACTTGAATAAAGTATATTTTGATTTTTTTTTTTTTATTATGATTCATTCAGGGCTTTTCTGAAAAAAATTAATATGACAATGTTTCACAAATACGTAATGGATACCGATCAATTTGTTTTGAAAATATTTAAAAAAATGACGTTGAAAAACAAGAACCTTTTCAAAATAACTTCTTATATTTAAAAAATGTTATGAATCGTAAAATTAATACGTGCAATTTTGACATTTAACGACCGTATTCTGCACTAAGTTTGGATTTAGAGTTTGATATTACAGAATAATTTTATAATAAAAATATATTTCTTCCGTCAATGTCAGAGAGATTTATCATTAATTACGTTTTCTGAGCAGCTTTCTCTCTGTTATATCATTTATATTTAATCCTTTATAGTGAAAATATATTTTCTATGAATTTATATCTATTTATAGGTGTATTTTATTCCTCGTAATATATTTAGTCTTTGTTAACATGGGCAATGATAGTATGTGAGTTTATTAAAACACTTTTAAAATTAAAACATACTTACATAACAAAGCATTGTGTATTCAGCATTTATCATTCAATTTCGAATCCATAACAATTTCTTCATTTATTGTAATAATAAAATAATATCAAAATTATATTAAAACATCCATTTTCAAAAAGTTTCAAAATCAGTTAATAGTCACAAGTAATCACAAACCATAGCATATTAAATCATAACATATAATTAAATCCATTAAATTGTAAAAGTAAATGTTTATCAAACTATTCTACGAGTTTCGTAGAGCGTCCGATACTTTTCGAGATCGGTGCTACGGTTATGACACGACCATCCGCGCGTCCCGTTGCGGGCTGACTGAACGCATTTTGCATCCTTAGGGAACGGTTGGAATGATAACTTCTGTACATTCGCCTTCGTTCATTTTGTTTATGACTTGAAGCGTAGCCTTCAAACATTTTTTTTTAAATTAACGTCTATCGTTTTAATTTCTTAAGAGGTTTAATGAATTGAAGGTAGTGCTGAAGAGCTCTTTGAAACAATAATTAGGTATCTTACTTAGTATCTACAAATATATGTTTTTCTATTTTATACTTACAGTTTATTTTGAATAGAATTAATCATTCATATTAGAACTTTTATGTTCATAAATATGCATATGAGTCGCTACTAAATTTCGGTTAAATAACAATAAAATGTTAATTTTTACTACAGCGGGGACTTTATTAATTGAAGTCTTATGACGCTCATAAATTAATCTACCTGAAAATATAAAATTATTATATTATTTTAAGAAGTCTGCGTACGTTAAGTTTTCTACACGCGTAAGGGACTTAAATTGAGTAAGTAAGCGTAAACAGAGAGTTTCTATTAACAGCCATAGTTTCCCGGTGATCCAACACGACCTCAGTTGGATTAAGCACGGGATTAATACATTTACGCGGTTTCCGAGGCACGAGTACAACACTGCCAGCTTTATTACACCAAGATGTTTACTTGTTGAGATTTTTTGCAAGATAAAACTAACCATTTTTAATGACTAGAACCACTTACATTATAAACCTAGGAACTTAAGATTTTCAGATATTCACAATGTCTTGTAGAGACAGGCATTAAGTGTACGAACAAAACTAGTGAAATGCATATGAGGATACACAATAAAATGAGTCGTTTACTCGGTCCACGTCTGGAAAAAGGGAATAAACGCCTTTCTTAACAAGACAGTACCTGTTACGAAGGAACTTATTTAATTTTAATTGGTATATATACCCTTTGCAAACCAAAAATGTACTGTTACCGCCCACTCAAAATCAAAATTTACTTTATTCAAGTAGGCTTTTACAAGCACTTTTGAATCGTCATTTAACAAATATAATAAGTGAAGATGCCACCGGTGCGGAATGTTGATTCTACCGAGAAGAATCGGTATGAAACTCAATAGTTAGTCCTTATTCATCAGATATTCTCCGACAAACAGTACTTAATTAAGTTAATATTGTTATGTTTCGGTTTCAAGAGTGAGTTAGCCAATACAGACACAAGGGATATCTTAGCTTACAAGGTTGGAACATTGGCCAACCAAGGAATGTTTAATAGATCTTATAGTGCTTATGTCTATGGGCGATAGTGACCATTTATCATCAGGTTATATAGAAATAAATATATTCAACTACACAGCTTTACTACCGTTTCGATCGATGTGACGGATCTTAATCCAAAAGATAAAATTCCCTCGAACACGTAATTAATTACTAACACAAATTACTAACGTCAAAACATACTGTTATCTACATAATCAATTCATTACACAAGCTCATCACGTCAACTACCACGCCGTTCGTAAAAAAACTAATTTCCTTCAACGAAGATCGATGTTTTATTATTTTTGGTCAGAGTAAAACTTCAAGAAACATTTAATTAAAAGGAGATCTCATAATTATAAATATTTCCAAAGATTTTTAAAAAAGTTCTTATACAAGTTCTGGCGTCGTGACGAAGTGGAATACCTAGTTTTAGTTTTCGCCGTCACTTCTTTAATTATGACTCCAAATTAATTAGGAAATTTATAAATAACTATTTTATACGTATATTGTTTTAAAGCAATAAAATATACCTACTTTCACGTATCAATGTGTACCTAGCTACTGATTTTAATTAATGAAATAGAGGTGGAAGTCAAAATGCAAATTAAAATGACGTGTTTTGACAGTTAAAAAACATATAAATACTTTTATATGAAAAACGCTTGCGCTTTAACTTTTAAGCAATATTAATTCTATTCACATACATAAAAAGTCACTTACTTAAGATAAATATTTGTTACTAACCTAATTTAAAGTATTCATATTATATTCATATATAGTGTTATATATATAGCCATAGTCACTCATAAACCGTATGTACGCCACAGAAGGTCCTAGGACCTTCTGTGGCGTAGGTAAGGTGTGGCGTACTGTTCAAAATAAATGAAAATGAATTTCCAATTATATAGAAAATTACCTTCAATAACCAAACACCATGTCCTACACATAACACAAGGCAAGCCTTATATGTATTTCACATGAAAGTATAAACATGATAGCTTAGCTTGAAAACGTTTCACTAGAATAGCAAATGATCAGCACGTCCAATTCCTACATTGAAGCAACATAAGTCAAGTGTTAAGAAACTCGATCTATCTGTTTCTAACAACTTAGCTAGAGTCAAATTAGATCCACTTTGATAGCTCGGCTTGCAAGGATTATTACAAGACTTGTTTCTAATGACCTTTCTTAAGTCAAGCATAGAAATAGAGGAAATGAAATCAAAACAAATTTTTGAAAAAAGAATAATAGTTTTATACAAACTAACGACCCAACCCGACTTCGCACGGGTGCAATGTTAATACTACGTATACTATAGATTTATTTTTGTTTCTTTACTATATTATACGTATATTATATACAAAAAAGGTTCTTCTCTCATCACTCTATATATTTAAAACCGAATTAAAATTTGTTGCGTAATTTGAAAGATCTAAGCATACATAGGGACAGACAGCGTTGAGCGACTTTATTTTATACTGTCATGATTTATGAACGCATAAATTAATCGCAATTTTATATGTTTAAATTATTGTCTTGCTTGATAAATTTGGAGACAGACTGATCATCCTTGAACCTTGAAGTTCAAATCAAGGGAATACATGTGAAGTAAACAACAACAGGTTTTCTCATCGGCTTGTTGTTATTAATAAGTAATATCAGAGTCGGATTTTCATATTCAGGATTTTTTTATTCAGGTCTGGATGCCCCGGGGCCGCAAAGCAGTGAGGGCCCTAGACAAACAGAAGCATGAACACCCTAATAATTATATTATTATGAATTAATTAGTTTTTTTTTAATTTCAATCAGTAAGCTATGATTTATTTACTTGTATCGGTAAATTTTAAAATATTAGTAGTAATATTTTTATAATTTGACTACATCTCGGTATTTTTTAACTTGCTGAAAACTGTGGCCCCCACTAATGTGGAGGTTGCCCTCCCCTAAATACGGCTCTGAGTAATATTGTGTAATTATTGTTATTACTAGTCTTGGTTTTGGTCTTCAAGTGTTAGATATAAAGGTTCTACCGAAAAAGATCAACAGTCAGAGAGACAGAGCTAGTTTCGCATTTCTAATATCAGTACAGACGATACATTTATGAATTGCTCGGCTACATTTCACTTATCAGGATCTGATGCGTATCCAAGCCTATTATTCAATACAAGATTATACAAACGATAAAAAAGTGTGCAATTAATACTTGTTGACTTCCAGGCAGCATATACAATTGTATTTAACTAACATGACTGTATTTTTAAATGTTGAAAATGAGTAACTGCTAACTTTCTTGCCGGTTCTTCGCGGTAGAATCTATATTCTGAACCGGTGATAGCTTCACTTAATATTGTTGTTAAATGACGATTCATAAGTGCTTGTAAAAGCCTAATTGATAATAAAGTAGGAAAAATAGTCTTAAGAACTAATACGTCATTAATTTCGATTAATATTATTAAGAAAGTTTTAAATATAAATAGTTCCACCCGTGGAGGATACTGATTAACGTAAAAGTTCAAAATAAACTTCTCGTGAGTGAGTGTAACTTTGAAACTGGTGATATGTTTCGTGGTTATGTATAGTTAGTTAGTTAAGACAAGTTGTAAGTTGAAAATATGACTAAAGGACGATATTTGAAAGTCTACACACGCGAACGTCATACTATGTGAACATCGAAAGTTTTATAAACTATTAATTAAAAAAGAGGTATCGTGGGACTCCTGGATAGAACGAAGCTTTCGCTCCATATTAAATACTAGCTGTGCCCGCGACCTTGTACGCGATTGAATTTAACAAAAAAATATATTATTGTAGGCTAAGATACTCCTTATTAGATCAGTTATCTGCCAGTGAAAGGGTCGTCAAAATCGGACATGACATTCGAAAGATTAGGCGGAACAAACAGACAGACCGACCAAAATTGTAAAAAAAAATATTTTGGTATATGTAACGTGTATACATACACACATATGCCTTAAGTACAAAAGGGTTATTTTAATATTACCTACAAAAAGACACACAATTTTATTAAATGTATATAGATTAATTCATTGTCAAAGAAATTAAATGATAAAATCGTTATTAAAACCTCTTATGACCTCTGTAGTCGAATAGTATGTACACAGATTTTCATGAGTGCGCCACTACGAGGGTTCGATTTTCTATGTTGTCTTGGTTATGGGTGTTTGTAGGATCGTCGTTACTTCTGATTTTCCATAACACAACTGCTTTAGCTACTTACGTGATTTTGTCTAATATTTATTTATTTAAAACAATAACAATAATGATAATAAATTAAAACTATATATAAACGAAAGTGGAAGACAGGAAAAGGTCACTTGGTGAGGTGATTTCTTTCAACTGACTCCTCTGCAAGGGGGCGTAATAGAACTTTGATCAAAAAAAACAAAATGTATGAAGATTTAATGTCACACGCCACGTTAGATCGTCGATGTCATAAAACCTGTTAACCTCGATAAACTAGACGATGAAATACTATGCGTTTTAAGCGTGACGACACAAATAGACAAGCGGATATTCTACATTGTAATTTTATCCTCTACATCGATTGTAAAATTAAGTTATGAATGCAAAATCTTGAAAAATGAATGGGATCCCTACACACAAAAAAGAAATCAAAAATAAAATCAAGTAATATATGAAAAGTCTATTTTTTTTGCTATAGGTTTACTGACGAGCATATGGGCCACCTGATGGTAAGTCGTAACTACCGCCATATACATTGGTGCTGTTAGAAATATTAACCATTCCTTACCTCACCAATGCACTACTAATCTTGGGAACTAAGATGGTTTGTCCCTTGTGCCTGTTACATTAGCTCATTCACCGTTCAAACCGGAAGACAACAAGACCAAGTACTGTTGTTTAAAATTAAAATGAAGATATTAAATATGAATTCCATTTTTAAATATACATTTAATTTAGAGTTAAATAATTAACCGTCATACTTCTTACTAAAATTTAACGCTTGCTAAATCTTACCTACTTATTTGCGTATAAGTCAACGTCAGTCGAATGCTAGAGTCATAAGCTCCCGGAGACCTAACTTGTCACTACAAAGTGCACGATGTAGTCCAGATAAACGAAGGTAATTCCTGTAATCCGAGCGCTAACATTCACTTGACAGTTCCAGGATAACACACGTCTTGTACCTGTTTAACAGAGTATTATCATACGATACAAACCGGGTTCAAAATCTCCGTTAAACATTTTATCTACAACAATTTACAGCCTGTAAATTTCTCACTGCTGTGCTAAGACCTCCTATCCAATAGAGGAGAAGGTTTGGAGTATATACCACCACACTACTCCAATGCGGATTGATGGATATAAATGTGGCACAATTACCTATATAATATTTGTTAATGTTCACTCTATAATTTACCGTAGAGGTCGCATCATCTCGAGGAAAAAGACATATCTGAACAGGCCAACCGATTACGTAAATGTCGAAGATATACATATACAATATTTTTCTTTATAATAAAACAATATCTGCGGTTTTTTTATTTTGTATATATGTACAAGCCAATTTAGTCTTTATTTTTTTTTGTTTTACGTTTTGTACGTTTAGTTTTTTCAATTCCTTATTCACTGACCTACTTCAATTCTACTGGAGAATTCTTTTTCGAACGAATACAATACTTCTTACTTTTGCCCCTTAAAAGTGAAAAAGCATTTTCTTTCGATATTTTCATCATTTGTTCAATGCAAATTTAAGTTAAAGTGTTTTCATTAATTGTTTATACTCTTTGCTAGTCATATAATAGATTTGAATATGTATCTTATACGCCTTTTTATATGGCGTCGTATATTATGTACAATGACGAGAGTGAAGACAACATTGGTGAAAAGGGTACAAAGGGCAACCATGGAGATAATTGTTTATAACCATCATTGCAACTTATAATAGAGATAATCCCACCCTACAGACACTGACAAAATCCATGCCGGTTAAGGATATCAAAGTCCACGATACTCAACAATACTTCTTAAAGGAATGCAATTACCACCTGACATACATAATCAGATATGTCGCAAAAAATTACATACAAAAATTGTAACGTCAATATTTCGTTTTTCAAGCTTCCTGGAAATAAAAACATCAAACGTCAAACTGCTAACAAAAGCATAAGACAACAAATTAGCGAAGAATTACCAGTTGAAAGAGGATATTTTATAAATCATCGTAACGTATTTTAATCTTGTCTGAATTTGACGTAACTTTATTTATTTCATTCTATTGTCAGATAAATATAAGCTACTTACTCGGATTACATTTACAGGCTGTCATGGAATTTCACGAAATACTCTTTCCAGCTTAACAAACGGCTTAATATACTTAAGAATTTTAGCTACGTAGCTGTCAAAGAACTTAAATGGGGCTCAGGTTCGCTTTTATATTCTCTATATTTTTATTAAACTTTAACGTTAGCGGATTTTTTAAAAATAGAACACGCTTATTTTTGAATTTTACGATGCTCGTAAAACAACGGCTATTCATTGTTTTTATGATTGCATGGAATGGCGACCATAAATGTCGTAAAGATGTTGATAAAATAGTCGAACGTGTTTGCGAATTTGGTCAATTGGACATCATAAGGATATATTTATATATTTATAAACAATTTTTGACATCGAATTGTGATGTAATGATATTAAGTCGAGAACTTAAACATGCGAATATTATATCGTTGATGATGAAAAATTCACAAAAAAAAAATGCGTTTTTTATTACGTACTACTACTTTTTGTAGTGCAGCACGACACAGCTGAGTTTTTTGAAAATCGCATGGAATACGTCAATCTTAGATTTGTTTATCTTTATTTCTTTGACTGGCTAGACTAGTAGACTATTAGTAGTAATAGGCTATATATACATGGAGTTATAATTTTAATTTTTCTGATGCATCAGACATTTGTTCATATTCGTTATTGCTTTTAAATAAAGAATTCCAATCGAATTAGTATAGCAGAAAATTATGCAATAGCTATCTCAATTAACTCGTAACAAAAACAATGACAGTCACATAGAGCTAGTTATGAGATATTTGATTGAAACAATCGGTAGCTACGTCGACACACCGAATGACGAACGAAACAATATCATTCAGTTTAGAACGGGGGCATCAAAAGCAGAATGCACTACACTGGAGTTGATACTCAAAAGTGCTTTTGGAATCGTCATTTTTCGAGATAAAAAAGTAAAGCTCGCCGTTTCAGAATGTATAGGTAGTATATGGCTCTGATGTTAAAACGAGGCGAACGTCAACCAACGATCGCAGGGTGCAATCACTATTAAATTTCATGTGTTAAGAAGTAACGACGGTAAATATAAAAAATATATAAAATTTAACATAAAGCGTTACGTAGAAAATTTAATTGTTTGAATATTTACAAAGATATGTATGAGTGATAAAATGATAAATATATACAACAAAATACTCTAAATAACTAAGCGGTTAAGACTTATCAACTCAAATTAATAAGTCGAAATAATTTAGAATATTATATGGAATGCAATACATTAACAGTAACAAATTTCAAATATCCAATCGCGTACACCATAATAAATCTTACGACGCACGAAGGGTACCTTTTAAAGCAAAAGAAAATTTCCTTTCATTAAACTCTGTCGCGTAAGTAGAGTACTGCTAAAAGCCCTGACCCATATAAAACTTAGGTCATATAAGTCGTTATAAAACATTAAGACTTGTTGGCGGCAAGGTTTTTTCATAATAGATTAGTGTTGGTCTAGCGCAGTTGCCAAGTTAAAATTAAACAATCGCTTCTTGATGTACATTTTCAAGGTTCCGTTTAAAGGAGGACTAGATTCTTGATGAATTTAGCAGATTTTGTAAAGTTTTTCAACCTTCGATCGATTGCAGTCTCGATAGACATTCTGAAGCCATATTAGACAATTTCGCTGGTCATATTATCAATCCCTATAATGTTCATAAATACTGCTATCTTAAGTAAGGGAATTTGACGACCTCCGTGGTCGAGTGGTGTGTACACCGGTTTTCAGGGGTACGCCACTTTGACTCTGATTATCATTAGTTTTCTATTTAGTCTTGGGTTTGGGTATTTGTGGTTACATCGTTACTTCTGGTTTTCTTTATGATTTGATTATGAGCTTTAGCTCCTTACATTGGCATCAGAGTAATGCATATGATGTTGTCTCATATTTATTTATTTATTTAATATCTTCATAAATACAGGTGCACTACCTGGAGTAAAAGAATATCCCAACTCTGATAAGGTTAACTGATAAACCTAATGCAACCAAAATAAATACAAGCGCGTTAAATATTGCGAACATTTTTAAAAACATTCAAACACTAAGTATGACAATGTGACATTTGATCATCAGACCTCGTCATCAACAACATTATAAGCTAACCAAACAACTAATTAACATGAAAAAGATACATTATTAAAACAAAATTGCATTCCGCGTCTAACAATATTGAATAGAGAATGAGAATGTGTAATATGAGATCGAACATACTCGTCGACCACGTTACTCGAAGACCCATTCTTCAGAATAAAGGAGTTTTTAAGTATTACAATGCATCATATACATAATGGTAATTCATAATAAGTAAAGAAATTATAATTAAAAAAATTGTATAAATATTGTCAATAAGGCGGTCAATTTTAATAAGTTTTAAAAGCAATGTTTTTGGTCCATTTTTAAAGTAATATTGATGAAGATAATAGTGCAAAAAAATAATCCGCAGCTAGGCGAAAACTACCTTTATTTTGAGGCGCAATTTTGGTTTACTTATTTTTACAGGTTGCTTGAATGTGTTGGATACTTATGCGATAGATTTTTCTGGACACTTTCAAGTTCACAATGTTTTAGTCACCACCGAGAGAGGTCAATACAACATAAACACGAATATGCACAAGGTAATATAATCACAAGGTATAAATAAGCACATGAAAATTGATAGGCTATCTGGACTTGATCAAAAAAAGTTACCCACTGAGCTTCTATCAACGACTCATTTCAGATCCAAAGTGTTTAAATAAATTTGTGATAATAATAATGTGTAATGCTTCTATGCTTGAAGACTTTTGACTTCTGACAATCTTCGGTGCGAATTCCCATTGGCATACGCTGGGGTCAGGTCAAATATCTTTGTTAGGGGATAATTCTGGCGAGTGTATCTCCAAGCTACGAGAAGCAATGTGGTCGTTTAAGCTCTACAGTCCAAACAATGGACTGACGGAAAGGAGATCAGTGAGACATTTACAAACTGTTACTGCTTATCTCTGTATTATGTACATTTCTAATTGGTATATATTTATGAGAGACAGACAAGAGAAAAGTTATTTTAGTATATTTACGTACATATGCATTGAGTAAAAATCAGATATTTTAATATTACAAACAGCCACTTCACTTATATTATATATGAAGATAGATGATACTAATTTACTTTTAATAACAAGATCAAATTCACGCTTGTCACGTAAATTCAAAGCAGAAGAAACTGCGAAGCGCAGCTGCCTGTATAATAACATGAGGTACTAAAGTCTTCTCTGAAACGCGCCACATCTTCAGGTATAATCTCGTATAATATAATCACGTTTTTTCATTTTTTAAGTCTATCTACTTATAAATATTTTACATATTACGTTCTGGTTAGAACGCGTGCATCTTAACCGATGATTGCGGGTTCGAACCCAGGCAAGCACCGCTGATTCATGTGCTTAATTTGTCTTTATAATTCATCTCGTGCTCAGCGGTGAAGGAAAACATCGTGAGGAAACCTGCATGTGACAAATTTCATAGAAATTCTGCCACATGTGTATTCCACCAACCCGCATTGGAACAGCGTGGTGGAATATGTTCCAAACCTTCTCCTCAAAGGGAGAGGAGGCCTTTAGCCCAGCAGTGGGAATTTGTAGGCTGTTGTTGTTGTTGTTGTTGTTCTTAATTAAATTATATCATACAGTATATAACGATGACTTTATTGAATCATACATAATGCTGTTTAATTTTCTAGCGTCAACATAATTGTCAAATATTAAATAGCAAGGTATTAACCAGAAAATGAAACACTTTTGTACTCTTAGTATTAACGATATGGTATATGTAAATTAGCAAAAGCTATTCCAAAGATAATTCAATGTATATTTATACCTCATTATTTGCTTTATATTTATCCAAGAGTTCCCAATTGAACATACATAAGCTAGTATTTTTTTTATTTCCTGTATATTGAAATATTCGCCTTTTTAGGCAAACTTATTTTAAACATTGTATCAACATGATCAAAACATCACAAATCTCGTATGTTACCGTCACAAGCTTATTGTAAATATCATAAGATTGTACTATGTATGAAATATTTAATAATCTACGATTCATAATTGTACATAAACTTTAAAGCAGATAGACTGGGAGTCATACAGACTGTCCATGTCAATACAATACAAATAACATTTTAAGAACTATAAATTGTATACGAGCAATCAAATATAAATCACATCACTAAACTTTTTTAAGTTTGGAACAAGTTCGAAATATAAATCGGTTGCTATTGAATGGAAACTAAACAGAAGTTATGTGCAGTTGAAAAGTTAGGGAGAAGTCTTTTGTAACAAACTGTGACCAGAGACGTCACAAAGTGTTATAATGGTCTTTAAAAGTTATAAACCACTCATAATCGAAGTATTATTTATTTAAGTAGGTCTTAAAAAGCATTTTCAAATAGTTTAGCTAGCGGACCATTAAATTAAATTTGAAGCTACATCCGGTTGTTCTAAAAAGAATTGAATAGAACAACTACTAAAAATTTTATTTACAAAAAAAATCAGTATTATTATTTTTTAAATTTATTCTAGGTAATGTATACCATACGGTGAATGAATAAATTATCTTTTTTTTAGTAATAGTTGGCCTACTGGTGATATGTGGTCACCACCGCCCATGGCCGGCATTGGCCCTGTAAGAAATATTAACCATTCCTTACTTCAAGGCATTGCATTAGCACCAATCTTAAGAACTCATGTTACTCTGGCTCACTCACTTTTAAAACCAGAACACAACAACACGAAATATTAACCTATTCGGCTGTGAAATATATAATGAGTACTACGATAAGTGCCTAATATGTATGTAACTACCCATTAGAGCTCATACAAAATCCTACTACCAAATAAATTTCCCTTATTGTAATTGTTCCATACATCATTATTGCATCAAAAACATGGTAAATAATAAAAAAAAACATTTGTGCCTTATAATAATAGCTCATAGCTCTCCCGGGACAAAGCAATACAAAAAGTATTTCAATCAGACGGTAGAATACTAAGCAATCATATTACCGACAAAGATGGAATACAAAGTCATTCTCGAAGTAAACACCATAGTTACAATAAATACTAACTTTAATTAAAGCCATTAACACTTAACAAAGAGCACGTTTTACAATATAAACCGCCTAACTTTGAAAGATGCAAATCAAGCGGTTACCTTTTATTTAAAACGTATCCATTAACTTTTGTTACATAATATGTTTTTCCTATGTCCTTTTCCTTTAAGTATCGCATATACTATATAAACACAAATAATTTTCACCTGTGTTAAGTGTGACTTAATGATATTTTTAGAAGAATTAAAACATGAATTAAATGGGTGCAAGTGCAGGGCATTACTATTTCGAGGCTTAGTGCAAAGCGGACCTCTTGTCAAATTAAGTTAAATAATTTTTGATTATTGTTATTTTGATTAAAACAATATTTAAAAAATAAAGTTGTGTTTTGTTTACCACGCGTATATATATTTTTCAGACGTTATCAGAAGTTCTGATTGCTTCTTGCTTACTTCTGATTGCTGAAAATATAGTCAATAATATTCCGCAGACATTTTTAACTTTGCCGTTTCGTAAATTCAAATCGTTTGTAAAAAAGTACATTGGTAAAAAAGGCAAATTATTCGATACAAGATTTCATACATGATAAAAAAAGCGTGGAATTAATACCTGTTCACTTCCAGGCAGGATACATTTACATACATACATAATTGTATTTAACAAATATGACTGTAATTTTTAAATGTTGAAAAAGAGCAACTACTGCGGTTCTTGCCAGTTCTTCTCGGTAGAATCGACTTTCCGAACCGGTGGTAGCTTCACTTAGTTGTTAAATGACGATTCAAAAGTGCTTGTAAAAGCCTACTTTAATAAAGTTTATTTTTATTCTTTGAATAAAATACTATTGTTCTTTGTCTTATTGGAGTCGTTAAGATTAGTTTGTCAAATAATATTTAAGTCATAACAATAGCATATCAATTTAAGATTTCAATGACATTGAACTTGTGGACGTGAATACAAATCAACTATCAAATTTAAATACTAAGAGTATTTTTTAGTACTGCAAATAGTGTACCATACGGAATTACCGTACGTAATTTATATATATATAATTATATATTTCGAGGACTATGAAACATTTCGTCCTGAGTTATTACACTGTGCGTGAAGTAGACAGACAGCGCAGTGTATTCAATAACGGTGTGTTTGTAGTCTTTGTGTGGAAGAAAAGGCTAGTTTAATCTTAACGTCGAGAGGACACAAAGAGATACGGAAGCGTCGCTAAAATGATCGTCACAATTTTCACTTTATCATTTTGATTTCTTTTTTTCGCTCAGTTTATTAACAGCTTATTTTTGTATCCTCCATTATTTGTAACCGTGTTACTTTTATGAAGCCTCGAAATTTATTGTATACTATTATTATTTGTTTTCATTCATATATAATTACATTTTTAAATATAAAATACGAACATAAAATATATTTAAAAATATAAAATACAGAGGCCAACCAGTGGCGGGAACAGGGTCCAAGCCACCGGTGGTCAGGGCTCCAGCGAGAGGAACTTCCACACAATACGCGCCGTGCCGAGGAGTACTGCCTTCTGCATCAGGCCCTTGACCCAGCTACCTAACGAGAGCCTCTTAAGGTGTTGGTCGAGGCTCTTGGCCATTAGGCCATTCGCTGAAACAACTATCGGCACAATAACTGCTGTATCCACATCCCACATGTCGACAACCTCGTGAGCTAAGTCAAGATATTTTATTTGTTTATCTTTCTCAGCCTTCACGAGATTCTCGTCATGAGGGATGGTGATGTCAACAATTATCGTGCGGCGCTCTGACCGGTCTATCACCACTATATCAGGCTTGTTGGCGACAACAGTCCTGTCAGTGATTATAGATCGGTCCCAGTACAGCGTGATATGACCATTCTCGAGAACTGGGTCGGGCACATACCTGTAGTATGGTACCTCTGATACCACAAGACCGTATCGAAGTGCAAGTTGTTGATGGATAATCTTGGCCACTTGATTATGTCTGTGCAAATACTCTCCGTTAGCAAGACGAGAACAACCGGAAATAATATGTCTAAGGGATTCGCCCGGAGTGTGACACGCCCGACATATGTCCACCGTGCCATCCCTCACAATATACTTCCGGTAGTTGTTCGTCATGATAACTTCGTCCATAATCGCACAGACAAAACCTTCGGTTTCACCAAATAGGTTGCCGAACCGTAGCCAAGATACGGACGCCATAAAGTCCACATCGGGTCCATGAAGGGCCCGATAGAAGCGTCCGTGTAACTCCTTGCTCTTCCATACTTCCTTGCGGTTCTCAGTACTTAGTACTACAGGTTTGCGCCAGTTCTCTTTGCCTAAGGAGAGCGGAGTTAGTCCCTTGTCTATTGTAACTACATCTCGGTGCATATCCAAGTCAGTGTGGAGAAAATACTCCCTGAGTTTGTACACCTCACGGTTATGTAGGGTCTTGGCATTTAAAAAGCCACGGCCACCACATCTCCGTGGGATGTACAATCTCATCACCGAAGACCGAGGATGATGCATTCGATATGTAGTCAGCAGGACACGGACTCTCCTATCCAATGCGTCTAGTTCTTTTTGAGTCCACTTGAGTATGCCGAAAGAGTACATCAAGACCGGCATGACCCAACCATTGAAGGCGCGAACCTTATTGCCACCTGATAAAAGACTTTTGAGTACCTTTTTCAGGCGACCAAAGAAACGCTCCTGCAATGATTGTTTCATGTCGGTCACATTGATGCCTAACGCTTCCGACATACCCAAGTATTTGTATGATTCGTTTGCGGACAGTGACTTAAAGTTTATGGAATCTGAAAGTTGTAATCCGTCAGATTCCACAATCTCTCCTCGCTTTACATGCATAACCGCGCATTTGTCAACTCCAAATTCCATTCTAATAGAATGACTAAAAGTTTCTGTTACCTTTAGTAACTCTACCAGTTGTGAATCTGAAGGTGCAAAGAGCTTAAGGTCATCCATGTAAAGTAGGTGGGATATTACTTTACCTCCTCTCCGTAAACGATAGCCCAGCCTTGAGCTCTCCAACAGAGTACTTAGAGGGTTCAAGGCTAAACAAAACCACAATGGACTCAAACTATCGCCCTGGAATATTCCCCGCTTAATCCTTATCGGTTCGTCATTACTATGAATCGTTCGACATCCTGGATAGCGAAGGACTGTCCGCCATTGTCCCATACATGATCTCAAGAAACTGAATAGAGTTGTATCTAATTTATACAACTCCAGCACCCTCAAGAGCCATGTATGCGGCACGGAATCATAGGCCTTCTTGTAATCTATCCAGCATGTCGACAGACTCTTTCGAGAACGACGAACCTGTTGGCTAATGGTCATATCAATGAGGAGTAGCTCCTTAGTGCCTCGTGATCCACCCCTACATCCATTCTGAGAGACGGACAAAATAGTATTATTTTCTATGTGACTATTAATCTTATCTCTCAGAATGGAGGTAAGGAGCTTATAGACCGTCGGTAAACAAGTAATCGGTCTATAATTTTTAGGATCTGTTGCACTACCTGACTTATGGAGCAGGTGGGTGACTCCGGTGGTAAGGAACTGTGGTAGCGACCCAGACTCTAGAGCTGACTGGAACTGAGATGCCAAGCATTCATGCGAGCTGCGCAGCCACTTTAGCCAAAAGCTATGAAGCCCGTCCGGTCCTGGAGACTTCCAGTTTGGAACGGACCGAACTGCAGCGGCTACATCTTCAGAAGCGATGGAAATTTCTCCCATCGCTTCCAAAGGCTCGCACGCTTGCCTGACTTCCCGCATCCAGTCACCTTCTATGTGGTCGACGGGTACCGACCAGATGTTGCGCCAAAATGTATTCGTGGCATCATCATCCGGGCGACACCCATCGCTCACACCCTCGTCGAGTCGCTCCCACGTTCTGTACACCCACCTTTGATCGCTATGGAACATGCGATTCAAGTAATAACGGTCCACACGCCGCCTGTACCGACGGATGCGGCTTGCCCATGCATAAACTTTTTGTTTTAGGAAGTCAATACGCTCCACGACATGGGACGGATATTCTTGCGGACTGATACCAGTCCCCAAGAACGCCCGCCCCACGAAACGCATTACACGTGGACGCGTATTCCCTTCCTTAAAACAACATAGTTTTCCAATGAGCACTCTGGTCTCATTAATACGTTTCTCAATCCTGCTCTGCCAGGCCGGTGCCACAGTCTTTGGTCGTGTAGCTCGTTCGGTGTCTTCAAATGTAACACCAGCTACACGACATGCTGCAACAGCCGCACAAAACAGAATTGAGTGCGTATCTTCGAGATTTTCACTGCTCTCGAAATAATCTGCGAGCAGTGAATCCAGAGTGCACACTAGGTCCCTATTCCGTTTAGTCATGGGTAAACGTGGCAACCGTGGCCTAAGCTCAGCGGGAATGTCACGATACTCCCGAATCGCATCCTCCAGTGCGCTCCTCAGTTGATCACTGTACTTACTTGTTGTAATAGCCATGTCACCCTCGCCCTCATCATCATGATCATGACATGGGCCCTGTGGTATTGCAGGAAGTGGTCCCTGTACCACGGGTTGTGACGGAGCGGAAGTGACACCGCCATTACACTGTTCTGAGCGAATTCGATCAAGCACGGTGTCACTCAGCCTGTTGTTACGCAGAATGACCCGCACCTGATCCGACAGTCGTTGAGCCGAGACGTTGATAGCTGGCTATTATTATTATTATTATTATTACCTTATCAAAAAAAACATCATTTGTCGTGGGATGTCGATTGAAAAGAAGCTTTCGCTATATATTAATGTATGAAATAGCATACACAATGAAATAAATTAGCAACGTTTGAAATCAAAACACAATTACTAATACTCAATACAATTAAATGACAAGGACAAGAGATCGAGTGAAAGAGAAAGGTATAGGTCTGGAAGAGGTGTTTTTTATTTACGTAACGATTACAGAGAGTTAACTATATGCCGCTTGAAAGCTTCGTTACAAAAAAATTGACAGTTTTCTTTAATTGAATGTATCATATACAATATCCATTTACTAGGTTTTTTTTTATTTGTATGAGCCACTCATATGTTTGATATTTCTTACTGGTCTACCAGTAAGAAATATCAATCATCCTATAATTTATACTACACTGGCTCACTCACCTTTCAAATCAGAACACAACACTAGCATATAATAAATACTGTTGAGTAGTTGTCAAGAGTCTAGACAACTTTACACAAAGTCTTATCGTCAAGAAATAAAAATACCGAGAGAAATTAATCGAGAAACAGTAACTGTAACATATAAAATTAAAAGTCAATAAACGTTTTATTATCTATAAAATCGTTGAAAAGGCTTAGTTTATTTATAAAGTCTATTTCAATTACGTATCAAGTATTATTGAAAAACAGCCGCAGTTGATATGAAGCAATATTGCATTCCGCGAAGCAACGCGGATCGTAAAGCAATAACGGTTGTCATACATCGTTATTGCTGTTTCGTCGTATTAAGGCGATTCTACACTGACGCTGTATTCAGAACAGAACATTGACTACGTTTTCTAGTCTAAAACACAAATGTATGCACAACGAGAGCATACTGTGACGGAAAATCTCATACGCCCTTATCGACACAAAGCTTTAAATACGCTTTTGAGAATGTTCTTTGAGTTTGTGCATTCTCTTCGTGACGATCACATGACTAAATTATTTTTTAACGCAATCTTTTGTTTTTTCTTTCTGTCCTAACACAAAAGAGAGAGGTAACAATATTCTAGATCTTTAGATTAAGACAAAGAATACACTTATTCACCAAAATTAGCACCGTGTGCTGATTGCGATAATAGTTAAAAATCTATTTATTTACTTCTCTTAATATCTAGAATATATATAAATCAAATATATAATCAAAACAAAACTCATAATAAAAACTAAATTAAATATATATGAGTAAAGCGTGTGTGACACAAATGTCATCTTGATATAATTTCGATAGATGCGAACAATCTTAAAGAATAGACTAACATCTGCGCAGAAGATCTTTTTCTTCAACATGACACGCAAAATCAGGTACACAATCAAGATTTCCAAAAATGGGAAAGAATCATTACAGAATCCTGTTCGCCACTGAGAATTTACTGACAGAAAACCCAAATGTCTCACTTAATGGAATGTGACTACTATGTGACTCATCTAAGAAACACATTGGAAATTTACAATACCTTGGACATTATAGGTGCGTTGATGGCTTATGAACTTCATATTCCAGAGCTTACATTAAAG
Source organism: Vanessa cardui (assembly GCF_905220365.1). Lineage (NCBI taxonomy): Eukaryota > Metazoa > Arthropoda > Insecta > Lepidoptera > Nymphalidae > Vanessa > Vanessa cardui. The sequence goes on from NC_061136.1 coordinate 4,339,174, forward strand.
CATAGGTGCTCAGGAACTGCAGAATTTTTAAATTAGCTATCGTACTATCGAGAATTCTATCGGTTTGTTTCACATTCATGAGTTGGAAATAATAAAGTAAGCAAGTAAGATCCAAAGTAGAAGAAACTGCGAAGAGTGTCAGTATAAATAGAACGCGTCAATACTTTTGTAATCAAGTAAGCATTCTAAGTTTACACTAGAATGCTAAAGTTACTTACATATATACATAACTATCTCATAGTTTTTCTATTATATTAGGAAGTTTTCATTAAGAAAGCGCTGTACCGAGGAAATGTAGCGACTCGAGCGAGCTTGTCTTAAACGACAATTCTAAGACAAATGCACTGTGTTCTAGAATCTGCTGAAAGGGTAAGATATTGTCTTGTCCTAGTACATATCTTATAGTAGTCTGTGAGCATGCTCTTTTAGTAATTACGTATAGTGAATTTTATTAAAAAATCCTCAATTTTTTTAAATAATTCAAAATAAACGCTTAACTGATTTTCACACATAAATTTAACATTTTTATTTAAAACAAATGAAATTGATTATAATTGTAAATTCATTTCATTTAGTCACCTTATTTTGAAGTTGCGAAAATTATTTTTTATATTCAATCTTTGTAATTTTTCAACTGTATAGATTTTTGCGTTACTAACAGAATAATCAAATTCATCGCGATGGAATATGAGGCAATTTTCACGTGTGTTATTATTCATATGTCAAAATTTGCATATCAGTAATCAACGTTTTGTTTATGGTTGAAATTTTTTTTTATTTCATTTTAAAATTATATTGCCGTCTATTTATATTATCTGTATTTAAGGTTTTTAATTCTTTGACGACCTCCATGGTCTAGTGGTGTGTACACCGGATTTCATAGGTACGCCACTCTGAGGACCCGGGTTCGATTCCCGGCCGAGTCTATGTAGATTACCATTAGTTTTCTATGTTGTCTTGGGTCTGTGGTACCGTCGTTACTTCTCATTTTCCATAACACAAGTGCTTCAGCTACTTACATTGGGATCAGAGTAATGTATGTGATGTTGTCTCATATTTATTTATTATTATTATTAATTTTTTGGTCTTACAAATCGTCATTGCGCGAGTAAGTCCTACTAAAGATGACGAATTGCTTTAATAAAATAATGGTTGCATACGAAAGGTTTCTACCAGCATAACCAAAAAAAAAGAAAAATACACAAATACAACAATTAGATACTAACAATCTTAAAAAATCCATATTTAAATAAACAGTGAAAGTAGGACAATTTAACGACCCATAACAATCGAAACCGTAAATATTTCAAATGCATTATCATCCCATAGTTGGAATAACTTAAGCGTAATTTGAATAAACGAAACACTATACTATTTTTCATACACCGTCAAGGAAGTGTAAGAAATAAATTTTCGGTACTATGAGTAAAATTAAGCAATCTAATAAATCATCGTCTCCTCTATACTAATGTGTCTAAATTACTACAGAGTAAGGCAACCTGAACTTGGTTAATGATAACGAAGAATACGAGTGAATTAATTAAAAGTGTTAAAAGTAATTTATTATAAAACTTTTCGTAACAAATTTAAATGTTCCTCTTGTTTTGACAGGTATCATTAATTATTATGATGCGAAGGTATTTATTTATTTGTAAATAAGTTAACTTGTTATTATTAAATCTATAATAATATTATAAATGTGAAAGTAACTCAGTCTGTCCATCTCTCTGTCCGTCGCTCTTAACGACCAAACCAATGAACCGAATTTGTTGAGAATTGGTTTTTTGCCTAACTTATGACAACCAAACCGCTAAAAAGAAGCCGTGGGCAACATCTAGTATTGCTTATAATATAATTATAACAAGACGTTCATTTAAATCGCGTATCTGGAGATCATTTGATGATAAGTCAACGGTCAGTATGACACTGTCAATGCGCCTAGAATAGGATTTGAGAAAAACATACAATTAGTCGCTGGAAAATGTGTCTATACATGCACTTAGTCAACTTATGAAAGGTATAGGAAATAATTAATACAGCAAGTAGCGTCAACGAAGTAAGGTTTAATGGAAGGATATGTGATAATAATATACTGCCCAAAGTGAAAGACTAACAACCATGTACATTAGGTTTTAGAGTGCACATGTGTGTATGAAAACAGATGTACTGTGTGTCTTGAGGTATTAACATCAGTTAATAGGATAACAATCCGACAAGACAAGAGAGATAAGGCGCAGCGTTAAAGACTGTAGACGCAGAAATAGAATAACTGGTAAGTAAATAGTTACCGTTTAGACGAGATGGCATAAGCCCTTCTACCGCCAACATTACGAAGCTAGAACTATTTTCCTAGATTAAAATGACTATCTTTAAAAATGGCTTATGTGTCAGAAAGGATTCATAAGCTTGCAAAGTCGAGCTCATCTCGGCTTGAAATGTCACGGTATGAATAGTTCAAAACTTCTTTTGAGAAAGACGGTTTCTTAAACTATGCGAGGCGAGGTAGATTAGACTTTTGCTCACAGGAAATATGTGAATATCGCGAGAACTCAGATATTGGACCTGACAACCATACTTTTGTGAGTAGTAGAAACATTTTTTTTCTCAGCTTTGTATAAACATGGCCACATTTGGCTTGCAACAAACTAGTAAACAAGTATTGTAATAATTTCAATTCATCTTTTTTTGAGTAATTTGAATGTTTAGATTCACTATTAAAATTGAGGCGAAAATTTTTACGGTATATTTATTTTGTCAGTGTTACCCATATACCCACAACCTATACCTATAAATCAATATATTGAATATTCAATTTAATTCCTTTATTAATTGCAAATTGTTGTTTCAATATTGATTGGTAAAGAAAAGCTTAGCACAACAATCCTCTATAATAAACCTCGTATAAAAAAAATGTACCAGGTTTCTTGAAAAAGTGTGTAATTCAATAAGGAAACTGATTATGTAAAGATGATTGTGTTGCAAATATTAATTATAAAATGTAGCTTATTATGTGAAAATAGTCACGAAATAATGTCATTAGTGAGACTCATTTTTGGCGATCGCAGGCAAAAGTATGACATACGCTGTTTCGAGTATTAGTAAATTATCATTTATGAGCCATTTTTTCAATAGTCGTCGTTTGCAACATCATCGTTGTCAAAATGAAAAATGTCACAATATAAAAAAAAAATCCTTTTATAATCTTAGTCTACTTATGATTGCTTTTAAAATTGTGATTAATTCTACTCTGCAATTCAATATATATCAATAGACAAGTGATAATGAATGCAATGAAAGTTGATGTAGATAACTCGATCATATTATAAAATCCAACTAAACATTATTTATTTGTTTACCTTTTCATTAGATATTTAAAAAAATCTATGCTATAAATCACTCACGCGAATATTAAAAAGAGGATATAACAGTGCGGTATTATTCGGCTTGCCATAGATTAGACATTCTTGGTTAGATATTATTACGACGAACAAATGCGATAATTATGAAACATAAATATATAATTAATAAACTTATTATATAATAATTATTATTATTATATATTTAATAATTTATTACTTTACGCGACACAGACCGGCAAACTTAAACTGTGCGTAAACTATTTCTCAAAGAACACTTTTTCAAATATTTTCAATAATAACATACATTATTACTTTAATACGTTGAATATATAACGACAACATATACAATATTCTAATTTTAAGGATTGAACTGAAAGTCTAGTTATAGTTGAAGATTTGCAACGCTGAATCTTAAATAACAATTTCTGTTGTGACACAACTTCTGTAATTATATAGTTTTCGGTACACAAACTTGACACATAGTTAGGAGTTGAACGTGCATAGATAAGTATAAAGTCCTAAATTTGGAGATATAATAATGACGTTTTTGAATTTAGAAATTAATCGTTGTGACCTGACCGGAAAACTGCTGATAAATGGATTCAAAACACATCTACTAAGCGGTATTATGAGGCATTTTTGGATTGAAATAACCAATATTAGTGTACTTTAAATGATTATACTGCAAAATTAAAAAGCATATCCATATAATCGTAAATTCAGAAGCCGCAGTGTAAATAGCAATTGTCATCGTCATATTCGGGTATAATGTTCAGGGCACATCCAGCGGCTTAATTGTCCATCAACAACATGCAACATAATTTATTATCACTAATTACAGCACACGAAAAGCTACTACGAATATACGACCGCCTGTACAAACTGTAACATGTTCCTTTCATTTACATTTATGAGGATAATTTTTACATTTAGCGATACGATATCAAAAACATAGATATGGAAGTCTACATTTTTTTGGGATTTTATTTCTTCAATCACATTTACTATTGCTTACGTATTATTAATTGTTATTAAGCTTTTAATTTAAAACGTGTCAGTACGTGTCTGATTCAAACTAAAAATATTTTAACCGATATTTTTTACAAGGTAAATGGAATCCTCTAGGGTCTAGAAATACGATTATAAAATCTTCTATTGTTGTCTATTATATAAAAAAAAAATATTTAATAATTATCTTAAATTTTCGCGATTACACATTGAAACAAAACTAGCTATAACGGATTTGAATCGCGTATATTAATTATTTTTAACCTCCCGATTTCTCAATTGGTATCTTGAGTAACGTTCCGGTTGCACGCAGAAGGCACTGACTGTAACGTCGGGATGTTAAAAATAATTAATATACGCGATTCAAATCCGTTATAGCTAGTTTTATTTCAATATTTAATAATTCTTTAGCGACAAATAGTTTTTCAAAACTATATATATATTTATATGATGTATACAAATTAGAATACGCTAAATCAATTTCAAGGTCACTAAAGAGCTGATCGAATTTTCTTCCTCACTTAATTCAAGAATCTTCGAGAAGCTTCGAATTTCAGGGCTGACGAAACTCTATCGGCTATTGTAAATAATATATATGAGATAAGGAACGTGCTCAAGTTCGTCTTAGTCGAGATAAGATACAAAGTCAAGAACTAAATTGAGGAAGTCGCCCTTGAGTCGTACAATGACGAGCCAACGTTGAAAAAGTAATTTGTTAAAAGAAAAGAAAGAGAAAAAAAGTACATTTTATCTCTTTTTAATTACCCCGTCTTAAATGCTAAGTCCATTAAGTTTATATGTAATAGTTATATTAAATATAATAAAGAACCCTCTTGGGGATAAACGACTTTAAGCTTGTTTCAGAAATTATAGCCCTTTTCCTCTTCAATTAAAGAATATAATTATAATTTAAAATGAAGCAGTTTGATTAATTTTTGGGTCATTCGTATACATTAAATGTACGAAACTTGAATGGCAGTAATTAAGTACAGGCAACTGTTGTATAAAGAATTTGACATCTAGATTTTAACTAAGTTTAGCCTTAGACTTCCACAGAATACTAGCAACACTTTCAAGATATGATTTTAATAGACTCATTTAATTTTGTAATGATTATAAAGCGTGTACGTTAAGTTTGTATAACAATAGACACAGCCTTTGACTAGACTGAGAATCGAACTATTTTTACAAACTTTAAAAAGTTATAACTGTAAACCTATAACTGCTGTGTTTCTTGCCGGTTCTTCTCGGTAGGATCTACATTCCGCATCGGTGCTAGCTTCACTTAGTAAAGTTGTTAAATGACGGTGCAAAAGTGCTTGTGAAAGCCTACCTAAAAAAAAAAAAATTTGATTTTTTTTTTTAATTTTGTATACTATTGATATATGTATTGATATTTTGCTAGGCTCTTTGTTTTTAAGTTTCTCATTCTTACAGCGCTGGTTTCAATGGTTGAATTTGTTTACTGGTCATCATAATCTAGGCCTTCATATATTTGCTTGTTTGCCTTCTATTATACTACAAAAACTCATTAATCTGTACGTTATCTATACATTTAATTTATCAATGGCGATACAGAGTGATCCTTATAAGACACTCAAGTAAAATATATTTCCATTTCGTCTAAAATCCTCATTTTCATTTAAATTAAAATCATGCCAGAAAGAAGGAAAATACTAAAAAATATATAAATTTACTTTTGTATTAAAGGAAAATTTAATAATTCAATGTTTCTACATTATTACCGCGGCAATGAAATTTTTATTAATCTGAATATAAAAACCAGAAGAATGAAATGAGAGGATCATAAGAGAAATCTTATTTATTTGTAGGCAAGTTTTATCGTGTAAAAATAAAATAATTATTTTGTTTTTAATTTCTAAAGTCAGGCTACCTGCCTAACTGTCAAATGGTGTGAATTGATACCGAAAGAAATACTAACTATTTATTTACATCCAGAACACATTGTTGATTGATTTATATAGATGCCGTAGGGTTACGTAGGAGTGGGATAGAGTTACTCCATCTCACACAATAGGTGTCCTATAAGCGAATCTTGATTTCTTACATCTATTGATACGATCTATTAGAACATTTAATTAAACCTCCATTATCAAGAAGCTGTCCACAAAATAATTACGAAGGAGTTTATAATCAAATAAACGCTAGACTGTAAAAGTCACCAAGATATATTTCATAGTAGTGTTAAAAACGACTTCAGTTCTTTTTATGGCATTTTTCGGACCAACAATAGGGTTCCTGATGGTAAGGGATCGCTAATCGTCACAAACATTGGGATACTAAGAAATGTTAAGTATTCTTTTAATCGCCAATACGCCACCAACCTTGGGAATAAAGATGTTACATCCCTTGTGTAACAACAAAACTAAGTAAGACTAAGTACAATCAAGTAATAAGGGGAAGCTAATTACGTTACTGAACTGTTTGATAAAAGTGTTCGCACGCTCATAGCATTCTTTTCGTATAAATATTTTAGAACGTTTTCTATTTTAACGATTACACATAAAGGCTTTCTATAAAACATATTAGATCCTATCTATCTCAGAGATGACATGTTGTAAGCGCGTACAAGATGTTCGATAAGGTATTTTGCGAGATATAGACATAAATTTCTCATAAATTCCTGGCTTTATTGTGCAAAGGGAACGATTCGGAAAACATTTTTTAGACGATAAAACTTTGTCACTCTTGTAACAGGATCCCTCGTGTCTATGATATTCGTATCATATATTTCACGGCATGGCTTTGATTTTATTCGCTCATGAGTTTTTGGAAAGTTAGAGGAATATTGTATTTAATTGAGCCTAATAGTAGTTTTTTGTTTATTAGATGTGTTTTGTAGTTTGGGTCTATTTTTAATACAGGATATTAAATTCGTAGCAGTAAAAGTAATTTAGCTTATAACCTTCGTCAACTAACGTAATTTTTAACTATGTATATTTAGTTTCAAAGGATCATGCATTTATACCTACAGTGAGTGTTGAACAGTCAACCTTTCTACTGTCACACTCTTGGTGCTGCTGCTGAATGACCATCAATATGATTGATGTGCTTCAATTCATCTAGAATAATATTAGTGCTGAGATGTAGAGCAAAGAGTTGTATAGAGTTTCATTTGTATCGATATTACTTTGCTATACGTATAAATAAATCCAATCTGTATCTGTATTATCTATGTATGTGTAATATAATAATAATTATTATATTATTTTAGTAGCTAAGATATCTTTAATACGTACGTTTTAGACACACGTTCTGTTAATGTTAGCAAGCATTTAGCTTACGTTATATAAGCGATCAGACCTTGAAAAGTTATTTGTTTGTTAGAAATCGTTAAAAGTGTTTTTAGAAAATTTTATCAGTAGTTGTGTGTGTGTTAGGATAACAAATCTCAGACCTTGTAGTTAAAACCAGGGCAGAACATTGAAAAAATGATACTACTTTTATTTTTACTGCCATTGGTCCATAGTATTTGATGCTAACCGCACATCTAAAACACATGGACACTACTATAAAGAACAACCGAGTACATAGCTTAAATTTTATACTATTCACCAAAACACCATATTTACTAAAAGCAAGGATAAGTAGATGACTGCGTCTTGGGAAAAGAGAGTCACAACCTTTGCGTGAGGTAAACATCTCAAATATGATGTACAGGTATACAGACAGCCGTTACGCGCGACGTTATGTGTTAATCTTGCACTAAGCCCCTAGATATGATAGAAAGCTTTTAGCTTTACGCCTCTTTGTTATATTATTAAGCAAGTTTCAATTTAATATTTATGGTAAAAGAAAAAAAAATGTATGACTCGATTTTTTAAGCGTATTACTTTGCTTTTTTACTCTATATTATCCAAGGCATAAAAAAACTTCTGTAAATAACATAAACCAAATTAATTATATATACAATCGAAATAATGATAATATATCACGAGATCTGCTAATATTAGTCCTATTGACTTATTCCTTATGGAACGTAGACGCTCGGTGAGAAAGTGTTTTTAGAAAATTCAACTTCAGGGCGGAAGTTGGAGTCGTAATTTTGTATAATTTTTTCGTGTAGGAAGTTAGTCCGTTGCTATTGCTTGATCGACACAATGGACATAAGAATATTTAAATAAAGAACTATTTGAATATTTAAATAAAACTAATTATAACGGATGAATCGCGTATATTAATTATTTTTAAACATCCCGTCGTTTCGAGCACTTTGCAGTGTTCGTGGTCACGGGTAGACTACCTGTGACCACGATTAATTTGGTAACGCATTAGCTATAAAAAGAATAGTTAATGTTTCTTACAGCACCATTGTCTATTGGTGGTGACCATTTACCGTCAGGTGGCCCATATGCTCGTCCGCCAAGCCATAGCATAAAATAATAATTAAAATACCAGTGACTATGTCAGCAATAGTGGTCGACCACTTGTTCACAAACTTTCTATAAAAAATACATACAAAAACCGATTGGCATTCAATCTCCGTAGATTGTTTTGTATTTATAATTAAATACATGTAAACTTATTAACTTAAGTATTGTAAGTAATTAACAATGGAATAATGCGCAGACACGGCTAACAGTTAACCTTTAGACGTTCTGATAGAATCCCTAATCCTAATTTGCATAAGAACCGCTTTAATCTCTCGAAACGATTATTAACGTGTTTTAAGTCAAACATTAGCATTCATCATCAGACGAGTGAAACTTAATTATCTGTCTCTATAATATATTTATATCATCAACATATGAATTCCTCTAGAAGACATGGAGCTAGAACAACCCGATTTGGACCAGCGTGGCAGCCTCGCTGCTCCAATGTGGGAAAGCTGATGGAATGCTCAACTGGAAATGAATGGCTAAAGCAATATGCAAACAATTTATGACAGAAGATGAACAGTTATGTTGATGAGAATGGTACTTGTGTGATGACGTCAAAAAGAGAAGTATAGAGGAAAAACATGCTGCACCGACCCCAAATAAAATTGGGATAAGGGCAGGAGGAAGTAGTACAAGTTTATTACATAAGTGATATTATTTATTATACAATTTATAAATAATTTTAGAGACTAGACCGTACGTAATATAAGCAGTGTATTAGTATGTCTTAAATTATAAAAGGTCAACTTAATGATGTATCATGTCGTTTAAACCGTTCTTTCTATCTAACAGTGTGAATCAAGAAACTTAAATATATACCTACTATACAATTGGGTGTTTTATGCTGAGATTTAAACAGCGTATAAGTTTCACGTGAAATATACAATAACAAATCAAATTGAAAATACTAAGTGATTTATATGAATAAAGAAACAAAGATATATTTCAGAAACAAAAGCGAATATGAATACGACAAATACGCTTGTAAACCTGATTGTGGTGGTTATAAAGGGTCTGGTATCGACGTAGAAAAACGACATCATTAGCACGTGGCGTCGACAGCTATATTTATAACGGATGTCACCACTCAATATGATGAATTTCAACGCATGTAAACCTTTGTGCTATTCGTCACTTTTTATGATATAGGGAGGTGAACTTCCTAGTGGTCACCACCACCCAGAGACAAAGACGCGGTAAGTAATACTATTCATGTTTTTGGGAACCACGATATAATACTTAATTGCATTTAGTTCAACACTTTAATGAATGCAAACAATATTTTAGAATGTTTTTATTTGCTGTTTCTATTCTTACATTAGTCTAGATATTTTTAAGCCAAAGCTTCACCCATTATAATGCACGCCAATATAATATGTCATGGGGAGGACCTTCCTGAGTAATAGATCTTTACTGAGTTCAAACACCACGGGTAATCCAATAAAAAAATATCATAGGATTAACTATGAATAATATCTGTCACGACTTCAATTTCAGTGTCAAAAATCTCGTGCCCCGAGAAACACCTTTACTCTTTTAATACCTTTTAATACCTTACCCGCAAATATAAAAACCCTTAGTCAGGGAATAACAATGCACTTACTTTATTGGTACACAAAAGCCTGGTCGGATGACTTTTGCTATCGTGGCTGTAATTGGTTGTGAAAAGCTAATAAATCGCTCTTTCAACTAAACATTCGACTTAACCCAAATGCTTATATAACTATTTGTAATGTTTATTTGTCTTGAGGTGCTTATCGTATTATCTGCAACAGCCGCGCTTGAGCAAATCCCAAAATCCCCTTTTAGGCTCCCCTATTATATATGAATATAGACTAAAACGATAGCATAAGCCTTTCTTTCAAATTAACTCTTAATTTCTGTAACATAACAATGAATTTCGCGTTGAAAAAAATACGTACAAATTGTTTTCAAGAAAATTACATTTTATCTTGTGTGTCTACTAACACGCGATAGAGCGTGATTGGTCGGTTCAATTTCTTTTATTTTAAAGTAGAAACATATCATTCCAACAACAGATTATCATTATTACGATACTTTAGATTTTATAAAACGTAGTCTTTTTATTACAAAATATATTGTAAAATTGTCGTATTTAATTAAAATCTTACTAATAGGCAAGTAAATACCTCTTTCGAGAAACGCATACGAAGTTATAAAGTATAATTCACCACATTAAAATAAAAGTGAACTTATTAGTTGCGAATGTTTCTTTCATCAGTCTACCGATATGTGTACTTGTAAATAATAATAAACATCGTCCACACATGGTCTGAAACTGTGACTGAAATGTCAAAATATACGAATAAAACGTCTTTGTAATTATACGGAACGTACTAATGGCAACCTGTGCATAAAAACTGCCAAGTTGATAATTATATTTTTAAGTATTGCTATATGTGCTGTTTATGCAAATTGTTGGTCAGCATATTGTTGTATTCGGACAATTAAACCAATTAAGCAAAAATTATTAATGGTAAAGGTTTCAAATAATTTGTAGGTATCATATTATTTGAAAATGAATTATTTCATAATTATCGAATAAGTATCTTTGAATCAAGAAATTATTAGATCCACATGTAACTTCTTATACTTTTTTCGATAGCTCCGAAGGATCGGCAATGAAATATAGAAATGTATAACGTGACGTAAGGCCTAATCCATGTTGAGCGAATGATATGCATCTCAGGATCAACACCAGTACTATAAAACCGGAAGACAATAACAGCTTCTACTATTTTACCGAAACATACGATTACAGCTCTAATCATTAGAGCTGCAGTCGTATGTCTTGGTTCCGTTGTTTTAGAATTGTCTTTAGACTCTTTCACAACGTACTCCTTGTTGGCTTATAGTCCGGTATTTTTTTTTGACTTCATATTTTTAATATACGTTCACTACGAGTGGTGGGACTACCGTCAGATCGGGTTGAGGCTACGATTTTCTTTTGTTTTCGAATTCATTCATTTATTCATAAATATAGTAATATTCTATAAATAATTGTTCTATGTTACAGTTATGACACAAAATATTTTGTAAAAACAAATTTTGCCCAGGAGGCCTGGTAGTACCCTCTAGTGAAAATTTCCCGAACAACTGAGCTTCAAAGAGTGTTAACAAGAGTTTAAAGCCAGCTTAGCTTTATAGAGGGCAGACCGTGGCTAGTTTCACATTTCCGTCGCTTTTATAAAAGTCCTAACTAGTACGGGAAAATTCCGCTAGATGGCGTTAGAAAGCTTTGATTTTGCGCAAGCTTTTCTCGTATTTTGTAGCTTACATAAACAACAATATTTTATCTATCATATTTAAATTTAGAACATTTTTAAAAGACAGAAAAAATATAATCGTTAAGCATTTTTTAATAAAGAATATTCTCTTTTTTATTTTGGATATCAGCAACACAAGCTTGCTGGTATAATTATAGCTCTTATTGGTGCTAATACGTCATCGTTCATATTTTTCGTCCGCGTTATGTGGCCAAGGTAAACAATAAAGATTGATCGATGAAATGACGTTATTATCGATACGATAAGCGTAAACACGCTAATTCTTTGAGAGGGAAAAGTTTTTCCCTATATAAACGTAAATTAATCTGCTTTTTTCGAAAATATGATAATATATTCGTATATCTACGCGTACAACTGTACATACCGTCAATCAGCAACAGAAAATGTTTTACCTGTGAACAATGAAAGGAAATTAAATTAAAACTTTAAGAAATACATTACATTACATATTATTATATACATTAACTAGTAATCGCCCGCGACAACGCTCGCGTCTTAAGGCATCGTCGTTTGGTGTTAGGCATAAAACATTTCATCCTTCTCGGATCTGTGGTTTTTTCGTGGACGAACAACAGACAGACCCACAGACAATCACTTCATACTTTTAGTAATGATATTTGGTACAATCGCTTATATATTTATTGTTACGAGAGTAAACCTTAACCTTCAATACGGTGTTATGGCATTTTATTCTATGTCATAATTTATATCACATTATTATTGCATATTATGAATATAGCAGGGGCTATATAATTTACTTTATTATATACAATTATTATTGTTATTAATTTATCAATAATTTGTTAAACTCTAATTAATATTATATATAAACAATTGGACGATAGCGTGGCATTCTAACAAAAGATAGAGAGATTGAAGCATCATTGTAAAACGATAATATTATTTTGGCCATCCCGAACTACTGAAATTACAATATGTAAAAAAATCTTGTTTGAAGGTCTTAGGCGGACGTGGATGGATATAGAGGAATATGGCTGAAAAGAATGTTACTTGTGAGAAAAGATATGCTGCATCGACCTCAAGTAAAATTGGGATAAGGACAGGAGGATGATAGTGGCTCATATGTATACATACATAACAAGTATTATGTACATATTGTTCTCACGAATTTCGAACGTAGTGGTCAGTCTCAAAGATAAGTTATCTATCTATACATTTATATTATAGTACACGAGTATGTACGTTCACTCAAGTGCACTATCTTTAAGCAAATAGTGCTATAGAAATGTAATCATATACGACCTGAGATAGATCTTCGGTTATGAGCGCTCACTGTGGCATGAGAGTTAAACAAACGATTCGAACTCAAAGATACTGATATTTCAATAGAAAACCCTTTTAATTCTTATTCACCCGAATTATTACCAAACCTCGGAATAAATATATTTTTATAATTACATTAATAATTCAATAGATAATTGCTAATTGATAGTATATTTTTTTAAGAATATTATAATACTAATACATTGATAACAATATATTTCATCTTTTTTTTATGCAAAAATTTATATAAATAAATCATTTAACGAACCATACGTAACAAAAACGTTATGGATGATAAAAATATTTACAATGAAAACATCGAGTATTTTGTTTTCATTTATTTATTATTTTAGGTACACGCAGTGAAATAATCAACAAACAGGATACTTGGGTAACTTGGCTGCGGTAGCTTTGTGCAGGTCAACCTGGGTACCAGCCGCTTATCATACATTCTACCGCCAACAAACAATACATATCTATTTATATATTGTTACTTGTCAACTTCCAGACAGGATATACAATATACAGTCATGCATATATAATTGTATTAAACTAACATTAATATATTTTCAAATATTGAAAAAGAGTAATTACTGAGTTTCTTGTATACCTAAGTAAATTCTACTTTCCGAACCGGAATTCCGAGCTTCACTTAAAGTAGTTGTTAAATGACGGATTCAAAAGAGCCTTTTACAGGCTACTTGAATTAAGTATATTTATGATTAGTATTCTTGTTTTCGGGTATGAAGGTTGATTGAGCCAATTCAACTGCATTGGGGATGTAACGTCTACATCTCAAGGTCAGTAGAAAACAGGCGATGTGGTGACATGAAAACAAAGTAAGTAGAGTTCCAAAGTTCTTGTGATATACTAGTAGTCGCTCGCGGTTTCGCTTGCTTTTTAGGGTGTTGTTTATCAGGCAAAAAAGTAGCCAATGCCCTTTGTTGGAGTTCAAGTTTGCTTCATACCAAAATTCATCAAAGTCCAGGGGTTTGTTCGTGAAAGAGCGACAGACAGACAGACTATTTCACGATATGTGTGGCGTTTACGGTTTCGTTTCGCGAATTTCTACAAGTAATTTAAACATACTGTTCGATATTGGGTAGCTTCATTAGCGAGATTCTAGAACCTTTTGCTTCGGTTTATATTAATACTAGTAGTCGATCGCGGATTCGCTTACTACTTAGGGTGTTGGTAGTTATGTGTCAGGCATGAAGTAGTTTATGTCCTTTGTTGGAGTTCAAGTTTGCTTCATACCAAAATTCATCAAAGTTCACGGGTTTGGTTGTGGAAAAGCGACAGACAGACAAACATAGTTACTTTCACATTTACAATATTAATACAGATAAAAAAGCAACCAACTTGGCAGACGATCACTCAAACTGTTCTCACCTCCAATTTCAATAATCACTCAAATCATTAATCACCTGCCCACTAAACAATCCCATAGCCTTGTATCTTCGTTAACATATTATAACGTATGTTAATTTCATAAGAGGGTTACATTTATGTTTCTCTATGTTAAATTTCAATATGTTAAATATGGTTGTATTTCTCATCAAATCAAAGCAAATGAAATTAAAATATTCTATATTTAAGTAGGCTCAAAAAAGCGCTTCAGAATCGTTTAAATTATAGTATACTTATATGATATGTATATTAATAAATTCCATTTTCTCAAATACTTTTCTAAACTGCATATTAGGATTGCAATAAAGCTGTTACAGGTTCTAATACGCATACTTGCGAAACTTTCGCTAAGCTAGTACAACTATTGTACAATAGGTGGCGCGATTACGATTTCGTGTCGCGAACTTCTACATATAATTTAAATACACTGTTCGATACTGGGTAGCTTCATTAGTGAAATTCTAGAACCTTCTGTGTCGGTTTATATAAATACTAGTAGTGGCCCGCGGCTTCGCTCGCGATTTAGGATGTTAATCGCTATGTGTCAGGCAAAAAGTAACCCATGTGCTTCCTTGGAGTTTAAATTTTCTTCATACCAAATTTCATCAAATTCGGTTCAACGGTTTCGTCGTAAAGAAGCTACAAGCAGACAGACAGACAGAGCTACTTTCAAGTTTATAATATTAATAAAGATTAACATTTGATCATAATGTTAAATTACTTATTTAATACGATACATATACAAACATTACTATAGAGGGCGTATACGTACTTTTGTTAATATATATAATGATTTTATTTTCTAAATCATCATCAATCATCTAGACGTAGGTTCTTTAGCATCCCATCGAACCCTCACTCTTTTTATAATGATCAGCGAAGGGGTTACGTCTAGTAAATTAATAAAGTACGCTAAAACTATGCTGTTTCTGGATACATAAAGTTGAAGACTATAAAAACTAGAAACCCTTTAGAATTTGTTTTTGAAACTTTAGCAATATAGATTAGATTTCAAAGAAAGCGAAAGTCATGTCGTAGATTTCTCGGAGCGAATACTATATAATTCTTTGTAGTATCTTACCCTATTAATTTATCGTCGATTGACTCAAAAGACACAACAAACTATAATGGCGTCGGTGCACGATTACTACGCTACCTGTGAAAATATTCTTGGAGACCAAATGTTATTTTTTGCAAAAGTATAATTACGATCTTTACGAAAACTCTATTTCTCAAGATTTGGTACTTATTATTTTCTTTAGGATAAAACGCTAACAACTGAGATAAATATCCAGTTTTCAAAAATTAGCGTCATTTATATATTTTTCTAACATCTAATTTTTTGACTTCTTATTCATTCGAATATATAACATAAGAACATATACATAGTATTGTATAATCCATTCGATTATAAGGGTACCGAGTGGTGATCATATTGGTTCATAAAGGGTATCGTGGAGAGCCCTAGCCGAAAAGAAGAAGAAGGTACCACTGGTTCATTAGTGGGTATTCCGGTGTTCTAAGACGCGTTAGGCGTCCTGGGCACCGGCAAGACTCAGTTACCATCAACTTTATGGAGAAAGATGCGTAACGCCTTTTTCCGGCGAAAGAAAAACATAAGAACGACGCATAGTATTCAAATGAATCTGCATACTTATTTCTGGAATATTAAGTTGAGGAATAACTATAAAATTGCATTACTATATTACTAATTTACTATTAAAAGCGATTCGAATGTAAATTTTGATTTTATCATTATCGGTTTGACTTTGGACAGCCTTTGAAACGGCGACCGTTAATTAAGTGAAATAATCAACAAGCGTTGTTTTCGCACCAAATAAAACTTTGATATGAAACGTTAATTTGTTAATTCATTATATAAATATTTTTGCGTACATTATGGAATAGGATGGAGTGCAGCATATTCTTAATAAAAATCCACAATATAATATGGAAACATGCCGCGCTTTATTACAATTCCACCTGCAGTTTTCTCATGACGCCTGTATAAGACAACTTGCACTAAAAGATGACAGCCATCTTAAACACTTCTATAATTTATTTCTATCCAATTTGTAAATGCAATAAATTGATTCATAAATTTGAAATATTATAGAACATACATAACTTCTAAGTACCCAAGGTTTGTGATGAATTTATTGACGATGTTGGAACTGCTTGATATTTATTCCAGTACCAATGTGGCATGGTAAAATTATATGGACGGTAGTAGTCAGCTATATCATAAAAAATACATAAAATAGTACAATAATTATGGATTAATTTACTATAACCTAATCCGGTTATGTTTCGATTTGAAGAAAGAGAAACAGAGTACAGGCATAAGGGAGAAAACATCTCTTTTTCCCAAGGTTGACAGCGAATTGCTGATGTACGAAATTGATTGATTGATTCATTATTATTACGTACTCCAATGGACATAATAACGAACGATATTGAGCGTGTTAGCCAATAGTTATTTTATGCTCAACAAAAAAATATAATCTGGACTCCCATTGGTCAAATATTACGTCATAGATAGTCAACGACCAATCAGACTCAAGTGAAACTAATAAATTTATTTTTAATGCTTCAGAAACTGAATTTTAATATAACTAAACGAGTGTTATAAAAAGTTTATCAAAACGGTAAAACTAATTAACTTACACGTTATCGAGACTTAAATATAAATATTAAATCAAAAATGGATGATCAAATTAATTCACAAACTAAAGTAACATAATACGTGTTTGTCACCCCCGGGGATGCAGTTGACAGGGTTGGCTTACTGCAAATAAACTGTACGACTAACTTTGAACATCGATGAAGTTTATTTTAGTGCCGATAAAATGAACACATCGAAATAATTCTGTAAGAGACATTTAGTAATATAATTCTGAATATATGAAGATATTATTATGTAAGATATAATTAGTTGCGCAGTAGAACATATATTACGCTAACGTGCATATTTCATAACAATTTTTGTTAATAAATTAGACGAGTTCACAGCATATTTAAATTATTCGCAGTTAGTGCTATTCGAAATAATCGATGTTATCTAGTACTACAAAACTATAAATCGTCTGTGTTAGAACGTCATGCATAAACCACTTGACCGATTTTTATCGATTTACTGAATACGAAAAGAATACCAAGTGGAGTTGCGATTCCGTTCAATATTAAAACTATTCGAAAATATTTGTGGCTTAACAGCACATATAATCAACGACCTTATCATAACTAAATAGTAATAATATTAGAATTACAGTATTTACTACCACTTTTAAGGAGTGGATCGCCGTAAACTTGACTACCATATATATTATATATGTCCATCAATT
Source organism: Vanessa cardui (assembly GCF_905220365.1). Classification (NCBI taxonomy): domain Eukaryota; kingdom Metazoa; phylum Arthropoda; class Insecta; order Lepidoptera; family Nymphalidae; genus Vanessa; species Vanessa cardui. Next base: position 4,357,287 of record NC_061136.1, read on the forward strand.
ATTATTATTATTTACTTGATGGTTGGGCTAACCAGATAGTAAGCCATACAGTGTGTCAAACTGCAGTCTTAAGTATTGTCGTTCTTTACCTAAAGGTTGTTCAAGTTAGTATAACTAAAATTACAAGGAACATACATAACTTCTAAGTACCCAAGGTTTGTGATGAATTTATTGACGATGTTGGAACTGCTTGATATTTATTCCAGTACCAATGTGGCATGGTAAAATTATATGGACGGTAGTAGTCAGCTATATCATAAAAAATACATAAAATAGTACAATAATTATGGATTAATTTACTATAAAATAATAACATATGTTAGTGGTAAATTATATTCTAAGATAAGAGATGAACTTTATACCTCTTCGTACAATAAAATGTAACATCCGTAACTTGATTTATGCTTTAAATGAAAGACCAATTCCTGGTTCACTGCCAAAACAATCCTTATCCGATGACAGTATTGTATTATTAAGCAATACAGTATAAAGTAAAGCCTCACATAGAAAATTGAATGTCATACTTTTATGATAGAAGTATAATTACATAATACAAATTATTCGTAGCATTCATTGTAGTGACATTTTACGTACATAACTGGGTAGGAACCCAGTTTAAAAGCCAGTAATACACATAGCCAATATCGTATATTTAATAAAAGCTAAAATAAGTCATTAGTATACATATAATTTTTTCAAAATCAAGATATGATTTAATCAAACACGATAAGGAGATATCGTAAGTTGTTATTGTTGCCTTTATGTTACAAAGAAATGAAAATTTTTATGAAATATAATATAATTTCTAAAAATATATTTCGTGCATAAAACTACACAAAAATATTTGTTGATATATAAATATTCCTTGTAAATAAATGAGTTAGCAACGTGATGTGATAATACAATCATGTACTTCTACGTTGGCTGAGACTTGTAGTAATATTTCCTTCTTTATCTCATGAATACCCGCCTAGATTAATACCATTTATTATTATTATTTACTTAGCGCTAAGGCTTTGTGCAAGCAAGTCGGTATAGGTACCATACACTCAACGTGTATTCTACCAGCAAACAGTAATACCTAATCCGGTTATGTTTCGATTTGAAGAAAGAGAAACAGAGTACAGGCATAAGGGAGAAAACATCTCTTTTTCCCAAGGTTGACAGCGAATTGCTGATGTACGAAATTGATACTATTTTCCATCAGATGCCCGTCCGCTATTCTATGTCACAAAAAAGCATAAACCTGACAAATATGATATAGAGTTTTCTCATATCCATAAAATAAACAGCAAGCTGAATCAGTATTATGACCGTGTCACCGTTAAGTAACATATAAGGTCCCTTCCTGAAAGCACATAATGTTTTTCCCTACTAAAAGAGGGTACACATTAAATCCGACGTATAGGGTACGACCCTAATCGTACGGGACGCAAGACCCACTTGACCGTTTTAGAACGTAAACAACCGAGTAAGGGGTAGAATTACCTACATCCTACAATATACACCTATTTATTATACTATAAATGTAAAACTATGTACATAAAAATATAAGATACAGTCAATGGGATTTTGAATACGAGTATACTGGTTTTTTGTTGGTGTAATTCGATAGAATCTACATTCAGAATCGGTGGTAGCTTGACATTTATTAAATTTCTACGAAATGACGATTTAAAATATTTGTATGACCTACATTAATTAATTATATTTTGTTACCAAACTATTTCACTGTTAACTGAACAACAAAAAATGGTCACAACGAATATTAAAATTCATTTATAAGGTCTTAGTCAGGTCTTAGTTATTATTGATTGACAGATAGATGCTAGAGTACGTGAATCTCAAAGCTGCACCATGTGTGGAAGTAGTGCTCATTAATATTTGACTTCACTTCTTGTTTATACCTTCTAATAAATAATATGAAGGATTTTAGAAATGTCTAATTGATAAAACTACTCATTCAATATCCATTAAACTTTCACCAGAAGATGGAGCGCGTTTCTGAGAAGGTTTTAGTAAATAAGTAGCAGTATGTATACTGTTTGACCTGCTTTATAGATTAACCTGTGATTGATGAATTTGATGACTTTGTATTTGATGTGGTCAAAGAAGTGACGTCATCTTTCAGACGTAGTAAAAGCAATGGGCATCCATCTTAGATTGTCATGGTGGTAACAAATTTGTAATTGTCAGTTAAAGTTTTACAACGGAAATTTGGTTAATCAATTTCCATCGATTTATTTTAAATGTTTTATTGAATCGTATATTATAAAGCATTAAGTAACCCGGTTACATGTTACGAAACAAATGTATGCGAATGCCGACAAAAAAAATGACTACCAACAAAATTAATTAAAACATCATGCGCCCGAGAAAACAATGACATTTTGTCATTGTATTAAATGCAAATGTTATTCAAAATGGAAGACATTCGCGATGTGTGCCAGTTAGTACAGTGCGCCCTGGAGGAGTTTTGAGGTTGAATTGTACATAATTACTGTCGCTACAAGACAATGCCCTATGGAGTCATATTTTAGATTTGTTTCCCCCGTGACGTAATTAGTGGATTTCACCATTATCTCGTGTTACGTCGCACTTGTCACAATTCAAATGTTATATTTGTATAATTACGTTCGTTAAATAAAGTTTAAAAGGGAACGTTAAAATTACCTAACATGTAAGTTCTAAATGGGACATTCCATTTAGCGTTTAAAAACTTAATTCAGAGCATATTCATTCCATTATTCGAAATTGTCTAACGGAAACAACACATTGCTCTCAATCGAAGACTAATGAAAGAAATCCGTGTAAACAATGTCATGTTCTACTTGACTTAAATGGACTTGTGCTAAGACAATATAAAGGGCATTAGAGACATGCAGAGTCAGATAGAAGGCTATTATGTGTGTACAAACCAGCAGTATTAAATTCTATGGCTACTCCAATTGCGCAACAGTGGGACACGAGACGGTACTTGAGTCTGAAGAGGATAAATATGGAAATGTAACCGAAGCATTGTCGAAACTTTGCTAAGGAGTGGAACATATAACAGCTGACATTGTTCCTGTCACTGTTGAAACTATTATCTTCGTATGTTCACATAGAATTAATTCTAACGGATTGAGCCGAGATGGCCCAGTGGTTATAACGCGTGCATCTTAACCGATTATTTTGGATTTAAACCCAGGTTTGAGACCGGAATGCAAATTTATGTGCTTAATTTGTGTTTATAATTCATCTCGTACTCAGCTGTGAAGGAAAACATCGTGAGGAAACCTGCATGCGTCTAATTTCATGGACAATCTGCCACATGTGTATTCCAACCCGCATTGGAACAGCGTGGTGTAACTTGTTCCAAACCTTCTCCTCGAAGGAAGATGACACCTTAGCCAAGCAGGAGAAAAGTTACGGGCTGTTGTTCTTGTTGTATTAAATTTAATGAAGATTTACTTTCGTTTTGTTAAAACTTTGTAAAATAATATTGTAAAAATCTGCTTGAATATCATAATTTTTCATTTCTATTGTGTAGATGCCACGCTTTGACAATGTCTGATGAAAATGTATTGCAACTATAATAATACATCATTAATAAGCGTGCGAAGAAGTTAATAAATGTTTTTCAATAAGGTATTATCTACCTTCACACAGCGTACTATCTTCACGCCGCGTTGAGTTTAGCAGAGATTGCCTCTCATACAGGGCACAATGCAGCCTTCATTATTTTGTTCTGTACGTACCGACAGACAGCATCAAATAGCTTCTGAATGCAACTGAATACAATAGCGTCCTCTAATACACGGAGTGCTTTTTCAGTAATGGATAGAAAATCAGTCCAATAATTGTGACCACTAAAGTTCTTTTGTTACCAGGATACGGAATTATAAAAATAATTTATTGTAAATAGCCAGTATTTTATTTATTATACATCATAATTTATTTATTTAAAAAATTCTTTCACTCTAACCTTAGCTAATCGTAACAAGCAGAGCTAAGAAGAATTCAAGTTTTTTTCTGTGATACAAGTCCAAATTAACATAATAATATATAAATATTAAGACAACAACAACAATAGCCTGTAAATTTCGCTATTCTGGGCTAAGGCAACCTCTCCCTTTGAGGAGAAAGTTTGGAATATATTCCACTACGCTGTTCCAATGCAGATTGCGGTGGAAAACACATGTGGCAGAATTCCTGTGAAATTAGACACATGCAGGTTTCCTCACGATGTTTTCTTTCACTGCAGAGCACGAGATGACTTATAAATATAAATTAAGCACATGCATATTCAGTGGTGCTTGCCTGGGTTTGAACTCGCAATCATCGGTTAAGAATCACGCGATCTAACCACTGGGTCATCTGGCCATCAATATTAGAATTGACAATAAAAACTTTTGAGAATTTATCCAACACTTCTAACAATGGTATGATAACTTTACCATATTTAGTAAAATGTATTTACTGTTCATATAAAAAAAAAACTACCCTCCGACTAATTTCATTCTTACATTGAACTTACGTGAACACTCAAAAGTACAGAAGTTTTGATAAGATGAAATATTAATAAAAAGAAAACGTGTTATGTCCAGGGCTACTTATTTGTAAGCGGAAAACCTTCGTCATCCTTGTAAGCAAGTTCCGACCGACGGACTTCCGATGTCCTTAGATATCTGTAAAGAATACTCAACTTTATTTAGCGATGAGTTTATTCATACAAACTGCCAAAGTTTTAACTAAGTAGAAGCATTTTTGTCGGCCTTTTGGCAATTTGTTTTTAACGTTATAAAGGCTCATTTATAAAATTGTTAAAAAGTCGCTTCGAAGCGAAATTTCGTCACAATTTCTGAGCGTACTTCGTGTCTTTTCAAGACCTCTTAGTTTTTGCTTTTAGCAGAAAAGACTTTGAGCTAACATTTTAGTATATGACAAAACGTACAACCACATAGTTGCAATGTCAATTTGAGGCATTCAGGTCTAAGATTCAAGGTCATTTAAAGAAATAGACAACTTTTTATATGAATAGAGTAATTATTTTTTTTAATTTCTTATAGTAGAAATCTACCCTGTCGTGGTGACTACATTTAACGCTAAGATAAATTACTATTTTATCCCGAGGCACCTTATTCGTTTTCCAGCTGAGAAAAATAGGGTCGCCCGTGGACATTCTATGCTAAACAAAACAATTCGACACGATGATGGATGAAGTAAGGTCGCTGTAATATTACATCATGCAAAAAAAAACCCACAAGAATAAATTTGAAGCATTTCGTCTGGTATCAATTTAAAATATAATTTTTCGATAGAAATATCTGTAAACCATTTCATTTTATTCTATTTGAAAAATTCGTTATTTTTGATGTTTGAAAAATTGCGAGAACGGATTCGGATATTACCGAATGCAATTTCAGCAAAAAATATTCAGATAACTTCGGATTTTTACTGTTAGTCATAAATGACAAAATGTTTGAGAATTTAAATATATGCTCCAGCTTTTAAATTCTTTTTAAGCATACTCTTTACTAATAAAAATTGATCATTTTAATACAATCAGTGGTAATCCTGTTACACCGCGTGTAACTTTTGCTTAAACAAAATGGTTAATTTAGTTTTAAATTTAAGTGTTCAATAAAAAAAAATACAAAAGCATGACACCAAGATTACTGCGCAAAACTCATAAGAAAATCAAATCCTTTTTAATAAATTTTCGCAGATATTTTAATTGTACGGATTCACACATTGAAATCATTATTCGAAGAAATCATTAATCGATAGAATATTATATCGATAAAAAAACAAATCTATGAAATAACCATACATTTAATGATTATATGTTAATTGCTATTGATATAAAAGTTGTCGCAAAAGATAACTTAATCTTTTAAGCCGATAACCGTGAGAATTAAAACCTAACGTCCCTTGTGTTTGTATTTATGCTAATATGTTCATCTTCTGAATTGGATACAACAAGTGGAATACACGAATAAAGCACAAAAAAGCTTGAAAAATGATCTGTTCGAATAAGATTTATATCGAAGCTTATTAAAATACCAATGTGTATGACCGTAAGGGCTACTTGATCTTAAATGGTTATTATCGGCCATAGAAATAATCGAACAAGTAAGTAACCATTCCTTCCAACACTTTAAACTTAAAACTGGAGCACAAAAATACTGAGAAATGTCGTACCAACCTTCCAATAAAGCTAGACATTCGCTCGCCTTTTATACCGTCGGAATAAAAATAAAATAGTTTATTAAATAGAAACAGATACAATTAAAAATTTACGACGAACTGCGACAGAAACGGACAATTTACTACAATTTCCCTGAGGTGGAATAAATATACAATTTCCCAGAGAATGGAGCAGTAAAATCGTTCTAGATCCAAATTGTGCCATCGAGTCTTGTATAAAAATCGACCTCTCAGTCACGTCTCCGCAATTTCTAGGCATCGTCAAGTTGCGTCCTGACATACACAGACAATGACATCGCTCTAGATTCAATCTTTGATTTTACGCTTCGCATGCATTACATTACTTGAACATCACTTTTTCTCATTGTTACTTGACGAATTTTAGCTTCATGCTTAGCTATTATTAGCATCGTATTAACTTCAAGTAACAGTTCAACTGTAAGCTAATTCATATTCTATCTATACATATAATAAAATTTCAGTGTCTGTTTGTAATATTAAAAGAGCCCTCTTTTACTCAATGCATATGTAAGCACGGTACTTATACCAAAATATTATTTTTACTATTTTTGTGTGTTTGACTGATATAATAAGAAGTAACTAAGGCTACAAAAACAATTCTTTTTTGTTAAATTCAAACGCTTACACAGCTTGTAATAAATGAGGTCATTTGTAAAGCTGTCAATATTGATTAACTTCAAAACTGACCACAAATTCAAAATTGAAGAGGGATCACCATCATACACAATAAATAAATAGAAATTGTAAATTGTGTCGGTTATTGGATATGTGAAATGAAGTTATATATTTACATTTCAAACATTATATATACAGGACAAAGACCACATGACACATAGTCTACATAACAGTATATACGTTTAAGCACATTGAAATATGCGAATAATGTACATAGTTTCCAATTTCAATATTAACGAGTTAGTAAGATATTTTAAATCTGTATATTTGACATTATTATTAAATTTGTTCAAAGAATTGTTACTAAAGACAAGAGGCAGTATAATATTATCAATTAATAAATAAAATATACGTATGTGTTTTTCATCAAGCAGTAAGCCCTAATTTTCGACGTGTTTCTGACATGAGATTTAAATTTATTCATATCCAAAGCTTAACAAGCCTATGAAATCTTACTGAAAGAAACGAGTCCCATTCGTCAGGTGAGATGGTGGTTGATGGTGATGAAGGATACTGAATGCGTCGTGAGAAACTTAGCTCAACGCGACTGATAAAAATGTGATTTAGTGAAGCTCAATATATTATTTGCTTACATAGTGTACTCAAGGAAATAATATATATTTAAACTAAAATACTCACCACTAAACCTTAGACTTGGAACAGGAAGGAAAAACCTTACCCAAAAGTGTATCGTTTACAGGATGTTATTTTTTAATACTAACATAAAAAAAATGGAATTATGTGGTATAAAATAATAAAGTTAAATTTAAAAATAGATTAATAAGGAAACTCCAGAAAATAATTAGGCTTTATATTTATTGAAGCAACTTTATTACCTCATTATAACTTTGACGCTTCGCCATAGCTTATAAGTTGAATGCTATTGGGAAACCAGAAGGAAATGTCATGGACCCGTCAGGGGGAAATTACGTTCTCAATAAATGTATTAAGGACCCTTTACGGTTCGTCTTGTTAGACATTACAGGATTGGCTATTGTGAAACTTGTAGCGAAGGCTATTGTACTGGAGAGAAGTTTTGGAAAAACCCGCTTTTTTGCTGGTCCTTCGTATATTTTTACTGATTTTTATCTGAAAATTTAAGTGCTGTTGTTGAGGTTATTGGAAATTCTAAATAAGATAAAAGGCAATGATACTTGATAATATAACAATAAAACCAAAAAATATATGTATCTATTACTTCATATACTTATATGAAGTGTAGGCACATATATGTTTACCTTGACTTCGAAAAAGGTTACATATTAATTACGCATTGAAAATATTCAAAATATCAAATGAAAAATACGATATAATCTAAAATTTAAATAGTTAAAAAATCATTTCCTTCGAAAAATTAATTAAATACTCAAAAGTAACGTTACTATAAAGCACGATACTCGTAATCAACATTATTTATCGAAGGAAACAAAGTAACGAGAAGTTTATAAAACTGGACCAATAAATAACTTTCAATGACCAAAGGTATGTTTTTCGAAGAAACCACTCCATCATGAAAACCTCTAACAAAACTCGAGCTCGAATGTATTGGGTGTAATAAATATTGAAACAATTTGTTCTTGAAACAAGGGAATGAACGGTTGCGGTGAGGTTACTATCTCGTTTCGTGGAGAGCATTCATTGTTGATCCTATCTTAAGCTCTATTTATTAAGATTAATATATAACTTTAATACGATCTATGTTGTTTATTTATCTTGATATGGTTGTAAGACTCAAGTATATACGTAATCGCAAATGTAGGATTATTATAACGCTCATTATACAGTATGTTCGGTTACGGGCTAGCGATATTCTAGATACTTATAAAACAACTATGTATTAATGTTGTTTACATCTATAAATATGTATCACCTGGAATGTCACCCGTATTAAATATTATTTTTAAGTGTTTAGTGATAAGTCGATGGCGTAACTTTTACAACAATTAAAAAATAATGTATTTTTATATATGAATACACTTATTTACATGGGACCAACCCAACTCCACGCTAAATGGCAGCTATTTTGATTTTTTCAGTGATTTTAGTCTACGTGTGTACAAATTATTAAAAGTTTAGGGTTCTCTGCGATAAAAATAGTGATCACACATTGTATACATTTATATTTGAAATACGAAGTACAAATTTTTATTATTAAAAAATTCATTTAGTGTCGAAATTTAATACAATAATTCCAATCTATAAATCGAACGAATTCCAAAACGATGAAATATTCTGAATAACAACAACAATATCATTATCGAATCAAAACTTCACAATGAATGTAATTTCATACCATTTTGATTATTAGTTTCCGTTTACATTGAAAGTATATTTACAGTACTGGCACTGACACTGCATTTTTTTTTATTGAATTTAAGAAATCAAATGCATTGTCACCTTAAATCTCATCTCACATCACCAGCTATTGTAACAAAAAATACCGTGGTACCGAGATTATAACGTGTATAGCTTGTCATGTTATAGACTTCCGGTTTTGGAAGTTTATCTGTTACTGGGCGGATGTCAACAGAGGATACGTAGCAATAGTGGTTACCATTTGTAGTTTTAGTATTCTATAAATTGGACACCAATGATAGTAAAATTGTCAACCAGCTATATAACCTGTACATGTCCTATATGTTTTTAGTCTAGAATAAGTTTATTAGTGGGAAGAATTAATAGAAAGTGCCCCGTGATAGATTTATGTTGCTAACATAATATTCCCCTTTCATACTTTAATTAAAATTATAATAAAGAAATAAAAATAAAATTGAATGTACAATTATTTAATAACTATTCATTGTTGCGAATAAATCAAATTGCCTTAATGCTCAAATAATTCCTCGAAAATGCTCGGTAGATTCCTATCTAAATATAATTTCTGTGAGCGAGATATAATTGGGATAAAATTACAATTATATTTCACTGTTATACGAATTTATAATAATCTTAAAGCATATAATATAATAGCCCAGAGTATAGAAATTAGAATTTATTTATATCTTAGTGTGCGTCTTGACTGACATGTAACTAATACTCGAAATGGTTAAACAATCGCTTTATGCTAAAAGACATGCATATTATACATATATGTATGTATATATACAAATATACCAAAGTAAAAATTTTTATCTGTCTGCTTATTCAGGCTAATCTTTGGTACGTATGGACTGATTTTGACGGTACTTTCTCTGACAGATAGCTGATCTAATTTGGAGTCACTTAGGTTACAACAATAACTATTTTGTTAAATTTAAACGCGCTCGAAGTCGCGGACAGATTAATAAAAATATTATATACATAGCTATAAAAATAATATACAAAAGCAAGACTTGTAAGATTATAGCTTGTTTGTTCTCAGCTTAACACATGGCTATACGCCAACTTGCTATGGACCAGCGATGCGTATAAAGCCTCTATATACCATACATACAACATGCATTGTATATTAAGTCCATCGACGGTAACTTTACATGCTATCAAATTCTAAATTAGCAAACTTATAACACAAAAATTATTCACGTTATAAAGTAAAAGATTTAATATTTAACGAATAACGTTCAAGTTTAGTGTGAAAGTTTGTTTGAAGTTTAATTATTTCCCAGAAAATTGGTCGGGAGCAAGCTTTAATTATATCCTATACACGAAGGCATCATAATCCAGTTTGAAAAATTGTCAGACTCGTAAACTTGTCCACGGCATGTCATTTTATAAAATTTGAATTATTTATTGTGTTGAATCTACAAAATACTTTGAAAATAAATCTTTAACTTTGTTAAAATTAAACGAACGTAAGTACACTGGCTTACTTGTCTTACTAGCAGTATTTTATTTAAAACAAAGTAGGTATTGCTGTTTGTCGCTGGAATGATTGATCACTGAGCAGTACTCAGAACAGCTTTCACAAAGCCGTTCAAGTCCAGTTCGTTTCACTAGTCGAAATTTTTGACCTAAAAACACCGTGTTATAAAATTAGTTGACCTATTTGTTGAAGTACGCATACCAATTTTTTTAAATATGCATTGAGTTTTCACTCACGCAAATTTCCTTTCATTCCCTTGAAGCTGAATTAAAACATGTTTCGTTATTGAGTATATCTCAGATCAAAGAATGTAAATTAATTAAAATTACAACAGTTTTGACGCGTGAGGATCGGCGATGAGGCGTTGGTAACGTTTCAGTGAACTCATCCAATATTACAGCAATTAATCCGATTAAATAATTAATTAGTGTATATCAAGCACGAAAAGCCGTTGGCCCTAAACCCGATCTCTCTGAAATCGTGTTGGATTGTATTTCGAAGCGTTAGGGAATGCGGTATGAACCTGTGTTTATGCACTCGGTAGCACATTATAATATCACGTGCATTCTGGCGTCACGTGTCAGAGTTGAGAATAGCCTTGGCCGTGATCGATTAGAACGAGATTATATTATAAATAACCTATGGTTATAGCAAAGCAACCTTAAACTCCGAGAAAAGACAAACTATATTTTATACCCAACATCTGACGATCAACCTTTAAACATGAGCGTATTAAATATTTTTAGTCAATAAGGACCTTATTTATCGCCGTTGTGTAGCTGATGATTAGTTAAAACAAACGAATATCTAAACAATAATAATCGAAAGAGAATAATTTAAGTAATAACTACGACACGCCACTTCGAGGTTCCGGGTTCGACTCCCGGCCGAAAAAGTTCATTCGTTTTCTATGTAGTATAATTGTTTGTGGTACCGTAGTTGCCTGGCCTGATTTTCCATAATACAAGTACTTAGGTACTTAAATTGGGATCAGAGTAATATATGTGACATTGTCGAATATTTATAATTTATTTATTATTTAATGTTTAAAACGTAAGGTCTTTAGTTTTCTGACAAGTAATACCCTCAATAAAATTACCTATAAACAGATATGAATAACCCGATTACATATAACGATGTAATCAAATTTCTATATATACAATACATCATTCAGTGACCTACATGTACATCGGGATTAGTATCTGGACAACCGAGCAAATTCAATAGCACCTTAAATTATTGTTCGTGTACGTTGGCACCGCACTGTGTCTCTCCGACGCATAACACAATACAACGAAGGACGCCCATGCAATATTCGAGGCCATGAAATAAATCGGTTATTCGATATACTGAATTTAGATACACCCTGAGGATGCCAAAGAATAACTACTATTATCTCCTCTCCCAAGAAGCGAATAAGAGACGTTTACGTACAAAATGGTTTCACGAAAAAGCCGCCTCCATACTCGTTCTTAAGTATATTGAAAAGGATGGCCAACGGAGGACTTTGGGGTATACTTTCAGTATTACTAAGATTTTCTTGACAATACGAAGATACATCAAATAATATAATGTAATAAATTCATTAGGTAACGGTAGTTGTAAATTTATACATTTAAATAGGTACATTATATCAATCAATACTAGATTTAAATGGAAGGTATAAATATCTGATATCTGCAATTTAGGTCTTTGATGTTTGGATGAGACTTATATTAGTATAAGAGTCGAGATGGCCCAGTGGTTAGAACGGGTGCATCTTAACCGATGATTGCGGGTTCAAACCCAGGTGAACACCGCTGATTCAAGTGCTTAATTTGTCTTTATAATTCGTCTCGTCTTCGTCTGAGCGGTGAAGGAAAACGAATCGATGAAGTTTCATTTTCTGAACGAACGTTATATTTGCCTGGCGATAAGACAACTAAGGGCTGTTATTTCGATTAATTACTGGTGGCCATAACGGCTGTTAAATTGATCGTGCTAAATAAGACCAGTGACGCGGAAAACAAATCGCAATATATATAAAATAATAGTGACCTGCCCCGGCTTCTATACTGATACTAAATAAACTGAACGTTGTTTAAAATGTCAATATATACAGTCATAGTGTTGTGCCATAGACAATACAAACCGTTACTTTGACATAATTTGTAGGTATAGAAACTTCTAAAATTATCAGATTTTCTTTACTAAATTGTCCATGTATTATATACAAAAACCGCGTCAAAATGCTTTTCGTAATTTTAAAGATTTTATCATACATAGGGACAGACAGCGTTAAGCGAATATGTTTTAAACTATGTTATAATAATGACTAGCGAACCGCCTCGGGTTCGCTCGGGTGCAATCCTGGTAATAAATATACTACATAATTTGTTTATATATATCATTACATAACAAACTACTAAAATGATCAGTATTTCTTTACTATATTATCCATGTATTGTATACAAAAACCATCCATTCAAATCACTCTATCTATTAAGAAAAATCGCATCAAAATGCAGTGCGTAGTTTTAAAGATCTAAGCATACATAGGGATAGACAGTGGTAAGCTACTTTGATTTATATTATATAATGATAATGATAAGCGTTATCTAAATAGAATTCGGGAAAAGCGTGTTGCATTTAATACTCGTAGCGATTAGAACGGTACCATTACACCGTGAAGTGCAACAAACGTACCATTTGCTTATCTGCGTTCACGAAATGCTTTCCCGTGTTTACGACACGCCCGTGTGCAATATTTTCAGGTACACATAAATAGCCATATTTTAAAAAGTACTTCTCGTGGACCGCGCTCTGCGACTGTACTTGTATTTTATAGTAGGGTCTATTTCGAAGATACATTGGGGATTGAAAAGCTTTTATCGGTGTTAAAATGTTCGTGAATGTAACACAAAGAAATTTCTTTGTAGGTAAACGTTAAATTAAAAAAAAACTATTATTACCAATTTAATAGAGTTTTTTATTCTTTTATACATTCTTTAATATAGCTTCGTAAGCTTTTGCGTTCTAAAAAAATTAATTTTATTAAAACTTATCAAAGGTTTTGTTTTCAATTTACATAACATATTTTTAGTATTGATTCGTTATATTTTTATTATATACTAGCTGTGCGGGCGACCTTGTACGCCTGCGGATATAAGAAAAATATTGTAGCCTAAGTTACTTCTATTATATCAGTTATCTGCCAATGAAAGGTCCCGTCAAAATCGGTCTTGCCGTTCCCGGGATTAGCCGAAACAAACAGACGGACAGAAAAAAGGTATTTTGAAAAGGACATTTTGATATGTACTTATATGCATTGAGTAAAAAATTTTAATATTACAAACAGACACTCTAATTTTATTATACGATATGCGTTTTCGTTATAACCATTGTATAAACAAATTATGTACCTATGTAACATTCTGTTCGAGTTGGTATCTATCATCTCTACCGTTAAGCATCAATTCTGTTCATTAGTGAATCCCATGATAAAAGGAATGGCTAATAATCCTTATAGTGTCAATGTATTTTAGCGGTGGCGTTCAATATCAACGAGTTACCTATTTACACGTTTATGTTGTCATCATTAACATCGTATAAAAAAGGCCCTTACTGCTGTCTGTCCATATATGTGCTTAGATCGTTAAAATACGCAACAGATTTTGATGCGGTTTCTTTTTCATAAATAGAGTGTTTCGAGAGGAAGGTTTTTGTATATAATACATGACCAATATAGTAAACAAACATTGATAATTTTATAAATGTCTAATATATCGTAAATAAACAAATTCTGTAGAATATTTAGTATCAGTACTGCAACCGGGCGGGTAGCTAGTGTAAATAATACAGTAATATTATAATCAACTTAACTTCTTGATGTGTATGCTTGGCGTGAAATTAACTAATTAACATACGACGCGTAGTGTCAAATCTCGATTGCATTTGCATTTTGAGCTTTGACACTCTTGAGTGTTCGGTGATGCTAGAAATACAAATTGGAAATAAAATATTCGTAGATAAATAAAAATATACTTTGTTGAAGGCTTTTATAAGCACTTTCGAATCGTCTTTTAACAACTATTTTAAGTGAAGCTACCACCGGTTCTGAAAGTAGATTCCAACGAGAAAAACCGGCAAGAAACTTAATAGTTAATAACTAACTCTGTAGAAGACTCGTTAACTAGTGGTATATTACTTAATTTATATATTTATAAGTATATATACGACCTCGTCCTTTTTATTATGAATAGAATCTTGAATGTAAGACAAATTATTTATTCATATTTTTTTTTAAAGATAACCTTTCATTTATTTAATGGGCAAAGTTAAAAATATCTTCCAAAGTTAATTTTAGAACTGAAGCCTATTAGGAATGTTGTATTGACTTTGCGAAGTAGGAAACTTGATATTACAAGTTTATCTTTACATTTCGTGTTCATACAAAATTTGTCTTTGAGTAAATATTATTGTTAATATATATTATCATTAATCATAATTAGCCCGTCTATGAGGTAAGAAAACAAGAATATCTAGGTCAGGTCAAATTTAATACATAAAATAAATATCGATGTACTTTCAATTATATACCTACTAATCATTACAAACCCAATGGAGCGTCGTTATTGGTTATGAAAGAGGCTTTTTTTTGCTGTGATAGTCATATTCTGCCATTTTATTTTTGTTGCTTATAAATCTTTAAAAAATAAGTCTACCAAAAGTACCTAAGGTCAATGTACTTTTAATGAAAAGAAAATCTTTAATAGGATTATAATCTTGAAAAAAAGTAGCCTATAGACAATAAGGCTGTGAGAAAAATTAAACATTCCTTACAAAGCCAATGCACCAACAATCTTGGGAACTAAGATGTTATGAGCCTGCAGTTACACTGGCTCACTCACCCTTCAAACCGGAACACCTCAATAGTAACTATTATTATTTAGCGGTAGAATATCTGATGAGTGGGTGGTACCTACCCAGACGGGCTTGCACACGGCCCTATCACCAAGCCAATCTATGAGATCTATAGGAAGCAATGCATTAAGGAAAACCATAAAAGGTGAGGAATGAAGTTGGTGTATACATATTAAAACAATATTTCCCAAAAATCGTATCACACCGTTGACCAAGATAACACAGTATATACGTTAGCTAAAGGATATCTTTCTGCACCAAGCGCCAAGCGTATATTGGGCACACTAAGCGAACACGTACACCAGTAAAAGGGGTCAAAGAAACCATACAAGCGGTTAAACATATTCAAACAGCCAAATCCACAGTAGCTGCATACCTATTAAAGTTGAGACCAAACTACGGGATACAGTTTCATGATCTCGACGAACAAAAATTGCTAACGGCGTTTAGTTAAAAAAAAAAAATTTAATTTGTCAACATCGCGAAACCTGGTACGTACTGGTCAGCTGATGAGAAATGGTGATAACTGCCCATTGACTTTGGCGCTGTAAGAACTGCATTAGAATTCCTAACTTTACCACTGCGCTGGTAGAATCTTGGAAACGACGATGATAGGCCCTCTGCCTGCAGTAGTAATAGACGAAGGTAAGTCGTGTAATAAAACTCGCCGTAAGCTCCTTATAAGCTAATGACCACAACTTGTGTAGCACGGTTCAAACGAAGGACAATCATTAAAAAGAATGTCGTAACTGAAAAAAAAAATGTTCTAATATAATCACTAATAGATGGCGCTGCTAGAAATCATCTTAAATACCGCTGGCTGGCTTATTGTTATATATAGACAAGACAACCTTCGGGTTTGACTAGAAATAATATATTCAAATATAATAACATATGTAGCTGTTACTGTAGACGTGCAGTTTTATTAAAATACTCTTTTATTCAAAAGTTACAACGTAATTTGAATTCCGCAGAAAAAGTAAAATTCTTCATCAAAAATAATTAAACATTTTATTTTAGTTTCAAGTAGATTAATACATCAAGAAGAAGTACTTGCCATGTACTAAATTTGCGTTTATAATCTAGTGCCAGCTGTGAATGAAACATCGCGAGGAACCTGCATGTGACGGATGATTTTCTACCACATTTATTTTGCATGAAAAAAAGGTCTCAACTAAACAGTATTTATATTATTTTTTTTTTTACTTACCGAGAATCGAGTGTGTTCCAAAATTAAACAATAGCTACAATTAAAAATCATAATATACGCTCAGTTAATACACAATACAATAATCGATTAGAGATGGAAGATATTTGATTCGAATAAATTGTATGATAAAACCTATTTGGTGGTTTAATTCGGTGATCGGTGGTGTCCGCTTACCATCAGGTGACCCATCGTCATATCTACATATATCATAGCATAAATAAAAAAAGAATGGTTCAGTTAATTATGCAATAATAAAATTAGTGTTAAAGAAGCGATCGATCGACCTTAACAGTGACATTTGCATCAGAACAGGTCATCATCTATACTTGTATCTGGCCTATGAATATTAATAGATTTAGTTCACTTATCTCTCATACTCGATAGCGATATATCGGCCCTCGACCGAGAATTAAATCGACTTTTTGTATGAAGCTTGTTACAGGGCAGTTATGGCCGGTTTGAACTGGATTAGTGAAGTTGAGTACATAATATTTAATAAATTTTATTAATAGGAGTGGGACGCGAAACTTCGCGTTTATTCGAAACATTTCAGAAATTTTCCAACCTATGATAGGTTTTGTTATGATTTAATGTCATTGTAATCTGACAACGTCTGTTCACACGTTTCACATTTTTTTTTAGATACAATGCACTCTACCCGGTCAGTAACTTTTTTCCGCTCTCTAAAATTAATTATTTATTGTAACAATTTAGTGTTAATTGCAATAAATAATTAAGAATACTCTCAAATTTTTCACACACCTACGGCTGGAGCTTGAACCATAACCGTTTTTACGTGCAGTTTTTATCCCATAATCACTGGGACAAAAATCGCTTTCGCTATATGTATAAAAATGTATAATTATTAGTAAAACACAAGATGGATTGAAAAAAATAATAATTCAGTAATATCTGGTTTAAATTGAGTATGTGATGAAATCATTTGACAAAACCAGATTGAGTGTAGCCAGTAGTAGCCAGTACCAGTAGTTTCGAGGTACGGGAGTTTGAATATGAATACTCGTTTTCCAAGCCGAGCCGCTTTGAGATTATGCTGACATAAAAACTCGAATACTTTTATTTTCCCGCCCTGGATTTGGAATCCAAAGATTTACAAGTATATAACCTAGCCACTAGACCAATGAGTCCATTTAGAGATTTATATTATTAATGACAGTCGTAGTAGCTTATATATTTAATTCAACATTGAAACATGATGATTCCAAAGAGTTTTTATATGTTTAATTGGATGTGAAATATTTGGATTTTATTCGTCTGATTGAATTTAATTATCAACGATTTTCACAAAATATGAATGTAACACATTTTAATTTCTGTTTCATATTCAAATTTTATAATATTTTATTCACTAAAGTTACTTAATATCAAGACTTTTGTCACTTTTATGTTTTTGAGTCACAATTTTATAAATCACAAGTTGCTGCGTTCGTGGCTTTCTTCTTGTGGGCGTTGTATACTTGGAGATGAGGTTATTTCGCTACCCTCGAGAATCTCATTACTTTCTGGTATAAAAATGTCCAACTCGTACATGTTAATGCAAAATATAATGGTATAATATGCAAAGATTCTGTAATAAAAAGTTTTGTTGGTCCGCAGATAGTAAGATATTTTAATAAGAGTCGACAATTTAACATAATTATTATTATATTCCAACAAATATTTCTGTAAAGATATCGATGCAAATACAACACAAATCAAGAACAAAACTGTGTTATTTAAAGTCAAATGATAACTGTGTTTCATCATTTTAAAATATGCTTTTTTAAATTTATGCTCACGTGAAAATTTACTTCCACGTAACTAATTTATTCATACAAATTTATTTGTTGCATTAAAGACCTTCGTAGTCGAGTAGTGTGTACACTGGTTTTGATGGGTACGCCATTTCGAGGTCCCGGGTTCGATTCCCGGCCGAGTCTATGTAGAAAAATAAATTTGTTTTCTATGTTGTCTTGGGTCTGGGTTTTTGTGGTGCCGTCGTTGCTTCTGATTTTCCATGACACAAGTGCTTAAGCTACTTACATTGGGATCACAGTAATGTATGTGATGTTGTCCAATATTTATATTATATTTGTAGCTAAATAATGTTTGCATCATGAAATTAACGAAACAAAATAACTAGGTACACTTGTGGTGTATAGCTTTGTGAAAATCGTGTGGGTGGGTAAAATCCACTTAACATTTATTCAACCGCAAAACTAGTTAGTTTCGCTTTAAAGAGTGAGTGAGACACTGTTTCTAGATTACGTGAATAATCCTTAAAGTATCATACAGTTCACAATCTAGGTGGAAAGGTTACCGCTGACCATTAGGAAACCCATTTTACGGTCGGGTTTCAATATATGTCAATGTAGGTTCTACATTACTTTTAAATAATAAGGCATTTCATTTTCAATCAACTTAATAGTGTAATTAATATTTATAATAAAATCCTGATATGATACAAAAGTTAGCAATTAATATTCGTCATCGTAGAACAATTTATCAAGTCTTGAAACAAATTGGCATTAGAAGTTATTTCTGTAGCAAAGGAAGTCGGGATAAAAAAAAACAAAAGCACTGAATAGCGAGGAGCGAAACGAAAAGAAAGATTTTCAGTTTCTAAGAACTTGAGAAAATTATAATGAGGCTGTGGAAATATAACAAGTACTGATTTATTTATGATCATTAAAGATAGTACATATTAATATAATAATAGCTAGAAGCAGAGAATACTTCGTGTTGTAAATAAATGGTAGAACAAATAATTTCTTTGAATATTTCAAAATTTTCGATAAATTACTATTGACGAAAAATGTACAAGATTCAAATATTCCTTGAAATGTCAAAAAAGTCATTTTTTAGCTTTCATTTACACACACAATTATGACTAAACGAATGATCCTGGTTATTATTATTATTATTAAAAAATAGGTATAAAACCTATTTTTTTAATAATCTGAAAGTCTCGTGTATCAGTTTTTTTTTTTAATTGAAAATATTGAATCAAAATTCGTATTACATCTTAAAACTATGGTGTATTTGAATCTCTCGTTTTTACTAATATTAACAAAGCGAAAGAATGTATTAATAGACATATGTTAATTAATCACGTTTGAACAGCTGACCGGATCTGAATGAAATTTGGAACAGAGATAGAAGATACTTTTAAATAGCACATACACTAAGTTTTATCCGTGCATCTCTCTCCCTCCTTCTCACACACAGGTGAAGTCGCAGCGAAAAGCATTTTCTATACGAACAGAACTACATTTAAGTATGACGCTGTGTTTATTGCATACCATGTACAGAAGATAAAATTTCCTTTCTATTATATACGACAGGATGTGAAATAACGTAATTCCATACTTTATACGTAGCCGATATAAAAATGTAAATAGTATTTGCACGAAAATAAATATCAAAGAAGGGAATATTCCCTATCAGTGACTCCGGAGCACGTATCGTATACACATCACGAGCTTCAGTGATATCAGCAAATAAATTCACTATGGGAGAGACCTCTGTATTATTTGAAATATTTGCTATTAAGCATATAATATCTGGTCCAATACGGCCAGTATTTGATTTGAAATTCGAATACAAATGCTGAATTTCGGATCGTTGCTTAAAAATTTGGTATTTTTAAGCAATATTAAATGATCATTTAAATAAAACTAGTTATAACGGATTTGAATCGCGTATATTAATTATTTTTAACGTCCCGATGTTTCGAGCACTTTACAGCGTTCGTTATAACTAGTTTTATTTAAATATGTAATAATCGCGAAAATTTAAGGCAACATTAAATGATCATCTCACACATCAATCTCATACGTTTAACCTTTATAAAAATGTTAGATTAAAATACGATTATAAATATTAAATAAATATTGGACAACATCACATACATTACTCTGCTCCCAATGTAAGTAGCTAAAGCAATTGTGTTATGGAAAGTCAGAAGTAACGACGGTAACACTAACCAGACCCAAGACAACATAGAACTATAAATCTAAAAAAGAAAATTAAATAACTTTTTCTACATCAACTCGGCCGGGTATCGAGTGGCGGAGGTATAAAAACCGGTGTACACACTACTCGACCACGGAGGTTGTCAAATGTTTTTACAACTTAGACAAACATAAAATAATTCTACCTCTAATTCAAAACATCTTTAACAAAACTAAATAAAGCCAAGTAAGCAAGGCGAACATGTCATATCTCTAATGAAAGACTAACCTGTACCTTTGATCGGAACGTTCTCCGAAATTCCGACTTTAGCAGAACCAATAAACGTCCTAGTTGACTGAACGCAAACACCGTGAGGCACCCAACACGAATTGAATAAGTTCTGTTACATGTTGATCCAAGACAATGAGATATCCACTTGATAAATGAAGAATCCAAACTTCTTCAAACCGAATGTAATGTCAACGAATTTAAAAACAATAACCATCTTATCAATAGAATTTTTTTGTATACAAATTGTGTCCGAATTCTTGCGGATAACGTACTAAGTCACGAAATAAAACGTAGATAGATAGATAGATAGATAGATAAACTTCTTCTAAACACGTAAAGTTGACAATAAGTAAAAGAAATTTACAAGAGAAAGCATTAGTATGCAAAGGCGGTCTTTTCACTATTAGTGATCTCTTACAGACAACCTCAGGAGTAAAAAGCTATTATATTAGTAATAAGTTAATTGCATAGAACGTATTTGATATACGATAAGATTTTTACAAATTTTACATTAAATAAGTTAAACACATTCTTCATAATTATAATTAATAAAATTATTTTTATTGTATTGCGCTGTCTGGGGACCAAGGTATGCATTAGATACTTCTAAAGGGTAAACTTAGGTAAAAAGCGTCCAATCGAAAAGCGATGGATTCGTTGTCGTTTTCAATTTTTTATTACAACATATGCAAAGCGAATGAAACAGCAACTAAAATAAAGACACACGCAAATTAACAGTCAAGTGACTTCACTTGGTGGTAAGGCTTTGTGCAAGTCCGCCTGGGTGGATACCACCCAGACCGGCTTGCATAAAGCCATTCTATCGCCAAGCAGCAATACTTTGTGTTGTCGTGTTCAAGTTTGAGGGGCGAGCGGAGCCAGTATAACTATGTATAGACACAAGGAACTTAATAATGTTTCAAAGGTAACTCTAGTAGGTACTTATAAATTAGCTACCTAATTGTAAAAAAATTAAAACGATAAAATCCCATTGATTAAGACTTAGTCAAATAAATCTAAATACGTTTATATGTATTCCATCCCCATTTTACTAAAAAGCGCAATTACGATCCTATTCATACATACTATTCATACGTAGAATATAGTACCAAACATATATATGTACGTAGTATAATTAATTAATGTCACTCACGCTTTCAAACAGCTCTTGACTATTTATCTATGTTCTAAAACTCAAAATACAAATACCACCCAGACCATTACAAACACCCGTATGGCATGAGCAAATAAAGGTTATAACTTTAACAGATCAAAGGAACAAAAAGTTCAATTAGAGATAAAAGGAAATTAATTATTTAAAAGCGTAGATATAAAAAGATTAATTTAGAATTATCAAAATATTCTGTCAAGTAGGCTCTCAAAGGCACTGTTGATTTAAATTTAAAGCTACCACCGATTTAGAACTGGCTGGTTTTTTTATTCTTAAAAATTTATAAATACTATGACTTCTACGCTTTTTTATCTTTAATATAATCTTGTATTGAGTAAAGATGTCTTATATTCTTTTAATATGAGCTTTCAATTTTTAATAGCTCAAAATGAACATAACTTAATTATCTTGTAACATTTAATAATTATTGCTTGTAAATTTTAATTCATAAATTTAATAAAATTTTCATTTTTTGCCACTTAATTAATTTAAAGCGTTGTTAATTTATTTTAAATCTTTTATTAAATACAAACACTGTTTTTATATCCAGCGTGCATCACAATCGAAATTTGGGGATACCACTATATTTAAATTATTCTAGATAAAGTTCAACCTCATCGCTAAAGGAGTCAAATATTTTATTTAATGTACATGTATAATTTGTATAATTCGTTGGTTGGTTACATAAACCACAAACGCATAGCCGTAACCATCGCGGTGGTTATTGGTCAACCGCTGGTTTTATTGACTACCGTGTTATATTGTGTTTAGGATGCTTCAACACAACATATTATATTTGAATAATTATTAACTATTGTTACCAATATTATTAATAAATTCATGTAATGTATCAAAACCTGCTTTGCCTGATGTGATAGATGTCAAATTGCATAGATTAAAGTCAACTTATTCACAGGTTTGGCAATGCTAGTCTATTTATTGATTTTTTTTTTTTTATAAGATTAATGTTTTACATATAAAAACAATAAATCTATTACTGAGAAAATACATTTTGGTAATCTTAAAATCGCACTCATATAACACATTAAATTTATTATTTAAATAAATTATCTTTATTTTGTTATAGATCAGTTTGCAAATAAAATACTGTTATTATTATACTTTGTTATAACCGTTCTTATAATAAAATGTTTAAATCAATTTCTTAAAAATAGAAAAGAATAAAACATCATTAAACGTAATTACACTACAAAAAGTACCTAGACCGCGTTAGAAATTCATTGATATCTATAAATAGAAACAATAACGAATAACGTATGCGTTTGTGTAACGTTTCTAAATATGTGACGTTGAGTTATCCGTAAAATTCACTCTTCGGATGTTTGACCTCGTAACGCATCTTGATCTAGAATGACACTCAAGCGTTTTGGTTTTTCGTTTTCACGCCTGCAGCTAATGAGAAAAAAAAAAGTCCTTTCAGTATTTGCTTTCACACGCTCCAATCTTGTTGGGGAAAGAATACTGAATTCACTTTGGCATGGGTTATCTTAGACAGCTATATAACTTTTGATCATGTATCGCAAGCTGATGGTGAATTCGTATGAGCCCGATTTTTTCCGATCATGGGTTATTCCACTGTCAGACATCAATACTTCGTACTGCTATGTTCGTTGTTATTAGTGTTACTTAATTTGATATTATTTTTGCTATATATAATATAAGAAAAAATAGAACAACAAAATTCATAATAATCACAGAAAGACACATACATGCAAGTCATTTGGTTATTTGATGAATAATAATTAAATGACACTGAGTATTAAAAAGGCATTTACAATTCTATAACTTAGCATATTTTTTTAGGTACACAATTGAATATCATTAGATTATATGTACAACAGTATGCCATCTTGAGTTCGTGAACTGATAATAATAGTGGCCGAAATGGAACGAAAAAATGTTCGATCATAAAGCACTCTCTGCTTCTCGTCATGTCGCGTGCTAAAATACACAAATAATAAAAAAGTGTGCAAAGTCGGTTGTAACGCTTGTATCGACCTCACACTTACGACCATTCGTAAATGAAATTTGTTAAAAGTAAATATTTATATAATGATAGTATTTAATATATTTTTGTGGTCGTGTTAACAATGACTACACTGGCTAAAACAATGTAAAATAACAAAAGTAAAGTTCACAATTTCTTAAAGAAGAACAAAGTAATCATATAAAGAGAACACTTAAAAATAAATTATACAAACTATGTAGTACAGAATTATTATTTTTCAGAGTAATGTATGTGATGTTGTCTCATATTTATTTATTTATTTATTTTATATGAGACAACATCACATACATTACTCTGATCCCAATGTAAATAGTTGAAAAACTTGTGTTATGGAAAATCAGAAGTAAGTACGGTACCACAAAGATCCAGACACAAGACAACATAGAAAACTAATGATAATCTACATTGACTCGGTCGGGAATCGAACCCGGGACCTCGGAGTGGCGTACCCATGAAAACCGGTGTACACACCACTCGACCAAGGAGGTCGTCAAATTATTTAGCATAAAGAAAGATGCATCAACTATTATTTATTTCCCCATTAAGAGTTTTTTCATAGATTCAATAGATGTGACATTAGTTTGACATTATTTTGATACTCATCATAAACTAACACAACTAACATTAAAACACTTCTGTATCCTAACTAAAACCATAGGCAATAAAAAGAAAAGTCAATAACATAAAACAAACTTTTCCACTAACAATAGCGATAAGGAAGATCATCATTTCAAATCCCTTTGCCCCCAAATTAGTGACCTTGTACTGGACCACGGCGTATAATTGAAGTGACCTAATTATATATAATTTTAGATGAAAGCCTCTTCGCTCCCGCTCTTCAACAAAACAGGGGAAACTGTCCGAGTAATTACTTAAGGTTATAATCCGTCAGTAAGCCACTAATCTGTGAAGCTGCAAATGATTTTGTTAATTATAGATAAGTTTTAAGGAGATGTTTTATTTGTAAGAGGCGAGATGGCCTAGTGGTTGGAACGCGTACATCTTAACCGATGATTGCGGGTTCAAACACAGGAAAGCACCACTAAAAATTCATGTGCTAAATTTGTGTTATAAACACAATTTTAGTTAATTTCTGTACCGACAACTACAGCTGTGACTTCAGGAGGTACGGCAGCATTAAAATGCTTTTCATGCTCTGCATTCAATGGCGTTTTATCTGCATTGATAATGACTTGGAATCATTTGTTATTTCACCTTCTAGAGCAGTTTTAAAATCTTCATCTAAACATTTATTTTCATAAAGCATAATCCTAAATTTAGCGATGATTTCTCGATTAGTTGTGGTACAGAACATGCATCGAAGATCAATCTTTTTTTAGGTTGCCCATGGAATAAATATCCAGAAATTGGATTTTATTTAGATACTGGAAGAAGTGAACCAATCATATGATACACTTTAAACTTAGCCGCGAAATAATTTTACTGTACAATATTTGTTGCTCCAGATGTCATTTCAAAGCAAGAATTGTAATTTCTAATATGCTGAAGGAAATATATAAATGGCCCAGTGCTTAGAACGCGTGCGTCTCAACCGATGATTGCGGGTTCAAACCCAGGTAAGCACCGCTGTTTTATGTGCTTAATTAGTATTTATAATTTATCACGAGCTCAGCGGTGAAGGAAAACATCGTGAGGAAACCTGCATGTGGTAAATTTGATAGAAATTCTGCCATACGTGTATTCCACCAACGCGGATAGGAACAGCATGGTACAGTGTATTCCAAACCATCTCATCAAAGGAAGAGGAGGGTTTTAGCTCAGGACTGAGACATTTACAGACTGCTGCTGTTGTCTGTTCTATTTGTTATTCATCTTTAGTTAAATAAAATTATAGATGAATAAAAGTTACCATGATAATACAAAAAGGAAAATAACATATAGTATGTATCTCAAAATTTAACATTCAATTTGTAGATTCGGAGACAATTTTAGGATGTCAAAGTAAAAGTTTATACAAACTTATAGGTAGATATCTAACTTCAAGACGAAACTACTTAGATAACTGGCCTGCTAATTTTAATGTGAATTTAAACAACTATTAAAAATGTATCTATATAGATAGATGGACTATTAATGCATGATTATGTATATAAGTAATTTATTATTAGATACTTTATTGCATTAAAAATATTTCCATTAATAAGACACTTATTAAATTCATTTTAAGCAACCTCATCTCATGAAGGATCGTTTCATTAGACAAATAAATAACTTTAGGGAGGGCAAAGTTACGTCGCTTTATTGAAAATTGTTATGGGTTCAATTTCTTATTCTTTGTCTTCGTTTCGAAATAAGATAACCTTTTTAATATATATTTAAGATTCTTATGATAAGGCAGAATATTAATATATTTCTGTGTAAATAATCATATTATAAAATTTTAAGAAAAATAAATCTTCTTCAAATAATACTCTGAGAAAATAAACGAATTATATCTAAAATTCGAGCACATGTGTAAATATTATATTATTAATCGAACTAAACTGAAACTATACACTCTCAAATAAAATAATAAATTTCAAAATGGTTTCATAAATGACAGACTTGTGCGGTAACGAAAAAAACATCATATCCAAATTAAGTTCATTCTTTCATTGGAGTCAATTATAAATAAAACATAGAAGAAACACATCAAGTAAAGTAAAGTAACAGCTTGTTAATTTCCCACTGCTGGGTTAAGGCCTCTACCTCATTGAGAAGAGAGTTTGGAAAATATTCCACCACGCTGTTCCATTGCGGGTTGGTGATACGCACATGTGGCAGGAATTTGATGAAATTAGTCACATGCAGGGTTCCTCACGATGTTTTCCTTCGCCGCTGCACATATAAATAGTGGTGCTTGCCTGGGTTTGGTCCAATAACCACTGGGCCATCTCGTCTCTTCAATACAATCTCTCAAACACATCAAATATAAACTTAAGGGGGCCGTCCTTACGGAACGCTAAAATAGCACTTACTAGTTTTTAAATATCTGAAAACTGGAGCATCGAATATGGATAAAAAATTACATGCAGTATCTTAATAGATATGTCTCAAGTTTCACATCATGATATATCTAAAATATACATCAATAACCTAGCATATTCATCGCCAACATGACTCCGAACACTGAAATCGACCTTTTTTATTTAGCTTTACTGAGCTATTTAGCTGCTAGTTTATTCATGTATTTTTGCTTAAAAAGGGTCTCAAAAGTGCAAATAATAAGTGTGCCACATTAAATTTTTATTATATTACACAATATTTTAGTATTTTTTATTTAAATATTGGTTACTTTTTTGCATTCGTCGTCCATACATTTTAGTATGGAGAAAATCATTTGACGGTTTTGATTTTTTATTCGACATCGCTGTCAATAAATCTTCAGTCCCTCCCCAGAGCTCAAGGTGAGAGCACGTCAATTTTATTTCGAGCCGAACATTATAATTACGCGAAACGTCTACGCACACATTGATAAGCGAACATAAGGGTGGGGCCCGAGTGTCGTGGGACGCAATTGTTAATTTTTACTTTTCAAGGAATCAGATGAACTGAACAAGTATGATTGCTAATCGGTTAATGTTTTACTTATCGTTGCTTATTAGTGCAGTCATTTCTGATGAAAGGCCATGAATTCCGGGGCGCTAAGGCTGCCATCTTGAAAAAATGGTAAAATTTGTTCCCGGCAATAACTCGGCAATCCGATGAGATTCGAAAATTTTTACGAGAACCGCTTTTGTACCTTTTTTTGTGCTCTACAAAGATATCTTAATCATTTTCGCGTTCGTCGTTATCGTCATCATCGTCGTTATCGTTATGAAAATGTCGATCAAAAAAGTCAAAAACTCAGCAACAATTTTTGTTTTAATTTTTATTTTTGGTCATAAATATCGAAAAATTTGTAAGATGCATTGCGTAGCTCGATTGCCCGTTCGCTGGAATGGATATTCGAGTTGTGGAGATCATGTTGCACAAGTCTCGTGATTTTGTAGTTTGTCTAAGCCCTATCTGATGAAGTAGATGGATACCTCGTCGCTCCTGCATGAGCTGCAGAGTCTCTGCTGAAGGAATTTCTTGCCTTCATCTCGCAGAATTCCTACCACTTGTGCAAGTTTCTGGTCAACGTCGTTTGTTGCTTCCAAGGCAGCGAATCGGTTGCTATCTCCGGCTTAAAGCATGTTTGGTCTAAACGTAGACTTCATCAAATAGGTAAGGTATAGGTAAATACGTTCGAGCTTGAAACGAATATCCAGAGTGCCTCGTACGAGGTGGTGATCACTTCCGGTATTAAACCCGGTGACTAAAGAGACATCTCCTAGTATCCGTCGCTTGTCCTTTATGATGAAATCTATCTAATTTTTGGTCATTGTATCCAAGCTTTGCCCTGTCCACTTCCGTTGGGCTGTTTCTCAAAGAATGAATTCAGATTGCTCCTCTTTTTCTAGGAAGTTCCACTCCTGATATGTCTTGGTACATATTTTCCTCTTCATCATCTGAAGGTGTCTTGTTGGGTGCGTAACCTGTACAACTTTGAAGAAGTACGCAACCCCTGTCAACTCACTGGAGATTTCGACAACGTTATTAATGAGATTTAAAATTAACATGGCTATTTTTATCATGAGACTCATGCATAAGACATTCGTAGATAATGTCCAAATATGGAGCTGCATCTAAGAAACATAAAAAATATGGTAAATATCCCATTTGTATTGAAGTTATTGATGAGGTCCTTATGCACCAGAAACCCGGTCCCGCCTTGAGATTGTTGGTTTCCCTCCCTGAAGTTCATAAGAGGACCCGAATCTAAGTGATTTTGTCCTCTCCCTCTCTTCGGACTTCGCAGATACCTCATAGGTATTATCTTATATATTTCAGTTCCTCTTCCAGTTGCACCAGATGTTCATCAAACCTAATCGTTTGTTAATACGATAAACCTAAACCTAAGTTTAGTTGAGTCGAGATGGCCCAGTGATTAGAACGCGTGCATCTTAACCGATGATTGCGGGTTCAAACCCAGCAAGCACCGCTGATTCATGAGATTAATTTGTCTTTATAATTTATCTCGTGCTCTGCGGTGAAGGTTAACATCGTGAGGTAACCGAAGAACAGCGTGGTGGAATATGTTCCAAACCTTCTCCTCAAAGGGAGAGGAGGCCTTTAGCCCAGCAGTGGGAATTTACAGGCTGTTGTTGTTGCAGGGTTAGTTTGTTTGTGGGGCCGTTCGTAACACGGAGTTTTACTGTGGCCACCGCCGTAATCAAGAATAGTAGAATAGTGGGGCCGTGGACATTTTGGTCCCTCTTTTGGAGTAAATGCTATACTCGCCAAGCTTGGCTTTCAGGCTGGAAATCGCAGGGCGTTCACGCATAGGTGACTATGTCTGTATCACTTATTTACGCTGTTTTAGATGTTCATCCTACCATCAATCGGTCGCCAGGGTCGCCTCGTAGATCAGGGTGCACCACATGCAGATGTGGATGACTTGGGGCACAGAGATGAAGTTGCGCCCTTTTAGGTACATTTTTACGAGCAATTACAGAAAATCACAAATCGCAATTCGGCTTTTGGATACATGATTTCAAGCATCTTCAACTTTTAAAAGAAAAAAAAGGATTTGCATTCTGAATTTACCTCTGTAAAATCTTAAATATTAATGTACAAAATTTGTAATGTCGAATTAGAAATGCAAAATTGTGAGGATGAAAATTGTGGAAACCTGAATATAAATGAGACTGCTGTGTCTGGTTTTATGTCGAAAGGTACTGGTTATGCTGGATTAAAACAGGTTTCTGCTTATTTTGCAATACCCTGTAAATCTAAAAACCTGTACGATTAATGTTATACATGGAATGGAAGAAGCTGCATAGGAATTTGATTTAGTGTTACTAGACGTCGTAGTAGACATTAACGGAATACCTGTGATCACAGTAGTAACTCATACATGCTCGTCTAACAGATCATACAGAAAAAACTACACGGCTCTATCATTTAATGAAAGTCACTCTGTCGTCATATATTTTTAAAATTATATTCCAAAGTTTTATTATATTTCTCGGTTGACTTAACTGGAGAGTTTTACTGCTTTGGAGCTGCTGTTTTGTGGAGGATTTGCTGCCTCACAGTTGCCTAATTTTTTTTTCTAAATTCCAAATTTAAAACGAACGGTAACTCATACCATTGCTCATGATGTTGATGAGGTTAGTCTGCTTAATTCTTAAATATTTAACTGCTTTATTAATACATTAGTTAGTACATAGTGTTAAGCAAAAATGTTGATATACATTCCTCTATATATTGATGCTTAGTACTTTTTATGACCAGATCCCGTCAACGGCCCAACCCCTTTATTTTTATATACCTAATATAAAATAATTTTAATTGAATTATTTCATAAAAAACATTTTCTTGTGTTATTGACTTGTTTAACAAAGACAAAGATTTTTTATCCCCCATAATACCAAAAAATTTGTTTTATTTTTTTGTAAATGTATTATTAGTTTTTTCTGCTTCTGATTGTAATTTATATAAAAAAAATTGTGTTAGATATTTTTTTCATATCGCTGTTATCGTAATAATTGTCAAATTGTAATATTTTTTGTGTTTATTTAATAGATTTTAGTGAAATGAAAAAAAAAACAATATCATTAATATATGCTTCCGTTATTTTTATTTATTAAATATTACTAAGCGATTATTTAATGTGTCTAAAATATTCTCAAAATAATAATTATTTATTTAGAAGCAACAAAAGCAGTTGAAAATCTAAAAATCATTAGGTATATTAGGCATCTTATTGCACTCGGACCGCACCCTTTGCTAACAAACAATTTAAAATTGATTTTGCGAGTGACAACCTCATAGCTAATTACATTGCTCGTATTTAAATGTATTTTTATAAATCCTACGTTGTGAATGCGCAATGAAAATATAATTTATTCGTTGCATCGACAAAAAGCAACTAAGTATTTCAGGGGATGCGTACGATACACCGAAAAATGCAAATGTATTATTGTAAAATACCTATGTGTGTGTTCGAAAATAAATTCCCACGCTTAGAGACTGCGCTCTTAATTAAAATAACAGAAAGATATACTCAGATCTATTCATACGCGATGGCGCGCCCCTCCACATTAATTTGTCTGATCAGACATCATCTTAGTATGCGTGCGATGACTAATGTAAGAATACAATAAAAAAAACTAATTAGATCATAGACACAGCGATCGATACAAATGATACACGTCTATGATTTTTTTTAGAAAAAGTCACAATCAACTGGATATGAAGATTTATCAATCATAATACTTATTAAATATAATTGTATGATCAATACACATAATGCATTTTTTTATTAAACAAGTAATCGCCGTTCGCAAAAATTGAACAACGCAAAACAGCTGCGTTTCGTTAGATTAATCTGTATTAGATGTTGACGGTGCTTTTAATATAAAAGATAGATCATCAATAACGCGACAGAAGTTTTTGCGCCAGAAGTTAGGTTCCCACTAATTAATTATTGTTCTTATCGAGATCAGTATCGCTAAACTCAAGGATGAGATAAATTTTAAGGATGAGTGAGCAACTGGGGCATCTAAGGTGTTGTATATTTTACAGAGGCATACAGACACACACAAGCGCACGCACACAGTGAAAGTAAAAGTAAGCAATTCGCTGTTTATTTGTTTTGTAAAAATATATACATATGTAAGGTCCTAACTGCTCTCCTGCTTTATATTTTTTCAGATTCATGTATGGACGAGAAGACTTATAGGCTGGTCACCTCTATCTCTATAAAACCTTTCTAGAATTTTAACGATGTGAATCATTTTATTATTCAAAATGTTACTCTCGATCGCGTCCAAAAACTAATGAAGTAGATTAATAATAAACTAATTACGACAATTTAGTCACGACGCAGGTCTCTGAATCTAATATCAAACGGGCCTCTGTTACGAATAAATTACGATGAAACTTTATAACGAGAATGTTAAAGACTAATTACTGGCGCGAGTGTCTTTTATGAAGTTCAAAGTAATATTTTTGTTGACAAAAAATATGAAATTTTACGATGCTATCAATCACGTCTGTCGTCGGCAAGGAATGTGTAATTTGTATGAATAATCGCTTTACATTTGTATTTTAGTTCGACTACTTATTTTGACGATGAAATATCTTCACGTGAAAGCAGAATCTATTATTATGATCGAATAAGAACTAATATCGTGTGCTATTTAAAATAGCCTTTTGTACGCCATTCTAAGTATCTACATCATTTTGAATATATTGTTAAGTATTTAGTCGAGATTGTCATGAAAAATGATTACATATTTTCGTATGCATTCTAAGCATTAATGGTTAACTCAAATTCAAACATTTTAGGGCATTATAGGCCTTCGGATGAAGATTTCTGTTCCATTACTATCGTACATATCAATTAACCGTACAAAATATGTCGCTGTGCGGTAATAGGTGGTGCCGGACTACAATTGGATAATTTAAAGCAACACAAGCTGATAAAGCGTAAAAACATTTAATTTAGAAACATAAAAATAAAAATCAAACAAAAAATACAGCAACCGCCAAAAAGAGATTGTTCTACACACCAAGATTCATTCAAGATAAGGCACGTTCTTGCCACTGTACGTATTCCTACTTTGTACTGTAATTAAACAGTTGAAATTTTAATTGCAAAGTTTCTTAACAGATCGTATCATAAAATTTTCATTACACATATAACATGTTTTTGCTCTTATTATAATCGCAGCAACGCATTAGGCAGAACATGCCATTGGAAACTTGAATTATTCGAGTTTAGAAATACCGTGAAATATTTTACTAAAACAAAATCAATGTAAAGTTTATTTAAATAGAGAACCTACTCGAATAAATAATATTTTGAATGTCTGTGTAGTGAAAACACAATTGAATCCTTATTATTATGCTATGGGCATGATTTATATGTATTAAATGCAACTGACGGCTCAGAATACTCGGTGTATTTTACCGAGACAAACTGGCAAGAAACTTAGTAGGTAGGATAGATTTTGAGTGATAAACGGCTACGAGCTTCACGCTTTTTTATTATCAACATATTATTGTATTTTATATTAAGAATTATTAATCATATATTAATGTACATTTTTTACAAGCGATCCGCCCCGGCTTCGCACGGGTGCAATGCTGATACTAAATCTATTTAGTATCAGCATTGCACTGGTAGTGTACTACAGAATGTTTTACAACATTTGAATGTTTTTCAGTCATTAGACAATACAAACCACTAACTCTTACAACATCACTTTAGAAACTAAAATCATCTGTGTTTATGTATATATTTTGTGCATATATATTTCTCTTGAACCAATAATTCTATTAAAAAAACCGTAACATTTTTTTGTGTATTTTTAAGGATCTAATAAATAAAATAAGCCGAGAAGGCCCGGTGGTTGGAACGCGTGCATCTTATTTTAACCCATGACTGCGGGTTCAAACCCAGGTAAGCAACCCTGGCTTCGCGCTGGTTGAAAAAGTTTATTAACATGGTGCACACCAGTATAGCGACCAGTCGGTATGACTTTGTTTCAATATCTTTAACCGTCAACAATATTTCAATTAATATATGTACATAAAAATCTTCATTACGAATCACTTCGTGTATTAATGAAAACTGTATGAAAATCGGTACTCTCCTTTACGTTAAAAATCACGAAGATGTATGTTCATAGAAAATAATCACATAACTATGGATTGTATACAATTGGGACGGGAAATAGGCTTTTATGGCGAGGTAACACGAGTAAAATAAGCGTCAGTCCCGTATCAACGCCTGTCAATGCTCGCCTCAAGGGATAGAACTACCCTTATATTTATTACTTTATCTTCTGAAAATGTATTTAACAGTGATACTCCAATTTCGTCGCTTCGTGGGTACGTTAATGATATTTTGAGCTATTCTTGTACATTGGACCTGACATGTTGAAACTTACGAACGTAACATAAGTCGCTTTCTCTGTCCCTATATCACTATGTATGCTAAAATCTTTTAAAACGCGCATCGGATTTTGAAGCGTTTTTTTTATAGATAGCGTGATTCGAAAAAAAGGTTTTTGTATATAATACATGGACAAAATGGTAAAGAAACATTTATAAATTTACTATACAAATTCTATAGAATAATTAGTATCGATATTGCAACCGTGCGAAGCAGAGTCGCAAGTTAATTATAATAAAATGTTTGAAGTACTTTTGCAATTCTAGGCTACGAGCCGTAAGTCACCACACGTTTCGAGTGTGTAACTCATTTATGTTTTACTACGAATCCCTTCAAGTTTTTCTTTACGAGTCCAGTACGGTCAACACGTCGTTACGAGCATACGCGCGTTTCATTTAAAACTTACGAGTACATCCTGCAATACTAGTAAGTTGTACATGCACGTTTCATCAAAGACTATTCGTAACCTTCTACCTATTAATGAAAGAACGTATTATATAATAGGTGTGAGTTAACTGCAGTAAGAAAGGACTTATATAAGAAATTGCAATAACGATCCGAATATTGTACGAGACTTAAAATATTTAATCGTCGATATTTACTCGATCTTCTTAGATCTATTAGTCGATTTGGGATTTGATAACAAAAATAATATAAGTTGCTATTTTCATTTAGAAATCGTTGGCGTTGTCCTCATAGGCAGCCTGTCTGTCATCTGAATAATTACCCGCTCATTTTGCAAAGGTTATCTAATTCGTAGGAGCTGTGAAGCACAGTTCGCAAATAAGATGCTGTTGTATAAATAACTTTGCTAATATTACGCAATTATAGCATTCCATATCAGCTAATTTATCTAATTTGACAGTTAATATCGAGTTGTAAGCAATAAATTTCATTTTGTTTTCTTTTATAAATTCTAAAAATATGTAAGACAATTTCTGCTATACGAATAGATACACGAGTATATATAGTATTTTATTATAATGCAATCAGTGTCGCTCCAAGCAATTTTATCCCTTAGACTAGCACTCCAAATATTTACCGAACGTCCCACGCATTTTGCTCATGCGTTCTTTCAAACATATTTTAATATCACAGAAAATATTGGTTTATGCAAAAGCAATTTTATTTATGAGAAATGTTAAATAAATATATTTTTGTCATTGTTCTTGTTCTGTATTGTAAGTGAATTGAACTGTAGCATTTACTTTATTTAATGCATTTTAAGAATTATTGTGACTGTAATGAAAAAATTGCTAGTTAGTTGAAGCACGTCCTTTAAGGTTGAAGCTAATAAAACGAAACCGTTTTATTAGTTTATTGAAGTATAAACATACAATGTTTAGTCTTATTACCTACAGCCTTAATTGAAATCTATTATTCTCAGTTTAAAAATACATTCATCAAAGTATATACGAAATAAAAACAAAATAAAAATTGAGAATATCATATAAGTCAAACAGTTGATTTATGATTTTCACAAATCAACTGATTATAGAATAGCATTAACGAGATTTAGTTTGAACATTTTAAAACAAAGACTACTTATTTCACTTATCACTTGTTGCCGCCTTTCAACAATACTCGGCACTATTGTGTTGTGGCATGAAATATAAGGGAACCAGTTAGTTTGTTAATATTTTAACGGCGCCAATCTGTGGTCGGTGGTGACCGCTTACAAATATATTGCCCATGTGTTCGTTCGCATACCTATATAATAAAAAAACGATAACGACTA
The DNA here is from genome assembly GCF_905220365.1 of Vanessa cardui. NCBI lineage: Eukaryota > Metazoa > Arthropoda > Insecta > Lepidoptera > Nymphalidae > Vanessa > Vanessa cardui. The sequence goes on from NC_061136.1 coordinate 4,393,263, forward strand.
CGATAATATCTACTCGCGAATATGGCCTTTTTAATAGATAAGTCAAATGAATTATCTAATAGAAAACACAAAAAAGCTGACGAATAAATATTCGTCTGCCTATTTGTGTTTGCATTGACACAATTTTACTCTGTATTCCTTCAATCTCATAATCCGACAGTAGGAACTCCCGGCAAGTAGGTAGTCGTACGAAGACCAACACTGTAACTATCAAAACCAACAATAAAACTGTTCAAAAATATACCACATAAACACATAAGGTTTATCATAAGGCTGGTAATCGCATTGAATAGAAACCAGATTGTTCGTTTGATATTTAAATTTGATCTATAATATTTCATATGGTGATTTAATTCCTGTGGAAGGGTTACATTCCCTGGAGAGAAACTTTCATTTCGCACTTTCATCTCGCACTTATATATCAACCCCGGGAAGAAGGTACCGTACATAAGTCGACTTTTACAATAAAGTATCAAAAGATAAGGGTTAGTAAATAATGTTTTAGAGAAACTTGTTTTCGGGCGATGAGATTCGGTGTAACAAGATTTTTTGTATTATAATTTCAATTTAAAAAATAAAATTGGGGAACGGTATCATTGTCACTACATGTGTCCCTATATCCCTATGTATGCTTAAATCTTAAAAACTACGCAACGATGATGCGATTTTTCTTAATAGATAGAGTAATTCAAGAGGAAGGTTTTTAAATATAATACATGGACAATATAATAAAGAAACACTGATAATTTTAGACGTTTTGTAATGTGATGTCGTAAATAAACAATATATGAAGTATATTTAGTATCAGTAGTGCGCCCGCGCGAAAACGGGATGGGTCGATAGTTATGCTATAGTATTGAAGAAAAATAACAAAATTTTAAAACCATACGATTAAAAATAAACAATCAGTGGTCGCTCCGGAGCCATTAATGCTAATTTAAAATATAATACGACACGCAAACACAATCAGACGCGGAAACTCAACCGTTCGTACACAATCGCACTCGGGGAATTCAACCGAAATACGTTTTAAACATTCAATTACAAGCGGAAAGCATGCGATCTGTTGAAAATTCGTTGAAGAAATACACAGTTGAATCCATTTATGTAACCGGATTTCAACGGCGTGTTAAACAGTATGAAAATAAAAGCTAGACCACATAATATACCAATAATTGTCACATTGAGCACGTAAAAATGAATCTAGGTAATATGTATAGATTCAGGCCTATTAAACAAGAGGATTCATGATTTACTTCGACAGGATAAAATCAAATAGATATTCGAAGACATGACAAAATGTTGTCTCGAAATGAATCACTAAAACAATAGCAGGTGATTGGTGCAAGATCGGTTTATTAAAGAAACAACGTACCACCGATATATGTATTAATCGCCTATTGATAAATATAAAGAATGATAGGTCTTTTCCCGTTCACTCAAAATTATGGAGAAAGGTTTCATACAAGAATTATACGAATTATTTAAAAATCATATAAGTTTCTATTGAAGTTATTTCAACCAGCTCTGTCTTTGATTGACAACCTCCGTAGTCAAGTGGTTTGTAAACCGATTAACGTGGGTACACCGCTCCAAGGTCCTGGGTTCGATTCCCGGTCGAGTCGATGTAGAAAAATTTCATTAGTTTTCTATATTGTCACGGGTTGGGTGTTTGTGGTACCGTCGTTACATCTAATTTTCCATATTGCTTTAGCTGCTTACTTTGGGATTAGAGTAATGTATGTAATGTTGTCCAATATTTTTTTGTTTATTTTTTACATACATACGGTGGAGTTATTCTGTAAGAAAAGAAACGAAACTAACCGCAAAATACGAGCGTGAAATGACAGTTTTTAAAATTACATTGCAAATGATAAATGTTCAAAAATTTTTAGTATTCGGAGGAACATCTTCAAAACGTTCGCATCCGGAGTCACAAAGTTCCGAAGTTCCCGACGGTTCCTGTCGAACGAAACATTTCCTAGTTCCTAAGATTCGTTGTTCGGTCTACATTCAATAGTTTTTATCTAGGTCACCCTGACCGTCATAAAATATATTTATTCTAACGTTAAAAATTCTGTAGTAAAACTTAGAAAACATGTTTTTTAAAATATTAGTTTTATATTTATATTATGTGTCTTTTAAATTTTGATGCACATTTTGTGAATATATTTAAACTACAGTGATTTATAACAGGAGTTTAATTAAACTGACGTTTGATTTTAAGGCATGCTTCTCTGTAGATATTTTTAAAATTTATATTACTCATAATTTTCTAATAAAAATAAGAAAATAATGTTGACTTACACTATTACGTTTAAAATTAACGGTACAAAGCTGATATTATGATTGATTTCTGATATTGAATAGAGTGAAAATAACTTAATAATAAAAGCCCATTTTAAAAGGCATTATAGTATTTTACATTTCACGTCGTTTTAAGAAATTGCTTCGTCTGGAACTATTACTACACCCAGTATTTTATTATAATTATTATACAACACTATTGTATCAAGCATGTTCGATTTATATAATGAGGTCATGCTTAAAATAAAAGTGTATTATAATTGGAACTAAATCAACAATCATTTAAATTCTTTAGGATTATTTAAAATTTATATATTAAGAGCTGAGATGGCTCAGTGGTTAGAACGCGTGCATCTTAACCGATGATTGCGGGTTCCAAACCCAGGCGCTTGCCTGGGTTTGGAACTACTATATGTGCGTAATTTGTGTACGACTATATATATGTGCGTAATTTGTGTTTATAATTCAAGTCCTGCTCGGCGGTGAAGGAAAACATCGTTAGGAAACCTGCATGTGTTTAATTTCATCGAAATTCTGCCACATGTGCATTCCACCGCATTGGAACAGCGTGGTGGAATATGTTCCAAACCCTCTCCTTAATGGAATGAAGGCTTATCTCAGCAGTGGAAAATGTACAGGCTGTTACTTTACTTTACTTTATTTAATATTGAAGCACGTAGTTCTATGTCAGCTTGCATAATATAACCTAAACAAAGAAGCTAACATATAGTACAAATCTCGTAAATAGTATACTGTATATTTTTGCTATATTATGTACTAGCTTAAGCCACGTGTTGGAGCTTGTTGGTAATTGCGCTGGAATATTAAATAGCCTATGTGCTACTCCAGACTATATAAAATTCTGTGCCAATTTTTTATTCAGATTCGACAAGCTGTCCTGGCGCGATTGAGTAACAAAGGTCCATCCATCAAAACTTCCACATTTATTAGTCAGATTTGCAGCGACTAGTTATCAACGACATAAATATGAACAGAATAAGCTATAGACCAATAAAAATCGTTAGAGGACACCTTAGTCCACTACCAAGATATCGTACGTCATTGAAAACGTATATTTACTTTATATGATCATTTTACTGAACATTCCGCGTATAAGCTAATGGTATATTTTTAAAGCGGAACAACTTCTCTAAAGCAGTTCCTTTTTGAAGTCAATTGCCGAACCCATATTCAGACCAGATTCGCAATCGAATTGCACTCGTATTGAATTATTTGATGAGATATGCCCGGAGAGCAATAATGGACCTAACGAGATTTGCGGAAAATCCTTGAACATTATTTGTTAGTATTTGCTGTTATATAGAATAAGTACATAGCTGTTTCGTTGGTATAGTGGCTAGTTTAGCTCGACTCATCATATATATACCACAAACAGATATGGCAAATATTGTTATCTGTTTGAAGTGAAACTACAGACTGACTATATAAACATCTTGGTTTCAATTTATGATACCTACAGCCTATGTATAAGAGACGATCATATTATTTATTTACAACATTATAGATGCTAACTTGTTACAAATAATCATCGCGACTGAAATCGCTAAAGAATATAACATAAAAATTACGCCTTATTTCATACTAATAAAATGTAAACACCGTTGTGTAGATGTATTTATTTTAACGTTAAATTTTATAAACAAAGCTCGGATAGTGTTTAACGCTCTAGTGAAGATAATTGCAGTCGACTCTAGGATACCAAAACAAAATCAAATATTTATTATTATTTCATAGTTTTGGCTATCGCACAATTTTGTTAGTTGAAACAAAACTTTGAACTGTAATTTATATGCATACATTTATAGATAAGGTACTTTTCGAGAGTATATTAATAATGATATTTCTATTAAAAGAAAAACAACAAGAATAATTATTATAAAAGGAATCAATCATAAAACTACTATCGGTATTAAACTCAATTAAAATATATTATAAATTAAAATCAGATTGACATCACATTAATTTCGGGAAATTTACCTTGTTCACGAGAAAAAGACATTCGTAGATAATGTCGAAATACCGAGCTCCACCGAATAAAAATAAAAAACATGGCAAATATCCCGCAATTAATAACTTTAGTAATAAAAATAACCATATTAATTTAAAATCTTATACAGATTGATATCGTATAAGATTGGAAACAGTACGAATTATCGGCATAAAAAAGTATTCATTGGTAAATTTTAATGGTGTAAAGGTATATATTATTACATTCAGAAAATATGCTGGTATAATTATACACATCAATATTTTCGTAAAAGGTAAAAATTATGAAAGAAACGTAATTAACAATGGAATACTTACTAGACCACTTACAAATAGATAAAACTATTTACAGATCAAACATTCGAACGAAAAAAAAGAAATTCACATTCAAAAATAGAACCAATCTATAATTTTGATACCCGCATAAGATCAGTAACGCGCCTCTGAAAGGCGATAAATTCTCAATTTTATTACAAATGCAAAAATATAACCCTGCGTGAACACAACAAAGGCTGACACCTGATTTACGCAGTCGTAAAATGTGGGACAGTAAGAATATTTTATAGTCAAAGCTTTGAGATGATGTCGTGCGGTAAACGAAGTGCAGGCAAATTGTATGTAACATATTGTCTAGTATGAGGCGAGATGAGCCAGTGGTTAGAACGCGAGCATCTTAACCGACGATTGCGGGTTCAAACCCAGGCAAGAACCGTCGAATATTCATGTACTTAATTTGTATTTATAAATTAACTCGTGCTCGGCGGTGAAGGAAAAATATCGTGACGCAACCTCCATCTGTCTTTCAACAAAATTCTGCTACATATGAATTAACCCGCATTGGAACATCGTTGTGAAATGTGTTCCAAACCTTCTCCTCAAAGACTGTATTGGAGGCCTTAGCCCAGCAATGGGAAAATTTACAGGCTGTCGTTGTTATTGTATATTCTCTAGTGAGTAAAGAATGTATTAACGGATCAGACACGATGTATCGTATAACTATATTGAGAAACTATTGTGGATTCTTTCAGCGAATGCTTTCATAAGGGCATCACCATTTCAAACCATTGTATTGCTTTCAATTCGATTGAACGAGATTTTATATCCCAACTACAAATATTCTCATCTGATTCGTATCAGACACATGTAGTACTGTGTACGTAGTGGTTATACGCTACATATATGCGGGCAGTATTTGAATGATGAGAAACAAATTATTTATAAATAAAGAAATAAATAAATATGAGACAATATCACATACATTACTCTGATACCAATGTAAGTAGCTAAAGCACTCGTGTTATGGAAAATCAGAAGTAACGAAGGTACCACAAACACCCAGACCCAAGACAACATAGAAAACTAATGATAATCTATATCGACTCGGCCGGGAATCGAACCCGGGACCTCGGAGTGGCGTACCCTTGAAAACCGGTGTACACACCACTCGGCCACGGAGGTCTTCAATTATTCATAAGATTTAATACAAGATGGTCCAACCTAATAACTGTAATAACAAATTATTTAACCAGTTCATAACCAATTCATACAAATATAAAGGTTATTATTATTAACATCGATATCTGGAATTATTTTTGAGTTTAGAAATTGAAATTCATATTTAACAAATAAATATAGATATATTTATAACAATTACTCAACATTTAAAATTAAAATAGAATTTAATGAAAACAAAAGAAACTAACGTTTAACTTACAAATAACATTTTAATATTTACTGTAATGATAGCTTTTCAGCTTCATCATAAGTTTTAAATAAATAAATTATAGTATACTCTCGAAATGATTCAACGAATAATTTCGCGTAAGACTTTACAGAAATTAGTACCCAGTGGTTATCAAATTCCATAGAAACAAACAAATCGTATGAAACCGGAACCGAGCTGCCAACGCTTGATATCGGACTACTGTTTCGTAATATTAAACCAACTTGAAATAACTTGTAATGTTGCATAACGAGATATCACTGAAAATTATTTGGTATGAAACTTGAAATTATTTTAGTATGAAATGGTTTTTCATAATTTAATAATTTATAATAAGTATAAAATAAACAATCATGTAAATGTAGGTCATTTCTTTCTGACTGACATCGAACGTTTTGATTTGTTTGGATTGCAAAAACAATAACTTCTAAGTCATCCAAGAAAATGTATTGTATTTAATGTAATTTTGTTTTTCTATTAATGCTAAATACTCGATAATACTACTACGTTATGTACGTATGTAACTTGGTTGATGTTTAGCCAAGAATAAATGTATTTGAAATAAATATAGAAAAGTAAATTTTGAAATTAAATTCGTCAATATTTAATTAGACCAAAAGTAAAGTTGCCACAATATTTTAAATCATAAATAAAGAAATAATTTAATCTATCACATGTTACATTATAGACAAGAGAATTTTATCGTAAATTTGTAAAAGAACACGGTTTTAAAGCAGATAAAGTACTATTTACTGAAACATCGGTATTTAACGATTAAACTACTTCGAAATAGACAAATATTAAACGAACTTTATGCGGAAAGGCAGAATGTATTGTTGTATTGTGGCTTTGTTCTTGTCTTGATAAAATATTCCAAAATATGTTCTTCGTTTAAATCTGTTAGGTATTGTAACCCAGTTACTTCACACTGATATATTTATGGGTAGAAAATAAAATTATCTGAAAAATACGTACAAATTAAAAATCAACTTATTTGTCTTTATATTTAATGATTTATAAATAACGTCATGTATTGGTACAAAGACGGTGGAGCGACGATATAGAAGAAACCACCGGGAAAGACTGGATAAATTTAGCACAGAATAGGGAAAAAATTGAAAGAAATGGAGGAGGCCCATACCCTACGAAAGGGTTCTTATAAATAAATAAACAAAACAGTAACAATACAACACTAACATAGATATAAGTATTTTCTTTTATAAAATATGTTAACATTATAGGTAATAAAAAAGGCTTTATTATTATTGGTACAACTACGTAATGCACATTTAGTATAGTACACAAAACTTGTTGAAGACGTCTCAGAAATCATGCTAATGACTAAACAATATTAAAGCGCTTTAAAAATATAATAAATCAGTTTTTGTGCTTAAAATGCTGTGAAAATTAAATCTGGTTGCAGATGCAGGTGTAAAGATTATGAGCGAGGGAAGCACTTATTGAAAACTAACTTTTCACTTTACCCACTATATATAAATAATCTCCAATAAGCGCCTTAAATATCTTACCAGATGCATACATTTTAATAAATAAAAATGAAAATTATAAAAGATTCATTTAAGCAAATTGAAGCTGTAACCAGTTACAAGTAGTAGTAATAAATAAAGTTAAAAGCGATTCTGTATTTTATTTAACAGGTTTTGTACATTTCACCAAATTGGATATTCGATATTTTGTAAAAGTTTTTTATTCGTGGTATCTATGATAATTGTTATTACTATTTCCTGTAGTATATGATCACAATATTCACGTTGTATTCATATACACGTAGATATCGTATACAATCTTAAGTATTAATAGTTTTGAACAAATAATGCGTGTTCAAAAAAGTACTAACGATTTTGAACAAAATTTATGAGGAAAATCTAATAGAAGATTTTTTTTTATTCTTTCTTTTATGAAAGAACATGTGTACAATTTTGGCGACCTTATCGCTACATAGCGATCTCTTCCAGGCAACCAACCAAATACATTTCATTTACTCGTAAATTTAATTGAATGTATTAAGTAATGTTTCTAGACGAGTAAAAGTCATTAAGACGAGCGATGCAAAGAGGTAAGCTATCTCTTGTCTAGCGTTGAAATATGTCTGGAAGTAACCCAAGTGAATCGTACAAACAAAACGAAGAATCAGAAACAATGACTATTTATCTACACGTTCGCGAGATAATACCGTCGCGATAACGAAACGTGAAATTAATTTTAGATGAACATTGTTCGAATGAACCCATTCCATTGATGTGTTTTGATTGGATGGCATTGTAAACGTTAACATCAATCGCAGCTGCAATCAATTTCGAATTTCGTTTATCTTTTGTTTCATTCAGTAAAATATATCTAGTTAAGATACTATGTTTCTTAAATACGATAAATATATACATATAGTAACAGCCTGTAAATTTCCCACGGTTGGGCTCAGAGCTCCACTCTCCTTAAGGATAAGATTAGGAGCATATTCCACCACGCTGCTCCAAAAACGGGTTGATGGATTCACATGTGGAATTTTGTTGAAAATAGACACATGCAGATTTCCTCACTATGTTTTCTTTCACCGAGGAATTCGAGATGAGTTATAAACACAAATTAAGCAATTGAAAATTCAATGGTGCTTGCCTGGGTTTGACCCGCAATGATCGGTTAAAATGTACGCGTTCCAACCACTGGGCCATCTCGGCTTTTAAATATATACCTACTGTTTATTTCTACTTCTATTAACTTTAAGCATATTTAAACAGTTAGTAGATTATAGGTTATTAGTCTACTCAGCTGATGGACATTAGAATGGTAGGAAATATAAAACCGTTCAGTTTCAATCCGTCAGCAATTGTAGATCCAAGACGTAATATACCGTATCTGCAAATATACTAGTACACTTAGTCTGTTACTCCTTAATTAATCCTTTCTGTTGATGTTTGGCATGCTTGGACAAATGGACCACCGGTAATATTTACAGACTAACACAACAAAGCTACCTAAACAAAACGATGGAAAAAAATTACACTATACGGCTATTAAAAGTAACTTTACTTTACTTAACAACTTTAGGTGATGCTGGGATGTCTCATAAAAAAATAAGTAATATTTTCTATCCACAAAAATCTAACAAGGCTTTTAGGAACTAAGACTACAGTTCAGTATTGATATTGGTCAACATATTCGTACAAAAAACTAACTTATTAAAATTATACACATATCATCTAAAATCTATTTAATTATATATAAATATGTATTCGAAGTCCATTCAAAATCTTCATCATTTACAATACTGTCAAGTCAACTGCAGCTGAATCTTAATAGCATAAAAGTTAAACTCATCTCAAGGTGGACAAAGTTTCTTTTAAGTAGAATAGTTTGACGGTACGGAGTAGTTTCGAAAATGAATTTTTCAAGATTACAAAATATATTATAAATAGCTTAGGAAACAAATATATCGTTATTTTTCAACAGAGTTATGGCTTCTTGGGAGGAGATACTTTCCTTGGCACGTTGTGATAGCTATGCGTTGTTCAGAAAATATGTTATAGCTTAAACAAGTTGATTAACGGCTCGAGTTTGAGAAGTATCATAAAGTATATTAGATTACTTGGAGTTTTTAATAAAATAAATTTAAAATCATTCTCTTAAAAATTTATAGAATTTGAAGAATGTATTATATAAAATACCACTTTGTAAATTGACCTAGCACTTTCTCTAATAGAAGAATATTTAACAGAAAATAATTAAAGATAGTTCGTTATCATGAAAAACATTATGGTAAAAGAAATAAATATCAGTATATCTAGGATATTTTTTATTTCTATTTATGATTATTATTATCATCAGCCTAGAAAACAACCGCTAGGCGACGGATCTCTAATCTTCTTTTACAATTCAAATTTTTATTGGGACGCAACACCAATCCTTCTGGAGAAAATCGAACACATCTCACCATTTCCGTCGCAGAGTATTATATAAAAAGAATGACGTGAAAACTATGACGTGAAATTATTTTGCTAGAGTTTAATAAGTCGATACGATACTTCGAGTTACGTACAAATAACGAACTATTGATAAATCATTAAGGATCTGACTTTGGCGTCTATATTGAGGCATATAAGGACAAACCGTTGTCATATTAAATTATGATGCTTGACATCAACTAGGCAGTTTAATTATACACTCGATATGACATTGAGGTTATAATGTGTGATATCAAATTTAGACACGGGTTCACTGATAGTGACATTCAATTAAGCGACTTCAAGTTCGATTAGAAGAGATTATAGTTAGTACTTTGTGTTTATAATTCCTCTCGCTCTCGGCGGTGAAGGAAAATATCGTGAGAAAAACTGCATGTGTCAAATTTCATAGAAATTCTGCCACAGGTGTATTCCACCAACCCGCGTTGGAATAGCGTGGTGGAATATGTTTCAAACTTTCTCCTCAAAGGGAGAGGAGGCCCTTATTACAGCATTGGGAAATTTACAGGCTGTTGTTGTTTTTTGTTGTTATAGTTAATACGGAAGATTTATATCTTTATTTGTTTTCCACGTTCTTATACTGAATTGATTTAATAAAATATATAAAAGACTTTTGAGTATCATTGGAGAGACTATAACCAAAGTTTAACTGGTTGTCTAAGAGCAATGTAACAAATGTAACAAATGTTGAAACTACAACGAAGATCAAATCGAACAAAGATGAAAAATATAATTTTCTAGAGAACTATTAAAAACCAAATATTTAAAGACAGGATTTAAGACAATATGTTCGCTGTTATTATAACTACACCGATTCGTTTCATCAATCCAGAACCCAGAAAAATTAACATTCATCAACTCGATCTGACTCAAAACGAAAGGAAAAAGAAATTTCAATTAAATTTTGTTTATAGTAAACTAATCGCCGCCCGTGGCTTTACTTCCGATTTAGGATTTGGTTATCAGGCTTTAGACATAAAAGGTAGCCTATGTCTTTGAAGTTCAAGCTTGCTTAATACCAAAGGGGTTGGCCGTCAAAGAGGCAAAGACAGAGATAATATTAATATAGATAATCAAAACATAATTACTATACTATGATAACATTGATTTAACTGAACTTAAAATTAAAAAAATAACAAGTTTCCGTATCGTGATGTAATTATTTTCACAATAAAACAAGATATCAAACAGAGGCCAGTCGTTCGCTTGATACGATCCCATTTACTGTTCCGGATTTCATTGCCATTTAACTGTCGTACAGTGAATGGAAACAGATTAAAAATATTTACTGACGTTGAAATAACTTTCAAATCCTCTCGCGTTATAAAAACTTTTTCGATTGTTTATTACGAATAAAAACTACCTTCACGTCACATATGATGTTATAGCGTACATTTTGATATAGTTTCCATTTATGGAGAGAAGAGGTATAAAATGTATTTTTTTTTTCCTTTTTCTCATAAACACGTACATATCAAATAGCCAATCTTAAAGCTGCGCGTAGCTGGATTACAATACCCTTAAAATTATTTATTAGAATTAACGACATCTGTTTTATATTTTATAAATAAATGCTTTAAATTTATATGAAATGACTTCTGACTCTGTATAACAAACTTATCAATATTGTCCGTTTATAAAACAGTAATTAATAATACAGTATTATTATTTTTTGGAATTTGTTGATTGTTATGCGTATTAAGCAACATTTTTACGAGTAAATGCATTACTTTTAAGTTTAGAATCATATGGACTCATATAAGAAGTAGCTGTGTAAGAAAAGAACCTTTTGTAGCTCAGCCAGATATTACTTTAGCTTTTATTATACCAAAAATAACATTCATTTTTTTCAATTTCGATTCGGATATTATTTTGTAATGTTAAAAGGTTAAAAGGTATACAGAGTCCTTGTTGAAACTCAATAGAGTATTTGTCGTGGCGAGCGAGGCAACCAAAGGAGAGAAATTCGAATTTCAAGCCATCCCATAAGTGCTTCCTGGTTAAGTGCACAGACCACACCCCTACCATTTAGCAAGCAAATAGGGTATAATTCATTTATAATAATTTCACTAAACGTAAAACCTTTATTTAATATCATGACAATGACATGTACGACTATAAAATTAGAATTTATTTTGTAATATGATTTAAAAGAAAGGTATAAATTCTGAACGTAATGATCAGACGAAATCCAAGAATGAGCGAATAAAGGTCTTTCGATTTTCATAAAATAAACATATACAGCCAGTAAATTTTCTACTGCTTGGCTAAGGCCTCCTGCCCTTATGCAGTTTGGTGGAAACACATGTTGCAGAATTTCATTGAAATTAGAAACATGCAGGTTTGTTCATAATGTTTTCCTTCACCGCTGAGCACGAGTTAAGTACATGCAAATTCAGTGGTCCACAATCATAGGTTGAATTTTAACCACTGAGCCATCTCGGCTATCACACAATTGGATAATAATACATGTGCACGAAGACAAAAAAGTCAAGGGAAATATTTTTTGATATTGCTTATGGGCTAACAAATACGGTGCTATGAAGATACATGACCGCTGGGATCCACAGCAAAATTACTTTATTCAATTCAATTGCATATCAAAGACACGTAGCAAACATAACAAACATATACACACAATCATAATAATGATGAATTAATGATGATCATAAATCCTTCATTGTCATCATTATCTTTATTTAATATAAAATTATATCAAAAGAACATTCGGTTAACATTTGTGTCGTGTGTCTGTATTCAATTTACTTTTTAGTAAGTCTTTATTGACTTCTGTATACTCTTCTTTTTAAAAGGCCGTAGGTGTTTACTACAACCATGGATATAAGCAATTTAAGAAATAAAACCCATACCTTAAATCGTCCTTAGGCCAATAATCTTGAGAACTTTATGTCCCATGGGCGTGAAGTTACTGACTCACTTACCCTTCGAACTCAAACAAAACAATACAAAGTATGGCTGTTTGGTTTCAATATGTTATGATTTGGTGGAAAATACCTACAATGGCTTGCAAGTACATTATTCTCTCTTAACTCCCTTGCTTTATATGATACTAGCTACCCGTCCTGGCTTCGCACGGAAGCAATGATATGACATCAAAGTGAGAAGAAGACACTTCTAAAATTATCAGTGTTTCATTACTAAATTGTTCATGTATTATGTACAAAAACCTTCCTCTTGAATCACTCGATCTGTTAATAAAAACCGCATCAAAATCCGTTCCGTAGTTTTAAAGATTTAAGCATACAAAGGGACATAGGGACAGAGAAAGCTACTTTGTTTTATACTATGTAGTGATTAAATCCAATATTCTAAGTGTGTTTGGTTTCATGTTGGCCTTTCATAATAAGCGCAAATTGAATCATACTAACACACCACCAACCTTGGGAACAGATAAGATGTTGATTATATAACATGCCAGTACATGCACAAGGTACCCTGTGTCTGTAGTTTGATTGCCAAACTCACCATCCAAATCGATTCCCGTTGAAAAAAAATTTAAGAGTCAGAATATAATTTGTCGCTCGTTTTGTCAGTACTAAAATTTTATTATTATATAAATTATATCTAAGTGGGCTATATTTAGAATTCGTTATCAGCGTATAAGTTTGAAGCAAATAAGAAAGTAAGGCCGTTATAAATTGATAAACTTCCGAACTTGTACCATTCATTGTTCTTGTGTCAAACGAAGTCTCTTCAAAAAGAGTCACAATACAAAATAGTATTTTATTTTCAGTAACATTTTCTTCGGTAATATAAAAGTAAGCGATGTCGTTTAACTGCTTTCATTTTTATGTCAGAAGAACAAACGAAATATAAAATAATAAATAAAAAGTGTAGCATTATTTGGATACATTTTTGACTATTTTCGAATTCGTATTTATTGGACAAATCTCTGATTTGATCAATCAGATCTTGATTTCACTATGTTCACTATGAATAAAATAATTCCATATAACTGCAAGAACGTTAGCGTGTGTTAACTACACTTCGTAATACCAAATCTTAACTAACAATAGTCTATCGAAACAATTAAAAATAATCACATCACACATCACATCATCAGCCCGTACTCGTCCACTGCTGGACATAGGCCTCCCCAAGTGCACGCCACTGTGGTCTTTCTCCGGCTACTCGAATCCAACTCCTGCCTGCCACCTTGCGTATATCGTCACTCCACCGTGCCTGAGGACGCCCTACGCTATGTTTGCCCTACGTTATGGTAACCACTTGCCGACACACGTTTTCCCCAACGGTTGTCGGTTCTACGACAAGTATGACTAGCCTTCTGCCACTTCAGCTTACTAATCCGGTGGGCTATGTCGATGACTTTGGTTCTTTGACGGATCACCTCATTTCTATGCGATCCCTCAGAGAAATGCCGAGCAATAGCCCTTTCCATAGCACGCTGAGCGACTTTAAACTGGTGGACCAGCCTTGTCGTGAGTGTCCACGTTTCGGCTCCGTATGTCCTCCAACACATTAAAAATAATAATACGAGATTATGATCATGTTACTTGAATATATTCGCTTCACGTTAAAGAACTTAATTTTAAATGAATTTAATAATATTCAAATTGGAAACGTTTAATTGATCGTATCAGAAAATCCTTAAGTGAGACTCCTCGATCACCGGTCTTTGAACAGTGTACTCGTTAAAATTGAATTATCTGTCGGTTTTCGGTCAATAAATACTTTAGTTTCCAGCAAACAGAGCTATACGTTTTCCGCAATGCGTCTAAAACTATTTGAGACTTTGTAGAGTCTCGCCAAAATTTGTAACCGCACGAGGGAACCGATAGTCAGTCTTGAATTTTAATTTAAAAATTCCTGATAGCTAAATTACTGTAAACTATCTCACGTAACAAGGCGATTTTCAAATAAATTCACGACTGCAGTCAAATCGTACACAGCTATCAATTAAAGAGAATGCATACCGGTTTCCTTGCGAAACAACTCGTACCTACTACACGAATTAATTGATTGTTATAAAATGCCTCAGTAATAGTTGACTCACGATGTCAGTTAAGATTGAAGAAAACAAATCGATTTTTCTTATTCGAGTTGTAAACAGCTCCGCAAGCAATCATCAATACACAGCACAAAAGTAATATACAAAGTCGCTTACCGCTGTCTGTCCCTATGTATGCTTAGATCTTTAAAATTACACAATGGATTTTGAAGCGGTTTTTTAAATAAATAGATTGATTCAAGAGAAATGTTTATATGTATAATACATGGACAATATAATAGAGAATGACTCAAAAACTGTGAACTTTGTAAAACATTCTGCAGAAGTCAAGGCGGGTCGCTAGTATTGAATAAAATAAAGTCCTATTAATAGGACAATCTAGGCTCAATGAATGAAAATGAATTATATGCGAATTTACAGCGTCGGACATCAGTCATTGTCTATTTGTGTATTCTCAGTGTCGCTCCAAGACCATAATAAAACATGACGTTTCATTAGTACAAACGTCAGGAAGACGTCAGTTTTGAATATTCCCCTCGTTTAAATTACATTCCATCACTTAAAGGGACAAACAATGGAATGAATCCCGAGACAAATTTGCCTGAATCATGATATAAATAAACATTATTTATTTATTTATTATGTTTATATCTGCTTTGTAGACTTCTACTTCTTACTATATCTGTTTCTACCTTAAGGTCGCCAGGAAGAGAACGCTGTTTTAGCGCTAAGGCCGCCTCTAGTAAAGTAAAGTAAAGTAACAGCCTTTACATTTCCCACTGCTGAGATAAGGCCTCCTCTTCCATTAAGGAGAGGGTTTGGAACATATTCCACCACTCTGTTCCAACGCGGGTTGGTGGAATGCACATGTGGCAGAATTTCGATGAAATTAGACACATGCAGGTTTCCTCACGATGTTTAACTTCACCGCCGAGCACGAATTATAAACACAAATTAAGCACATATATTATATAGTGGTGCTTGCCTGGGTTTGAACCCGCAATCATCGGTTAAGAGGCACGCGTTCTAACCACTGGACCATCTCAGCTCTAGTGCATCATTCTTAATCGTATCTAAATGATTTATTTATTGATGTACCATAAAGAGTAATTTGATTATTATGTTTGTAATCCAACAATGATAAATTTATAATAATTTATCTATTATTGTATCACTTAGTACTCACTACCCACTCATCTCCGATTCTACCACAAAACAGTAATAATCAGTGCAATTGTGTTCCGGTTTATAGTTGAGTGAGCCAGTCGTACGAATTGGCGATGTAAACATTGATTAATAATTCATACGGTCCAAAAACAATAACGCACTGTATTTCCTAATTCTCATAATTCGTTGGAAAGCTAATCCGAGTTCCGGGAGTTTCAAGGCAGAAAAAGGTCCCTCGGATAATTTAAGTGTTTTCCCAGGCAAGGATGAAAACGGTGGATAATCCTGTAACTTTTCGGTGGTTGTCTGGTCCCGGGGATCTGCATCAATCCATATAAATTAGCCTATACACTAACGGAGAGTTATAGCAAGCTAGGGAATTAAGTATAAACCAAAATTTGTATGATGCAATTTCATTAGGGAAATAAAAAATATAACACTTAATTTTCCGATTTACACTTGTGTTTTATTGCATATTGAATTTACATACATTAGATTTTTTTTATTTATGAATTTTAAATTAAGCAGCTGTTTATTTCAGCATTGAATCTTCCTGCCATAAAATGTATGTAATTTGAAAAGAAGACTACAAAGTATTGCTAACTAATTCTCCCCTTGAAAACATTTAAATGTAAAACAATTTAAATTAAAAAAAAAAAACACATTAATGCATTATTCATTTAAAAAAATATTAAAAATGCTGTTATTAAAATGTGGAACATTTCTTACGCATTTAAAATTTAAAAA
The DNA here is from genome assembly GCF_905220365.1 of Vanessa cardui. Classification (NCBI taxonomy): domain Eukaryota; kingdom Metazoa; phylum Arthropoda; class Insecta; order Lepidoptera; family Nymphalidae; genus Vanessa; species Vanessa cardui. The sequence continues at coordinate 4,410,184 of NC_061136.1, forward strand.
GCAATTTATAATTCTGATAAATGATTACTGAAACCTCCATCTGAAACCTCTCCAAGTTTAATTTATGCAAATAGATTCAAAACTGGGGAAACTATGACTGTGTAACAGACGGAAATTATAAGCAACCGAGTTCGAGTAACCCTAAAAAATAAACAGAAAACGTAACGTATATTCGAAAATAAATTATAAACACGAAACTATTTATTTACGCAGCTAATTAAAAGGGTATAAATTTATAATTTACGAACGCTATTTCATTAGCGAAAAGTAAATAAAGTTTGTTGAGCTAAAATAACTCATCACATATTTATTAACCGTTAACTATGAAAGATTTTTAAACTGCGAGACTTGTTAACATGTCTAATTAAAATTTATTTAGTCGAAACCACTTTAAAAATTCTTAATAATTCCAATAAAAGTTCTATATCCTATTTTATAATAACAGACTTTTATATAAATTCTCGATGAATAAGAAAATAAGCAACATTAAATCATTTAAATAAAACTAGTTATACCGGATTTGAATCGCGTATATTAATTATTTTTGGCATATTATTTACAACTACCGCCATATTTCTTTGTTCCTCAAATAGACAAATGCCACCTTAGTCTACCCGTGACCACGAACGCTGTAAAGTGCTCGAAACGTCGGGATGCCAAAAATAATTAATATACGCGATTCAAATCCGGTATAACTAGTTTTATTTAAATGTGTAATAATCGCGAAAATCTAAGACAACACAACATTAAATCATTTTTGATAGTGGATTTTATCGTTTTAAATTAAAAAAAATCTTATTAGTTACGTCATAACATTCTATAGAAGCAATATAGCATTGGTGATTGACTTGGTTCAACTGTAGTCACTCATCCTTCTCGAATATATTATACTGCAAAAATACAAGCACAGGTGTACAATGTTTTGATAATTCAGATAGTTCGATAAAACTGCAATCTCTCACAACCAAAGAGAGATCAAGCGATGAACTAATGGCTTTACGTGCGTTCCGTTATGTAACCAACTCGCTACCAAGTTTTCAACTTCGGTTATCGTGCATTTTTATAACGAAAAAATTATATTTTTACTATAAATCTGTACGTCATTTCAGGGTATCATTATGTATAGTCGTAAAATAGCTAGACGTGACGATCGTGGCAATTACTAAATTTGAAATACAGCGATTATAGTGAATTTAATTAAAAAATATAAATCCATATTTTAATATGCAATAACATAAAATTAAAGTAGCTCCAATTAGTTGCTAGATTTTTTTTAGGTCCAGAACGAATTATTTTAATTAGTATGATTTACAACTAAAATAGCCCAAGGGTAGATCTAACAATACCAGCGTTTTCAGCTATACTTCAACGGCTTGGCTTATTTAAAATACATATACATTATTTCTAAGCTGATTGACTGTTATAAATAATGAAATTTACCCTTATTTTCTATGACCTATCCTACGCCGTTGGTTGCCTGGAAGTGTTCGTGGTCGCCAAAATTGTACGCCTGTTCTATCAATGCCAAATCTATGTTATATTTATTTTTATTTCTGTGTAATGCACAATCAAAGAATAAACTAAAATCAAATCTTTGACAATAAATATATATTTATCTTTAATAATAAATATATTTGTATCCAAATCCTTCTTTAATACATGTAAGAACAATTAAAGTAATTTAATTGGTCTTACCACGTATTTTTTGTTGTAAGCTTGTAAACGCAAGCTTACCTTAAACAGGTAAACCGTTACCTTCAACAAAAAAAACAACGTCACATAGACGAGGGACAAGGGTTATTCGGACAAGGATCATATGAACAAGTCATTAATCAAAAAGTACGATTTTATTTGCTACATAAAAATACCACTTCTTTGTTTTTTTTAATTTACATTGATAATACTGGCTTAAAAGGACTAGCATTCGACGATAAAGTATCTAAAATTACTATCGCAAATCATACGTCGCCTACGTATAGTGTATCTAAGACATTCATTAAGTTTAATGATTTTCATTTGATTGTACTGGGTTTGGACCGAATTTTAAGGCATTTTGTTATAAGAATCGTTCTGAGGAATACGAGACATGGAGCTCCAAAGCTATGGTCAGCAAAAGAATACAATAAAGTATTATTTATGATTTCCATTCAATTGTGTTAGATTGTATAAATGTATTGCAGTCATAACACTGCGTTAGACTTACTTAATGACTGTCAAATTAGACCACCCACTCGTAAAAGAAAAATCCCGACAAGAGAAGAACCGGCGAAAGAAACTTAGCGATTTTTTTTTGTCAATTTATTATTTTTTATATAATGTACTTTATATAACAAAGAAATGGCCAGGAGGCGATTCGTTTTATTACCAAGATGTGCTTTGAACCATGAACTCACTAATTGTATAATAACCTTTAGCACACAAGCGTTCCTTTACATTTTTTTTTATTTGGCTTCAGAAACACTTTGAACTCTGGGATCCGTTGTAAAACCGTGGTTGCCTTACAAGAGTTGCTGATTTTATACAGTCATGTTATATGTGTAATTAATTTGTGTTTGATCCCTGCCCCAATATTATGAGTTTCACATCTTCTTAAGTGTAACTTTTCATTAAAGAATATACAATTATATTGGAAAGCATATGTCAATGTTAATTTTTTTTTAAACATAAGCCTCAATAATTTTTAGGTTATAGATTGCGCAAATAGCCCTTTCCTGCAGAACTAATGTCATACGAATAGCCATAGTTTTACGTCAGAATATTATATGAGCATGTGAGACATTATAATGTAAAAGTAATTGATATAACACTAAGCGTGCCGTATCAACATCACTTAATAGTCTAATTTTTTTAAACGTAGGTGCCGCAAGTATTAGTCTACTTGCCAATCAATTTATAAGAGTATATACTTAATCAGTATTTAAATTGATTTACGAGTACGTGGTAGTTAGTAGTTATGATCCGATTAAGAATAAAATGAATAATTTAGTATTACTACAGGCACAAAAGACTTACCATCTTTGTTCTCAAGGCTGGTGGCGCATTGGCGATGTAAGGAATGGTTTATATTTCCAAGTGCCAATGTTTATGGGTGATAGAAAGACTTGACATCAGTATGCTCATTTGCCTATACGCCTACCTATTACATAAAATAATGAGGAAAAAGCTATTATAGTGTTTTTGAAATCATCACCACTGAATGAAATTGAAGATGAAAGTTGATATGTTGCACAATGCTGATATCGATGAATATACATAGATGGATATTCCATCGGGTATATATCCCATCTCCATATACAAAGGCATTAACATAATGGCTCATTAATCAAAGCACCTACAACATGAAAATAAAAATGAAGAATTTAACTTAGTATAGTTTAAAATGTATTCTTTAACAACCATTATCACTTGGTTTAACGTGTTTGAAGCAAATATACGAAGTAAAGAGCCTTATAAATATTTTCATGACAATATCTTCGAGTCTGCTAAACGTAATATGTCATACTTACCGCGACTTATTCCTAGTATATTCAGTAACTTTTATCTCAAAATAGTCAAGCGGGGGCTTAACTTACAAGAACGCGTTTTGCGAGCCTTAACGTGATTGGCAGCCTTTCTTATCGTAGTGTGTCAGGCATTTTTTATTGAGCATGTAAAATTTATTTCTCTTACATGAGAAACTTTATAATCACGTATTCATATTCTATTTATTTAAACATAGCAGTGCGCGCGACTTCGAGCGCGTTTGAATTTAACAAAAAAATTTTGTTTAGTTCGCAGATGTTACTATAAATTATTGATTCTATATTAGACTGCTTTTGTGATATCAAGTCGTTGGTGGGGACGTCCGACGCGATGACAGAGTGGTAGGAGATGAGGTGAGGGCTGCGCGTCATACTGGACAGTATTCGGAAATTGAAGCGTGACTTTATTATTATTTTATATATCATCATCATCATTCGTTCACTGCTGGACATAGGCCTCTCCAATAGGATGCCACTGTGATCGATTTTCGGCTACTCACATCCAGTTCCTGCCTGCCGCTTTGCGTAAATCGCCACTCCACCGTGCCCGAGGACGTCCTACACTACGTTTGCCATAATTATCATATATTGCAGCCTCAACATATATGGAGAAGAGGGGGAAAAGCCCAATAGTTAGTTTGCTAATTTCGAAAGGTATATCGATAACTGTCATTTCTCTCAGTAAAATTTAATTTCCGATTTTATTCTTCAAAGATACTCAGAGCATACTTCGCTCCATCGAGCACGGAGCGACCTGAAAGCGACTACATTCTCGAAGTTCCTACAATACTACATGATATACTAGCTGAATCTGCGACTTTACCACGAAAGTTATAAAATATTACCTATAGCATATTAATCGACCCCCCCCCAACCCCATTTTACACCCAGGGGGATAGGCGATGGATATATAGCGATAGGACAGATTGAATATTAGAGTAATGGAACCAAAACGGTTTTTATGTATTATATGTTATACTTAAAAATTCATACTATAACCAAATATAATCTATAAATTTTTATACTACGTTCAGAATTATGAAATGGACTTTACTGAATAATTCATAAAAAATATTACGTTCGTAATAATAACACCAAAAGTCGAAGAAATATAATCACATATTGTCACATAATTTGTTTTGTTTCGTACATTGATAATAAAATGTTTATGTACGAGAGAAAATTTACCAAGAAACAAACTTGTTCCAAGTTTTTAGTAATGGTTTCCTAACTCAGTTCGTTGTAGGTAAAGATGGAAGAAATCCGTTTGGAGTTGGAAATTTCTAAATTAAGTTCCATATAATCTATGAGGGGAAACCCACAATGGAACAAAAGATTGGTACTATTTGGGCGTGGAGGAAGTTCAACCCACTTTTGAAGCATTGAAACGAGATTGTTATAGGAGATAAATGGTTCCATACTTTGGGAAGTTATCGTTCTCGCGTATATGATTTCAATTTAGTCTATATAAATCTATGTGACACTTGTAGACTTCTATCAAAAAGTAAACAGTAGACCTATAAATATTAGACAAAATCATTTTCTGATCTCAATATAAGTAGCTAAAGCACTTGTGTTATGGAAAATCAGAAGTAGCGACGGTTCCACAAACACTCAGACCGAAGAAAACATAGAAAAATGAACATTTTCTCCATCGACTCGGCCGGGAATCGAACCTGGGACCTCGGAATGGCGTACTCATGAAATCCTTACACCCCTCTCACCCACGGAGGTCAAATACAATAAGTTAATAAGTAACTGACAGTTTTAATTTTAAAATAGTGCTTAATACAAGAACTTCTAAAATAAATGAGACAGAAAAAAAAGAATCATCACCATCATTAACTACCAGAACCAATGCTATCGTTAGGCTTATTACATCCTTGTCACAATTAAACAATGACAATCATTAAAAATAATAGTATGAAGAATATAAAAACCATAGAACAGTGCATTTAGGATATAGGTATGATACATAATTTACGTATAGACCTCGTAAAATGGTAATTGTTAAAACCTTCGCAGAAAGCATTTCACTGTCAAGATTTAGTAATAAATCAAAAAAAGTTTTTTATCGTTGAAGAAAGCGAAAGACAGCTAAGGAATTAAATATCAGTGCAGATACGCGTTTGATAGCGGGTATTCGCATCAGCGGTTTTTTTCAATTCGAATTGATACAATTCACTCGGGTGCGTAAATTGGATAGAATAAATCGGTACGGTCTTTTACGCGTACTTATATTTCAACCTTGGTCCAATTTTATAAGATCGATAAAAAACGCTATCGAATTATCTTAAGAACAAAAGGAATTTAAATATTAATGATATGATAACGTCCAGTTTGTACTGAAACATTGTTTTTGTTAAAGTATTTCTTTATGGTTCGATGCTTATAATATAATCACTTCGATAAACAGCTTATGGTGATAGTATATTAAGTTATTATATTATAAATTACTTACATATATGTGTTTCTCTAAGTAGAATGTTTAATTCATTACCTGAAAAAAAAAGACAATATAAGTTAGCTTAAATAAAATAAATCAATAATAGGTCATCATTAATATCTCGTTGTTCGATATCAATTATTTTTAAAGAGTAACAAACGAATTTGAAAACAATTAAATTACGTTTAGACTAAGATTAAATTTCGAACTAAATCTACGAATATTTAGCGCTAACACTCTCTAACGCGTGTTAGTTTAACTTCCGACGGGATCGAATTTATTGCTCAAATTAATTGACTCCGATTCCGAATTGATTGAAACGTACTTATTTAAAAGTTTTATTCGGATCGGATTCGGCGCAAATAACGTTACGGCGAACACAAGTGCCCGGGTGTTATGTCGGTATTCGAATTTCGCTCTAATAAATTTCGCTATGTATGAAGTGTTTAATAAATACTTTATAATATATAATGTGCGATATATTTTTATTGGACTAGTGATATGGCTCGGCTTCGCGCACGTGCATTTTATTAATAAAGCCCGCATACAAACAAATGTAACTTTTTTCAAAATTGTGTATAAACAATGTTCATATATTTTACATTTAGAAAAAAAAAAAATTAATTCAAATAATTAGTTATATAATAATCAACGTCATAAAACTTTTACCGTTCGGAACGTCATGTGCCATAAAATGTTCCAAATAATGGTTCTTGTTCCAGTGATATTAGTTTATATAGCATGTTGTAAATATATTATTTCGAGAAAGAATTGGTAGATATCGATAAAATAATATTGACGCTCATACTTTCATAATAGGTATAGATTGATTTAGAAAGAATCATCGAATCGTAAATATCTTTAAACATTAATTCGAAAATATAAACAGTTTCGATATCAGAAGTATTGTTCAAAAGCAAAATGACGTAGGACATAAATAATACGAAAACAACCAGAATATACTAATAGCGCAGTATCACTATTGAGTTAGTTGTCTAACTTTTCTAACCGCATATGCTACGAAGTTCAGTCTTAAAGTTGAGGAGGATCAATAAGGATTTCACCGAAGTTTTGAATCTAAAGTGATCCCTAAAACGCCACATCAACATTAGGATCACTTTGTTTCATTTTAATATTTGATTTTTATATCATTTAAAGCATTTTATATTTATGTCCAAGCGTCAAAAAGTTTATTTAAGATATTTATTTTTTATCGTACGTACTGGCAATGTGAGTATGACGTAGAACACATGACAGAGAAAAAAAAGGGATATTTCGAAAAAGATCGGAAAAAAAGATATTACGAACATGAACGACTAGACTTTTTTTTTGAATTTTGAATATCATCATAACTAGCTGATGCCTAATTCCTTGTTTTATATATTTAATTATCAATAGAACAGATCATAGAAAATACGAATATATGTAAAAAAAGGTCTATAAATACATTTGCTTCGCTTTGAAAGGAACTCACTTGACGTAACAGTAAAATATTAGTTTAAAATTTTCCATTCAACAAGAACTAAAGGCCCTAAATTTATCGTTTTCGCCATAAATAAATAATTTCGTTTTGCTACAGGTTAAGTATAAAATAAACTATTATGTATGCTTATAAAACTTGGATATGCGATGACCAGTTATAGATGAACCTCATCACTATTTAATACATGAAAGATGTATACGATTGAAGGTTTGTTGGCGAAAAATCATGGTTCAATAAAATCTGGTCATAAATTTATGCGCGGGTAACGAGTGCTTTACTGGGCGGTTTTAAGTCTGTCAGCGTTTTCATTATTTTTTATGTACATATATGGACGGTTATATATTTTACTACATTCGATATAAAATTTAATACCGCTTTTGTTTGATGGTACGTTTTTGATGGCTTACTATTTTAAATTTAACAGCTATTGAGTGCCTTATTTTGACGGCTTAGGAGCTAACCTGCTAGAGTCTTATCACTTGGAAAGTGATGATCAGCATTCATCGTTACAACGTCGTCAGCAACGTCGGAGGGTTGCCAATGCGTTGTCGACAATAATAATAAATAATTAGGCTATATTCTTGAAAATACATGAGTTCACATGTCCTACTGTCCACTGTTAATTTGAAGCGTACCTAATTTAAATTAAAAATGATCATCTCAATACGACTTAGATTTCGAGGAATTCATGGACAAAAACAAACGTACACTTACGAAATTAAGCACACGTCTCGTCTCGTTAACGATTCTAACAACGTTACACACACATATGTCGAACTGATAACCTCCTTTTTTAAAAGTCGATTAAAACAAATTTTAACGTAAGAGACAAATACTAATTGTTAATTAAGAAAGAACACCTTCACTTAAAGAAAGTCCTCAGAGCATTTATATACTAATGAATGCATTTTCAATAGAATATTAAATTTCATTACTCAGTGTTAATTAGTAGCGTCGACTTAGTGAAACATTTCCTTATCGGAAACAAGACATCTTAATGCTTACAATTTATTCACTAATTAACCCTTTGAGGCGTTCCTTTAGGTATTCAAATAATACATAAAAAGATTAAGTTATAGTTAATGAAAAGGCAATACAATTTCGAGCATGAATACAATTTCGTTTTCGTGATATAGACGCATTTCAGAACTCTTGGAAGTGACATTTCTTTGGGCGGATTTAAGAGTAAATTTCAACATCGAATTTGAAAGGAGCATTTCTATAAATAACGTTCACGTCTATCAATTGAACTTTGTCTGGCCTTTTGTATATTATTAAATATTCATCAAAAATATTGTCAATTTATCGAAATAACTGTCAAGTTTTTTCACAAAATCAAATGCAAAGACTTAAGTCAAAAAGAAAACCTTTAATCGCTTTAAAGCGATAAGACCACCGGTTGTACCATCTTTTCTCTATGTTTACTAACTATAAGGCTAATCTGTTTAATTTGTGGTGTACAATAAAGTATTTAAATAAATATATAAAATAAAAACCTGTGGCAATTTCGTACTGACATTTCATAAGATCTATTCAATTTAAAACCATCGCCGGATCAGAATTTAAATAGAAATGATAAAAAAATAAACAACCTAGTTACTTTTATTTATCATATACTCGTTATAATCATTAACGATTCAATTATCAGATCCTGTATATTAAATTTTCAATTATCAATAAAATGTTGTACAGAATATGCTTTTCATTAATATTTTTTAAATATTCGTCGAGACTCGAAAATTTTAAACTACAATAAAAATAATTTATCGAAGACAATTAATAATAGTATAAAACACTCATACGGCACGAATTCAATTTTGAATTCAGGATATATTATGCTTAAAGATCATAATTGCTTAATAATTTACCAAGCGAGACCTTTACGTTAATTACCGTGGTTTTAATTGAGTCGTGAAAATATACTGCCTAACCGAATATGACCCTTGTGGTATTGAAGGGGAATTTGAATGAACCACGAGTAAATACCGAAGCTCGGAGCACAGGCTTAAGATTCGATCACTGAAAGGTGACTAAGAATATGTTTAAATACTAATATCAAAGAATTACTATGATCGCAGTGAAAAATATAAAGATGCTGAATTTAATATGTATTATTACAGGTACAGCCTCTAACTTTCCCACTGCTGGGTCAAGGCCTCCTCTCCACATAACACCACGCTGCTCTAATGCAGGTTGGTGGATATGTACCAACAAAAACCCAATTTGTGTCGTATAGTGAAATCATTTATAAAATTTTATTGGACCCAATTCATGGAAGACATTTTTAGCGATTTTTTATATCGATAGTTGTATTTGAAGCGTTAAATGTACATCGTTTTATTAAAGTGACGTTGCACTAATAGTCCTTGCTGGGGCCTTAAACAAAATTTATGACAAACTGCTCAAAGATGCAGAGTATCGTCGCGCGGCTGAAACTTTGTAAGTCAAAAATCTTCAAGTGCTTAGAGTCCATAAAAACTTGCGCCTTGCATCAATTATAAAATGCATGTAAACCTATTAACATACTACTAGTTTGAAACTTAGATAGTTTAATATGCTTCAACTATATATGTCTTACAGGAAATGTATTCAAGCAACATTTTGTAACATATTAGTACAAATTCAATAATGATAAATCTGTAGTACTGCAAAAGTAAAACTAACTTGTGCTAAGTTTATATTACAAGTGAACTGTACTTCGTTCATTTGTTTGAAGATTCGTCTTTTATTGAATCATACTAGTTTTTACTCGCTAAGATAAAGGCGATCAACGAGCTCAGTTATTAAAACTTTTCTAGAAGTTTCATTGTAATATACTCACGAATAATAAGAAAAAAAACACACCAATATTAACATAGAATAAATCTTGGTGTTCATGGTAATTTCCGTAATAGTTATATACACAAGTAAGATTCAATATGCTACACGATACATTTCAAGAATATAGATTGGCGAATGACTAAGTGATCTATTTTAAATTGACGATAAATAAAACTTGTAACATCTGTAGAATTTAATTAGTCGTTTCATTAATCTCCGATCCCGAATGAACATTGCCGCTGAGTAGGTTAGAACTATATTTAATGGGAACATTATTTCACTCGAACAGTTGACTTAATAGGGCGAAATTTGAATTAATTTTAAATACCAATAACATTTTAGTTATTTATGTGAAAAAAAAAAAAAATAGTATACGAGTTTAGTGCTTAACCAATAAATTTGTATAGCGAATTGAGGTGAGCACCCATTAAATTACAATTAATTGAAAAAAATTAATGTCAGTAAATGTAATAGGTATACGTTAAATAGGTGACAATTTTTTATATATAGTATAAATCAAATATCGACGTAATTCGTTCATGTATATTGCGCTAAACAGTACGAACGTATTTAGAGTTCACATATATTTTATATTTTATAACACTTAGATTTTTTTTTATACTCAACATGCGTAAACGTATACACTATGTAATTATAGAAAATTAAGAATTTCATGACTGTTTACAGACAATACACAAAATAAACACGTAGAACATAGAAATTACGTCGTTCGCAGCCGAAGGACTTAAAAAGAACCGAAAGTACTTTAAAAGTGAATTTATTTTAATTCACAAACTTATTTTACAAATATCAATACTAATTTAATTAGACTACTTCATGTGTTGAGGTTGTAACACAGAATGCCCTCAGAACCAGTTATTATAAAATAATATTAATACTTTTCTTAATTCTAAGAGATAAAAAAATATAAAGAAAGATCGTTGTGGTCCGTTGTTGGGCGGCGTAATGTTGCCCAGGGGTTGCTGGTACCGGGCCGTCGTCGGTGGTCTCGGCGAACGCGATGTCATAATGTACCTCCATAGGGTGGTCGCATACATAACATAGACTTCGTATGTCCATTCAATTAGAGGAGACAAATTTGAACACAAGTAATCTAACTTCACAATGTCACCAAGTCTCTTTGATCATTCTTGCTAGTGGGTACGATTCTTTAATACGACATCCTAAAGATCTCGGGCGACTGTGCTGATTATATTGGTAAATAATAAAGCTAATTATATAGTAAATAATTTACTTTAAAAAATCTTAGTACTCTTTAAGGTTCGAATGTTTTGTATTTTGAATTTCATATACAAACAAAGTTAAAATAGTTGTGAAAGCGGACACCCCTTCAGAGGCTTCGTCTAAAAAACGCCACCCTGACAAAACTCAGTGTTGTTTTTTAACGAACCTGAGAATTTTGTTACTCTTGCTGTTGCCCATCCGCTAGGGAATATCGAATGGCGAACTGGAGGAATTCTTTGAACGCGTCCAATATTTCGTTTGTTTGTGTTAGAAACTTGCTGCAAACGAGTTTGTGAATGTGAATACGCGTTCTATTGGCGTCCAATATTTGAGACTTCAGTTTGCGTGAGAATCAAAATTTTTTCATCACCGTTGCAAAGTTATTTAAAAAGTCTGATTAATATTTTGAAATTAAACAAAAATATTAATTTATGAATGTATTTATTTTTATTTACTTGCAATTTACATAGATATAACGTCGAGATGGCCCAGTGGTTAGAACGCGTGCATCTTAACCGATGATTGCGGATTCAAATCCAGGCAAGCACCGCTGATTCATGTGCTTAATTTGTCTTTATAATTCATCTCGTGCTCAGTGGTGAAGGAAAACATCGTGAGGAAACCTGCATGTGACAAATTTCATAGAAATTATGCCACCTGTGTATTACCTAGGAATATGTTCCAAACCTTCTCCTCAAAGGGAGAGGAGGCCTTTAGCCGAGCAGTGGGAATTTACAGGCTGTTGTTGTTACATAGATATAAAAAAAACTTTATATAATATTCGTACTTACATAACAATCATTCAAACATATTATATATGAATTATCAATATGGTCCAGAAAGTTCATCCCAAGCATTATTATATGCGTAACAGCTTAAGCTATCAAAGTTAACTAGAACAAAATTTTAAACTTTAACTCTCCGTGTTTTCTCTAAGCATAAACTTTGCATGGGATAATTCATAGCAAATTGCTAAATAATGGCTTTGAAATTTAGTCATTGAAAATTTAAACGAAGCGTTAGTGAATCCATGCAAGAATATCGAATCGATTGTAGTGCAATACTTTAGAATAGTATCTACTTTATTTCATAGATATTAATTAAAAAATTTAGAGGTTAGTTATTAAGTCTGTAAAGGAACATTTCACAGGTGAAAAAATGGGGTATATGATAAAAAAAAAACCCTTACTCGGCTTCGGCACGAAAATACTAATATTATAAATTTGAAAGTATCTCTATCTGTCTGATTGTTACTTTCACAGATAAACCACAGTCGTAGATTTTTTTTTATCCTTTTTTTATTTCTAGGCGACTTACTCTAAAACACTAGCGAAACTGCGGATAACAACTAGTATTTAATGTAGTGAAAGCAAAAAAAAAGCTCGCGGTAATCTCAACTCAAGGGGAAAACTACGTATACTAATTTAGACATCTAAAATAATTATTATTTCTTATAATGCTGATAATGCCTTTGGAGATAATTATGGTCTACACTATTATAAAAAATGAGTAGATAGCTAGGAGAAAGAATGAGTAACAGTAGTCAATACTATTATTACTATAAGTTTATTTATTTTAAGAAATATATGGTGTATAAATAGTTTTATTAATTATAACAACGAAAGAGCGAATCGCCGAAATATATGTCGAAACAAAAATGCTTACTTCTCCCGGCTTTATTTCTCTAATAGTGGCATTCGAGTGCTTGAATAAATAATTCGGCGTGTTAAGCTTAATGGTTCGGACGGTACGTGTTCCGAATAAGATTTTGAGTTGAGGTTGGAATAAATATACGGTTTCTTTTCTTGCTGTCGGGGTGTTTGATTTAAGCCACATCGAATGGTAAGAATATTTATTTCGATTAAAAAATAAAGAAATATAATAAATATTTATAATCTATCACTATAAAAAAATAAAATCATTTGAAATAAGAACTTTTTAAGGAAGCAAACCAATGTTACAACAAATTATGGATATCTCAATGCTTTTGTTCTTATATATAGAAAAAAATAAGGCAACATTAAACCTTGTTCTGATTACAAATACATCATCATCAATGCAAGCTGACCGCGTCCATCTACCAATAACTACTTAATTCAATACTCCTCGCGTGCTACGTTTTTCAGCGTGCAACGGAATCAGTAACGAAATAATCTGCTCCGCAGGAGGGCTTTATGCAGATTCGGTCCCGTCTGCGTGTGGACCACCCACTGAACAATTATTCTACAATCAAACATCAGATCTCCGTCGCTCTGTTCCCGTTTGAGAGGCGGGTTAACGCGTGTTGTAACAAGCATAAGGGACATGACATTTTAGATCTTACAGTTGGTTGTGCATTGAGGATTTATCAAGTGCTATAAACTTCTGCAGTAGAATGCTACTACACATCCATACTAATATTTTAAATGCGTAAGCAGCTCTGTCTTGGTGCAGAAAGGACTACTTTATACAAAGATATCTTTGTTTAATATTTTAAGTTAATTTGTAAATATATTCATATATTCTACGCGAGTATAGCCGCGGGTAACAGCTAGTATATGTATATAAATGAACGTAAGCGTCAATTTGCTATCATATCATTTACTTAAACATCTACGTTCTAAAATGTATAAAAAATATAACCCAACTAGTGGTAGCTTCACTTGAAATTGTTTGTTAAATGATGATACAAAAGCGCTTGTACAGTGTACTTGAATAAAGTTACTACTTTGAATTTGATTTTTTTATCGTTATTCTAATTAACGATAACAAAACAAAAAATATTAGAACATAAACTCAAGACGTATAAAGACAGCGTATTAGTGTTACACAGGTAATCTAAACCAGTTTGGTAACTATTTCAATTTAAAGTATAATGAAGTTAAATCATCTGACACGGCACATCGCAATTAAAGTTGATCGGGGTTTTAACAAAATTTAGTGACGCGTGTTCTGTGAAATATTCATTGAGTCAACTTAAATGAGGGTGTCACGTTACGTGCCTCGTTCGCACGGAGTAAGGACGTATGTTCAAGTTTTACGATATTTAACTCTAATTCGACATGCTCTTTTAAGCAGACTCGTGATATCTCAACTTATAATAAAATTGGAGTGTCTGTTTGTAATATTAAAATAGCCCATTTATACTCAATGCATATGGATGTACACACGGTACAAACTGTCTGTCCGTCTGTTTGTTCCGTCTAATCTCTGGAACGGCTGAACCGATTTTGACGGGATATTCACTGGGAAATAACTGATATAATAAGGATTAACTTAGGCTACAATAATATATTTTTTTGTTAAATACAAACGAGTACAAAGTCGAAGACACAGCTAGAATACTATATAAACCGAACGTAAATAGTTTCATTCGGAACTTCTTTTATTTAACCTACCTAAGGTAATCAAGTAAATCGTCCACTTAATGTTAGGTGGTCACCGTCTAATGTTAACATTAGCACTGTAAGAAATACTAACCATTTCCCACATCACACCAATGCGGTGACCTCGGGAGTTAAGATGTTAAGTCCCCTGTGCCTGCAGTTACTAAATCTCACTAAATCTTTAAAAAACGGGAAAACTAAAAGTTGCAACTAGATCACTGATTGCTTTCTTGGCATACGAACCCCACTTACCCTGTGTTGAAAAATTGGTTCATATTTATCAGTGAACCGGATTCAGTATTTTTTATTTTTATTTTGTTTTGTATGATTATGTACGTGTGATTTTTGTCCCAAAAAAAATTTAAACCAATGCCTTAAAATTATAACAAATATACTTATGCCTTAAAATTGAAAGTGCTGTTATATACGCCATTCTTATGTAATTGTATGGAGATAAGGAAGACTAATCATTGATAAAATTAAAAAAAAAAACCTTAAATGAACATTAATATGTACGTTCGATTTATATTCAGAGATACGATAAAAGGTCCTAGACGAAGATTTTGGAAGCAGAATATTATCCAATCTCAATAAGGAATCTTTAAAAAATCGCAATTGTGGAGAAATTAATTCGTAGACTCTGACTATATTACGTTTTCAATTTACATATTGAAATCAGGGAATAGAAAGTATGCAGTGCGCTCTCATTGAAACATTTTTCTTTTTAATTTGAAAAATGCGTTTTGAACAAATCGATTACCAATACATTTGGTAAAACAGTTTTATTGTTTACAAGTATATACGAAAATTATTTAAGCTCTTGAATATATGTGAGTAAAATATGAGAATATTTGCATACATACAAGTGTAACAGTACTAGACAATACGTAGTTCTACGTTTACAAATGTTTGCATTAGATGAACGGTTATATCATGAACGAAGCCTAACATAGTGCCTCATTTGTAATCAGCATATGTAGCGACCCTTGCGGTCTCATCAGGGATGCGCGTTTCTCACCAAAGCACCTTTGTAATTTTGATCCCAGTCGGAGCGTTTACTGGGGACCCTCTTAATTATGGGACGGCTGAATTGTGCGACTATTACGAATATCACACGCGCATATATGTTACAAAGTCGATAGTGAGTTTACCTTACATAAATTATTTCTTTTTTTTTTTTAATTTAAATTAATTCTTTCCAGTTTTGTTAAATAATTTTGGAGATATGTTTATTACATACAAATTTAAAATCTGCAATATTCATTATACATAAGGATGAAAATTAATTAGGGTTTGCATTCGTTGTAAACGTAAATTTGTCTTTGTTATTTGAGCGAGCTACGAGTATATAGGCCTCGACAAATAGCTGTCCCCTCCGACTGCAAGCCGTTTCATTGAAACAACACGTAGCAATGAGGCAGTAGACATAGAAATATACGAGCAATAAATACGGCTTGTACACCTGGCCCCCTAATTTTGCCACGGCAATTGAAAATAAATCCCGGCGGTATTGAATCAAGATATTTCAGACTGTAGAAAAAAAAACAAAGACACACAACAAATGTACTTGTTTGTTAATCGAAATGCTCGTAAAACAAAAACTCTTTAGTGAAATAAATTTTGATTTCAACAGCCATAACCGCCAGTAGTTAAGAGAAAAGTAGTCGTACATAATTTTATCGCTTCGGTGTTCTAGCAATCTGTCTCTTTGACAATTAGTCTGCGGGACCGCTATAACTCTAGCTCGGAACGCGCGGTCGACTCTATTTGGCACATAGATAGTCGTGTAAATCACGAAATTATTTTCTAATGTCCCACTAACTTTGAACAATCGTGGACTTAAATCAAAGTGTGTTGTAACATAACAAACGATCAAAATTATTCCCGCTGGAAATGTTTCAGGAATGTAGAGTCGGTCACGTTTCGAGTACTTGAATTCATTGTACATTCTACAACCTCTTCATCATTTATTCCATCGTTGATGGAAAAAGTTTTGTGCTATTGATTTCCAGTAAAAATAATACACGAAAATGCTCACGTTTAACAATGTGAAATAAAAAATAAAATTAAAAAATCTCTCCTAAATGCAGACATTTATAGTTAAAACACTAGCTGCACCGTTTGTTGCCAAAGTACTTTAAATAGAAATAAAACAATCTGATACAGAAAGACATATCAAAAAGAAGATGTAGAGAAAAATTTGTTTCAAATAACCCTCTTTCACAGGATACAGTCACATCCTAAGAGTGCTTGTCGCGGAGACACAAATGGAGACATGTTATTTTTATGGTGGTATATTTTATCTTGGTTTTGTGTTGTGTAAAAATCCGGTCAAGAATGTTGGGGCGAGCATTAAAGTGGAGTGAAATTTTGTAAATAAAAATCTTGTACACTACAAATAACATACAGTCACTATTCCGAAAAAAAACATCTTTTAACAACTACTTAAATATTATTCATACAGACTATATAAATATAAAGTGATACTATATAAATTAATGATTTAATTTTTATAGTAGAACTTTATACTATATAAATTAAATCATTGAGTTTTTTTCATATAAAATATTGCAACACATACGTAAAATATTTCGCAACCAAGGCTGAGTGAGTGCGTGTACAGAATGCAATATGTAAATTTATCCGCAAGTTCGCTACTACTGTTGTTATGTTTGGAACGCAAACCTCATAATAGCGGTTGAACCTATGTGCGTACAATGAGCAACGAGCAATTTCAAACGACAATTGTTCTTAACATTTAAAACATAAGGGCCATAATGTAACAAAGTTATGAGCTTCAATGGGTTGCTCATTGTACTTGCCATACAAGCCATACATTGTGTTTTATATGCCACGAGTCGCGACCCGCTACGGAAGTACTACGAGAGACGTCGACAATGCTACGTCGCTACGAAGTTACGATGCACAGTAACACGAGAAATACTTTCGTAACCCTTATTGAATTCATATACAGATATTATTAGTTTCTAGAAAATGAGTAATTTTTTTCATTCATGTTTTAAAAAATCTTTCACGGTTTACTGCATGTAATAAAAAAGACTCAACTGACTTTTTTCAAGGTCATGTCGGTTCACTTCAGTCTTTTTCTCAAACATCCTGTAAATTTTCCGCTGCTTGGCTGTTCTTTTTTCGGGGAATGTTTTAAGCTGATTCCACCTAGTTTTCGAATGCGAATGGTGGATACGCAAAATTTACATCGGAGTCAAGGCTTCCGCACGATATTTTATGCTACATTCCTGCATGTCATGTGATTGTTTTTTTTTTTTTAAACATAAAAGATGATTTTTAAAAATTTTAGTATTCATCACAATTTGGTGATTCGCTGGGTAGAATATCGCTGAGTGGTTAAGAATGTCGCTTTTTTAATTTACGGCATAGGATTTATTTAGCAAACATGCCGGAATCTCATTTGATGAAAAGTGACTACTACCACTCATGAATTAGTTTGCAGGTGCGTTGCCGCCCCTGTCTTGCATTTATATTTAGCATAGAATGAACACCCATAAAGGAATGGATCCTTTTTAAAACTATAAACATATGACTAAGTAATTCATCCACAGTGTAATTTAAGCTTATTTCGATGAGAATTTCACGAGAATTTAAAACAAACGTTATTAACCACGAAGAGATTTAAAACGAGAACTTTCGAACCAAACGACACTTAGAGCTGAAACGAATTAAACGGAAAAGTAATTATAGTGCAATCAAAAGCAACAAACACTAACCGACTGGGAGGATTTTAAAACGTTTTCTTTACATTTAAGACATAATTGTTAAAAGAAATAAATTGTCTAAAATACGAACCAAGCAATGATTTTATCTAAGAATTTTTAAGTAGCTAACGCACCCGTTTTGTGCTGATGCTATTGTCTTATCACATTTTACATATTTTGGTTTCCTGTCAGATTCCAATATAATTTTTAAGATTGAAAATGTTTTATTGGACAAGTATTTTTTCCTAAAAATCATTAAGCAAGATACATATAGTATAGCTGAACATTTTTGTTCTTTACCGAATATAAAATACAAGTATCGTATAATAAATAAATCACCCAGAGTACATCACGCTAGACTAAGCGTCTGTAAATTGTGGAATTTCATCTCTAATATTTGTTTTCCTTTTAAGATAAACCTTAGAAATAATAAGTATTTACATTTTAGGATTAAACATAAATTATATATTAATTAGATATAAATAAATAAAATCGCGAGGAAACCAGTATGTATCTTATTTTTAAGTAACTCTGCCACATGTGCATTACCGACCCATATTAGAACAGCATGGTGTAATTAGCTCAAAAGCTCTTTAAACGAAGTTGTAGCCTTAGGGAAGCAATTGTACATTTACAGGCTGTTACTTTAATTGATATTCCTCAAAACAACAGTCTATTTATTGGTACAGTTTTTTATTTTTGTATTTGTTCATTTTTAAAATATCCTCGCGTCCTATTTACATGCAAACTATTGAATCAATCTTCCAAAACTACATTCACGTATCCCATCACATTGAATTTTTATTTTAGGTAATGGAATTCCATCCGTCAAATAACCTATTCCACGATTGGACAAAACTAACAATAGGTTAAAAAATTCCAATCACAGTAATATATTTAAAAAAACCTATTCGTGTCCTTCAAATTTTACATGTACGTTAAAAATAAATCAGCAAAAATTTCTGTAATATATTTTCAATGATAATTGAATTTTAAATTGATACCGAATTTTAAATTCGGTAACGCAACAAGGCAGCGGAAATGGCCACAGTTAAGTAGATAATCGGGCAATGCATTCGATATTAAATCCGGATTGCGGTGCAACCCCGACTATCATTCATAAACACTGAATCTATAACGCGTGCTTGATAAATGCATGCATAAAGATAATGACTTGTGTACTGAGAAACAACTTCACTTAACCTAGTTTAGTTTTAGAGGTAGGCTTTGTACTCGTGTGGATACCACCCACTCGTTAGTAATTCTAATAGGAAAAGTTTATGTTGTTAGATTTCGGTTTTAACGGCGAATGGGCTTGTGTAATTACAATCACAAGACATATTTGAAAATAGTTACCAACTTTTTCAATTATAGAGACATTGAGAGAGCGAGAGGTTATGTCAATTGAGAGCAGTACGAAAACATTATATGCAGAGTTAGTATACTAAACCATGAGCAGTCACGTTATATATAAAAAGAGGTATAAAATTCAGATAAGGAATAATCAATACTCTATCAACGTTACATAAAAATGATAAAGGGAAAAAGGAGCCCGCCTACATTCACATATAATACATATTTCCAGAAAAAACGCTTACATTTATCACATACGTGCGTTTCGGCAAGTACATACGGAACGGACGGGACATAATGCTAAAATTACATTTGGGCATAATGACGTGAGCTTATGAAAGAGGAAATGTCAATCACAACAGTGGTACACATGATATAGATAATTAAGAAGATTACAACAAACAAAAACAGACGCTTATTACATGTTTATTATATATATTTGATTGTGGTAAATACTACCAACGTGCTTTTCGAAACGGTGGTAGAATTTAATTATCGAGCCTGAGAAAGTTTAAATGACAAAAGCAGAGAGAGATGAGCCAGCACAGCGTGTCCAAATAAGGTACCAATATTATGGCGATACTCGAGTAGGAAATGAGAATAAATAGAAGTAGGTTAGAAGGGTAAAGCATAAAAGTTATCTTAAGTCTTTGTATTAGAAATTAATAGCGATGATAAAGGGAAATATAATAATTCAAGAAAACACATTTATGTTATAGAATAACTTTAAAAATATTTGAATTACACCTAGAACACACTTTCGTTAATTAGTTCAGATTTATTGTAAACGAACAAAAAAGCAGATTTAAAGATTTAATTCTAACTTTTCAATCTTAACTCTTGTCGGAATAAAAATGCATGATCAAAGTTTAACGATTAGCAGTAAAATTCGAGGAAGTTTTTGACATTTATGAGGGTTAATTTAATTAACATTAATGTTCCCGAGTAAATGTGAATAGTATGAATATTAATGGTTAGATAAATCACTGTTTTTTTACTAATAGTGTGTTGAGAAAAACGTCAATATTTGCAGATATTTTTTTAATACTAACTGTTCGACTAAGAATGGAACGAGTACTACTGTCGGAGGAGCAAATACATAATGATCGACGAACGTCTGTGGTCGGATGCTTACCGTGGTATATGACATAAAACATAATTAAATCTAAATAATTTATGTATTTAGTGATTCCAGATGGCCTCGTGGTTAGAGTGCGTACATCATAACCCATGATTGCGGATTCAAACCCAGGCAAGCATCACGGAATTTAAATGTGCTTAATTTGTGTTTATAATTTATTAAGAACTCGGCGATATTTAGAAGAAATTAAAAACATTGTATAAATTAACTAAATCTAAAAAAGAAAAAATATAAGGGTGTTATTTTTCATAAGATGCTGAACTAAAGTGCTGACTCTTATAGCAACTCGCCTTCTGTTCCGAGTTCTTATATGAACGACAGCTACCACAAGATATATATTTTTTGATGTTCGTTAATATAAACTCGAAAGAGAGTTAACACCGGTTCCCTGAGACGTAACAATACGACGTCGCATTCACAGAGAGCCGAAAATATGCGACGAAGCACGACGCTTTCCGCACTAACTATATCATAGGATTCAAAGCGATACTACCAGCTGTGTGTTAATCGAGGCCATCACTTCTACTATTTTATAGCTCTTATTAGTACTTATGTATAAAAAGCGATTGGATAGAAATCGACATATTTCTTTCATGAAAATATACTTAATTTAATGAAGACCAAATGAAATGCTATAAAAAACAATGGATTTTCAATCAAATAAATTGAAAGAGAGCACTTTCAGATAAATAATGGATTTTCGTTGGATATCTTTGACACTTCGTTTTTAGAAGAGTGGAAAGGCGAAATTGATATCAAGTCATATGACCGTCATTAATTTTCTCCTGAGAAATTTTCTGGAATATGCCGATCTCTGTTTATTATTCTAATCCAATATGACACTTTGTCACATCTCAGCTAAAGTCTTGCTATATGACCGCTATCATTGTCAATCTTTATCATTTTTATTTTATTTAATATTATTGATAAAATCCCCTATACAGATTATTATTATAAAGTATAAATATTTCATATACTTAGACTACTGTACTAGAGTCTTACATTTCTTATTACATTAATTGTAGATATTTTATTACGGATTCGTAGTAAATTACCATGCTTGAAACATTTTATTTCGATTTCGTTCTCTGAATAGATTGAAGTAAAAAAAAAACCATAGTAATCTACTTTTTATTAAATAATTAACATCTTTCGACGACCTCCATGGTCGAGTGGTGTGTACACCGGTTTTCATGGGTACGCGCCACTCTGAGGTCCCGGGTTCGATTCCCGGCCGAATCGATGTAGATTATCATTAGTTTTCTATGTTGTCTTGGGTCAGGGTGTTTGTGGTACCGTCGTTACTTCTGATTTCCATAATACAAGTGCTTAAGCTACTTACATTGGGATCAGAGTAATGTATGTGATGTTGTCTCATATTTATTTATTATTATCTATAAAGCACTTTAACATTTAAGTAATCATATGTAATTGCTACGGAAAGCTTCCTATTAATAAGGAATATTTTACAATTTTTGTTTACAAACTGATGAATCAGACTTATGTTCAAATGGATGGAGTTAGTACACTTAATTCAATAGCCGACATGACTGCCAATCCTACACAGGAAATAGCAGTGCAAGACGACGAAGCACTCACACAATTTCCCCTGACACGTGCCAACTCAGGTAGTTTGTTTATCGTTTCCAGTAGAAATGTTTATCAGGAAACGTAAAAATTTAACTTACAACTTCGCTGAGCTGCAGTTATCGAAGTTTCAATATTGTATAAGTTTTCGTAACGTTTTTATTTTATTGAAACTACAGCTTACACGAAGTAATCGGGTCAAAAGTTTAATTAATACACAGAAAATTTGTACTTATAGTTTAATTAATACACAGAAAATTTGTACTTATAAATTTTATATGATTCAATAATAAGAAAATTGAATGTTCAATTACATTTGAATTTTAAGAACTAGATACAAACTAAATTACTTTAAACGTGCTTGAAAATACAATAGGACGAGATCAGGTGCACGACTATAATTATATCTTACCGCTTGAGTTGCTACTAAATATTTGACCTAAAAACTCAATTACTTTTCGTGGTTCTTTTCCGAGATAGTTCTGGAGCTTGGAGGCCTTATAAATAAGCCACTGGACCAAGGAAAAATTACAAGAATATTTAATATAATTTTCTCACTCGGTTGTGGGTCGACAGCTTGGTCTGTTTACCTAACTTTGGCAAATACTTCCTCCATTATAGTTCATTCTATATTGTTTTGCGCTATTCTAGTCCATGTTCTATTTGCCTACTACCTTTATTTCATTGTCTCACTTCGGAAGTCTGGTCTATACAGTTTTTATTTTTCAGAGCACCAAAAAAAAAAAACATTTTTTGTATTATTTTACAAATCCACCATTCTTTTGTTATCGTTTGCTATCTGATAATTGAGTTTCTTCACTAAATGATATAACTTTTCAACTTTTTGCTTGAGAAAGGTCGTATATATTATCATCTTTGTTATCATAACATATAAAAGGCAAATTTATATGAGTGAAATAGTAGTACTCCTACTTTCATACCAAATATTAAATATGTTTCAAGAACAGAAACGATATTAGCATTTAACAACAAATTCGTTATTCGAAGAGTTATTCCGGAAACAAGAGATATAAATATAATTTTAAATCCTCTGATTGGTTGCGTGGTTTAAAAACGGTGTCCGTATCAATGGGCAAAAGGCTTCTTTATATTATTAGCTGTTCAATTTCGAATCGAAAGATTTTCCATTAAAATATTATACGAATTTATCGTTCAATAGGATTAGACTATGTACAATAATTGATCGTTGAACTTAACTGATCACATTTCTAATAGTTCAATGAAAGGTGTTGAATACCTGATAATAGAAATGGACAAACAATGTACAAATATCGATTCCAATACAAGTAAGCTCTCTAGGGTATTCCGGAAATCTCATTAGTCGTGCACTGAAGTGTTGTTTCGGCCACAAATAATATATGCGCATAATGTATATACGTGGACATCTGCCCTCGTTTATATAACGTAATATAGTGCATTAAACAGGTAACGATTGAGGTACAATTACCAATTCCATATGTATGAAATAAATAAATTGTATCATATACAAAGATACGTATTCGTGTTATCGTTTTGCTAATTACATAATCGCTATCAAAAAAGATGTATAACAAAAATGCCGGGTAAACCTACATTTCCCACGCTTTTTCAATCATCAGAATTACATACTACTTTAAGATAGCATTTCTAATATATTTCTTTCTTACATATCACATGAATCCTATCATTCTAACATGTATGCATATAATTATTACAACTGAATTAAATACAGCGTACAAAATACATGACATATACTACTTCAATTACGAATTATATAACAATGAATGAAAGTAGAATATTATATTCATTTAATCCTAAAATCCGCTTAATTGATGGAAAGTAGTGGGAATAGCGATGCATGCCTGTATTTTGCTATTATAATTGGGGGATCATTAAAAATATCTATTACATTTTAAAGTATATTAATAGATAGATCAATGGGAATATGAAATATTAATCTTCGTAATCCTACTTCAGAGCTAGCCAAAATTATGTATAATATACATAGATAATAGTATAATTAATGTAAATCTACGAATATTGGTGTAACCTACCAGAGCAGCATAGTCACCAAGTGACTCAGCTCTTAAATACGTCAATCACATTAATATTTGGCTATACTTTTACAATTTATCATTCAACAAGACTCTGTTAATGTAGGTGCACCTGCAAATAGGCCACCTAAATGTAGGTCCTTATAACCAATCCATAGACATCGGCACCGCAATATATATTAACCATTTTTTTCATCACCAACGCGCCACCCACCTTACCGCCTGGCCACGGGAAATTCGCCGACGCGAAATTTCGCGCGGTGCGAACGACGAAGCGTGACCATTGCTATACGTTTGTCTCATTCGCAAGACGTTAGGTTTAGGGAGGTTAGGGAGTAAGATGTCATGGCCCCTCTGCCGGGCTTACTTAAGCTTTGAAAGAATTAAGAATTGATTGATGGCGTCCCGCATGTTGGACGGCTGATTGCAGTATCAGATACCATCGATAAACTCATACATCGAACATTAGCAGAAGAAATTACCGGCCTTATAAAGATACAGCCAACTCAAAATGTAATTATTGACGCCTAATGACATAAGTCAGTGCAAGATGCCGAGAATGCTTACGCTTCAACAGAAACGGGGAATTAACGCGTCTTTGTACAGTCGGGTTGAGAAAAAGTTCGTCACCTAGGATCTATTTTCGTGTGCTCAGTATGAGCGATAATCTGCTTTACCGATAGAGATGATTTGATGTTTAGACACGAAAGGTTCTAAGAATTTAAGATTTGATAAAGGAATAAATTTGAAAACTGACGAAAGTTTCCCTACTTTGACTGCACTTTTGATGTTTTGTCTTGAGAGTCCTAGAGATATTTTAGAGCGTATTGTAAATGAAGATCAGACATATGTGCTAATCACTTTTAATCCAGTCAAAGCAAGCGTCCTGCAATACAGGTAAGCTCCCTTTTCAGACGTTAATGAAGTTTTAGTCTATTTCGAAACATTTTGTAGGGAATTTTACTTTTTAAATGTTAGTAAGTTACAACCCTGATCTGCAAAATGTATTGAAGATGGTAATTGCTATCGAAAAGGAATAAAAATACATTTGCAATTTTTTTGACAACTCTATTGCTCATGTACTCTTCTGAAATGAAAATCAAATTATAAGTTATAAAAGAACAGATTAAATATTAAAAAAATATGAGATTAAATATTCATTTTATTTAAGAGATATCCTTTTTTGACGATGTTAGTAATTCATTACGATAAATTTACAAGATAAAATCAAAACCTCGTAGAAGAAACAAAGGAATCGCATTGACTGGTAAGCCAATCAGGGATAAAATTTACGTAGGTCGGGTAGCTCATTAAAAGTAAACGTAGGCGGAGGCGGCTCCTAAAAACACAATTCATTCCGGCAAAAGGCGGTAGCATTTTGAAAATGGCTTCGCGTTATTTGAACAGCCGAGGAAACCCGTGCCACGAAATAATTTGTCAAACACCTTGACCCAGTTTCTCAGCGCAAATAAGAAAAAAAAAGTAGGCGCTTACTTTGAAAATCGCTAAGACGCTTTACTCCAACATATTATTATTTTTATATGAATATAAAACTAATTTAATTTTTTTTTTAAATATGCTGGCTTTAATGTAAAAAATAATTTTGTAATAAGTTATAGTATGACATATCACATTGTATCTAAAAGCTTTTCTACCCATTATACTCGAAACAGCTACTTAGTAAGACTTAAGATAAGTAGTCACTTGTACCCCAAATATTGACACTGTTAAAAGAGTAGTAAACTATTGCTTACCTTGCAATTACACCAGCTCACTCGACTTTCAACACTAATATTTGTATAGAAGTGTATCATTGGTTAGAACCTACTCACGAAGCTTACAAGACAAATTCAACTTAATAACAAAACTTTAACGCATTTTATTTTTTCATCCGCGAAACGAAAACTTTGAAGTAAAATGAACGAAGCATCCTTCCCATCAATATAAAAGGAAAGTTTTCGAATCAGTACGAAATTGCTCTAGTTTATCTAACTTGCTAAAGGATTTCAATTTAAAGACCTGGTCGTAGGTACCTACGCTGTTAGGTATCTAGTCGAGTGGGTTGTAGCAAGTTGTAGCCGATGTATACAGAGAGTTAACAACGGAACTGTTTCACCTGAGTTAGTTAGTGTTTGGGTTTAGGTTAATATTGAATTACGGATGCATTAGTTTAGCAACGAACCAATCTAAAACGATTTAATCGATTTACCTGTCTTCGAAATTGTGGACTCTGGTAAACTTTCAATACGGAACATGCTATATGAATGCATGATCAAATATAAATTCGGTGGTAGGGCTTTGTGCAAGTCTGTCGGGATGGGTACTACCAACTCATCAGGCATTCTGTTACTAAACAGCAATACTTGGGACAGTATGTTCTTGACAGTACCTATGTATCTTGGTTCCAAAAGTTGGCGGCGCATTGGCGATGTTTAATATTTCCAACAGCGCCAATATCTATGGGTCAATGACAACGTAACATTAGTCGAAATAAAAAATGTTTCAAGGACTACAATTTACAATCAGACTTCTGTGATTGAATTTGTAGCCACATCATGAACATCTATGATTATATTATTTCATAGTTAAATAAAAATAAATTACAAAAAATATTTTAAACTTTACATAGAATCTTATCAAATATTATTTGGTAAAGTTTAAATACATTTTAAAACTAGTCTCATAAATATTCACGTAGAGAAAACTTGTCAAATAAGATTTTCTCAACTACTGGATGCTGACAAAGATCCATGCATTGCACTCTGAATTTCTACACTAATATTTTTACAAACATGACATTTCCCACTTTGTACTTGTCTGACTATAATTTTATAACGTAGACACGTTTTAGTTCATGCAAAGGTTTGTTAGAAAGAAAAACCGTGTCAATGTTAGTTTATTTGCTTTAATATATTTATAATATTAGATAATTATTTTTTAGCCCATTCGAAAGTCGTTGAAAAATAATCCACACAAATATTATAAATGTGAAAGTAAAACTGTCTGTCTATTGCGATTTTACTGTGAATCTCTATCTATCTTAAGGAAGCTAGAATGCCAAGGCATACTGTTTTATGAGTAAATCCTACGAATACGACCTGAAAACACGCGGTCGAAAAATAGTACTGTATATCATTACCATTGATGAAGTAACTGACTCGTTAGCTAGGCATAATCTTATGCTACAGCAATCAGTGCCCCTAACTATTCGTTTTAGCAATATAACAAAGAAACTGTATAATATACCCTTATAAAAACATACATCATATTATAAAACACAAAAACCAAACCATAAAAAATAAATAAAATAAAATAATTATCACTCGCTATAACACGAAAATAAACAGTGTGTCCGCGTCATATATGTCGTCACGGAAAGTGAATTCAGACACATAATTTTTCCATTCTCACATTTCATTCAGCGGAGCGTGAGTCACTTGGTCGAGATGTCGCCGAGAATAGAAATTACTCTCATTCATACATATTAAAAAACCAAAAAGATAACCTGGTCTTTTATTAACAAGCCTTTCATGGATATGAAATATATGAAGATTATTATCAATATTATATATAAATGACTTACTGATTTAAACTGTGATATTAAAATTAAGTACACTGATAAAAATTTCCCAAGTTTTAGAAAATTATCGAGATCATAAAAAAAGTCGTGGTGTGTAAGAACCAATCTTATTTGATCAAGATAAACAATTTATACTGAACGTATTCATGGATGTAGATACAAATAAACATGAATATATTTGACGATTTATCATTGTCATCTTTATAATTTACACATGCACACCACAACCTTACAATTTTTGGTAAATTATATTTATCACAATAACGAGTCTTGATTTTCCAAAGACCCTCCAATTTTTTATATTTATACTTTTTTTTTAATTTCAATCAATTTCGGAATATTGGATGGACTAATTGTTATTTTAACCTTATATTTGCTCGTAACACCAAAATTATTAACACTTCGTATTTTCCCATTTGCGATAGTTTGCTAACATGCGCTCGGTTGAGGTACATTCACGTGATGAAAGCACATCAAAGATAAATCAATAGTTGCTAAGAAAATATGAGCTCATGTAGTAGCCGCTGTAGCCGAAAACTTTGAGACAGTGATGACTGATGATTGTGAAATCATCACATAAAGTCAAAATTATAGCCACATCTCGACAACCACACCAAAGCGACCTTACCACTACGAACACTCGAGGATTTCGACATTCACAGCTACAACCATTAATCAAACCCTTGTTAGCTAGAAATTTGCTTCGAAATATATCAAGGAATTCCCATCTTATTGGTTACCGTAAAATCTTAAATATTTTAGTCAGCCTCGGCTAGGATAAGATATCTTTGCCCGCGTGAAACTTTAATAGAACTGTGGCTACTCAAACAGGTTTTTCTGTTTTAATAAATAAACAGTATTAATCATTCACGGAATATTCCCGTTAGTAAATGTATTCTCGAATTATTTATTTCGATTTCATTTCGAGGCAACTGGTCATCAAGTCAGCGGTTTCCTTTGTTTGTATAAAATTCTAAAACAAAACGTAATCTAGTTTCATTTATTCCGATCATGACTATTGCGGCTAAGGTCTTAGTTGTGGCTAGAACTTCGAGTAGAACTATAATTAAATAAAAGCGAAATAAATTTGTCGTTTAAGAACCCATTAGATTACATAACTTTTTAAAATACTATTTTTATTCTTATTATAGGAAACAAAAAGGAAGGTAATTCTTTATAATAATACTTTTTTATAATACACTTAAAAAAAAAAAATCAGTTTACAACAAATTACTAATATTCGTAACTATATTAAGCCTCATTAAAGCTTTGTGTTAGAAGTTTAAACGACAAAAGCCCAAGGAGTCAGGCCTTAAATTATCGCACATTGACACTGCGTTAATCTTCTAAATCAATACAATAAAATCAAGGGATAAAAAATTATTAGAAACCCACAACTCTGAATTGAAAATCGTCACATAATTAATTTATCAATTAAAATTTCCAATCAAACCATTTTTTTCAATATTAGATAACGAAATTAAATACCTTTTCACGAATACAAGGCCAGTGAGAAATATAATACATATTCATCCCACCTGTCCCATTATTAATTGTGACGATGACACAGAAACGTGCTGTTTCAGAGATTCCATTACGGTCTCGGAGCGGGGTGGCTTTGTTTGCAACTCAGTTTGTCTAATTAACATTATCAAGGCGTATCTGAATAGACTACGGTACTGTTAACAAAGAAAAAAAAAACACAACATGAAAAAAAGAACACAAACTTTATAAATAACAAACCAACACATACCTAACACAGTTCTTATTAGTATTAATGAAAAAAAGTTGTTTTATTTTCAGTTTAAAAATTTAGCATTTTACGAAGTATTTTTGAAATTAGAATTATAAAAAAAAAGTTTTTTGTTGTGCTAACGTTACCATTGGTTGGGTGAACGAACTAATTTTAGTGACACTATAAAGTAATTTTAGCTTAAAGTTAATACAAACAAATTTAATTAATACAACATTCTTCGTTTTCTTTTATGTGGGAGCGTCTCTCTGGTTTTTAATTTATTTTAATTGGTTCATAATAAACGTGTTTATATTTACCTTATATATGAACTGTACAAATACAAATATAATAATACTATTATATATATTTTAGGTACGATAAATATAGTGCGAGCGGGGACTGGCTAATGGGTCACCTGACTATAAATGATCGCCAGATTAGTAGGGTAGGAAATATTAATAGTTTCTCAAATTACCAAAGCGTCAATAACCTTGGAAAATAAAATACAACGTTTTTTGTGACTTTAGTTACACTAACTCACTCAACTCCCAAACCGGATCACAGCAACACTTAGTACTATTGTTTAGCGGTAGTACTGATGAGTGGGTGATACCTAGTCAGACTGGCTTACACATACATAGTTCTATCATGAAGTGTAATTATCTTTATTGCCTATTTCTATTTAGAAATCGCAACGAACGGTTTCATAACGATTATCTTAATGTAAATAAGTAAAAGTAAATGTATACAACTTAAAATCAGCGTAAATGTTATAACAAATCTCTTCGCAGAATTTAATCTTTTCAAGGATAATGAAGTAAAAATTAAATGAAAATACTGAAGCTTTTCTGTTTTCATTTCAGAGATAAAAATTAACTTGATTTTAATTGTAAAGTGATAAAGGCTTGACAAAAGGTTTTCTTTTAAAAATAAATATCATTATTCATAACGTATTCCGACGAAGACAGAATATCTATAAAATATATCTATGATATTAATAAAAAACTTGATGAAATTAAAACCGCACGAATGAGTCTTGATATTTTACAAGTGATGTTAGCTTCGAAATAATGTTTTTAATTTGAAGTAAATGTCTGATCCTAGAGAGAATTACAGGCAAGCGCACAAAGTAACGTACATGTGCGTAACTATAGGCAGTCCTCGTACTTACGGCATGTAAGGGTCTCGTAGTGCGCGACGTTAATCGAAACGATGTAAGTCGAGACATATAGGATTGATTCATTCTTTCTTCTTGCTATGACCTTGACCTCGCGACAAGTGACGTCTCCTATACCGGGAATCGAAACAATTGACGTATGCTTGAGGAAAAGTGTCAAAACATTGTTCGACGCTCAAAGCTTGAAACGTACGACGTAAGTCGCCAGCCTGTACTCTCAAACGAGCGCTTTCTCGAGCGTTTGTGCGGTGAGCATTTATGAGCTGCGGTTAGCGAACACGCCGTAACACCGCGAACAACTGCGCTGTGTTTCACTGCGTTTCAAAAAATCAACTATTCACATTAAGCCTTAGAATTCGCCCAACTGCTCTATGTTAATATTATAAATGTGAAAATAACTCTGCCTCTCTGTCTATCTGTCGCTCTTTCACTCCCGCTGAACCAAATTTAATGAAATTTGGTATGACACAAACTCCTTTGGGTTTTTCTCGATAGGATATACATTTCGAACTAGCCTAGCGACAGCTTTAGTTTATGTAAAATTCTGTAAAATGACGATTAAAAATATTTACAAATATAAGTATATTTTGACTACGTATTAAAAATGAATATTTAATTCGAATTACGAGGTCTTTTAATCCTATTTATTCTTCTTTTGTTTTTAATATTTTATTTTTTAAATTAAATCGCGGAATCTAAAGAATCGTCAAATAATAAAAATAATATAAGCGAAACAAACCATTAACAAGCGTTTCACATACATATAAACATCCCCAAAATTTGCAGTATCCAATAAACAAAAACACTAGAATATATACCTATAAAAAGATCGATGTTTTATTCGAACATGCCTCGCGCAAAAACCGCTGAATATTTTGACATGAAATTTGGACCATTATATTCACCGTGTTTCAGGTGAGGTTTTTGGTTCGACATTATCATACAATATAATTCGTGTATTGATTTGCTAGTAAACATTAAAACTGAAACTACAAATATCTATGATACAAGACAGATAGCATAATTCCACACAACGATATAAAGCAAATGGATTCACAACAATCCCTAAGTTGTATGAAAAACAACCGGAACAATACGAGCCGTAGGATGTGGCACCATATGGTATTTTATTAGAAACCCTGGACCCTCGATACATGCGATATCGTACAAATTTGGAAGACATTTGAATTCAGTCAACGGACCCGACTATGGAGGAATTAAATAAAAGGACGCTATTTCACCCAAAACTTCGAAGAACTTAACGTATTTCACATTTTTCTCTATTAGTAAAAGGTCTTTTGACTTATTTATCTAATAACACACGACAAAGAGTAGCTCTAACATCTTATATAAACTAATGAACAAGGACTTATTTAAAGTCTTGGGTTTGTGTAAGATGGTCTGGGTAACCCACCTATCTCATTTATTAAACTATTTTATTGCTGTATTGTGTTTGGAAAATTAAATGACCTACTGTATGACATCTGAGCTCCCATGCTCTGCGTCATAGTAAAATTGAATAACGAACAGTGAATTTATCTTACTGAACTGATATATGGGCACAGGCGACCAGTTATCACCAGGTATCTCTTTCCCTCGTCTGTCTAGACGAAATTAGGCCATCTATTTAAAATTGAAAGACGAACCAAATCAGACCTTCCAGCATAAATTTCACAATCTGATTAAATATTAAACATTGAATTCAATTTAAAATTATTAATTAAAGATCGTAGCAAGTCAGCAGTGCAAAGTACTCATTAAATAGTATTCGTCGCTCTCAGCGGCCATTGAAACTACTCTTAATACCTAGCTTGGGACTTACAGACGAATAGTCTTAAATATTTCATGAGGTGATCGTGAGAAAAACTGAAATTAAAGAAACCTTTTTATATTTGTAAGAAAAATTGTGTTACTTTACTAATTATAGGTTTTACTGTAGTTTCTATTCGAGTGCTGATAAAAAACAATAATCAGCAAAATTCATTTAAGATCACATTGTTGCTTTCTAGGTGATAAGACTATTAGGATACGAGCACGTCTGTGTAGGTACCAACCACTTATGATATATTCAACGCCCAACGGCAATACTTAGGATTGTTAGGGTCCAGTTTGAAAGCTTAGGGAGCCATTACCTACGGGCATAAGGGACAACATCTCAGTTGCCAGTTTTGGTAACGCATTGATTTTGTGAAGAATGATCAATGTATCTTACAGAACCGATGCCCAGGAAGTGGTGACTATTTACCATCAGATAACCTATTTACTAATCCGTCTATCAATGATATAAAAAAATATATTTGTTTGACTCCCATTATATGTATTTCTAACCAAAGGAGCGAAGTATATGACGAGCATAAAAATAATACATTTCTTTATAAAAAAATAATATCCAAGTATAGTATATAGTACATCTAAATTCAGTTTTGATGACGTCAACGAAATATGAAGTTTGGTAGGGGCGTAATTAATATACAGATACGCACAGTACGTAGAGTAGTAAAATTAAAAATACAACACACAACAGATAAAAAATTCAAGTCGAATCCAAATGTCACAAAAGTCGATGTATTTGTTCAAATACAACTAGACTGCTTAAACTTGTTCACGAAAAAGGTAACCGTTTAAAAGGTTTATAGAAGTTTCCCTACCGTGAAAGCAATTTGTCGTAGAGAGTCGACGCAAATAAAATTGAAGAATATTATTAGGGGAGCAAATCGATTCTAGAACCAGAATTTTCTTTGATAATGACTCATCTTTATGTTTATGAATTTATTCGTTTCAATTTAAGTTTACTTCGGAAAAAAAATCGTGCAAGGAATCAGCCAGTACTTCAACTGTAAGTCAACGAGATTAGAAGAAAAAATTGAATCCATTTATTTTATAAATGAGCAGTCCGGTTGCGACATTGTTCGTGTAATCTACAGAAATAATTTTACGATGAACTGCCCGAGTACCTTTATACTTTGCAGGGTGGAAAAATGTCTTAAACGACAAATTATGAAATACGTTATTAATATCATCGATCGCGAATCGAATTATAACCCACATCACTTGAAATAGTCTCTTACGGGAAACATGAAAACGAAATTTTACTTGATCAATTAAATATTCGATACCACGATATTATATCAAGAAAATACAAAGATGTTTTACTCGTGCAGTCATGCAAGACCTGTAAAGCGTATGTTAAATTAAAGCTTATTTAGCATCAGTATACATTTTTTATGTGCATGTTTGGGCAATATATATTTAATATAGACGATAACTCTATGTTATCTGGGTAAATGATAATGATGATGACGATTTTCTTTTGCAGAAATTCGATAATAGCGACCAGTCATCAAATAATAGCAAAGTAAACTAGTGGTACAATTACGATCGTCATCTCAATAAAATTATCAACGACAGACTGTAATTACTTAATAATTTTAACACAAATATTAATTACTAGCACGCACAAGTCGCATAATGAAAAAGCAATTGAATGCGAAATTATTGGCGCAATTGCTATACTCGTAACGTGTGTGACTACGACTTTAACCTAGAATTGTTAATTGGATTGCGTTAATAAGGTTAAATTGCTATTTGAAATCACAATCAAATATTTTATATTGTTTTCATCTTATTTTTATCTATTATTATTGCAACCTACCTTAATTTTTTTGGTCTTATTAAAGAAAAAAAAAAAAAAACTCGATCTGTTACCTAATTACACTTAAACTAAATAATAATAAACAAATATGAGACAATATAAAAATACATTACTCTGATCCCAATAAATTTCCCATCCCCCATACATCCCAATACATAAGTAGCTAAAGCACTTGTGTTATGGCAAATCAGAAGTAACGACGGTACCACAAACACTCAGACCGTCTTGGGTCTGAGTGTCGGCCGGGAATCGAACCCGGGACCTTGGAGTGGCGTAACCATGAAAACCGGTGTACACACCACTCGACCACGGACTAGGTCGTCTGCTAGGAGAGGATGGTTTAAAAAAATATGTTACCATTTTGTTATTCAACTCTAGACGGGCTTGCATCAATCATTTCAGTTTTATAGTTTCGTATATATTTACTGCTAGATAGTTGCGTAATACCTCAAATCTAACCTCCAACTGCCTAACTTTAATTCGAGATAATTATCAAATTTCCGATAAATAAGAGCGATCGTATAAAACCTTTTTTATTTGTACTTTAGAATTTCAATTAGATTTTTTTCGTATTTTTCAATATAAACAGAAAGTTAATTTTATTTTCATTTATAATTGGAAGAGATTTTAACGGGAAGCATTAATGCATATTTTAATTTCAATCGCTCTTGTTTATCCGACGCAAACTTCATAATATAAACAGCCTATTGACGTCTAAACGGCAATGGGCTCGTAATGAGATAGCTTGCAGAAATTACCGTATTAATAAATGTATTTTCGTTGTGAGACCGATTATTTGAATAACAAAGCTAATTGGGTTCCAACGTTATTGTGTTTTGTTAATTATATTTTAACTTTATCGCACAGTTGTACAACTTATATATAAGGATGTATTTTATTATGTCATTATTTGCATCACATTTTGCTGGAAGCTAGTTCATTATATTATGTAGACACCTTTTCTACAAAAAGACAATAGGACCTCTTCGGAATGCGTTCTGTTTTTGGGTATCGTATTACATTACCGAAGCGTTGTTTTTCTATGGGTAGCAAAATGGTGCATACGAGGGCATATACCATGACCCTGCTTCGGAGAATGACTTATGGTGTTAAAATAATATTGATTGGAAACACTAGTTACAAGTGTGTGCAAGTACCGACTTCTCTGTTTATAAAATCGGGCCAATGAAATTTATTTGTACATTTTTCCAGCGTCTGTCAATAGGAGTTGGGAAGTTGGCAGGGGACTTTTACTTTTCCATTTAAATCATGACTAAAATTACGCATATGAAGACCTACATGTTATGTAATGAGTTTATCTAGGAATTTATATTCCATTAAAAAATATTAAAAAACAAAAATACTCGTACATTAGGATATATAATCATAATACGACACAATCCCACGAAACGGAGATATTGCATATCCCGTAAATAGCACTAATACCTTTGAAAACTTAATCATGAAATAGTAGCGTTTGTAGGATTTCAACCACAAATCATCTGTTGTAAATATAAAGTTGAAAAATGAAGCTTTTAAAACGTACAAAAGACGAATTAAAGCACCAAAGAACGCTATTTAAGAATTTTCAAGCATTGTTTTAAAGGCGTTTTAAGAAAAATGAACCACTTTAACATAATTAAAAGTAAT
The DNA here is from genome assembly GCF_905220365.1 of Vanessa cardui. Taxonomy (NCBI): domain Eukaryota; kingdom Metazoa; phylum Arthropoda; class Insecta; order Lepidoptera; family Nymphalidae; genus Vanessa; species Vanessa cardui. The sequence goes on from NC_061136.1 coordinate 4,446,727, forward strand.
ATTTACTCAAAATGTATCAATGAAAAATAGTACTTAATCTTATAAATATATAGTATAGAATAGTGTTTAACGAGCCATATATTGTATGATATATTATGGGAAGTTTATTATTACTTTCCGTCGAATGGGACTTAACAGTTTCATTAGTAAATAAATATTATAATACTTTAATAATTCAATCCCAGAATCTTTGAAATCACTTTGTCAAATTGTACAACTGAGAGAAAACAGTAACAAAAGGAATTAACTATATAATAAGAATTTGTAAGCGCTGTCATATCGATTAGGGAGATACGGCGTTTGATTATCTTAAGAATATTTATGCCGTATTATATATGCGTGTTTCTAATGCATATTAATAATGGAAAATTGAACTGTATTGGCGTGGGTGACATAGCTGTATATACCAGAACATGTCTATGTCACCCACGGTGTCTGTGGTGACAGAAACTATGGTAGTTTCATAGATAACATGTGGATAAAAATGTGTATATGTACACTATCGTAAAATTATGAATACCAAAAGATTATAATCTATCTCGTAAGATTGTAAACCGTTGAAAAATTTGTAAATCTTTACGTAATACTGCTTACAATTGTTTACATTTTTTTTTTTCAATATATATTAATACATCTAATTAAATTTTATTGTAATACCGCAGAATTATACATTTTATTGTGAGTTGAATTACCGTTCACAATATTTTTACAGTTTACAATCGATATAGATTATCTTTCCATATTTAAAATTTAATGGCGATAAATACACAGATAAAGCATAAATATATTCAATAGTTAGTCGAAACTTGATTGATTCGAATTCTTTTTTTTTTAAATTATGTGATAGTTATTCATACATCTATTACATATAATAAAATTGGAGTGTCTGTATGTAATATTAAAATAGCCCTTTTTTACTCAATTCATATTTACGAACACAGTTCATATACCAAACGCGTACAAGGTGGCGGGCACAGCTAGTAAAGTATTTTAATTATTGAACATTATATTTAACTTAAACAAAATCATATGTTCTATTAACGAAATCTTATTTTAAATATATAATTGAACTTGTGCTACGAATAGGGACGACATCAACCGAAGGGTCAGGATCGAAGCGAACCCGAATACCGTTATAAAATACAATACACAATTAAATTAATTCAATTCTCTCTCTCGAATATATACAGAGAACATTATTCTCGTAGGCGTTAACACAGACGCTTCAAATTCAGCCGTCGACACATTCGAGTCACGTCGTTCTTAAATAGACAAGTAAACAATTTTGACGCGAGTTAAGTGATAAAGTACATTAAAACGAAGCTGTTTTATTGGCGTTTTAGGTTTAAGTCACGATTCTAATTTCATTAAACGTCTGCCTTGTTACTGGGACGTACTATTTTTATTTATGTTTATAAAAACATGCGATCAGAATATATAAGAGCACCATTCGCTTGCATTAAATCAAATCAAATGAAAATAAACTTATTTCAAGTAGGCTTTTACAAGCACTTTTAAATCGTCATTTAACAATTAAGTGAAGCTACCACCGTTTAAGTAGATTCTACCGAGAAGAATCAGCAAGAAACTCAATAGTTACTCATTTTCAACATTTAAAAAATATAGTCATATTAGTTATAATACAATTATATATGTATATAATATATCCTGCCTGGAAGTCAACAGGTATTAACTCCACGCTTTTTTATCACCTATAAAATCTTGTATCGTATAATATGCCTTTTTTACCAATGCATTTTTTACAAAAGATTTGAACTTACGAAACGGGAAGTTAAAAATGTCTGCGGAATATTATAATAGATACGATTTTAACATTAATAAAGATTTCAGCGAGCGAATGATGAAAAACCTTCAATAATTTTGTGTGATCATATAAGCAAGAACTGCGAACGATTTTAACACCAAAATATGATGAGTCCTATGAATTTTAAAATATTCCATCGCATTCATTTGTTTTACAATATGTATTTTCGCATTCGATTTTGATTTTATTTATAGACCATGCAAATCTGAAAAGTAAGACACGATTTCAATTAACGGGCCCATTTATTTAATTCTTAAAAACTTCGTTGAATCCAGGAGCAAGTTGGGTGCGATGCGAAACAAAACTTACAATGAACGGACAACTTTAACAAAACTATTTTCATTTAGCGGTGTCGCCTGGTAGCGTAAAGTGCAGTACAACATTAGAGAATTCTATGAAATACAAAAACAAAGGGTTTTAATCGATAAAGAAACAAAAGTAGTCTAGAGCCGAGATGGTCCAGTGTTTAAAACACGTGCATCTTAACCGATGATTGCGGGTTCAAACCCAGACAAGCATCACTGAATACTCATGTGTTTATAATTCATCTCGTGATCGATGGTGAAGGAAAACATCGTTAGGAAACCTGCATGTGTCTAATTTCATCGAAATTCAGCCACATTTGCATTCCACCAACCCGCATTGGAACAGTGTGGTGGAATATGTACCAAACCTTCTCCTCAAAGGAAGAGGAGACCTTAACCCAGCAGTGGGAAATTTACAGGCTGTTATTGTTGTAGAAACAAAAGTTTATCTGCAACGATACTTATATATATGTATATATATACATTTAAAGAACGCAGTAGAGACGAGACTTGTGTGTATACGCGTTTCAGGTTGAAAATACCGATCGAAGATATTTTTTCGTTAGGTAGGGTAGGGTGTTAATTGAGGAAGGTCAGGCAAGTAGATAAGTGCGCTAAACAATAACAATGACAGGCAACAAGGGTTCCGTGGGTCAAAGCTGGTAACTTATGTTTTCAAACGACGACCCTTTCTGTCTACTGGGTTTATTTTTTATTGAATACATTTTATCAGATAACTTATGGTCTGTTGATGATATGCACTTATGTAATTATCACGTGTATATAATATATATGTATGAGGGAAGTATCGAAATGTTTGCTCCTTTAAACAAAATTCAGAGCGAAATTAGTTTATAAAGTTGTAGGTTTAGTATCAAAACTTATCGTTGTAGTATAATTGGGTATTCCTTTAAAGTACACATAGTGTTAAATTTTGTATGAAAGTTTTAAATACATACAGAATTTATTCGTTATCAAAATAAGTTAACCTTTCATTACATTTAAGTTATGATATTGCATAAAGATAAAAAAGGTAGCTCTTTCAGTATTCAGATGAAAACTCATTCAAAATAACAAGCGGATAGATCGCGTTGCATGATACTGATAATTGTCTTATGCTACTAAATATAAATTTATTTAGATATTAGTTGAACGTGCAAACTCAACTGCCTGATGTTTATAAAAGTTTTTCTACAGCACACAAACCGTCACCCCCAATTTTACAGAGTGAATAAAAAGTCTACGACGTTCCCTAGGTCTTAAACTGTCTCCATAACGAATCGCATCTAAATCGGTTAAGCTGTTTAATTGTAAAGTTGTACTAGACTTAGAGTTACTTATTGCTTTCGCATTTATAATATTAGAATAATGTAATTAAAGTGTTTTACACGAAGTCGAAGCAATAAGCTTGTCAAATAAACAAACACCGAAAACGCTATAAATTTCCAAGCTGGAAGCATTCGTTAGGCTATACGAAAATGTAGCCCAAAGCACAGCCGATAAACAACTCCGATGAACGCTAATACGTAATACGATCTAACTAATTCTATACATTAGTCAATGTTTGCGGAGACAGATTCAGGTCCGGGTCACTCTGTAATGCACGTGTGACCGTGTCTGAAACGAACTGTGGCATTATTAATGAGAGTCGATGCACTGCGGCCGCCAGAGGCACGGCTTGACACGAATTCGCTTTAAATTTCCTCTTTACTGAATTAATGTCGACAAGGTAAATGGTGGCTTGATGGTAACACCGTTTAATTCGAGTCAAACAGCGACTGGCTGTGCGACTTTGTGATGGTAATAGGAAATGTCGATTGTAGATGTTTTGTAATGAACATCCATTGCTGACGGTGATTAGGGATCTGTTTGAGAATTATATTTAGTGTTTAGCATATATAATATACTGGTTCGGAGCATTGTGCGCTTCTTGGAAGGTAAGTTAGGAGTGTAATAATAAAACTGTTGCTAAGTGTGTAAGGAATTATTATTCTTCATTCTTATTTCTTGCAATACTAAAATGATATAGATGTTAATATATTTATCATTATAGTTTTGACTATACTTCATTGATAAGAACGCTTTTCGTCTGCTGATATTCTTTATTTTTAAGTTAAGATTTCTTCTTTTATATTTTTATTTTACCGTGTGTACGTGTCTTAAATTTGATGAAATGGAAAAATCAAAGAGTAATTCTGTAAGAAAAAAAAATGCAAAACTCATCAAAGAACATGGTAACAAAATCAAAGAAAATGTTATGCGATGTTTACTACAAAAATTACGGTATTTAAATATATATGTACATCCAAACAAGCCCTAAAGATTAGCATGGCACGGGCCTGTTATTGGTTCTGTGATGTATCACATATTTTCTTTAATAAATAACAAATTTCATAACCCATTGCGAATAAAGGGTTCATATAAAATCTTCAATAAAGATGAGATACATCGGAGTAAATATCCGGCTTGGAACAGCAATGTGATGTTGTAACGTCAAGCTGACGATAAATAAAAAAACCCACGTTTTTATTGGTTTCGTCTTACAAAATAGCTTCCCTTACGAATGTACTCTAATAAAAAATATGGTTATACTTTTCGTTCAACTTTGTACAAAAACAAGACATTTAAGTTTAGCAGCTGTGTCTTACAGGAAGACTTTGTATTTCAGTACCAGCTTTTTTAAAAATTGAACAACAAAATATTTCAATTATAAAAAACAATCTACATTACCAATTAGTATTTATGTCATTATCACGGAAATTATATGGCTACAAAGACATTGTACAGCAATTAAGATAAACAATTTCAAAATTTACCAAAATCCTGTACGAATATTTTGTATATTAATATTTAGGCTTTACCCGCGCCCATATCAATTTTATTTATCCGATGTTTCAAAAGGCTGCACCTGTCGTGGTCACGAGCTCGCTCAGGAATGATCGCACATAAAATCCGAATATTTTATATACATAAAAATATATGCTTGGTATTCTGAGTATTCAAGCATTGTTCAACCGATTGAGTTGAAACTTTATACGCTAACGTACAAACGTTTTCAGTACAAACCGTATCGAATAATTGTTTATAAAAATGGAAAACAAAATCAATCGGATATCAGCTATACTTCTATATAAAAAAGGGATATTGATTTACATTTCTGAGATTAATAATTCACAATACACCATACGTATATTTTAATGGAGAAGACTGTTATAATATCGAGATGGATTTAACTCACCTGAAAATTGCAAAGCAACTCGACCTACAACCTACAATGTACGTTTAATCGAAAACTTCCTTCGTCGTGAGAATTCGTATAAATTTATAGACAAGACACTTCCGGGCTTTGACTAGATTTATATGAAATGTATTAAATGTAAAAATATTTATATATATTCGTGCAATAAGTAATGATTCAAATAATGAAAATTTAATTTTCGAATTTCAGTTAATTTAATGTTGTTGAGAACGCATTTGCTTGAAAACCGTAACGTAGAGAAATTTCAGGTAGTGAGAACTCTCACGCGCCATTACCTGCAACAAACAAGAATATAATTTAACTTAGTATTATTATACTGTTTATTCTATTACGGAATATCATTCGAGAGGAATAATTTGTTGAACATATTCCGTATTATTCAAGTCAACTTAGATAATCGTAGTACGCTATGTGATGTTTTAATATTTAACTTGTTATTAGTATAGAGAATAATATTAAATTTGGGTAAAACATAAAAAATGATATATAATGGAATTTTATTTTATTTATTACTTGGAATTTAATGTATACAAATAAGAAAAAAATAAATAAAATCGGTACATATGAACCCGTAGAACGATGGCAAGAATGCTAGCAGCCCTCGCCGAACGACGATTCCTTTTCTCGATATAAAATTATCAATGAAAAATTTAAAAGAATACAATATTCATATACATAATAGTTCGTATATTTATTATGCGAAAATTTCTCAACGACAACAGCCTGTAAATTTCTCGCTGCTAGGCTAAGGCCACCTCTCCTTTCTCGGTATAGTGAAACATTTTATTTATTTCATTTTAAATAAAAAGTATATGATTTACCCCCCCCCCTGTTAGTGTATCAGTATTGACACTCACTACCCAGACTTTTATCTAAATCTTCAATAATATTTTTTTATATACATAATTATATAGAGTAAATGACTACCACATCATTTATAAAGAACAAATTGTCGTTCGCTTCTCCAGTTTTGGAGGTTGGTTATATATTAGTGATGTGTATAAAAATTGCTTTATCATTGTAGTTTAAGCTTCATTCATAAGAAATTTCATCAAATTTGGTTCAGTCTTTTAGCCGTGAAAGAACAGACAGAGAGACAGAGTTACTTTCGCATTTATTACTATTAGTAAAATAAAGGAAACATATTATTGATATATTCTATGAAATACAAAATTCACTTTTGGTACCTTTTAAAAACTCTATATGATATTTTAACAGAAGTTATCTCTATATCAGAATATTATAAACTAGTTTACATATTAAAACAAAGAGCACTGGGGGAGCAAAACACGAGCTGCTTGATAAGAAAATCTATTAACATTATTATATTACTATTAATAATAAACTCAACGAAAGCGAATGAAGCTAAGTACACGTGACAGAAGTGAAAACTATTCCAGACAGAAACGTGTTACTCATTCGTTACAAGTAGAAACATTACATTAAACGACTTTGAATTTTTTTATTTCGAAAATCATAATAGATTTACTTCAAAACCGTATGGACTGCAATAACGAAACAAACGAAAGTTGCTATAGGTTTACACGTCTCAACAGTTGGTCTTAATCACACACTTTAGCTGTGTTATCCTAACAGTTTTATAAAACAAATGACGACCTCCGTGGTCGAGTGGTGTGTACACCGGTTTTCATGGATACGCCACTCCGAGGTCCTGGGTTCGATTAGATAATTATCGATGTAGATTATCATTAGTTTTCTATGTTGTCTTGGGTCTGGGTGTTTGTGGTGCCGTCGTTACTTCTGATTTTCCAAAACACAAGTGCTTTAGCTACTTACATTGGGATCAGAGAAATGTATGTTGTCTCATATTGATTTATTATTATAATGACACAATACGTACATATAGTACAAACAATTGGTCTGTAGCCACCGATAATAAGAAGTGATCAGTATGACATATTGAAATTATAAGAGACATGGCCAGTGCGGCAACAACCGAGGGAACAATGATGTTATGTCCCTTGCGTCTTTAGTTACACTGGCTCACTTACTCTTCAAATCCGAATAAAATAATACTGAACGTACCGGCTTGAACAAAGCACTATAAGGAATATTTCACTAAAATTGTGAAGATTATTACGAACGAACTACTATCAAATCTATAAGTATGATATACGAAATAATGAACAGCTGTTTTTTTATATCAATATCCTATGATTAAATTGAATCCGTACACATGTAAATGAGCTTCAGCATGAAAGAAACAGTTTTCTCTTAGTTAAATAAGGAACAAAACAGCCGCTAGATTCTTTTATGATATTTGCTACAGCGTAGAGCAAGTTATAATGGAACGGTCTCCTTTGCATTCGAATGAGTTCATCTTGTCGTCCTATTTCAGTATGAGGCAAATTGACCGACCGCTAATATTAGGGACATGTTGGAAATAAATTTGAGTCGAGATGGCCCAGTGGTTAGAACGTGTGCATCTCAACCGATGATTGCGGGTTCAAACCCAGGCAAGCACCGCTGATTCATGTGCTTAATTTGTCTTTATAATTCATCTCGTGCTCAGCGGTGAAGGAAAACATCGTGAGGAAACCTGCATGTGACAAATTTCATAGAAATTCTGCCACATGTGTATTCCACCAACCCGTATTGAAACAGCGTGGTGGAATATGTTCCAAACCTTCTCCTCAAAGGGAGAGGAGGCCTTAAGCCCAGCAGTGGGAATTTACAGGCTGTTGTTGTGTTGTGTGGAAATATAAAAGATTTTCCTATTAAGTCTAAGCAAAGGGGCATGGGGAGCACATTAAAATTATCGACAGGCTGGTCTACGTTACGCACAGAACACATTGTTACCTTAATTTTGACGTCAAATTCAGGACGTAGTGCCTTGCTTGCATATCATTAACGTAATATCACGTCCAAATTACTCAATTTAACACGTAATCATCATTACATAGTATATTATAGTATCGTATTAGTACAGTATGATAGTATAAAACAAAGTCGCTTACCGTTGTCTGTCCCTATGAATGCTTAGATCTTTAAAATTACGGAAACGATTCTAATGTGGTTTTTTTAATAGATAGAGTGATTCGAGAGGAAGCTTCTTGTACATAATATATAGACAATATAGTAAAGAAACACTGATAATTTTAGAAATAGTATATTTATTATATCAGTATTGCACCTGTGCGAAGCCGGGGCGGGTCGCTAGTGGTAAATCTAGAGCTATACTGACAAATATAACCTCTTCGTGTAAGAAAATTACTCGTCATTTCGCGAAAACTCCCCGATATATTTACGTTATAGGGGCCGATTTCGTTTCATTAAAAACAGAAACAGATGTTGCCGGCAGTTTTCTTATAGGGAATATTTTCCATTAGCAAATCGAATGTTCTCGTATACCTACTGATATAATGAACTAGTAGTCGCTCGCGGGTTCGCTCGTGTTTTAGGCCGTTGTGGCCAAAACAATGACGTATTAGAACTTGTCCAGCAGGACTATATTTATATTATAAGAACTAGCGCGCACTGGTAACTTTTGTCACGGTGACTGTTTCGTCACTCTTGTCGAGTCCATGAATATGTATTAGAGGTGCGCGCACATTAAGACGTGAAATTTGTGTCTGCATCTGTACGTATTCACAGATTCGACAAGAGTGACGAAACAGTCACCGTGACAAAAGTTACCAGTGCGCGCTAGTTCTTAGTGTGAAAGCAACTTTGTCTCTCTGTCAGTCTGTCGCTCTTTCACGACAAAATCAATAACCCAAATTGGATGAAATTTTCGTGTGAAGAAAACTTGAACTCCGCTGTCGCCCGCGGCTTCGCCCGCGACTTCACTAGCGTTTTAGGTTGTTGGTTGTCATGGTCATGTCAGGCAAAATAGTAGCCTATTTCCTTTCTTGCAGTTCAAGTTTGCATCATACCAAATTTCATCAAATTCGGTTCAGCGATTGAGTCGTAAAAGACAGAGAGACAAGAGTAACATTCATATAGATAGTGTTATTCATGGTATCGATATTTCCCCTTTTATTCCTTACAAACACAGGATGTTTTCAAGCTTAGTATGTCAGTGGTTGTAAAAAAAAATACATACAAGGAGAGGAAAATCCCCGTGTTCCGGTAACCGCTCGTGGTCACACGTTAATGAGAACAAAAATGGGTCAGCTGAAGTGAGCGTCCTGCGTGGGAATTCATTAAAGAGACGGCAAAGAAAGGTCTATCCGCTGAGAACTGAATGAAACTCTCAATACGATTCTATGGTGTGGATGTTAAACAACTCTTTTTACATTACTTGTAACACATTTTATATAATATTAATTTTATACTAATACACTTGCATTTTTATGAGCAAATCGCAAATAATTTTTATTTTTAATAAATATATAAATATTGGACAACATCACATACATTACTCTGATCCCAATGTAAGTAGCTAAAGCAACAACCAGACCCAAGACAAAATAGAAAATGATTTTTTTCTAGATCGACTCGGCCGAAAATCAAACCCGGGAACTCGGAGTGGAGTACCGATGACACTCGTCCACGGAGTCTTAACTATATATAATACTAATTTATTATTATTAATTTGTTAATATAATTATAAGCAACGAAAACAAGTGCATGTTGCGTACTACATAAAAATCTTTCATCTTGAACATAAAATTCTGAATAAGAGAATTCATGTCAAGCGAAATGAAAACGAAACGCCGTCCTCGGTACAGACTCATAAGAGGGCCAAGCAGTAAGTTAAAACAAGATATGAAAATTTACACGCACTTATCTTCGTATCAGCGAAATGTAACGTGAGCCGTGATTGTGTGTTATCGTCTTGGATCGCAGGGGAAAGTCGGCATTTTATAGTGAAAATATGAATTATGCTCGCTACAGAGAAACAAAGGGTACGCACAAAAGCTTTTCACATACATTCTCAAAGCGGGAAGTGCATAAATGTAAAATGTTATATAAAATAATTTGTTCGTTCATAACTAAAATTTTTACATTCGTTCTTTACCCAACAACACACAACAACAGCTTGTAAATTTCCCACTGCTGGGCTAAAGTCTCCGTTCCCTTCGAGGAGGAAAATTTTGAAACATACATATTTCACCACGCTGTTCCAATGCGGGTTGGTGGAATACACATGTGGCAGAATTTCAATGAAATGTGACACATACTAGTTTCCTCACGATGATTTTCGTTCACCGCCGAACAAGAGATGAATTAACACAAATTAAGCACATAATTACTCAGCGATGCTTGCTTGGATTTGAACCCGCAATCATCGGTTATGATGCTCGCGTTCTAACCACTGGACCATCTCATTCTTATCAATAAATCGTTTATTGCATAGCATTGAGTTTACTGCGTGTAAATTCAAAATAAACATTTCTCTAAATTCTAGATATAAACCCAATTTTCAGCCACAAGTTCGTTGAAGCGCATTGTGACTTGAATTTCAACGAGATTTCTGAATTATGTCTGATTGCAGCAATTTCACTATCCTTTCAATTAACTTCCTTAGTAACGAAAGAGACGCTACTATATCTCGACTCAAATCAATTGAATTGTGAGAGTAGGTTTATTATACCATAATTTTAATAAGAAAATTCTACTTAGAATTTACATTTTCATTAAAGTTGAAAATAGATTTTATTGGTTCTCGAAATGTCATAAAGCGATAAATTACGAATGTCCTCTTAAATAAAACTATTTTATTTGCTAATAGTGGTTTAATCATTTTTTTTTATTAATTCAGTATGTAAACTAGCGTATAGATTAGTTAAACAATACTCAACTCAGCTTTTCACGATATAGATTAACTTCATAGATTTTAGTTTCACTACTTCCTCCAGGTTTGAGATTATAATCGAATGTTTTGCTGTTCACACATTACATTAAAATTTTCTTCATCACTAAAGAATGTATGTTTTCCTTGCCTGGGTTAGACAACGTAACTACACAAGCGATAGGCACAAGGGACATAACATCTCAAGGTTAGTGAGGCAGTAACGGTGTAAGAAATTGTTTTATGAAAAAGTCTGGGGATTGTAATGCCCCTTTACTATCAGTAAGTACATCAGTTCGTCGATATAGTTATTATAATAATATCACAATTTAATTTTATTTGATAGCTTGCTGCCAATTTGCGTTTTAGGGGTTTATTTAATTCAAAAAAGTAGCTTATGTGCTTTGACGACCTCCATGGTCGAGTGCTGTGTACACCGGTTTTCATGGGTACGCCACTCTGAGGACCTGGGTTCGATTCCCGACCGAGTCGATGTAGATTACCATTAGTCTTGGGTCTGGGTGTTTGTGGTACCGTCGTTACTTCTGATTTCTATAACTCAAGTGCTTGAGCTACTTACATTGGGATCAGAGTAATGTATGTGATGTTGTCTCAAATTTATATTTATATATTTATATTATGTCCTTTCTCATGTTCAAATTTGCATACTAAATTTCATCAACTTCGGCTAAGTGGTTTGGTAGATAAAGAGCAGCAAACAGACAGATAAAGTAACTTGCACATTTACAATATCAGTATAGATGTATTTTACTTTATAACATTCTCACAACTTTTAATACTTTATCGTGGCAACGTGTGACTTAAATAAAATTACAAAATATTCGATACCAAGTTCAACGGCAGCCAAAGTATAATATATTACGAACGAAACAGAATTTAACTTTTACCTTCGTTGCAACACGACACGTTAGTCATTAAAAGTTTACGAATAACTCGAACGAAGCACGTTTTAGGCTAAGAATATCAATTTTTATTTGCAAAATTCACCAATATATATATATTTTTTTTTGTTATAGGTTGGCGGACGTGCATATGGGCCACCTGATGGAAAGTTACATCGTCAATGTGCCACCAACCTTGGGAACTAAGATGTTATGTCCCTTGTGCCTGTAGTTACACTGGCTCACTCACCCTTCAAACCGGAACGCAACAATACTGAGTACTGTTATTTGGCGGTAGAATAACTGATGAGTGGGTAGTACCTACCCAGACGGGCTTGCACAAAGTCCTACCACCAAGTAAATAGAGATAATTATATATTTATTATATATAAAAGATAAATATATAGAGATAATAGATGTATCATACCTATATTTAAAACTAGCGACCTGCCCGGCTACCTAGGAGTAAAATACTGGTAATAAATATACTAGAAAAGATGTCTTTATTTACATCAGATTAGAAACTTCTAAAATTATCCGTGTTCTTTACTATATTGTTATTATATACAAAAACCTACCTCTCAACTCAATCTATATGTTACAAAAAAACCGCAGCACAATCCGTTGCGTAACTTTAAAGATCTAAGCATGCAAAGGAATAGACAGCGGTAAGCGACTTTCTCTTATATAATGTGCTAATATTTCAATAATTCAAATGCAACCCACGTATATTATTAGAACAAAATGGTTACAAGCTTACATGTCAATAAAGTTTAAAATAATATAATATTACAGTTGTCAACTAATAAACAAATAAGTTTACGGTCTTATATGCCCACAATATGTAATGAAAAATCGATCTTTTTGCTTTTCATATTTCAGTAATTAAATATAGTTTTGACTTTGAAATGTTGGTTTATAATTTTATTAATTACAGTCGAATTACAACCGCGATCACAAGCCAACGTTTCGTCAGAGTCGTGGTCAGCTCATGACCACCTTTAAACCCCAAATAATATATTTTAAATTGATTATTATAATAATTATTACTAATTAAATAAAAGGATATGCTGTTTTCATTACTGCATAGCAAAAGTTTGTTATTTCAACGAGAAAAGGAAACAGGTGTGTCTCCCACACGATAATGCACTATCAATTACATTTTTGTGGTTTTGTGTCCGACACACATATGTTATCTATCAATATAATATGGATAAGAAAAATCTAGTGTAATCTAAACCGAAAAAACATCGGTAACAGTACAGATTAAGACGAGAAAGATCCGAGGACCCTTTAGTGAGTTGCGTTTGTATTTTTTTAGTTGTATTACATTTAATGCGTTACGCCACACAGCGTTTCAACAGATGGACGAGAGAACCAGCGAAGGGAGTGAGATGTGACGCTCGATCAATTGTCGAATGAAGACGCACACATTTTTAACTTTGCCGTATCGTAAATTCAAATCGTTTGTAAAGAACACATTGGTAAACAAAGCATATTATTCGATACAAGACTTTATAGACGATAAAAAAGCGTGGAGTTAATACCTGTTGACTTCCATGCAGGATACATTACATACATATATAATTGTATTTAACTAATATGATTTTTTTTTTAAAATGTTGAAAAAGAGTAACTACTGAGTTTCTTACCGGATCTTCTCGGTAGAATCTACGTTTCGAACCGGTGGTAGCTTCACTTTATTTTAAAATGACGATTCAAAAGTGCTTCTAAAAGCCTACGCGAATAAAGTTTATTCTGTTTTTTTTTGACTGAAATCCGAGGCTGATATCTAAGACGCGGATATGCAATGCGTCACCTTTACAACGCAGATGTGATATACAACGTGTTAATACGTTGTAATAACAGAACACAACGCATAATTAGGCACATCATTTAGTTCAGCTTAGTCACGCATATCAAACCTAATATATGAAGGTATATATTTAATTAGGCTTATAAAATCACTTAAAATTTTACCAAATTGAATTAGTAATTATTTTGTTAAGTAACAATGTATTCTACAGAGTCTACTAGAAAAAAAATACTCTTTTCAATCATGTAAATTACAGAGCTTATTCTAATCAATTAAATTTATATATATCTTGCTTGAAAAACAAAAATAATGCTATCCACATTTTTTTTCACGAATATAATCTTATATTGAATAATATAAAGCTGAGATGGCCAGTGGTTCAAAGGCATACATCTGAACCGATATTTGCAGGCCCAGGCAAACACGTCACCGTACTTGACAAAGATTGAAGATAAACATCGTGAGAAAACCTGCATGTATCATTATAATTTCAATGTAATTCTGCTTTTATACAGAGGCTTTAGCCAGCACTGGGAAATTTACAGGCTATATTGGTTTATTGAGTAATATAACTAATTTATTTTTTATTTTTGAGATTTTGTACTTGAAAATAATTTATATTCAATGTTAGAAATAACAGTAAAATCTTATTATAGAAACGTACATTTTGGAAGCACGTATTGACGGAAATAAGATGTTATAAGTTTATGTTTACAACCTGTAAAAGGCTCACATCGATTTTATCCTATCATAAAGTAGCACGTATTTCGATACACAATGTAAGAAAGATTGAAACTAGAATGTTCAGCTGAAAAATCCGCCGTACCTTATAGTAATAAGCCTTTTAGTGTCCGTTGCAAAAGAAACACGACAACGTATCCCAGCACACTTTTTTGCAGTATAGGTGCCAAACAGGAGCAGGAACAAGCGGCTCATCTAATGGAAAGTGATTACCACCGCACCTGGACACCTGCAGTTGCAGATCAAGGCAATCTACATGTGCGTTCCCGGTCTTTAACTAATGTGTACGCGCTTCTTTTCTTGAAGTTGGCTTAAGAATAGTAGTGCGAGGTAGAAAATGCCTTTAGAAAATTTTCCCACATCTAGTTGGGTTTACTACTCAAATCAATACTAATCGCTCACAACATGGTGATAGTTGTTTTCATAGAACAAAATGTATAAGTTCTTATAATTTCGATAAGGTATTTTAAAATAATTAATTAAAATTAAATTGTAATTATTACCTGGTTAGTATAAAATCATAGCTACATGCATACCATTTTACGAATTTTAGCCGTGACAGAACATATTACCTACTTTTCGTAAAATAGCAAAATACAAATGAAAAAAATAAAGTAGGTAAATACATTTTGAAACGTAACCACAAAATTCAATTTACAAAATTATTAGCCTTTGTTTGTCGATGTAACGAGGGATCGTGGTATGATTTATTTATTTAGGTTTCCCGTATGACCTTAACATTTTTTTTTATGTTAAAAACGTTGGCCATATTTCATGAGAGAATTGTGTATATGAGGAAAGTTTGTTTTGCAAAGCTGTCGTAAAATAATTTTGACAAATTTACTTTTACTTTCAACGATGAAAATTGTATGGCTTTTGAATTTTATCCATAAAGACTGTTATGTGTAAGTGAAGATACTCAATTTATTTGTGCAAAAAATCCAACTCGAGTAACGATAATTATCGTATACAAAACATATGAAAAGATAAAGTTGCACTTCTAGGACATAGGACATTATGACGTGATAAAAACCGTTTCCTACAAGTAAGACCGGAAGAATTACACCTTATTCTAAATTAAAAAAATCAAATTAAAGAAACATACTAAGTATATTTAAATTTTTGTTTTTAATTTTAGTCCAATCAAAGTAAGAAATACAGTTAATCGATTATGAGCCTTATCTACGTACATACATGTATATATATATATATATATAAACAATTTACCTTACCGCGTTATCCATCTCATGTTCTTTATTCAAAAGTTGTGAAGGAGAGATCTGTTGCAGATACGACCGCCTTTTGTACGCGAGCAAACCATTAATTTTATTTGTGTTTATGACTGTTTTTTTTATATTACTCTTTTGGTGTCAGTAAAATAAAGTACCTTTCTGTATATCTATTGTGTTTTAATGTGTTACGTAACTTTTCACGTATATCTTAAAAATGAAACGTCATCTCATTTTATTTAAACAAAAAGCATCAATAGCGCTGTGGTTAGCGGGTCCGCATAGCGACGTAGACATCGTAGATTCGATCATGGCCCTGTGGACGTCAACCTATCATGGCATAAACTTTGCAGTTGAATGATTAAACCGACGTTGTGGTACCGTCGTTACTTCTGATCATCCATAACACAAGAGCTTTAGCTATTTAAATTGGGATCCGAGTAATGTATGTGATGTCGTCCAAAATCAAAATTAAAATATACTTTATTAGAGTAGGCTTTTACAAGCACTTTTGAATCATCATTTAACAACTATTTTAAGTGAAGCTACCACCAGTTCGGAAAGTAGGTACTACCGAGAATAAACGGCAAGGAACTCAGTAGTTACACTTTTTCACCATTTAAATGATATATTTAATATTAAACAAATAAATCCGTACAATACAGGCAAATATTATATCCTACAATACCAAAGCTTATTAACTTAATATGAAACAAAACAAATACAGTGGAAAATGAAACGAAAAACAAACGAATAAACATTTTAGTATCAATATACAAGTACACATTCAGGTTTTACGTTTGCTCTGAATTGCTTTCCGATGGTATTCTTGTCTTTGACAGGCCATGACTTTGTATCTTGTTGGATGATAATAAAATATAATAGAACATAAAAATATATGTATATATAGAAACGAATATACAACACCAATGCGCAACCAACCTTGTGAGCTAAGATGTTATGTCCCTTGTGCCTGTAGTTACTGTACTGTACAATGGCTCACTAACCCTTCAATCAACAATCATGTTTTTTTATACTATAAATGCGAAAGTAACTCAGTCTGTTTGTCGTTCTTTCACGACCAAACCGCTGTAAATAATTTGATGAAATTTGGTATGAAGCAAATTTAAACTCCAAGAAAGGACATAGGGTACTTTTTTGCCTAACACATGAAAACCAACTTTGTTAAACGCGAAAGAAGCCGCAGCCAACTACTAGTATTAAATATTTCTGTTTGGTAGTAGGCGGTAACCCCGAATACCGACTACAGATAACTATATTAATAATACACGTATCTACATAATATTTTAGTCCTCTTTGAAATTAGTCAATCGTTTATATATATCACGCATGGCTGCATTGCGGTAATCATTGTGTGAGAAATTGATATAGTTCACGCGTTTCGCTGTAACGCTTCATGAATACTTAGAAACTCTCTTCCTCATTTGCATATGTATGTTCACTATTACTGGTATAATGTGTACGCTTATCAAGGGGTCACAGGTATCTCCGGTTTTTCCTAAAAGCTTAATACATAATTTATTACACGCTCTGCCGGTTTGGGTTAATTCGCAAATCTCAAGCCGTGCTCGGATTAACTATACATAGTAACATGATAGTATAGTATATTGCAGCAATTTAGTCTTTACTATGAAACATTTTAGTATTAATCAGTTTGAATATTAACGGCAATAAATCTATTGTATTTGAAATTCAGAGTCCGCTAACTTTATGTCTAATCGACTCTAAAAAAAAAAAGAGTTCTGTATTCGGAGTTGATAGCTTAATGGGCGTTCTTTATTTAAATAATTTAATATTTTTTTTAAATTGAATGTGCGTTCTTAAATCCCTTCGTAAGTACTTTTAGGCTTTCATTTTTGGAGTGTATTCGGTTGTCCTTATTCATTTTATCACATAGTTTATGTACCCTTACATCCGGTGTTACTCTTGATTCATAACATCTAATAACTTTTTCTTTTCTCTCTAGCTCAGATGGACTAGTAGAATAGCGTACCACATTTTAATCTAAACCAAAGATTGAGCTACAATTGTGACATGTATCATTTAATTTTAAACAAGAGCAATCACGCGAAGGTCATGAACGACGTTAGCTTGGTAGAATAGTCCACGCATTCAGCGCAAAATGAGAAGCCTTTACATTTTCATATTCTTAAAGTTATTCATGTCAAATTGTCATAGAAATTGCTTTTATCACGGAAAACATCCTTTACATATCACGGAGATTATTAAAAACCCATCTCTATTTTTAAATATCATGCGAACGATAAAATATCACGAGCATAAAAATGTAAATTTCATTAATAAGATCGAACGGAGCGAAATTTTTGAAGATTCTCGACGAACATATTTTTCTAGGAAGAATAGAATCTTTACATTTTGTAAAGGACCATAATACAATATATCTTTAAAATTTTATTTACGATCATTCTATAATGAACGAATATTTTTATTATCATAAATCACACATATTATTTCGTCAAAACTACGTACAGTGAGTAGTAAGCAATTTTGATGTGTTTGTCCTAAAAAATCGTAATTGGATCACTGCATCTTCTACCGAGTTTTTCACCGGGAATGTTCCGAGGAATTGTTCGAATTAATCCCGGCTGCTAAATTTCACCTTCGGACATCTCGTCAAAATTGGAAGTTTCACCCGCACTACCTTGATGTCCGAAAACAGCGCGATTTTAAAGACTTTTTCAACCTCGCACAACCACTCTGTGGAACCAACTTTAGGCGGCGATTTTCCGAACCAATACGACTTGGGAACCTTGAAGAAAAAAGCACGCCTTTCTCAAAGGCCGCCAACCCACTTGTAAGCCCCCGTTGTAGCCAATGTCTATGGGCGTTGATAGTCATTTTCCTCCTAATCGTTTTGCTACCTATACCATAAAATAAAAAACTTTCCCACAATCCACAATCGTATATATGTATAATACAATACTTTAGCGATAGTTGCCATCATAGGATCGTTCAGTTAATTGCCACTCTGAATAAAACGTTTAGCATTCGTTATTAAAAACTTGAGTCTAATTAGACGTCTCTGATGTAACGTTGCGGAACGTTTGTTGTATTACATTAAGTTAACGTCAGTATTTCGGTAAACTTGGCCCGTTACTGGTGCAATTTGGCAAATTGCAGACAAAGTTGGAAATGAATCTTTAACTATAAGCACGAGAAACGACATAATCCGCTAAACTTGTACAACACGAATAATGCAATACAACGATACTTGCTTTAATAAGGCAAATACGATTTCATATGGATATAAATTGGGATCAAATACACGGAAGTACTTGTGTATGCAAAGCTGGGTACATTTTCCGATACAGTATTATCAATGTAACCGACATTAAACGGAGTATTGCCATATATAAAACTGTCTATTTAAAGTACCTAATAAACTTTAAGTTATAGCATTGTATTTCTATATATACAACTGTACTATTCATCTGTATCAAAATACATTTCGATTAATATGTCTGTATACAAAAATTCTTTGAAAGCATTTTAATCTTATTTCCATTTACGAATAATTGCTCAACAAAATTCGTAAAATCGACCCTATTTTTTCCTTCTAATATTATCAACAACTGTGAACACAAAATTCATCTGTCCATCATATCTAACAATACAATATTCTCTTCTAAAAACATGTTTCTGTGGATATATTACGGCTAATAATGCAACCGTTGTTAGAAATCCCATGTATATGAAATTACCATAAGCTTATGGTCTTTGAAATTAATACCTACTGACTTTTATAATAATATATCTAATAGTACAGATTATATTATTGAATTTATTAATAAATATAAATACTATAAACTACAACAAAATAATTTAATACAAAATTAATTAAAAAGGAATAGTCCTCATTATAAAAATACTATTTAGTACAACATTTGTAATAATATGTATAACTGCGATCTAAAATTCACGCGTTAACAAATCTGTAGTTTGTAACACGTGCGAAAAAACAACATACGTTTTAATTAACCGCGCAGCTTTAATATTGCGGTATCAGCCTTAAAAAACAGTTCAAATACAAATAACAAAGACATTAAAAAATATATACATATAATAAAATTGATGTGTCTGCTTGTAATATTAAATACATGTCCCAAAATAACATTTTTTACAATTTTTGTCTGTATGTCTGACCGTCTGTTTGTTCCGGCAAATCTCTCGAACGGCTGGACTGATTTTGACGGGACTTTCACTGGCAGATAACTGATATAATAAGGAGTAACTTAGGCAACAACATTATTACTTTTTTCGTTAAATTCAAACGCACACAATTTCGCGGGCACAGCTAGTATATAAATATAATTTTATTCACACCAATAAATTATTTACTAACAAATTTAAGGGTTTAGATATTCTTCAAACAAGTTCAAATTTCTCGTCGTTCGTTGACTGCATGTTAAATCGAGAGCTATTTGTCAAACGTTAGACGTAGACTTTGAACTCTAAACTCATTACAGTAACTAAATATTATTAAACGAACGAGAAAACCTCGCCTGACGTAGGACTTGTAAATTACTCTTAGAATTTAGTATCTTCAATTTATTTAATCAAATTGAATTTATTCGGTCGTATCTCGTCTTGATTACGAGTGAATCTGGCGTGCGATTAGCATTATCATTATATTAATATCCAAACTTTTAAGCCGCAGTGTTAATTTTATTTGTCACCTTATATTAATACGATAAACGCATTATGTAGCAGCGGTTGATTCTAACTTTCTAAGGAATGTTTACGCTGTTCGGTTGGTTACCAGCCAAAATCCGTTCTGTTAAAGTGCTAACTGCTTACCACAAGACATGCAGATAGTATTTGCTTCTAGCTGGTATTAATGCTTCGCGCAGAAGTCAACCAGAAGTGTATTGCAGTGTTCTAGTTCGAAGAGCATGTATGCCCGAAGTAGGTATATATATGTATTATTGAAATCAGTTTTACAACCTAATAGAGTTATTATTTAATAATTCTACATTGTCAATTTTACAATATTTATTTTTACAGTATTTTTTTACAATCATCCATTATCTTCCGTATTTAAAGACAGATTAACAATTCCCATGTCGAATTTAATAATATTCTATTTCTACTTTTATTTATAAAAAATATCAAACCAAAAAGTATTCATTACACTCATATAATTATATGACTGACTATAGCTCAACAGCTAGAAGTTATACAACATTTAATGATTATTTATAAATATTATATTTAGAATACTTTATAGGCTTAAAATAAGAGCTATACGTATCTCATGTATATTTATATATGTTTATCTAGATAGAATAAACGTAACGTCGTATATTAGCTATCATTACATAACTATATATAGCACTGGATTAAAACGAAAACTCCCACGTATTTCACGTTCAGGTGGTACCAATCTCATTTTCATTGTGTTGTGTTACATTGGAATTGTGTTGAATCTGCAGCTTGCGATTTTCTCCAATACATCTTTATTCGACATAAACTTGAATTTTACTTCAAGCGAAAATGAAAATGAAAGAATATTTTAGTAATATAAAAATATGCATTTCAAATATAGAGTATAAATATGAATATATAAATATAAATAGTCATAGATTTAATATTTTTCTTCGTTGGTCTATTGACTGTATAAAAGGTCATAGATTTCGAGGTCATAGATAGCCAAAGTCCACTGCTCCCGTAGCTTAGTGGCCTGACTTTGGGTAATCCATATTCTTCCGTATTCCTATTAGGTATGTTCCGTGGAAAAATTCTCAATAACAGACAGCAGTCTAATTGGTAGTTTACACAGTCGTGCCTCGATAAGCACGAAATGCTGTCGGATATATGAGAGTTCCATATTCAAATAACCGATACAATTTGTGTCATATACATTTCACCGTAAGATT
Source organism: Vanessa cardui (assembly GCF_905220365.1). Taxonomy (NCBI): domain Eukaryota; kingdom Metazoa; phylum Arthropoda; class Insecta; order Lepidoptera; family Nymphalidae; genus Vanessa; species Vanessa cardui. The sequence goes on from NC_061136.1 coordinate 4,468,480, forward strand.
ACAAAATTCGACAGTTTACAATCTGTCTCGTCATATTGTAATCTAACGAATTTTGTAATCTTACGGTGACATACATTTTTAATAAAATTGAAATTTCTGTTTGTATTATTAATATAAACTCTAGATACTCTTGTATGAATGCAATAACGCTTCGTTTAAATTGCCAATGACTAAATTTCAAAGCCATTATTATGTAATTTTCTATGAGTTATTCCATGCAAAGTTTATGCTTAGAAAACACGGAGAGTTAAAGTTTAAAATTTTATTCTAGTTAACTTTGATAGCTTAAGCTGTTACGTATATAATGCTTGGGATGAACTTTCTGGAACATACATTAATAATTTATCCATACATTTAATAAAATTAGAGTGACTGTTTGTATTGTACCGTTTTTTACTAAATGCATATATAGACACATATACTCGTATAGGTATACGAGGTTGGTCTGAAAAGTTGTTATTATAGTATACATATACTAAAATAGCAATTTTCACAATTTTTTCGTCTGTTTGTTCCGGCTAATCTCTGCAAAGTTTAGACCGATTTTGCCGCGACTTTCACTGGCATTTTCATCCATTGCGCATACCATCACTACACCTAAATTACATAAACTGCCTTATACAGAAATAATAAGTTATATTCAAATCAGCGAACTGAATATTTTTTGTTAAATTCATACGAGCACAAAGTCGTGGGCACTAGTAGTGCTATTATTAAATATGACCCTAATTTTGTTACACTAACGATATTTATTCATAAGGGGATTTAATAAACAAGGAAATTGATTACATTCCATCTGGTCATCGTTCTTGGTCCAATTTTTTTCTGGCATCTCTCCAGACGCAAACATCAATACTAAGTGAGAGCAAAATTGCACTCATCTCGTGAAATAAAATTACTATAGCGCATTATACAGAAAGTTTTATACATACATTTTAATAGGACCTGTACTTTTTACTTTTTACTATCTTAGAACGTTTTTTATTTAAAGAAATATGCATTCTTTAAAAAAAAAAATATTAAAAAAATTAGTAGTAAGTATGCCCATAAAAAATGATAACCAAAGGAAAACGAAAATAAGGCCACGAATTACGACTTTGACTAAAAAGTCAGTTAGCATTATGAGTATATCAAGTTAACTGCTATATTGATATAGTCGTAGATCGATAACCTACAGAAGTCGAAGTATTAAATCTCAGAATCGAAACAACAAAAGTTATTGAGTTACGTAATATTGTTGTATTATTACAATTTTTGAGAATCACCTCGGTCTTGGCAGTGTTTCACAGCCATGCTTTGGAAAGCCATTGGTCCTGCGCTTAAGCTCTCTTTGATCGTGGCCATTTCCTTTCCCACCGGATTATAGTAAAGAATAGCGATTGCATTTGAAGTCGCACAAACACCTATGTGTAAAATACCCGTTCAATCGAAAGTCCCTGAGATTTTACGCAGTCGACACGATGACTTCGTATAAGTAAGACTTTATTATAACGAACTATGTACTTATATAGAGTCGATGATTAAGCCTTACAAAAAACCGTCACAATTGTATTTTTATATTTAACCAGATGAACAACTTCGCTCAGGTAAAACAAATAAAACTAAACGAAAGCGGTTTATTATTTACTTTTCATATAACCTTTTTTTCATAAGTCTATATTTTCAATTTAATACGGTAAAAACGAATAATAATCATTCTTTACACAGCTTTCTGAATGTACCCTTAACGTCAAACATGGCCGCCCGTTGAATTGTCATGTCATTGAATTTCATATATTTAATATAGAAATATCTCGCTTATACGAATTTTACGGCTATACTGTCGACTAAAAATCATTATATTTTAACGATCTATAATTCCTGGATAGGTTTCGATCGGGTCTATGGTAGACCTGAACGAAAAAATCAGTTTAGATTTAGCAAGCGTTTCCCTGCTTGTATACCAATTCTTATGACGATTGTTTGACCGGTATAGAGGTTTATTCTCTGTAACGCAATGGTTGTGTCGAGTTACAGGGAAGTTGATACTATATAAAGGTTTAACAATTTGAAAAGATACATGCATTGTCATTTCATGATGATCGGTCAAACGTCAGTTAATTAAATTAAATAAGTCTATTAATATCAAGTAGAAAATAAACATCAATTTTTATAAAAAATATATTTATTAAATAAAAAGAATAATTAACGTATACGTCTCTTCCGCGCGCAATGTATTACACAAGAAGATTCACTTGAAAAACGGTTTTCATTTCCACCACATCCTGAATAAATCATCGGCATGCACGATCGCCTGACGATATCATAGAACCATACCTTGTACATTCCACTACAAGGCCCTTTAGAGGGTACCTGGTAGCAGTAATAGGGTACGTTCATTAAACTCGATGGGAAGGGACCATCATCGACACCTGGAATTGATTAAACGAATTAAACAAGACCCGAATGTGAGGATTAATTCGTTGTTGGTTTGTATACATACAAACACAAAAGCGTGTGGGTTATGTGTTCATATAAGTACTTAGAATCGGAGGTCAATTTTATGGACGAGATACCTCTTGTCATCAAAACACATAGGTATAACTTAATCAAAGATAGGTATCTCAGTATACATACAAACATACACAGAAGCGTGTGTTTTGTGTTCAATCATATAAGTACTTAGAATTGGAGGTCAATTTTATGGACGAGATAACTCTTGTCATCAAAACACGTAGGTATAACTTAATCAAAGATAGGTGGTTCAAGCTCTAACTTAATATCAACATAACATCGTAAAGAAACCGTCGAATGAAATTCTGAAATATGCGTATCCACGAATCTGCACTGGAGTGGCATAGAGTTAGTAATAAAACTGATTAATATTATTTACAAAAAAGTCATAGACTGAAAAAATAATAATAATAAAGAAATAGTATACAACGCCGCTTGAATTAATTCATTAAGAGAGATTCTTTAATAAGTTGACAACAGAGCTTCCAATTGGATCCTATCACAGCCACGAACTATCTCGGCTAAACAAATGCATTGTCTGAATTTGAACTAAATCGTTCAAGTCGCAATGTTATACAGTCACTGACAGACGCACAAATGGTTTTAAATATAAACAAGAAATAATTAAAAATCTTAAGCTAAAATAATTTTCAATACAATTCTCGTTCGCGCTTGGAATATCTTTAAGAATATTTCCCATGGACAGTGAAAAGTAATTTTCACTTCCTTTTAATACTTTTTCATGCTTTGAATAGCATATTTAGTAATTAAAGCGCTAGAGGAAACTTCGGTTTTAATTAAACAGAACACTGTATTATATAATTAAGAGTGTTAAGAAGCAGAAAAAACGTACATATTCTTTTGTTTCAAATTTGTTTTCTATGTTTAGTTATTGATTTTAAATAATCATAGATATAACAATTTCAGTAGATTTTGTTTAATTGACTTGAATTTTAATTTATCAAAACTCTTAACAAAAATTTCCTTGTTCAAAGTAGTATTACAATTACTTATTGATATTGATTGTCCAATTAAAACTATCATTGGTTCGGATATAAAATACCCAGACCTGAGAAGAACCGACGAAAGATAAATAACGAATTTATTTGTCAGATACTGTAAAGCCTTACAATTTATAATAAATAAATACACAGGAGGTGATTGTTGTATTCCTATACAATTATAATGTACTATCATCCATGAACTACATATATAATAGACATTGAATCTCTTGCATACAAAGGTATCTTTGTAATACTTTTTAGATATAATACTAAGTGGTGCTTTTGTGCGGTAGAATATATAATGAGTATGTTGTATCTAGATGGCTTACACAAAGCCCGAACGCCAAGTGAAACATTATAAAAAGCTCTGTATTTACTTATTTAATTTTCTGCCATACTCCACAAGGCAGAGAACATCGATCGCTTTACCAAAGGAAGATAAATTCGTTATACTCTGCCGTAATTAATAATATATTTAATTATACTCACAAACATACTTTAGATAAACACAAAAGGTCTAAATCGAATAGCTACTTTCCATACTAATAATATCACTTTCGATAGCATTGATTAGTGACAATGCAATTTATAAATCGAATGAGATTGATTGAGAAATTCGATTATTTAGAATCGATTAACGCTTCATCCGCTTGACTGACAGAGCATTCGTGTCACCAACATTATATTAAAGCGGCATATAAGCTTTTATTTCGATTGCTACATATAATCAGTATTAGTGTTCATGTTATAGTACTATTCAAAACTATTTCAACTAAAGAAGGGTTAGTTTTATAAAAAATTAAATTTCTTTCAAACAATACACCTTGTTCCTTCGGTATTACTTAGTAGAACACGTACTGAAATAAATCTAACTGATCGCTGATGAACTGTTGATTAGTTGACACTTGTCAATAAAAAAAAACAAATAACTAGGGGCTAAAACCAAGAGACATAAACAAAACTACCAAGCAATATTCAGATAAAGCATCAGACACACTTACGTCCATATTTAACGTAATCATGAGCTGAATATACACAAGTCATAGTTGTGAAAAAACAAACTATAAAACCGAGAAATACCGTCATAGCTGAAACATACAGTTACACTGACCATAATTGCGGTAGCCACTCAACCATCGCAATCAGAAACAATCAAGTGTATACGGAAACGTTTTATTGCCTCCATATGAATTTTAGATGACCGAAACGAAATTGCATTTGACGTTCAAAGAACTAATATCGGCGATCTTTTAATATTCACATTCATTTTTAGTTCGATCAAGTTTAAAATTAAAGAGCAAATTTTGATATTACGTTTCAAAGAGAATTTTTAATTATTTAAAATACGTTACGATTTTCTTTGAAAGTATGAAATACAGACGAGATAGATTGTTTCTTAATATAAATTTTAAATAACTACAAAAATATCAAAGTAAATTTTCTTGTTGACGTTAAAAGCAAGTTAAATGATGTTATTCTTATGAAATAAAACATACTCGATACATATTTTTATCATTAAAGTATCAAGATAAACGAAATAGTTTGTTCGGTATTGTATCGAATTTATCTAATATTGAATAACGCCGTAACGCGTAGCGAGATCGAAGGCAATTAATCGAAAGAAGGAACTTGTCTCATTGTATAATTGAATGGGAATAACATGCATTAAAAAAACGTTGACGTCATTAATTATTTTGCTGAAACATAATAGCGTCGCAAATGTTATAAATCAAAATAGGCGTTTAAGACGTTATAAAAATAAATAATTATGAAATTTCTTTATAAAGTCGCCGGCCTTCATCAAGCTATGAAATAGAACTAAAAGTTTTTATTTAAAATATAAAAGTCTTTTAATATATGTAAACGCAAGTGTGCTTAACATCGATCTTTTAAACGCCCGCATACAGCGCTCTCTGAAATGCTTGCCAAGTTTTCTATTCAAGAAAAGGAGTTCTCATTTAAATTCGTAAAACATTTTATAGGGTAATATTAATAAAAACTTTGATTTTTCAATTGCTTTAGGGGAATAATTTCAAATTTTAAAATTTCTGATTGATATTACTTTGGGTATAATGCGGAACAAATTTATCGTTTCAATAGGTAGAGTCAATTATGACTCCAAAGTATTTTGCGTCTGTCACGTGTAATGAAAGACATGAATTTGCTTTTAAAATGTATTGATAATGATTACATATATATATTACAATACATTAAATATTTAAAAAAAAAACGCAGTACGATAAAAACCTTTTACCGGCCATGTAACTCAGACAAATGCGACTAATACAGATCATCTATTTAAAACAAAATATATCATTTCAGAAATTTTGATAATTGTTTTATGTTAATATATACGACGACCTCCATACTCGAGTGGTGTGTACACCGGTTTTCATGGGTACACCACTTTGAGGGTTCGATTCCCGGCCGAGTCGAGGTAGATTACCATTAGTTTTCTATGTTGACTTGGGTCTGAGTGTTTGTAGTGCCGTCGTTACTTCTGATTTCCTTAACACAAGTGCTTCAGCTACTTACATTGGGATCAGAGTAATGTATGTGATGTTGTCTCATATTTATATACACATTGTCAGACATATAAACCTAAAGGTCATCGCTCTAGACATTGGAGCTGTTAGAAATATTAACCATTTCTTAAATCATCTCGATACAATCTATCTTGGGAACCAAGATGATAGACATACAAGTAACTACAGGCCCTTGGGACATCTCACCTTACACTGATTCACACAGCCTTCAAACCAGGATACAACAATAAATTCTGTATTGCCATTTTCAAATCATATCACAACATATTTAATGTAAGACGAATAAAATCGGTTCGAAATGTATATACCACGATAAATCAAAATATACTTTATTCAAGTAGGCTTTTACAAGCAGTTTTAAATCGTCATTTATATAACTGTATTAAATGAAGAACCCGCAACAAACTCGATAGTTACTCCTTTTCAACACATAAACCTACAAAGACATATTACATAAATACAATCACATATGTATGTAATGTATCCGTCCTGGAAGTCAACGAGTATTAGCTCCGCGCTTTTTTATCATCAATCAATAAGATGTCCAGTAATAACTAATTTCCTCAAATAATTTCACATAGAAAACTACTATAGTTCTCACCGAGAAGTGAACTCATCTTAGAGAACTTTTTTATCAACTGAGAACGATCGCACAGTTAATCAGCATCACGTCCGACAATTAATCAATAAGACAGAGAGATCTTGAGGCGTGGTGTTGCCTGGGTAACTGTGGGATTAATGTATACGACGATATGCTTACACTACATACAACTATTTAATACGATAAAGGATGATGTTAATAGGCTGAATAATTGTTTTTTTCAAACGATCTATTACTTTAAACGGAACAAATTTTTGAATATGGAATGTTTATTTTTATTTTTTAGTCAATGTTAAATAAAGTCTTATTCTGATTATTTAATTATTTCGACACGAATAAAAAAGGATGTCATATCAAATTACGATAGCTGATCGGAAAGTTATTTTTTTAAATAAATTTATAATGTAAAGCCAATAAACAAACTCACAGATAGGTAAGCAAGTTATTGTTGCATAGTTATTCAGTTGTGGACTAAGTTTCAAGTCTCCAGCTCATCGGGAGATTAGGTTGAAATCGATTGCGAAATTCGTGCTAACACGTGATAATATTCGTACCACAGTAGTACAACGCTTTTGGTACTGCAAACAAAACAAACAAGTTTCCTTGATATTCATAGATTAAGTACTTATGCATGTGAGTTCGCAGCACAAGTAATTTGACAAATGACAAGTTGTTAACATAGGCATTGACAATAGACAAACCAATCAAAATAATTGCTGTTTGGCTGTCGAGTTGATAATGAGCAATACCAGTGCGACTAAACGCACAAGAGAGTTTAGTTCCTAAGGTCGGTGAAGCATTCGTTATATCGGATGTGATGAAAATATGCTATATTACCAATGTCTAAGGGCAGTGGTGTTTATTTAATATCATGTTGCCCAATTACCAGTCAATATACCCAAAGAAGTAAAAGAACAGTTGGTAGCCAGGTGGACCCTGAACAAAACTCGATCAATGATTAGGTTAGGTTAGGTTATTTATTTTATTTGAATTAAAACAATATTCAATTTACGACGAATTCCATTTTAACGCAGCGGAAATTGAATATCGAAATTGAATTTCATCAACGCGTCATAGCTCTATTTTAATTGTTTTATGACGAATTTCGAAAACGCACTTCCTTTCTGCATTATTCAGCGTGACTGTTTAAGAATCGAATCAAAACAATACTGAACCATTTTTCAAATTCAATTAATATAAATTAAATTAATTATAAATATATAATTGAATTTGGTTATTTGTAGCGGAGAGTACTAATTACGGCAAATAGTCATTTATATTATCCGTCGAATGTTTAAAATTTATTTAGAATCTATAGCCATATGCGATATGTTTTCCCTCTTTCGTAAATGACAAGTTGATACGTACTTTGAACAATGTGAGGAGCTTCTAATATCAAACTGATCTGAATCATTAAACAGGGCCAAGGACTTACACTTGTAATATTACGTAATTAATTTGTCACCAACATATGTACATACAAATAAACAATGGCTTGTATCAATATAATCCAATGTATGTAAATGCTGATTGCAATAACCAGAATGTACCCAAACTCATACATTATATGAAATATCCTATATTTTTTATTTATCATATGAAATATCTTAACGAAGATTTGAACAAAAATATTACATTTGCATTGTTGAGTTAAATATACGTGACATTTGAAAGATAAGCGAACTCAGTAAGTCTTTAATAATATTGAATTCATTATCATAATAAATTTTTTACATATTTGACGCCTAGAAAATAATTTCAAACTGTTAGTTTCCCTGATCTCTCCCTCAGTTCTACGTTACCATTCCAATTGAACATAAAAGTCACGACATAGAGAGAGCGCACACATTTGCGCATATTTATAGTATATCTTCAGTTTCATACAGTCTCCATCAATACTGGCTGCCATCGCCGAAATTGATTAAAACAATGACTTTAAGTGACGAATTCAACGTTAAGCCTTACCGTTTTTAAATTCTCGACTTACTGTAGAGAATTCTATAAATTACCTTATTTACTGTCCCACATATATAATTATTTATGAAATTTCGACGAAGAAAATCACGTTTAATCATACACAGATATAATATAATTGTAAATTCGGATATTATCATTTTCGATATTAGCAGCGAACTATTTAAATTGGATTATTCGTGGCATGTTTGACACGAAATTATCGTGAATACCGATATCGAGCGTCGAATCTAAATTGTACCGATTATTATCAGTAGCTAAAGGGGCATAAATGGCAGTCACGTTTGCCAGGGATAACCAACTCCAATCATGTCCCGTGGGTGGTATCAAATGAACTAACAACTTTGAGTTATGAAATTCTTTTCGAAATTAATAACTGTAATCGCTTAGGTTATATAAGTAGCATGTGTTGTTTTAAATTGTTTTTTTTTTTTATCAATTTAAGCTCTTAAACTATTTAATAAAAATGATGTCTCTGTACATTCTTGTCCCAAGTAAAACCGTTATAATAAAAAGTATTCTTTTGGGCATACGAATGATTATATTCGTCCTAATAACAACATTATTTGCGTGGAATTGTCTCGATTTCGGTAAAATAGTGCACGTGGATCTTAAACGATGATTACGGTTTAAAATCCAGCTAAGTAGCTCTAAGTGTTTGAAGTGCTCAGCGGTGAATGTAAACATCGTGAGGAAAACTGCATGTGTCGGAAGAAATTCTTGAAACATTTATCAGGCCCGCAATAGAGCAGCACAGAGGATTAAGGTCTAAATCCTTCCCCTTTACTGGAATGAGGTCTTTACCGAGTGAAGTGACATTTACGAGCTGTTACTATGCTACTAACTACATTAATAAGCAACTCAGAGAAGCAGTTGTATCAAAATATACTCCTTACGTTTTGAGGTTCGTAGTAACAAGAACATACCTTTTTTAAAAGGGCGTTTTTGTTATTGACACCTGATACTACTGGTCTACTTTGTATATCAAGTTGATGGTTACATTCTAGTTAATTTCAGCACAATTTTTTTAAAAATTTCTGACCCGCGTGAACTGCAGATAATGCTAATACTATTTCTAAAAAAAAAAAAAAAACATATAACAATGTTTTTCTTCAGAACAAGAGAGGCGGCTACTTTAATAATACTGCAAATCTGCAGTTCTTGAGTTAAACGTCTGCCCAAAATATACTAGACGAACAGCCTCAAATTAGGAAGTCAAATTTGTATACACTTTCGTGCTCAGGGAAGCATTTAGAGCAGTTGATAATCTAATAGCTTTCTCTCCGATCATTCAAACTGACGTCCCAACTGGTGAGACACGCCTGCATTATAATATCACCCGAAAAGTTGTCTAATCACTGAGATTACCTTTCTTCGTCAAATTTTGTGAGATTATTATTATTATACTTCCTTTTAGTAACAATTTGTACATTAGTTTCTGACAATAAGCTATTATTATTAATCTATTTATTTATATAGAAGATAAGGATTTGCTGCAAAGCTCAAATGACAGTGATGAAGCGTGTACCATGGATCATCTTCTGACAGGTTAAGCTGTTTAATAGTATAGGTTTCTTCGTTATAGCATCAAATCTATTATTTAGAAAATGTTATCAGTTAAAATATTTTTTTAATAAATTAATATATGTTTTATGAAGTCGCTAGGTAATTCACGAGTTCGGTAATCGACCGACACATGGTAAGTGCTAGTGGTAAGTCTATGGAAGGTGGTTGGCACGCATTTGCACCGGAAGAAATGTTGATTATTTCTTTCATTTCCAATACACCACTTACATTGGGAACTACGTATAAACTGTCTCTTGTTGCTGAAGTTAAACTGGCTCATTTAGACTTCAAACCGGAACACAATACGAAGTTTTGCTGCCTGACAGAAGATATAATCAGGGGTCGTACCTAAGCAGAGAATCTTGCACCGAGTCCCATATAAATGGATACAAATAAGATTACCTACAAAAGATTCTCTAAAATAAAGAAAACAAAAATAGCATCTCTACGAAAATGATTTATGATATTCTTTATGCGTCTTGAAAATATAGAAGTATAAAAAAATTCATTTTGATTTTTACGTGGATTAGGTTAGATAGATAACATTAGTGTTAACAAATTATGTACTGACTCCTTGTTTGCTTCATTAGAAACTACGTATTACACACCAAATGAAACCTTCGCACGTATAATTATTAAATAATAGTAATAATAGCTTAAAAATCCAACTTATTTCATTAAGAAGAAGAAGATTAAGAATATTTCATACAAGTTAGCAATCGAACAGAGTCATAAGAAAAGAGTTTTTGTATGGATTTCAAGATAAACTTGATATAGTATTCAGCACATTTTTTCAGTACTCTCATTGACTAACGAATATTTATAAAACTTGGTCTGGTATGGAGCTACAATGAAATCAATCTCATCTAAAGATTACAATTTATTTCATGCAATCAAATTCAACAAAGTTTAGAGTCACCCTGCGTTTTATAATTCATCTCATACCCAAAGACCAAGAAAATTCTGAACACTTATCCAAGAACTCACTATGGGTCACGTGCGCAGAGTAATATGGTGTATCAATCTCGGAATCTTTATTAATACGAGGATATACGTCATCTTAATACGTTGCAATTTTTTACTTTTTCGTTTTAAGAGTTTCGTTTATATCCTTTCCAGCTCTTGGTATTGATTTAATTTTTTCAATTTTTCCGACAGTCGCTTGGGTCTTGGATTGATAATAATAATAAAATACATACTACAAATTATAAATAACTACGATTAAAGCTCACATAAAGTGCGGAATGGATCACGGACTATGTTATTAGGGTTACGCGAACGCAGAAACAAGTTTCGAGGTGTGAGAAGCACAATCATTACATAGTATAAAAAACTCGCTTACCTCTGTCTGTTCCTATGCTTAGATCTTTAAAATTACGCAACGGATTTGATGCAGTTTTTTAATGGATATAGTGATTTGAGAGGAAGGTTTTTGTAAATAATACATAGACATCATCATCATCATCATCATCATCATCATAGTAAATATCAAAGAAAAATTCTGTACCTACTGTATTTAGTACCAGCATTAAAAATTTGCAAAGCCGGGTCGGATCGTTAGTATAGTATAATTTAGGTATAGATTAAACGAGGTATATGTAACTTATTATACCTATGAATGAGTGTTTGTATATAGAGGTTAATAGATGTCGACGCCATTTGAACGATCACCGTGAAAATTAGCACACATATATTTTTTCCTGGAAAAAGATTTTAGACCATATATTTATATTATGGTGATGCAGTATATCAACTTCTGTACCATTCTGTCCATCGCCATGACATTACAGCACGGATAATAATTTAAAAAAAATCATACAAAATAATTGTTTACAAGCATGTTTAAGAATAAGAAGAATTGAAAAAAACGACATTTAATCTAAACTATTTTATTTTAAAATACAAGCATGAAATTTTTAAATATGATCCAGGTCGCCTATGTATACCTAACCACTCGTTCGCTGAAACATTAAATTTATTAAGGAGTTTAACATTCATAATAAAAACAAAGTAAACGCTTTACGCCCATTGGCTGTTTAAAAGGACATTAGCTAAATTTATGGGTACTTAGATATACATATTAAAAGGTAAACATTATGGACGAGGTTGTAAAGGAATGTAATAACGTCGTCACATAATAATTTAACGATATTAAGCGTTTTCTTTTAATCATATTACATTTCAAAATTTAGTACAAAAAGTATATTTACATAATATGCTAAGTTTATCGCGAATAAAAACCGGTTTTATCGCCAGAATAGAATATGTTTATATACATATATAATCTGGAAAATTATTAATGCCTTTTAATGAACTTTGTAGGTATATAGATGAAATACATTCATAACAGAAAACAAATAAATAAATTAATCACGTTCATCTACTGAACTGGAGAGAAAAAGTGAAGTCAAGAAAACGCAAATTGTTTTTTACTATTTTTATCATATACATATATGCAGTACATAATATTGACATCTGTTGGTAATCTGATAATAAACATAAAATAATAACAAATTTATTAGATATCTAATTTTAGGAAGATTTTAAAGAGATTAACCAAACAGGTAAGTCTGAATCAAAATGTAGTTGAATTGTAGTAAACGTTATTTCACCACCGGTCTGGAACGTACCTTCTTATTCTACCGAGAAGAAACAGCAATAATTACAGTTGTTAAATATATATAACAGCATAATGTATACAAAAAACAAAGCCTGGAGGCGAGCAGAACTAGCATTGCCATTAGAACACAAGACGATGCGGTTTACAAAGATAACACAGCTCGAATCGTCAAACTCCTTGTAATAAGTGAACAATGAAACTTCCATTTGATAATGTACGACGAGCCAACAGTGGAGCACAGAAATGATGACATAAGACGAGGCTTTAATTACCAAGATACTTACTATTTGTCTTGAAATACGCGAAGCCTTTACTCTCATAGGAGATATTAACCCATTGTTAGTACGTACTAGCTCTGAGTGTTCTGTTTATGAATTAACTTTTCCTTATAGCTTATCCCCTTCACAAGCCAACTGTACCAAATCCGTACATTAATTTTGGTTCCGCTTATTTCCGCTGCGTTATCGTTGTCACTGTTCTTTATATCTAATACAATTGTACAGGACTAACGTGTTTATATATTAGGGTTAAATATGATGGCATAAAAATAAAATTATCTGTTAATCATCATAGTATAAAACAAAGTCATTTAAAGTATGTATGTATGCTTAGATCTTCAAAATGACGCCACGGATTTTGATGCGTTTTTTTTAATAGATCGAGTAATTCGATACGAACGTTTTTGTATATAATACATGGACAATATAGTACTTAAATAAAAAAAATCTATAGAATATTCAGTATCAGTATTGCACCCGTGCGAAGCTGGTTGCTAGTTGTTAATATAAAAGAATCCAAGAATATCTGATGTTTTGTTTTATAATCTTTATTGATAATATATTAAAAGCTCGAGAGGTATGTCGATACAATTTCCTCGACGATAATTATCTCTATTTAAATATTTCCATTGTATAAAGATTTCAACCGACATAAAAACTAACGGTCAAGTAAAAATGTCCTTTTAACGGAAGAACATAATTCTCGCTGCAAGATTTTCTAGTAGCATACAAAACATGAAAAAGCAAATCTTGAATAAGCCTTACAATTTTATAGATCAGAAGAAAGTATGACGCCGCATTCAGTGTCATTCAGTCATACCTCGGTGCCATAATGAGGTAATATTTCAACGTAACTGAAGTTTTGGCCCAGATTCGAAAAAACTTTTATTATTATATCTGGCAGTTATTATCATCTTACTGTCATTTGCAGTTTGACATTATTTAGCTTTAGAACTTCGAGCGCAAATTGTTTCTTTTAAGTCTTCATCTTCTTCCATTATATTTATCATTAGTATTTACTTTACGACATTAATGAGTTATTGTGACGCGTTACTTTATTACTTCATTAAAAATTCTTTGGTAATCCGTTTGCGCAACAAAGGGCAAATGTTATTTAACACAGCAGAATTTTACTAAGACAATAATGTACTTTCGGTGTCTTTGTTTCCTTCCAAAATAAGCTTAGCGATAAATCAATGTGTGAGTAAGTCATTCGTATGTGTGTGTGCGTGTCAGAATACAAAACATTCGAATCTTAAATACAATTTCATATCTGTCTGTTCGGTTTATTACAATGACAAATGATTCGGAACCCATGCGCATATCATAATTCAATAGCCGATGACAATGTTCTCAATTTTGTGTCAATGTTGCGGTTACGATATCAAATCCCTAAATCGATTTTGACTATCGGCGCTTTCGAACGTTTTATGAATGTTTGTATGTACTAGATTTAAAACTATATACAGAGTACTTTAATATATAAATCGTGGTGGTTGTAGGGCTTTGTGCAAGCCCACCTGTGTAGGTACCACCCACTCATCAGATATTCTACCACTAAACAACAGTACGCAGTATTGTTGTGTGCCGGTTTGAAGGGTGAGTGAGACAGTGTAACTACAAGCACAAGGGACATAGCGTCTTAGTTTCCAAGGTTGGTGGCGCATTGACGATGTAAGGAATAGTTAATATTTCTTACAGCGTCATTGTCTATGAGTAATGGTGACCACTTACCATCAGGTGACACATATACTCGTCCGCCAACCTATTCCATAAAAAAAATATAATATAACATTCGTATCCTTCCAGCCTCACCAAATCCAATAGATCTTCGGTGGATCCACGCATAAGTGATATAAATGACTTTGTAAGCCGCTATCCCAAAATCAAAAATACGTAAATTATTAGGAAAACATGTTACAATGCAGGTACCAAGATTTAATTTCCTGCGGGAGTTTAGTATACGGGAATATTAAATTTTTCAGTCATCATTTAGCAAGCTTGCGCTACGCTACGCTATTTTTACCGGATTTTGGTAAAAAAAAAAAAGCGCTGATAAAGTGAATGCATAAAGAATATCCAGCGCTTAGTTAAAAACTTCTCGTTTTATCAAAAAGTGCTTACATATTGTCAAGCAGGACCCTTTTGGGGGGAATATTAGTCCGTATTCGTTGTAACGAATTGATAACGTTTTCTGTTCGTATAATGGCCATCAAATGCCGCACCCACTCCATTACGTATATTATAGACTAGATCACATCAATCAAGAGCAGCTGTAGTATACGACATCGTTATCACCAAATATTGAACAAGCGTTTGTGTGTGATAACACATCAATATAATTCGCACATAAATAATCTATACCAATTTTTTTATTCGAAAGTAGTTGTTGCCCGCAGCTTCGCATTTTTGAGGTTCAGTTGTCACCTGTTAGTCAAAAAAGTCATTTAAGTTCTTCCTTGAAGTTCAAATTTTCTTCATACCAAACTTCATCAAATTCGGGTTCAGCTCTTTGTTTTTTTTTATGTTATAGGTTGGCGGACGAGCATATGGGCCACCTGTAACCACCGGTAAGTGGTCACCATCACCCATAGACAATGACGCTGTAAGAAAAAAAAATATTAACTATTCCTTACATCGTCAATGTGTCACCAACCTTGGGAACTAAGATGTTATGTGGGTGGTACCTACCCAGACGGGCTTGCACAAAGCCCTACCACCAAGTGGTAGTGAAAGAGCGACAGATAGACAAACATTTCATTCTCATTTATAATATTATGAGTATAATTTGTATTGTATCGAAGAGCTTGCTAAAACCTATTATGATTTAAAAATAATGTTAATAATTTGATGAAGTTTTAATTGTTATATAAGAAATGAATTTATAATTATTCGTTTATTTTCAACGTGAAGTCGGATTTGAGTACAATAGCGATATAGCTTGTAAAAGGGAAGTACGCTTGGTTGAAATTCAGCTTTTGATCGTCATAAATTACTTGCAGATGACGCTATCCGTAACATAGCCCCGGTATCTTTTCCCACGTGCATTTCACGGTATTATAGTGTCGTAACGTGATAATTAATATCATAAATTGTATAAAAACCAATTTGTGAGTACGGCTGTATTTGTAGCACAAAATTAAAATCCTTGTGCTCATTACGAATTTCATCCATTTCATATAAGTTTTACAGATATTTAACTTATTCATTACAGAATCATTTTTTTCTATTAGTCAAAGTCAAAAATCTTTATTAAATATAGACGTGATTACAATTGCTTATTGATAGTCAAAAATCTACCACCGGTTCGGAATTTAACACCTCGAACCTGCGATCGAAACTCAGCGGGTGATACATTTTCTTTTCATTTCATGTTTCATGTATATAATAAGCAAATTTTCGTTGTTGTATTGTATACTGTATACACTACACTACACATAGAATGATTATACTTTATTTTTGTTTTATTTAGGATCCAGTATTTATTAGATACGTTACTTGATGTAAATCTCTGTGCAGATAAAGGTAGGTACCGCCTACTCATCACTCTACCGCTCAACAGCGTTACTAAGTGTTTCAGTTTGGAGAAGGAGCGAGCCAGTTGGTAGTGCTTGGCGGTGCAAGGGATGGTTAATATTTATAGACATTATATATTAAATACCATCAGGTGGAATATTTACTAATCTTTCTACCCATTTAATAAAAAAAGATGATACTAAATTCCAACGGAATCCGTCATGAATCAGAAAATATATAACAAATTTGTAAGGTTTCTTTAACTCATTTGATAATTAACAAATTGAAAATTCGTAAAGAACACCTATAAATTAATGTTTGTCATGATAAGAATTATTTAAAATAAAGCCCAACCAAAAAATGAAATCTATTTCAACGTGAAATAATTTCCAATATGGCGATGTAATCATATAATTTAAAAAAATAAGTCCATCTCTTGCATAAGTATTAAGAAGAAGGTTATCATAAAAATAAAAAAAATAAAGTAGCGTACCGTAGCAAAGAAGATGTTTATATAAGGAAAAAAAAAACATTCATAACAATAACACGCAAAAAGGTTTTCTTAAAAAGTTTATTAGAATAATGGATATTGAAGGAAATATACGTGTACATTTCCATACTTTTTGCTCAACCTGTATGTGTCTTTATAAAACTTTATTTCTGTGATCTATATATATAAAAGAAAATGTCCTGATTGAATGATTCATCGTCGCCCAGCGTAAACTATTAAAATTATATTGCCATAAAATTTAGTGAGTAAGATTGTTTTATTGAAAAGATACCCAAGATACGGGGGTGAAATTGGGTTTGAACATATGAAATGAAATACACACTACTGTTCTATACAAAGAGGTTTTGAATTAACGCAGTGTAGTAAATCTGTAAATATTTTCAACTTCCATGCGAGCAAAGCCGCGGGTTACTGCTATTCTAATGTAAACAAACCTGAGAATGTGCAGCGCAATATTCTGGAGTCGGCTGTCTGAAGGGGCTGTGCACTGGACACGTCGCGTGCTGCGCGTGCGGCAGGTGGTGCGCATGCGCGTGCTGGTGTGTGTGCGCGTGATGCGTGTGCGGGCCGTGCGGCGCGTGGGCAGCGTGACGGTGGGGCAGACGCGGCGTCTGTGCGTGTCGCGCACACAAATGAGTCGAGCTGCCATGATGCTCGGCGAGCGACAGCGTCGAGCAGGACGGCCTCCAGTACACGCCTTCCTCCATCTCAGGCCCAGGGGGGCATCGCGCTGCGCCGCAACACGCGCAGCGCCTCGTACACGTCAGCGCATGCCGCCTCGCCTCGTGCGGGCACCAGTCCTCACGCTCGCGGCCCGACACCCTTTCCGCTGGCCCCTACCACTGTCGCTAGCGTCTCCACCGCGAGGACAACCTCCAGCCGCGCATCGTATCATCCGCACCAATGCCAATAATTCACTTTTTTTGTTTTATCACTTATTACCACTTAAGCATAACACTTGACTTTTAGTTAAATATATCACAATTTTAAAACACTAGCTCCGCATGGTATAAAACTTTTTATTGGCACTTAATTTATGTATGTAACCTAGCCAAACTTTTCGTATTTAATTGAAATGTTGTATAAAATCAGAAGCAATTACAACCGTTTTGAAATCGTAGATATTTTATTAACACTTGTTAAATATTTTAATACCACGCCACTTATTTTAATTGTCATTCAACTGTTGAATTACTTTGCAGTAATACATTGCCATTAATTAATAATCAGAAATGTCAAATCAATGAATTACATTTGAAATTTCAAGATAGTAGATTTCGTTTAAAATAACTAAGTATCTAAGTTAGAATTTCCACATGAAAATCATTATAGTAATGGTGTTGAAGTACAATCATAATGTGAGCTCATCTAATAGGGGGATATTATATATCAGCATCATGAAGTAATTATAAAGAAAAAACTTATAATCATATCCTACATGAATTCCGTTGAGCCAGATGTGAAACAAAACAGCAAGGACGTGTTACAGAAGTAGGTCACAGATTTGCATCTAAAATTGCTTTTTAATGTTTCAATAACGAATCAAAATTTATATTAAAAAGCACTAAATTAAATCTTCCTTTAACATTACAAATATTAAAACTGACTTTGCGTTATGAACAAACAACACAGATGTCAAGGACAAATCAATAAGCCAAAAAAAGATACGATAAAGATTTAAATATTTTATTTTCAGAATCTTACTGTGATTGCTATTAATATTTGAAGATATTTATGTTCAAAAATCTCCGATCTAACATAAGATTTATAGAAGACGCACAAGCTGTTGGCACGAGTCAATAAATACGGATCTCACGTATTCGGAAAGTGGGATAGTAGAATAATAACGTGGATTTGGAATTGCCTAAGTCCCCAGACATTTGACTATACTGCGGTAAGCCACTGACACAGTCTTAACTGATCTATTCAATTCTCCGTGTCTTGTCCCTGAGGTACAACTGAGTTACTGGAATCAAGTCAACGAACGTTTTACATATTCTTAAATGCATTTACGATACTATAATTCAACTCATTTTATGGAAAAATGAGAAAGTTTTCGTGTTAATATTTTTCTGAATCGTGTTTCTTAATAAAAACTTGATGATAATAGGGCCTGCTCCACCTTTTAATTTTTAATTTCCCTTGAGAATAAAAATGTTAAACATTTAAAACGAGCTTAGCGAAAAGACCTATTAAACAGTCTTAATTGGCGAACGTGAAAATTCAAAACCAGACTAAGGTAAATCCATCGATCCGGCGAAGGTTCAGCAATTACCCGTTAACAAGAAAGGTAAATCCCTAACTCGGACCAAACGCCATTTTATATCTCATTTAGCAAAATAAAATCTGTTAAAGCAAACATATTGCAGGCTGGCGTACATAAGGGTACAATTCAATGGGGATACCGATTTCATGATAAATTTATTATATACCATTTACATGAATTGCTAAATCAATTTGGGTGTTAAAAACAGATCAGATGCAGTCATCAAGCCTTGACCTAAATGTGGCTCATTAAATTTCACTGCTTCGCTCATACCGATTGCTGAGCGACAATTAAAGGGAACCTTGCTAGTAATGGCGAAAATGGAACTCGCATTTTATTACCTTCATACTTTTCTTTACGAGCATTTTAAATACGAATGTAGCAAAAGAAGTAAATACTACTGCCTTTTTTAGAATTTTGCTCATTTTTTGCGGAGAGAGGAATGGCTAATTAAATAACGTTTGACTATTCTTTTAAATTATTATTAGCTTATCTATTCGTGAATTTACAATGTGGTATAAACTAATTTATAACACACATATGTTATTCACATTTTCTTGTTAAGACTTGTAATGCTTACACAGACAAAAGAATCCCTCAACTATATGAATACGAAAGGGTTGATTTGGAATCAGTGCCAGAACTTCAAGCAAATATTAAGGTACACAGGTCACTAACTGCTGCAGTCCAGAACGGGGTCACTGGGTCACCAGCTTAGTGTCAGATGTCATACAATGAGATATCTGCATAGCTCGGTCTTGCATCGACTCAAACGAAATTTGTCGAAGACAAACATGAACGAACACATTGACCGAAAAACATGTTCAGATACAATTTTATTTTTCAACCAAGATATCATTTGACTAGGTTTGTCGTACAAACTCAATCTTGAATAGGGAACAGCTGACGGAGAAAATGAGAGAGGCTTCGCATCGAAAATCCTCGTACTAGTTCCGAAATTGAACCAAAGTCACTGATCTTTCAGGGTTAAATAAACAACCTCTAATGGAAACATAATACGATGTGGATGAGGAAAATCTTCATTCTCAGGAACGAAACATGAAACAATGCGGTCGGGTATGGTCTATCCATTATTATTTTTATCTTTTGCAAAAGCTGAAGATTCCGTACCGTGTGTTGAGCTATAAACGATTTTGTAAACGTAATACATTTTAATTATAGTGCCTTATTTTTATCGACTTCTTTCTCAATATTAGATTTTAAGTAAGTATTATTTGGACTGCATATTTACAGTGCAGATTTACAGTAAGGTAAAAATTATTATATCATGATTGGCCAGAGATAGAAGACTGGTATAAATATGTTCGAGCCTATCTCATTTCAGACGGAATGGTAAAATGGGTCATGGTCACACTGGGTAAACACCCTTACTACCCGATACTTTGAAGGAGGACGGCCTAACAATCGTTGAAGTGATGGTGTAAACATAATCAATCCTTTATGTTGTATCAATATTATCTTCTTTTATACGTATAAATATTTCTTCGTCTTAGTTCCGTTTGAATTACAACAATGAACTCAATTCAATTTTCATGATCCTAAATCATTATTTTAATATACGGTAAAACATTTTTGTGAATAAAACAATTATCTTGTCCTACATAGGCTCAATTTAAGTTAATGTTTTCAAGCGCTATACACAGAGGTAAACAGGAAGATATTTCTGCATCTACAAAATTAATTTATGTTGGACAAAATGAACGATCTAAAGGTTAGACGAGCTTCTTTAATTCTACATACGAAGCCTTACTTATCAAATTCTTCTCAAACGTTTATTTCCTCACAACAGGAGATAAGGTACCTTATGAAAAGATTATAATAACCGTAGGAAAAAAATGGTGATCTCAGGATATTCACATACAATGAATCATACGATTAAATAAACATATGTTTTATATAACTCTTATCAAATTTATTAAAATTACAATCGCAGCTTTAAGCAAATGTTTCACAATAGACTTAATATAATCCTAAAAGGTCCCTAAATTTAATACAATCTAATTCAGTATGTGGGAATACGGGGACCGCGTTAGATGATTTCAGGGAAATTTATTAACGAAAACCCACGTGAAGAGGGTAAAGAAATAAAGTTAAACATCTTCGACCAAATAACAATGGTTGATTTTAACTTCGCAAAACATATTAAAAATATCCATCAAATCTTCATAGGTAATAAAAAGTATAGCCATGACCTGTATATATTCGAATTGTTATCAAGGAGACTTCAATAAATTTTAGAGGTACGATTTCATATAAACCGGAATTTGTTCAATTGGGATGATTTGTATAAC
Organism: Vanessa cardui; assembly: GCF_905220365.1. NCBI lineage: Eukaryota > Metazoa > Arthropoda > Insecta > Lepidoptera > Nymphalidae > Vanessa > Vanessa cardui. The sequence goes on from NC_061136.1 coordinate 4,490,167, forward strand.
TAAGGTTACCTAAGAAGGTGTAATAAAGAGATGACGAGATGGGAAACGCAGTGGGTTAGATTACGGCAGTTAACAGAGACTTAGCGGAGATCCCGTTCGATTTGTAGACTGTAGTCGACAAAGAGAGTTCTAAATGTCAGAAGCTTGCCAACTGGCAGAATTATAACACGAGGGTCGAATATATTTTGGCTTGGCTCTTATGTTTTATGGCAAGTATATATATATATTCAATATGCTTAATTTGATAAGTAATATTGGAAAACGGGATCGATTGGAATATAAGGAAATTAATGAATTAAAATATTTATAAAAGATTTACAATATTATCTAAATTTAAAATTAAATGAATACCTTATAAGTAAAATATATATGAACACCATGAGTTGTTAAACGAGGACCTTTTCGCAGGTAGGTGAGTCTAGCGACTAGCGACTAGTGACATATGATTGGCGCGTATATCAATCAATCCGCCTCAGCGACACATTGGTCTACAGAAACAGGTGAGGTCTAGCATTTATATATAATATAGATGTGTAACGGCTGTAAATGTGATTTTACAAAGGTAAAGAGACTGAAAAAGCGGTTACCGATGGCGCTAATGTTCGGCTTATTGTAGTTTACGAAAAGTCTGGCAGATTTATATTCCACTGTGAATGATCGAGATCGTATCGAATAAAACGAGCGTATTACTTACGCTGCTAAAGTTTTGCACGTTTGATTGACACTATTTAGTTAGTTGTAGTAAGGGTTGTGTTCCGCGAGCGGTGCGTGGTATAGCTCGCTAGCCGCGGCGTCGACTGGCGACGGCCGGGAGCATCGGAGGCTGCGCGAACCGTCCGCCCCCGCCTTCATTCACTCACACACCACCGACAAGGCCTAGCCCAAAACAGCCGGACTTTTAATGCGGCATGTGCCGTTTTCCCACAAAAACGAGTTAGACTTATGAATCATTTTTGATATGTTTATATTTAATTTTTATTCATAATCATGCATCCGTTATTATTTCTCTAAAATAATTATTAATATGTCAATACAAAACAGATATCAATATCACACAAACCATACATACAAATAATTCCAATCACGACCATGGTATGAAAAAATATTTAAAATATAACAAAATCAATTACTTATGTAAATTACAAAATGAATAACGAGAACAATTACGACGAAACGTAAGAGAAAAACGAAGCAATTAAAACGAAGATCTTCCCGTCCTCGTTTCTTTAATAAGACGGTAAGTAACGAACATTTCGAGTGTTACGCGAACACCCGAATGAGGCGTAATAAAGGTACGACGAGAACAACTGCTACCTGTTAGCTAACAAGAGTGAAAAATTACCTGACAGATGAACAGACTTCTCTAAAACAGCGAAGAAATAATGGCTCACGAAACGCACCTTGACACTTTGTGGTTCCGCATATATAAATCATAATGTGATGTGAAAACCTTTATGTACGATTTAAATTTTGTCGCCGCAAGCAGGGGAAAGTACCGACGTGGAAATAATTAAATTTCAGGGGTGATCATTGAAGCGAGTGGTACAACCCTAATTTATTCATAAATAAAACATCTAGTACACTGTACGCATTCGACAGGTTTCACGGGGTTGTCGATTTCAGACACTGGTTTAGCGCGATTCGATTACGAGACCGGTGGGAGGGATAGTGCGAGACGGCCCGAGGGGGAATTACACAATGAGATTAGCGAGTTTAAATTGTCTGTCCCTTTTCCTTTTCCATTCGAAGCGATTTTCACTACGTTTATTCTAAATTCTTGAGATTCTATAAGAAACGCCTAAACATTTCGATACAGATGACAACGCTTTTGTCGTACCAAAATAAAACTTAATCACAACATAGGCAAAGAAGATGAATGTACATATGTAGAGACAGTATCTCTAAAACTCGATTCTATTATAGAGAACCTTAGTATTTCATTCATATGTAATATGTATGTGTGTTTGACAAATTATGTTACAGTTGTTGATTTAATATCAAAAGGGTGCGTCTCGATTTTAGACGAAGAGAGTTCAACAAATTACATCCCGAACAGAAAACAAACAATTGCAAGATGATGTAGAAATAAAAAGTTTTTTTAATCGACTTATGAATAAGAATATAAATATTAATTTGTTAAAAATAGAAGTCACCCGATGATTTTTGATTTAATATAAATAAATATAATCACATAGTTGAAATTTGTTTCTGTGAAATTAGTTGTGTTGAACAGTTATTTAGTATAACCAGCTTATACTGCTAATCTTGAAGATCTGTATACAAATTTGAGGTTGAAAGAGTAACAAGGTATTGAGTTTTTCTATCAAGAATTTTTAAATAGAAGCTTGTAGTTCGTTTTTTATCAGTGTTAATTTTTCCACGCCTCGGAGAACACGAAAAACATCCATCTGTTTATGAAAATAAGGGATGCTTTTATCTGTATCTAAAAAAATACTTATTTACAACAATATCACTGCTTTCATTGAGAAAGGCCGACGTTCCCAAAATCAGTCAACAAATAAAACATTACAAAAGAACGAAACAAAACGTCACATAGTTTAAAAATAATAGAACTGTATTTTTTTAATCAAGCTATAGATATTTAATAAAACTTCCACAGTGTAAAGAAAGTTCGTATAAAGTTGAAGAAATATTAGTCACTTACCATAGAAAGAAACAGATTTCTTTGGCTTACCTAAAACAAACAAGAAAAACATATTAAATTAAAAAATATAATAAATGATTCCCAAATATGCTGAACGGAATAGTTCTACGTGGAAAAATCAAGAAAAAAAATACATAGTACACACAAATTTTACGCCAACCTAACAGAATCAATATCTGTGACAAACAATTTAAAGTATGTACCAACTCAATCAATCTAAACCTCATAAACGCGATTACAAACTTAATAGGCGTTATGCTAAAAGATCGGAAAGCAAAAATACTGCCATCAAACACCTCAAATCTGTGTCATTTCATCGCAAAAAAAAATTGATGCTAAAAGCTTTACAAGGTCACAAGTCGTGCGCTTGTAGGTCAAATAAAAGCTCTTAAGAATTAGAACTATTTCAAAAGTTTAATACTTCTGTTAATTCACAAATGTGATAACATTGAACCCTTTTCTTGTAATGCAATGTTATGTATATTTTTATTTTCTTCACACATACATACATGTGAAATTTCCTTTCCTACTAATATTATAAATGCTAAAGTTTGTAAGGATGGATGTATATACTTTTTCACGAAAAAACTACACAACGGATTTGGATGACATTTTACAGTTACATAGGTTATCATATCAGAATAACACATATATTTTGTGTACACAGCTATAATTTTGTGTAACTTGGTTATAATATAACGATACATACTAGCTCGCTAGTAATATTTATAAAACCAACGAGATATTTAAAACATACCCACAAGATATACATTTTAGACCATAAAAATCACGTAGCCACTTAAAACAATTTATTTCTATGTTGTTGCTTTCATAAAATAACACGTACAACTACCGAAATCAAAGCAACATCGTTCAGACCTTTTGTATTGCGTTTCCATTCAAGGATGCAACAGAATGTTTCGAAGAAATAGTTTCTATAGACGAAGTTTTAACGAGTACAATCTGAAAACACTTGCACAACACAATAATAAAAAATCCAATGTAGATATATTTTTCGACAATTTTACGAGATATTTTTTTTTTATAAAAATTAAAACGTATCGGCGCAGAGAAACAAAATTTGTAAACATAATATATTTGTAAATATAAAATATCCTAGTACCGTTTACAGTGAATTTAATATTACAAAATTCGTCTTTTTCTCATCAATACTATAAAATATTAAAAAAATGAGTCGATAAGTTTGAATAAATTACACAAAAGATCTAAATTTCAGATTTGAATAATCATTTCGCCTGAAATAAATCACTTTTGGAGATATATTTGAGGCTAAAACATAACACGAAGAAAGCCTTAAAGTTAAAGGAAGATAAATAGAAAATAATATTAAATCCGGGCTTAGGTCAAAATTGTATGTATTCAAACATAGGTGCACTCTGTATCTCTCATAGTCCGATGGGATTCGACACGTGGTGACCAAAGAAGCCTACTAAAAGCCTTACGTTATTTCCACTGCCGATTTTCTACTTCCGAGCAACATTGAGATTTTCATGTTTGAAAAAAAGACTAATAAGGCCGTTTCTGTGTGTCCGTTTTTTTTTATGGTATAGGTTGGCCGACGAGCATATGGGCCACCTGGTAAGTGGTAAGTGGTCACCATCACCCACAATGAAGTAAGAAATATTAACTATTCCTTACATCGTCAGTGTGCCACCAACCATGGGAACTAATATTTTATGTTCCTTGTGCCTGTAGTTACACTGGCTCACTCACCCTTCAAACCGGAACACAACAATACTGAGTACTGTTATTTGGCGGTAGAATAACTGGTGAGTGGGTAGTACCTACCCAGACGGGCTTGCACAAAGCCCTACCACCAAGTAAACGCGTAGACGCTACATTCAAACACATTTAATCAAAATACATTTAAAGTTGCCACTCACATACTAAACAAGTAGTAATTTCATAACAATTCCGTATAAGCCGCGATTATAAGCCGATGATATCGATAATATCAATGGAGTCTGAAAACAATCACATTTCAATCGAAATTATCAAAAGACTATTTAAATAAACAGTTGAATACTAAATCGTGTTAATTATACATTTTGAATTAATCAAATTCGATTTTGATTATTCTAAACACATGACGATACAGATATGTTATTTCAATTAAAGTGTAACTAGCACGCGGTATGTTTGCAGTTTTATATCGGAGTTTATTTCCGCAACATAATAAAATGAAAACAGTTGATAGAATATGGATGACATTTGAATCATATCTCATTCGTAGTAATTGGTACTACACACCAGTATTTTAATTTGGAACAGGACCTTGATATATTTGTTTATTTTTTCGTTTAGTTCTAAATTGATTTTTTTATGCATGTGTTAACTCAGCTACAAGTTGTGCGTAAAATAATAGTGTGTTATAGCGATGCGGATTAGCTCACTCACAACACAACAATATTTGGTACCTCTTTTCGGCTGTTGGTAGGAGTAGGGATGGTAGGCCAGACGGACTAGAACAAACAACGAGCAACAAACCCTACCACTAAGAAAACGAATTTATTTTTACTGGAAATAAAATTAATTAATTCGGTAAGTGATACCAGAAAAAAGGTATACATGTGCGTTTAAAACAAATGCAGAATTACATTTAAACCATTTTTTTATTTATTTTATAATAATTATATGTATGAAAGGAACGCTCTGTTTTCTTAGGCTATCTCTCTCAAGACTTTTTGCATTGATTTATTTAGAAATACAGTACTAAGAGAACCTTCAGCTTTTTGCAGAACACATTTTTAAATAGTATTTAGCGATGTTTCTGCGCATTCAATACGGGCAAATCGCGATACAACCTGTCGTCCTACAAATCACTACAGGACGAGAGGTTGACCTGAACAGACCTTGATACTTTGCTACGCAAATACAAGGCAAGGGTGTGATTGTGACATATTTATCGATAACGCCAAAACGAACGAGGTCAACTACATATATTCCCACCTTTTAAGCGTTAATTGAAATATTATTATTATGCTCGATCACATTTAAAAACATAAACTAATACGTATTTATTTGAATTTTTTTCTTAGTAAATCATTCATTTAAATATCGAACGACAAACAATTTAAGTATTTGTTTTCTTTACAAGAGACCCTTCAACACGGCATGCCGGCCTTAAAGCTCTATCAATTACAAATTGTTTTGATAAAGGAAGTTAAACAAAATTACCTGGAACTCTATACTCTATACGATAACATATAAGGAAGGAAAAATAACGCTTCGACAAATAAGATAATTATAAAACTGTGCGCTTGCAATTAATAATAATCATTTTAGAATTTAAATATGCATTCGTATGATCGAAGTTTTTAATCAATTCAGTATTATATGAGAATTGTCAGGGGTTAAATGTCGAAAAATCCATTTGTGCAAATTTATTTTAGAAATGTTTTACTGAGTATTCTCCTATATGCTGCACCATTCCGGCCATACCCGTCATAAGTGCTTTTTCGATAGAATCGAAAGATAATTCGATTTTAGCAGTGCGGGAAAGTAATTAAATACATACTGTTCTTATAAAATAAATAAATCCAATATCCATATTGATCATAGGCCATATTATAACGCCGTGAGAAATTGGAATATTAAGCGACCAAAGAGTTGGTACCATTCCAAAAACTTGACGTTAATACATTATCTAAATACGTAGCGAATTAATGTCGGCATATTCTCATAACATCAATTTTAATGTGTAATTCCTATTTATTAGATTAACTAAAATAATTTTTTATAAATAAAAAAAAACCGCCTTCAAAAATGAACTAATAAGAAAAAAATAATCAGTTACATCCATATCCAATTTACGATTTTTTAATCACCTCTCAAAGTCGGTGCCAACATTGGTATATATGCATATAGGTACATAATACATAATACATACATACAAAAACTAAATCTATTTATTGTATAGATGACACCATTAGACAAACCTTACTATCGATACAAATTAAATGATTTCAATATAGGAATTTATTTACTTTGTTGGCACCGCCTTCAAAAGGTGATTAAAAAATCGTAAATTGGATATGGATGTAACTGATTATTTTTTTCTTTTTAGTTCATTTTTGAAGGCGTTTTTTTTTTTTATTTATAAAAAATTATTTACTATTAAAGTTATTAATTTCGGGATATTTACCATGTTTTTTATTTTTGTTCGGTGGAGCTCGATATTTCGACATTGTCTACGAATGTCTTGTTCACGAGACTGAAGTGTGCGGGTAGATGCTGATAATGTTAGAGGTGTCCGTATCGAACTACCTCCTTTCTTGTACGTTTGCTACGTAAACACCGGTCACCACTACTATTGTCACCCCTACCATTGTCACTAGTTGAATTTATTTTATGTACACTCGACACTCGATCCCGTGTTTTGCAGACGAAACTCACCGTATCAATTCGCGAATTTTTTATTTTATTTTTATTTTGCGGGGGTTTGCATAATTTTATTATTGGATTCCAATAATAAAATTATGCAATTTTTATAAAATAAAAAATTAGCGAATTGATACGGTGAGTTTCGTCTGCAAAACACGGGATCGAGTGTCGAGTGTACATAAAATAAATTCAACTAGTGACAATGGTAGGGGTGACAATAGTAGTGGTGACCGGTGTTTACGTAGCAAACGTACAAGAAAGGAGGTAGTTCGATACGGACACCTCTAACATTATCAGCATCTACCCGCACACTTCAGTCTCGTGAACAAGACATTCGTAGACAATGTCGAAATATCGAGCTCCACCGAACAAAAATAAAAAACATGGTAAATATCCCGAAATTAATAACTTTAATAATAAAAATAACCATGTTAGTTTAAAATCCAAAAATTATTTACTGCTTTTCAGTGTTGTTTTGTTATTTATAATTACAATTGGTAGTGTTTGTCATTCACTTTAATGCCGTTAATCATTGAGGAGTTCTCCTGGTAGTCCACCATCAGCTAGATTTCATCATAGGCATGTTTACTAACATCAATTGCTTGACGACTATCTTAAAGAAATAGAACTAAGCCCGTAAAATAGTTACTTACTACTAGGTTCTGATTACCAGTTGTGGTCTTCATCATCAGTTCCACTTCATCAAATGTCACTTTTCGTGAGCATATGACCAAGGCACTTTGAATAAAACCGAAATCACTATAGGTGTGCCTATAAAATTTGAGGAGTTCCCTCGATTTCTCCTGGATCCCATCATCAGATCCTGATCTCCTGACAATGGGACCACCTGTAAAACATGCTCTTTCAAACAAAAAAAGAATTGTCAAAATCGGCCCAGCCATCTTCGAGTAATTCGGTAACATACATAAAAAATAAAAAAAAGGCCCGGACGAATTGAGAACCTCCTCCTTTTTTTGAAGTCGGTTAAAAAGAAAACAATGGCAATAAAATAAAATTTACAATAGGTACACTCGTAATGATAAGACAGTAGAAATTTTAACATTTATGGTCTGGAAATAAAAATTCAATTCCAAATCATTGACAAAAACTTTCAAGAACATTTTGTTTAGAACTAACTATTCCTCACGGCGCTTTCGACGTGCTCTTCATTTTAAAACCTTGCACGTGAGTTAACCATGTAAAAAGTGTTCTATATATTTCTCGCTGTTGGTACCAAAACATAGCGATGAAAATAATAAATACCAAACGAATTAAATTTGATAAAAATTCAAATTATTTAGCTATAGCAAATAAATATGGTTTATCTAAATTATTTACAAAACCATCAATGCTTAATTATAACATTCATGATGGTAGTCTTATAAGGAACTCTTTTGAAAGAAAAACATAACATTTCAAAGTCGAATTTGTCCTTTTCTTTGATCCTATGTTGAGGAACGAATAAAGTTGAAGTAATTTATATCCTGGTTGAAAAAAAAAGAAAAAGGAATTCCATGGCGTGTTCTAAATTTCGAAATGTTTTAATTTGAAGTAGATAGTTCATAGAGATGACAATAAATTAAAAGTCGTAACACACCAACACCTGGACGAAAGAATGTCAGTCATAAACACTTCATTGTAGCGATACTTTCTATGAAGAAATGTACAAATTTTCTCGGGGGCGAAAACAGGTAAAATGAGATTCATTGCAGGTCGTAAAGCCAAGAGAATTTACTTCCCTTTTTCCGTGAAGATAATGTCAGCGAATTAAATATTTTCGAGGTTAACGATTTGTTTTTAAAAGATCGTAGTTACTTATTATATTCAAATTACATTTTAGTTATCGTTATGTAAGACATTCAAATCCATTTTTGGGCATAGTGGTCCTTTTGTATGATCATTAACTATTTTAATGTTGGAATTCTCGTTTTATATATTTAATTATAATAAAATAATATTTAGCTACAAAGCATTACAAAGAGCACTTAATAAAATTTATCATTTGTATATATAGAGGAATAAACTTTGATGGAGAGGTTACTTCTAGAAAGACCAAGTAAAAACAGAACAGTTATTGCCTAGTCAATCATAAAATCCGAATAGAAAAGTTAAATTTATAACCTCCCGACTGAGCGTTAAATTTATGTCATACGAATGCGAGATGTGGAAAGTGAAAACAGCTGACGAGCTGACTAACTCATGACGAGTCGTTTTTTATGAATCATGCATAGATTTAATTGATCAGAAAATATATCGAACACCAAATTGCTGAACAAATGTTACAATACAGCTATATACATGCAGATAAGACGCCAAAGGAAGTACTGGATAGGTCACGATTATTTTTCTATTGCTATATTAAGTTTAAAACTAAATTATTCTCGATCAATTAGGATATTACGTCTTTTGTAGATTTAATTACATCGACTCACCCTTCAAAGCAATACACAGCAATACAAATTACAAGCCATATGATAATATTTTAACAACCCAATATAAAAAAATATATACCTACACTTTGCTAGATAGTTGACCGAAAAGAATTACCTCCTAAGTATTATCTTGAACTAAAATAACACAGAAAAATGTTGCATTAACGCGCTACTAAAAAGGAAAGGAAAGAAATATCTATTCTCAACTCAAGATTCTCTGAAAAGGATTTAAAATATTTTACCAGCAATAAAAATATTCAGTGAGAAACGAAAGCGGAATTCCGATAAAAAATTTGTACCGCTTAAATACCGTTGATGATAGTTTTCTTTAAAGCAATTAAAATATTATTTTATATCATCCGATATACATACATATTCATTTCTTTAACGATAATTCAAATATGTTAATATACATGAAATTTTCCTTAATTATTCAAGGACAACATCTTTACTTAATCATTTGTTGAGATAGACTGTCAAAGAAGAGAACGCGTCACGAAGAAATAACGGGCAACATTTGGCCACTTTGTACACACACAAGTATGTTACGAAGGACGTCTGTCACGCATATCAAGTTAATAAATGAGCCAACTTCATTTATTTTAGTTTTATTGTAGTGTATCACTCGAGTCGAGATAGCCCAGTAGTTAGAACACGTGCATCTTAACCGATGATTGCGGGTTCAAATTTGTCTTTTATAATTCATCTCGTGCTCAGCGGTTCACCCATGTTTTCCTTCAGGAAACCTGCATGTGACAAATTTCATAAAAAAATCTGCCACATGTGTATTCCACCAACCCGCATTGGAACAGCGTGGTAGAATATGTTCCAAACCTTCTCCTTAAAGGGAGAGGAGGCCTTTAGCCCAGCAGTGGGAATTTACAGGCTGTTGTTGTTGTTGTATCACTCTACCTAGACAGGACACCTTATATGAATATTTTACTTCCCTAAAATGGATTCGTATTAAATGTACCATAAGTACTTATAGACCCGGGATGTTCTTATAGACGCACAAAACAGATTCCTATTTGCTTTACATATTTATTTCATCGTACATCTTTGCGCCGTCGGTCACCAACGTCATTACAATCATATTATTAAGAGTCGTTCTACGTAATAACTCTCTATTAAGCGATATTTTTAATCAAATAAGTAGTTGATGGTCATTGTGTTTGGACAAGAGATAGCAATCGCTTAGTATAATAAATTGTCACGTCAAAAATCGTCGAAAAATAAATCACTTTTGATAAACATGATATTTTTTTATGTATATCTCAGAATCCCATGACAATCCAAATTAAGATTTTATTTTTTAAAATATATAACGATAGCTACATCTCTATAAAATCTCACACAAGGTGCCTCTGATCTATCAATGCTCGATAAGAATTCCGATAACAGTAGTTGTATCACTACTGTATGCATGAATAGCTATAATAATACAATATTCTAAGTATGCAGTAGGTAATTATGAATTACAAGGGAATACAAACTTAAAAATATACTGGGACAATGTTATGCTGTAAAATATTTTTAAATGACCAACGAAATACTAAAGCACTATTTTTATAAAAGTAGGTTACGATATTAGAATCGAGGACATTCTAGATTGAATCGAGTGGAGATAACACTTAACCTTTCAACCTTCACCGTTAGTTGCTTTTAAAACCGCCTTCGAATTATACTGCCAAGTTAAGGGGGAAATAGCCTAAGGTTATACCTAAATATAATATCCATTATGTCGTCGGGGTTGAAACTGCGACCTTGTGCCGAGATCAGTTATAAGACCCTCTTTATTACTATATGTCAACGAAGCCTCGGCATCTTACATTGGTGATGTAGCAATTACTGCCATTATATCTTATTGTCGTATACTAAGTCACTAGTTTGGTAAATGTCTCGTTCTCATGTTGCTCACGACACAAATAATCCACTAACATATATCAAAAATGAAAAAAGCCTTGAGCATTGTATTATTATTTCTGGTAAAGTAATGACATCTGTCTAATTACTTCCACGAAGCTCTTACACACATAAGAGTATTAATTAAGCAGTTTTAAAATATACATATATAATGTGAACGCAAAACTAAATGTAAAAACTTTCTTACTAAAATAATAATCCATATATAAATCTCACTACGGATGTAATTTCATTTCGAATGTTTGGTTACATAAACCATTTCGAAATTAAATTCAAACAAATAACAGAAAACCTGACCAAGCATAACTTGATTGAGATAACTTGGAAACATCCACGAATTTCAACTAATTTATTCATAGCTCAATTCCGTTACGGAATGCTAATTTGACCCTGAACTAAAAAAAAATATCCAGGTCGATGGTAACTCGAAATGTGGTGCTTTATATTCTACGAAAAAACCTATTGCATTCTGACCGTGAAAATATTTTGAAGCAACGGCAAATGCACTGAAACATTCAACGGCATGAAACGGATTTTCTAAATGTACTGAAAAAAATTAAGTTCCTTTTGTTGGTAACGTGTTTTTTATTTAAAAAATATACGAGTTCGTGCCGTTGCGTTTAAATCACCAATGAATTTCGGTCTGCTAAATCTACATGATTTCATTCAGTGGACATGTATGAAACCGTGCTTCAACCCTTTGAGCTTGAGATGTTAAGCCTTAGCCCAACAATGAGTTCTTCTTTACTTAATGTTGTCTTAGATTTTCGCGATTATTACACATTGAAATAAAACTAGTTTTAACGGATTTAAATCGCGTATATTAATAATTTTTATCATCCCGATGTTTCGAGCACTTTACTGCGTTCGTGGTCACGGGTAGTCTTCTTTACTGTAAAGAAAATTGTATAACAGAATTGAAAAACCATATGTGGTATCGTTATATTAGAATGTCTCAACAAAGAAATACAAATGTAACACACATACATAATGTAAATCTGCTAGTGACGGTTGAGATTGAATCCCAAGACTTGAGAACGTGTTTCATCTTATAAAACCTCAGCGAGATGCGCTTTTCGATTTTCATGTAAAATAAAAATTATGAACGGTGTGTCTAATACAAAGTGAACGTACATTTGATTATAATCAAAGTTAATTACAATTAGCTAAATATTCACGAACACTGACACTGATTTTCAATGTCAATGTCAAAAAAATTTTCAAAAATGAAGAATATTCTTCTCAATTTCCTTTATTTAAAATTGAACACATTACTAACTATTATAGTGACCGACTATATTCATTTACATTTATATCTTAAATAGACAAAACCTTAAGGATTAGCTTAAGCTTTAATCAATCATTTATAAATTTTATTAAAATAAAATTTAATTTCAATTAAGAAAATAAATAATATGGATTGAATTGAAGTTCTGATATTTCAAATATCGAATTATCATGTATTCTTGTAAACAAAAGAATACATACCAAATTCAATTTTATGACAGTATCAGAAACTAACTGCCACGTTTATGGCAGCTGAGAAGATGAGAGATGATAATAAAATATCTCCCGGAGCACGAGGCCCGAGATACATAATGGCTACTTACTATAATCGAATACCATTCCCGATATCGACTCCGTTTGAGGAAGTCATTCATCTTAATAACAACCATGAATTCGAAGCCCATTTCGTTTTTACTGTGCGTACAGGTGCCGTTCAAGAATTTTCTGATTAGAAATCAACCTAACGATAAATTTCCATCAATATACATAAATATACAAAACACGAACTATAAGAATCACAGTATAGCTTCAAATAAATCATTTTAATTGGGATAAATTGAACTGCAGAACGTGCAAGGGATCTCGGTCAGGTGGCTAAAACTAAAACAGTGTCCCTGCTTCCGTTTATCCCTATCTAACTAATCCTGACTCAAGACCAGTAATAATTCAACTAAAATTGCTAGGATAACGAATACGGAACATTAATTTCATAACGCTTGAAATCTAAAGAGAATAACAAAACTGTGATATTTAAAATGGGATATTAGTAAAAATCTTATTTCATGTTCGCTATGAGTAAAATATTTTTATGCCCTTATACTTAATCGAAGCGACATCTACGACGGTCGTAACTTCAGTGTCCGACAAGGATACATAAAGTAATTTACAAAGCTACACTGCATATTATAAAACCGAAAAAAGTCCCCAGGCCGCGTCTGTCTGTATGTGCGTGATAAACTCCAAAACCTTAGGTAATATATAGCGGGTTTTATAAGGAAGGTTTAGGTATATAATTTATTAAGGTTTTTGCGTAAATAACTTGAAATAGAACGACATTTGTCAAACATGTCGGAAAAAGAAACAAAAATGTGTAAACAAAAAGTAAAAACATAAAAAAAACTTATATCCACCCGTGCTAATTGCTAATCCAATATTATACAAAAATGAAATAAAATAGACATACAATAAGTGAAAAAATCACAAAAAGGTTTTTCAGCATTAGCGTCTGCATAATACATTTTATTAGTTAACATTTATGACACGTTAAGCTATACTCTAAATCGTAAATAACAAATAAATAAATAACAATACAAGAACAATGGTCGATACGATATTTAAAACCAAAATACATCATAACGATCAAACATTTATAATTAGCACTTCAGTTCGCAAATATATATTTTAGCAATTTTATATTGACTAATACCACAAACTCGACCATAAAATGAATATTCAAGTTAAAATGAAGCATTTCGCTTAACATTTGAGTTATAAAAAGATCAAACAAGTGAAGGCCTGACCTACATTACTGCACAGACCATGTGCATTTACAAAGACAAACATTGCTCAGCCACTTTGCTATTACTCGAATGAGTAAAAGAGAAGGAAATATTCAGAATGCATTAGGAACAGTAAATTTTAAGAAAGTGCTACACGAGTTCTACTTTACAAGAGTAAGCAAAATTATACAAGGCTCTTGTGCCTACATACGTTTCAAAATACATCTAAAATATAAACAGCAACCATGAAATATTTGATGAATTAAATAATCGAATCTACGTGGAAATAGTTAATATCATCAAAAAAATCCTTCATATATATATTGCAAAAGAGGCAGCGACTTTTGTGTAATTTGATTAAAAATATTTTATTCTAATTTTTTAATCAAAATGGTGTTGTCCTATTTTTTTCTTAATATTGAACAAAATGTAAATTTTATTAAATCGACCGCTTAGACAAAACTGTGATGAATTATAGTTAGCCACCCTTATTAACCGATAGGGTGATTTTTTCCTTTGAAATGAAATCGGATCGTTCTTTTAGAATAACCTATTAATTAAATATAATTATCCAATCAGCTCAGATATCGTGTAACCTAAGATATGTTGAATACTCTTTTATTTAATTCCTGTTCCTCTCTTAGGAATTTATGGTATTTCGAAGTATAAATATAATTTTATTAAAATATTAAAATTGCTTACTCATTATCTTTTTTTTTGAGAGTCCAGATGGCCCAGTGGTTAGAACGCGTGCATCTTAACCGATATATGCGGGTTCAAACCCAGGCAAGCACCGCTGATTCACGTGCTTAATTTGTCTTTATAATTCATCTCGTGCTCAGCGGTGAAGGAAAAAATCGCGAGGAAACCTGCATGTGACAAATTTCAAAGAAATTCTGCCACATGTGTATTCCACCAATCCGCATTGGATTGGCGTGGTGGAATATGTTCCAAACCTTCTCCTCAAAGGGAGAGGAGGCATTTAGCCCAGCAGTGGGAATTTACAGGCTGTTGTTGTTGCTGTTGTTGTATCTATTTTTAAATACCACTAAAGATATTATTCATGGACTTAATTTATTACAAGAACCTTAGGAACAATCATAATATGTATGTCTGTGAAATGTTTAATACAAATAATAGTTGAAAATAAACAAACGCTGGCATCTAGACACACAAAACTTCGCTCAGAAATATGACCACGAGCAAAACTCACATTTACTAAGTTTGAAAATGACTTCATGGTACCATTTGTCTGAAACAGTTGTTTCTATAAAATTTAGTGAAATAATATACTATTCTTGAGTTTTTTTCTAGTCAGCTATACTTTAAAGGTAATTTTTTTTATTTATATTTTATTGCAAAATACTCAGAGCTTAACAGAAAAAAACATATGTGCACAAAGGCGGTCTTACTGCTTCTAGCGATCACACCTTTACTAAAAGAAATTGTAAGAGAACAGGTAAGTGCATTCAAATTAAGGGAGAAAAGGCTATTACAATAAATCAATTATTATCATTAGATAGCTTTAAATTTGTATTACACTTTTATATGTAGTTGAATATCACTACATAGTATAAAACAAAGACGCTTTTTCTGTACTTATATCCCTAGGTATGCATAAATATTTAAAACTACGCAACGGATTTCGAAGAGGTTTTTGAATAGATAGAGGAATTCGAGAGGAAGGTTTTAGTATATATACTACATGGACAGTATAGTAAAGAAACACTCATAATTTTAGAAGTTTTTAATGTGATGTCGTAAATAAACAAACTCTATAGTTTATTGAGTATAAGTATTGAACGGGTTTAATACTGATACTAAATAATTACAACGGGAAATTGAAGCTATCGATAGAACACAGTTCAGAATACCATAATTATGAGCAAATGAATATTAATTTATATCCAAATTATATGGGATAATTATAGGTATCAAATGAAACAATGAGAAATACCTCGAAAAGGCATTCAATTTAAAGATTTACGTCACTCGGCTTTAAATAAAGGGATTGGGACTACGTCAGAGGGGTATTAGTGTTGATTCAGGAAGGAATAACGAAGAATATTTGAAACATTCATTTTAAATGAAACAATGCTTTCATTAATTTGGACAGGTGTCCGGTACAATGGAAAAGATTATTAAGATTATTTTGTTTGTTTTATCTTCTCATAAATTCAACCCACGCATACATACATGCAATTTATACTTAGCTACATTGACTCAATATATTATTCGTAGCACGTCTAGACAAAGTCGGAGATTTTAGGAGATTGCTGACCTTCGCATATTCTTTCGACTCTTACCTTTTATTTTATAGAAAAAACAATTCGAAATAATTCCTAAAAGCTCGTACGTGTATAATTGAAATTACAATTTCAGTTTCCTTTTTCATTTAAGACGTTTGTCTATTTCATTAGGGATGGTGTGATACTCGTAAATCTATCTTAACATTCAATGACAGTGGTAGATTCACTTCGCTTACTATCAGCAACTTTCACTTTCCTGTGCACACAGCTGAAACGAGAGCAGCGAAGCGTTACAGTTCCTATAGAATAGAGCGTTTACTAAAAGGGAAGCATCAAGGTACCGTGGATAAGTATCGATGAAATTTTGTAATTAACAACAAAATGAGAAAAAGAAATTATCAAAGTAATCAGAGACAAAGAATTTCGTAATATAAGAAGGTAATGGCAAATGTTAAAACTCTTTCGTAATTTTGTCTCGTCTCACACGGAGACAAAGAACTCATAAATATGAAGGTCGAAGCTCTTTACGTAATTTTCCTGGGGTGTACTTGGTGTTAAAGTATTCCACATATTCAACAGACGTACATATACATATACACTCCGCATAAGACGACTATATTCATTTAATGAAATGTATGAAAAGGCTAATAGGATTTGATAAATATAAATAGAAAGAAGAACTAAAATTGTTTTAAATTTATATAACGCAAAAGTAAGAGAAACGAGCCGCGACTACGAGAGCAACGTTCCCAAAGAACAATGAGTTGGCAGGAACAAAGGGCTCATTTCTGCAGGATACTTGAATACACGCCTTATCGATATATTTCTGTAGGCTGCACAGGTTTGGAGGCTTGAATAGCGCCGCTTGTTTGCTGAGCCTGAATTGCGAACGTAGGTTCCAGGTCGTCTAACTTAAGAGTAAACTCTTTGCGTGTTATACTTTAAAGATAAACATATTCATGAACGTCTTTGGTCAAAAACAGTTCTAATGGCAGCTAAATTAGATGAGTCGATGGTATTACTAAGTCAATAGCATTTGCCCTTGACAAACAAATCATGATAAGTCGTATAAAAAATTATAAAAAGTAAAAACTTAAGTAAGAAAAACACGAAATTTATATCGAAACGGTTTGAGGTGAATTATCATAATGGGTCCGGAAATGGAACGGTTTTATTGTTGCAAAGCGCATCCGCGGTTTTTAATGAATGTTTAATTGTAATTATTAAACAAGAACGACCGATACAGCAACATTTAGATTAAACATTCAATATGTTAAATTGAATCACGCAATACTTTACACCATTAAGAATACAAAATACCAGGGTTACATGTATCATAGGATATGTAAATTAAAAAACAGATGAACACATTTGTAGTGGAGCTAATGTCAGTAACATGGGTACAAAAGCTCTGGTGCATTTTCTCGCGTCTCCGTATGTTTTTTGTGGAGAAAGGCAATATGTTACCCCAGTAGCCAAACACATTCTGGATAAACAGTGCTTTGCTAAAGAGTTGTTGGTTTCACACAAAGAAAACCCGACCGCAATCAGCAGGAATATTACTTTTTTTATATATAAAAGAGACCGCTAATAAATATTACTGTGGTATGCATAAGAGCTAAGCTAAGCTCAAGTTTAGCATAACAATGCTTCATACTTATTTGAAAACTTAAAGTCCAAAGTGTATTTTATACTTATTGAATTGTTGAAAGAAATCAACTAAAATTATTGGTTTTGTGTAGATAAAAGAATTTCAGGAATATTATAAAAGATGGCGAAATCTCTCAGTTTTTATGAGTTTATATTCTGAAATGAAAAATGACTCTGCTTGGCGCTGGCGCGGCACAGACAATTCATGTTAAAGTGCCTACTTTGTTATTTCTACTAAGGAAATCTGTTGTAGTGAAATACTACCGCATTCCTTTTATATCTAGAATTTTATGCATACTTTATAAAATACAAAAACTGCTTTGTAACCTTCCTTAATGATAACACCAAAAAATCTTACAACTCTCTCGAGGTAACAAAATTCGAATTAACCAAGAACGTAATTCATATATTTAGGATATATTGTCTTTATCAGAGTAGGATATATTTAGGCTGATATTCGGGAAATCGATATGAGGAACCCATATTTGCCCGCATAGCCATAATCCTCTATCAAAGGGAAGGACCGTCTAGGTATCTTGCTATAACATAATAACGTTACAAGGCACGTGGTCACGAAATTTTACGATAAAGGTGGCATTTCATTATAGTCGTGATATTATTAGATATATAATACGATACTGGTTTTGTCAAAGAAATATTTTCAAACGATCTGCTCGGAACAGAGTATATTACTTTCATAAATTAATATTTTAATATATTTCCATTTTGCCCGAAGCATATAATGAAATGTAATACTCAATCATAATACATGAATAAACAAATATGGGGTTATAATAAATCAGACTAACAATTCAATATTTATTATGAAATTTTAGTTCATGATGTAATTGTTCAAAATGTGGAGCTACTATACTATACTATTAATTCGACATGTATTAAATATCATTTAGATTAATTAGTTCCACTATAGAGACCGTGATTGCAACACTAATCAAACTCATCGTCTACATATTGTCCGGTCATAATGTTCATTATATACGTATTATTGGAATTAATGGCAACCCTGCTAACATAATCTCTTCGGGGTTATAATTAGAGACCTAGGTACACCTGAGACTTGAGTATTATCTTGATTAGAACTGCAATTTCGGTGAAACGTAGACTGGTCAATATGTACACTGAATATATTATTAATGGTCCTCGAAGTGGAATAGAATTTAAATATTAAATTATTTTCAATTTACAAATGGCTGTTCGAGCATATACATATATATCTAAGTACTATTATATCTATATATAAACGTTTAATTTGACATAATAGGCAATTTGGTTTTACAAAGAGTCGATCAACGAACGATGCTATTGGGCTCACTGAAAATATTTTTGAGACCGGAACGAGTCTCCTTTATATAAGGCGACAATCACTAATCAAACAGCTACACCACTGTGGAGTTAAAGAAAGTTACATTCGATCTTTTAATACTTCATAGCGGAACAAAGGAAATGAAAGGGTCAATGTAATAGAATCGAGTGAGAATTAATTTAAATTCAAGCCCAAATAAATCATTAAAAAATTTAACGAGTATTACATTGACTCTGAGGAAGTCATCTCGCTGTGTATCTTTTAAGACTATTTTTTTCTGAACCTTTGATATACTTATTATTATTAATAATAATAAATCGAGTCGATAGCAAATTGACTTTAGACATGACGAATGATAAACTAATCATGTGCACGTGGAATACGTTTATAAATAAATAAAACAGACTAAGTAAAAGTTATATAATAGCAAAACTCATTCGATCAAGTTTACAAATATCATGATTTTCAAAATTCAAGTTGTTGGTTTCGCTATTGAACAGAATATTGTAAAGAACACATTAAGTTATGCTTAACTAAGTTTTAACGTTCGGTCGAATCGGTTTAGTTTTAATCATCGATTAAGATCCAACATGTTCTATCAACCGAGCCATCTAGACTCTATGGCATAGGCCAGCTCTCTAGCTTATGACATTGCGATATTTCCACTGGGAACGAGATAATTACGAATTTTGCTTTTATAAACTATCAACCGTTGATTGTGATGCACATCGTGTCAATTTCGAATTAAAACTTATTTCAAAGGATATATTAACATTTGAATTAAATGAGAAAATTTCATAATCAAAACTAATTTATTTTAATCGAATGTAAAACTTTCTGGCGTGGAATTGTGGTATAAGGTTGTTCTTCAATAGCTTCCGTTGATTGATCGCCACTGAACGTTTCGAGATGACTAATTGGCTGCACGCGACACATGGTACAGCTATGCGATTAAAAAAAAACACTTCACCGTTTGAAATTTTAATAAAAGAATTGAGTAGAATATTTCTAGACATGTTTGTGGTCCATTGACACAAAATAAATCTGAGATAAGATTGTTCAAGTGCATTTTTTTTTAAATCACGTTAATCGTTATCACTACGTAGTATAAAACAAAGTCGCTTTTTCTGTCCTTATACCCCTATGTATGTTTAATTCTTTAAAATTACGCAACGGATTTTGATGAGGTTTTTTTAATAGATATTTTTGTATGTAATACATGAACAATATATTACTACATTTTACTAACTCAAACTCATGAATATATCTAAAGGCGTTCTTATAAAACATTGAATGATAATCACCAATAAAAGTCAAAAGTCAAAACGTAGTATCATAATATGGAATCTGATTATTAACTGAATAAAACATACATACATGAATACGTGTGACGTCATAAAATGTCAAAAATAATGTGAACCTGAATTCGTGTTAATATTAATCTCATACGTTGTCACGCAGCCTGTCACAGATATGATATTGAATTTTTTTTTTCATTTCTATTCAAATGGAACTTGAATCAAATCAAAATACCACACCCTAAATTCTATAGATTTGAATAACAACTTGTATAGGAAAGGACATGAAAGGGAACGGCATTGCGTAACGGTGGCTGGCGCAAGACCATTGATTCAGGGTTGTCAGACAGAAAAAAACAATTATGAAACAAAATAAGTGCGATTGTTTAAGGCACAAATCATTGTAAGACAATTCTCAGCTGATTGACGGGACCTTAGTAAAAAAACAATTTCCGAGCTTTTATTCTAATTTCGAATTTATATTTCCGTACATTAACTCTACTGTAGTCATTTTTTTATTCAGAGCATTCTAATGGACAAAATGTCTTAATCGCGATACAATATCACATTTTTAATGATTAACCTGTTCTGAATTGCCGACTGAGTGTTCGGGAGTTAATGTTTGCGTAGACAAGACTAGTATTTATAAATATGTACTAAATTAACTAACAATCTTAGCAATATATCAAAGATTTTCACTATAACGGTCAGAGACGGGCGAATCATCGAGATGACGTGGCAGTATCACAAGCACAAAGGCGGCTACTACACTGCTGGTTTTTAATGGGTCACCTGATTGATTGAGATGATCGCCTTCAGCCAGATAATTATTCCAAGAATATTGATTTTTGGCGATATAATGTCCGTGGTAAGCTGAAGCTTACAGAAACTGTTTAAATTGAGTGTCCATTTTTTTATTGGCCCAAAAAAATAAATAACAACTTTTTTCATAAAAACTGATACGATAAGTGAAATGTTTAAATTTGTGTGAGATTGTGTCTTAAATTTCGGTAAGCATATTTTTTTTATTTTTTTGATCTCAAATACATCTAACGCGAAGGATGCTCTAGCAGTTTACGATTATAACAAATGTTGGTAGTCTATCGGACTTAACTTAGAATGCATACGATGGGTACACAATACGTGTTAAATAACTGTAAAAACAAACATGTAAATTTCGAAACAGTACAAGAATCATCCTATATTAAAACAAAATTGATAACCATATATATTTAAAAAATAATAATCGGTGTCAACCCTACCTGCGAAATGTAGTGTAGCTATGTTCTAGACAATTTAAAATATTAGAGCTGGCGCTAACAGAAACAGCTTCTTGTTCACGAATAAATTAATCCCGAAAAAAGGGTAGTGATAACGGTAAAATGAAAAACAAGATGGGAGGGACAACGCCATTGTTCACTCGGCAATAAAGTAACCTAGGTGAGTGTGTGCCTCTTTAATAAAGTCTTAACTTAACGAGAAGACGTTTATTCTCCTCACGACTTTTAAGAACTACGCTGAATTAGATTTCCGTTTTAAAACTCACTTGAATTTGGACATTCCATCTGCGAAACTTTTAATTTGTTACGTAGATACATAAAATTAAGAATTTACATTTTGGCACAGTTCCATCGCACCGAATAGTGCCGGATTCAGTAACGTAAGAAAATGATATAAGGCATGGCTTAAAAGGGAAAATTTAAAATATTAGCCGATTCAGCAAGTAATTATTCTTTTCGAAAACAACAATACACTGGTAAACAAAAATGCTAGAAGATAAAATATACCGTAAATCGTAAATTATCTTATTCATGAGTAATATTGTAATAAAATAAAAGCCATATAATATTAACGGTGACATTAGAATTGCAGGAATTATTGTCGAGACTTCAATGTCTTAAAATAACAAAAGTACATTTCAATTTTTATATAGATAAATTATAAACACGCACGAATGATACACGTGAAAAATCAGTGTTACTTGTAACACTCTTGTTGTCCTGAATCATCGATTAAAATTCACGTGTTCAACTTCTGGCCCACAACGGCTAAAAAAGTAAAAAAAAAATTACAATCGTATTTACCAGTACATATCAGTAAAATAGTAAAATCGCTTTGAAATCGTCTGTTTTATAGAACGGTTTATAGTATCTTGTGTTTTACCATCAGTAAAAATGAAATACTTTCACACTCACATAGCAAGCACAATAACTTATTTCCCAACAAAAACACAAGCCGGAAAATACTGAGACAGTTTTATTCATGCAAAAAAAAAAAGAATGTAATGCAACAGAGAACTATCACTAAGTAGCGTTCAACTTTGAAACACAAAACGAAAAAATTTATAATAAACAGTACGAAACTTTTGCACTCGACGTTATGAAGACCTATATTTCATTTTATCCGAAAGCATGGAAACGTTTTCCGATCGATTTGCTACTATGTTTTAACCTCCGTACATCCTCGTGATGTTGCCATGAAATATTTAGAAAGAAAGACTCTACCTTAGATAAATCTTACGTACACGTCGAACCGAATGCTAGTAAATAGAGAAGACAGAAAATATTTCATGCGGGTATTTGTTTTTGATAGTAATAGGAATAGCGTGAAAAAATACCTCAGCTGGGCAAATTCAATTATTAATGTAGTGTGATTATTGGAAATGTCAATCAAAATCACAATATTTTATATTCAAGTAGATTTATAAGAGCACATTTATATCGTCATATAATTACTTTGAAATTAATGAACTAACTAACGTAAAGAACCAGTAAGAAACACTGTAATTACGCATTTTTAATTAGAGAGTATGTCAGTAATGTACAATTAAATGTAACATACAATGTCCTACCTAGAAATCAATAAATACTACGTCCACGCTTTCTTCATCTTTAATATAGTTTTCTATTGAATGATGTGACAATTTCTTAATACTTTTTTGACATAGCTTGAATTTTTTTTAATAGAGTAACCTTTAATAAAATTAGCTCCCCAGCCCTTGGCACGGAGAGAATAAGCGCCTACATAAAACGCTTATACTAATGGACAGAACCCAATACAAACCGATCGACATGAATTCGCACAGTGATTCATGTCTATTGGTGAAAACCATATGAAACTCCGTTCGGTACTTTTAAAATTTATAGTGTACAGAAAACAGTCAAAAAAGTCCTGTGCCACGGAGCGAAGACATTTTTTTAATATGTGTTATGTAGCAATAATTAAAAAGTGCATAAAACTAAATATTTGTGATAGTTATATAATATACCTACGTCAAAAATCGAAAAGTTTAAAATTAAATTACTTAGATATACATAGAAAAGTTGCATCCAATTTGACCTTGAAATGCCCTCGCTTTCATACAAATTTCACTTCAACGTAAAATAAAAATAAAACGAGCGTCTGTCTTCGCGTTTTTTCGCGAGGGCGTTGGTTGTGAAAGCCTTTTGAAGACCTCTCATTTTAGGATAAAAATGGAATATTAAGTTGCACTGTGAAGGAATGACTAGCTGAAACGCAACAGATTCTTGTTCATACACACACTCACACACACACACACATGTATATAATATTTATATAAGCAATCTATTTCTAAAGATTTTTTACAAACTATCAACTGTTATCTATCTATTTAATAAAATATTGAAATGCCTGACTAACATAAAACACAACCTTGATCAGTTAGTCTAACAGGATGAAGTTTTGTACAAGAATTCCTTGTGAAACTTAGGTGAGCATTTATAAAGTTTTTTTTTAAAACTAATATGGAGTTTATCTGGAGCATTCAGACATGTATGAGCATTCAACAGTTCATATATCTATATATATGAACGTTAATGCTATTAAGTATTAAACACAAAAACAAAACATTAATCAAACTTGTAGCGAAATGTTTTGTGGAATACCATTAATATTTATTAAAATATTTTATACCTATAAAATTTTTGGGTTACAGTAATCAATTTTTTACACGAAAGAGACCCAATCACACTGATGGATCACCTGATGATAAGTAATTATCTCTGCAAAAGGACACCGGCTATGTCAGCACTTAGCTGGTAAGCGAGATGAATATATTATTTCCATCCCTCTCTCCCTCACCGTAATGTAACTGGCATACTTAGTCAATTTTATAACATCTTATCAAATGTGTTTTGGACGAATAAACTCGATGAATATCATATATAAACATGGATTCTTTAAGAAAGAAATCCATGAAAAGGTATTTAGTGATAAAATAATTGAGACATGTCTATGTATAAATTTATAAGCCAAGTAATTTTTAAACCAAATGTATGTTATAGATATATTAAGCTTATACACTTACAGTCTTAGTTACTTCCATTTGATATTATAGAAAGGTCAAATTAGCCAAATATTAACAATTATAATTATAAATGTTATAAAAATAAATTATTGCGCCATTAAACGCTGGCAAGAAACATAACATTTTCATTTTATCCCAAATTTTAAACTTTTTGGTAAATACTTGCTATACTTCTAATACTTTAATATATTTTTTATTTACATGATAAAGCAGAACAGATTCAAATCGACATATACATATTTCAGTATACTGACACACAAAGCATGAAATTTGGTACGAAGCAAGCTTGAACCCAACTCTTGATACCTATAACCTACGACCGAATCAAAACCAACAGCCCCCACTTCCCTTAAAGCGTGGGCGAATACTAGTTGTCTAAAGTTTAAATAGATGTTATAATACAAATATAAAGATTTTATTTCATCGCACAAAAAGAAATAAGCATCGAATTCATTTAGTTTAAGATTTCCTTTCGTCAGTCGAATACAAAATAGGCTTACAAATTAAAGTTAAATTAAACACTTGATTTGTGAGAACTATAAGCGTAAAACTTTCCGTCCTATATTTGCCTTACCCGTCGTCGTTCTGAAGTCGTTGTGAATTTTCTGAAACATAATTAGCATTCGGCCTACGCTGAATGTGACGCTATGGAAAATATTTACTGCTTTTTAGTTCGCAACGAATAATCTAATTAAAACTTATATTATGGCATATGACGAATTTTTAAGTGAAATGTTCATGTCGTTTTCAAATTGTAATTACATCAAATTAAATATATATACCTACGAGGAATCTAGACACTATCTTTAATCATGGTAATTCTAGTATGGTACATATTATTTTAGTGGAAATACTTGATCCATATTCAATTACGCCATTAAACTGTATTGTTATATTATAACAAATCAAGATTTAAATATTTCTATGGGTAACATTGTTTTAATTAAGAAAAACCTAAAAAAAACGATATGTAAATAATTACATTTAACAATATTGTAAATTATATACATACCTATAAAGCTATGTATATAATTTACAAAATTCGAATGTATTCTAATTTTGAACTCAAATATATATGTTAATAACAATCAAAAAATAATTAGCAGAATTCTCAGCAAATTATAAACACGCGTCTATAAAAACCAGACGAAAACAATTGGAGCAAGTATATTCTTGTAACGAAGTCGAGTCCTAAAACAAAATCCTGAATACACGCTAGATTATTACATAATCTAACGGTCTTGTAGACATTTCTCATACATGTTTTTCCTAAATCCAGAATGTAGATATTTGCAAAAGTAGCAACGAAACGGCAAGACCGAAATATCTCTCCGTCGGCATAATTTAATCCTACTTTATAAGAACAGAGACCGTTGCTGGGATTTCGAGCATCTTTATTTTAAGATGCTGAAATACAAAATAAACATTTCCAATATTTGAATGAAACCGCTAAGATATTTCGAAACATTTCCTTTAAAATATACCAAATATTTTATCAAATTCCAGATGAAAATATATGGTTCTACTAGGTATCTATACATATACCTTCGTATAGCCAGTAGTGCTTCTAAATCGCGTAGGTTAACTGTTACGATGGTTAGGTATAAACATAATCTGATAATAAATTTGGTGTGGTATTGACTATGACATTTAGTCAATCGATCGAGAAATGAGGTCTGAAACCGCTGGCTTTATAAGCTATACCACGTTGGTATGACTGACGCTAGAATCGGAGGCTTATCGTGGACCACGTTGTATGCAGAAGGATATACACAGCTTGTACTGATAGCTGAGGCTTATTGTCGACAACGTATTTTGATACAGGCTTACGCGGAATTGCAGAATATTACTGTCTTTCTTTGACGTGCTTTAGTCCGAGCTCAGACTTTTGCCTGAGGCTTATGCATAAAATATTAGACACACATATTCTGAGGAAACGCACATAACACTTAGAAAAATCTTGCTTTATATATGTTTACTAGCAGACCCGGCCACGCGTTGCTGTGGGTAAGTGATTAAGGAAGGATTTAAAAGACAAAATTTAACACAAATTAACATAGCATTTTAAATTTCATTTTATTTATAAATACTCTGATAACCTTTAATTAAAATAAATCACAGTTTATCACATTAAAGTTTACTGAAGCGCCAGTCAATGTACAATATTTTTGGTCAACCTGTCTTTTGTTAGCAAATAAACTTGATGGTCTTCCTACACGTATGTAGCTTGAAGGTAATATAAAGGCACTGCCGATTTCATTGGTGTTTAAGTTTCCATCGATGTTTCCAACAACAGCATCTCGTAAATGGATGTAATCCTCTGATCGTAATTTAGCTTGGTTAAACCGAATGAATCGCAAGCGTTCACTTTCAATTTTAGCAAACATATCCACGACGTATTGATGATACAACTGACGATATCGAAGAATATAGTTGTCCTGATTATGTCTAATCATTAATCGATGCGCGTAGTAATTCATTGAACTAACTTTTTTATTTAATTCATTATCATTAATTGGATCACGTTTGATATTGATGTGATATTCGTCTTGTCCTTGCCAGAATATCAATGGGTACTGGAGTGCGTCGTACGAACGGTGTATATCTGAAATTCTACTCACAGTATTATCTCGGCGGGTAATTTTTATAGATCTGTTGTCAACTGGATCACCGACCATAATAATCGCAACTTCATCTACAGTTGGCGCATTGAACCTGCCAGCGTGTCCTCCCGATGGTACTTTGTCAGCTTTAATGATGATTTGATAATTGTCACCTTTTAATTGTGGTGATACTCTTTTAAACAATTGAATCAGATGATTACGGTTCTCCAAAAAAATTTCTAACGATACTACAATTGATCTCTCTTCTGCTTGTTCAATAAAATTATACTGGCATCGCGTTGTCACACGTTCTTCACAACTGCCCATAAAATAGATTTGGAGAAATTTTGGATCTTCATTTGGCATTGGCATCAACGACCCTATTTTATGGTACACTTGTCCTTGTATTTTAAATGTTGTTTCAAAATTACGACCATCAGTTGAGATCGCAAATTTTTGATGCTTCAAATGATGTCATTTGAAAACAAGAATTAAACTTTCGTGTCTTACGCAAAAATAATTTTGAATCATTTGAAATGCCAGAAAGAAGAGATTTCAAAGGTTCAGGCGGAGTAGGGAGTGGTAATAATACAACTTTCCCTGAGGAACAACACGTGCCAGGTAATTCATTCCGAAATTTTAACGCCTGACAATGTTTGCATATTTTGTTCATCGCACCGATAGTAACTTTGGGATCAGCTGAGTAATTAATGTCTGGTGCATAATTAAACCCAAGACGAACAAATGATTCACGTGTTAATGCACGACTGGTTCGCTGCCTTTCTCGGTCTCGTTCTCTAATTGAATCTATGTGTTGTCCACGTGCAGCTCTTGTTCTCGATAAATATTCTTGGAGACGATTATCACGCTGTTCTCTTGATTCGTGCGCACGAATATCAGCTATGCGAATTCTTTGAGCTTCATTTCTTTCTGCTCTTTGTTCGACTGATTCGTGAGCTCTTTTAAGACGCCGTTGTCGAGCTTTTTTGCTACAGGCATTGTTGAGGTTAGATTTTTTTGGTGGCATTTTACTGAAAATTTTATGTGAATAAATTCTTTGTACTATTATTTTGTTGTTCTTATATTTCACTGCATTATATAACTGTAAATTAGTAGCTATATAGATATCCAAAATAATATACAACAAATGAAAATAAAATGAAAAATGATCCTGAAAAAGCGATGTCACAGAGAGTATCGATCAAAAAATGGCCAGCACCACGTCTAGTGGAAAATGAAATCTAAAATTCAACGGTAGCGCCATCTATGATAAGTTAATGATAAACGGTCTGACATATTTCTGTAAAAAATCCTATGTGAGGCGCCATCTGTTCGAAATTTTCGTAACTTACAATTAATAACAACAATCAACTTTGATAATCAGTTTATTGTTATTTATAAATCATTGAGGCCATTAATCGAAATGAAAACTATCCTATCTCTTAAGTTGGACCAAATTACACATAAATGCCAAATTTCATCAATATCGGTTGAGTTGGTGAAGAGTTCACTGGGAACATACATTGTGACACTGGATTTTTATATATTAAGAAGAAAGATGTATAAGCTCACTTCTGATACTAGATTTTGTAAGGAGTGTACTTGTCAGGAAAAGTATACCTTTTCTGAAAGAAAAAATAGACCTTTTCTGACATAATTTGACTAAAATTGTAATATGAAATTGGACAAGTCATTATACATAAAAATAAGTATATTACTTTTTACTTAAAACTATATTTGCAATCTATTAAAATATCAAACTTGTGAAGAGGACTGTGCTTTTAGATCAGTAGATTCACAATTTGTAAAAGTGATACTTTCCCAAAAGCCTCTTTATCTTCTATTAGGAAATAGCGAGGAGTGGGGGCCCTGAAGAAAGCTCCGCCAAAACAGGAGAGGGGCAAAAGCACGGAAGGGGTTTCGGATAAGTTATATCGACGTGTTTCCGCAGCCACTAGAATCCTACCATAACCCGATTAATGGACTCCTGCTCCTGAAAGATGAATCAATAACATATATTGCTCTTTATGTCATAAGGGTATGTAATGTCTTTTTATAGAAATATGAAATAAAAGATTGATTGACAATATTAGAGGTAATATAATTTTTCAAAAGAAAAACAATTCTTTGCAATTTTTATTTGTATATCGAGAGAGATTTGGAGCGGAGATTATTCCAGTTTCTTAACCTGATCGAGTCGGAAGTCGATAGGCTAAGCTGAGCACTTAGCGTCAGGTTGCACATATACTTATATATTACGTTCATAAAAACAAAGGAAATTGAGTAATAATATAATTACGAATAGAGCTCAAATTTATTTGCAAAAATTTAAATATTAAATTTTCGATCATTGTAGTAGTCGAATAAATTAATAAAATCGAATATCATAAAACTGATTTAGTGGTTATGTAAAATCGAATAAAAAATCGTTTAAAATTTTATCGTCAGATGTTAATATCATTATGCAGGTTGGACTTCTGCCATTTTTTATTTCATTCCGATTATACAATTCGTCCACTTTTCAATATTAGTGTGGGTTCATACAAATTAGTATTGAGTTATACCTTCTTCGTTATATCAGCTGGCATTAATCCAAACAAAGAAAAATATTTTCGTTTGTAGCTTTTGAACAATAGAGAACAAAGATTAATATCCAATTATGATTTTATATCTGTATACAATTATATTACCAACAAATTCAATTATACCTTAAGGAAAGAAAATATATTTACAGGATTGTAATTAAATTTAGTATAAACTTACAAAAAAATAAAAGCTAACATTGACGACCTCCGTGATCGAGTAGTGTATACATTTTTCATGGATACGCCACTCCCGAGGTCCCGGATTCGATTTCCAGCCGAGTTGATGTAGAAATTACTTACATTGGGATCAGAGTAATGTATGTCATGTTGCTCAATATTTCTTTTAATCGCACCAATTTAAGAAAGCAATATGGTTTTGATGGCAAATACTTTGATATGTGTATTAAACACAAATAGACAAAAACAAAGTTTAACAGAAGTTAAACTTTATCTAAATTGGAATCACCAAGCAAATATTAATATCGAAACAAACAATTCTATTACTTGTATATCCCCGTTTTCGACATAAATACTAAGCTGATTTTGATGGAACACGAGCGAATAATTCATTGAGTAACATAAGGTTATACGTATTGGTAAACCTTGAATAACTAACGCGTACCATCTCTCGGGTTTCGATACTAAGTTATTATTTCACTATCAAGCTTCGTATTTCCGGTACGTCCATTTATCATTGGTTTTTGTTAGTCTCAGATGTAACGTTTCCTTAACCTCACAACATCGTTTTGTGGCTTATTTTTTATGCTCTGGCTGAAGAGAACATGATCCTTGATCATTAATGAAACAAATGAGAAAACGCACACTTTTGTGTGTGTAAGAATATTTGTAGTTCGCGTGTATTTGTTTCTAAATGATATCTATATCCATTCATAAATTATTTAAATATATAATATAAAACAATTATTGTGTTATTTAACAAAACTTTATTTACATTTATAAAATAAAGAATTGTCTTACACAAAAATAAAAAATTAAAAGCGACAAAAAAATTGTGTTTTGTTGTATGAGAACCTACACATATTTAGTCTGTTTTTAATATTTTAGTTATAGCTGCAACAGAAATATAACTATAAAAATTACAAATGTCTAACTATCACGGTTCTTGAGATACAGTCTGGTGACAGAGAGATAGACGGACGGACAGGCAGCCGAGTCTTAGTAATTAGTCACAAGAATTCAATTTACATTTTAACCCGGGACATAATCAATAAACAGGTTAATAATTCTTAGAATAAAAATAACATTCAAATCGAAATTGTTATAAAAAGTACACAAAAAATATATTTATTAAGTAGCAATAAAAATATGCAAAGCAAGAAATGTTAGATTATAACACCAATAAGGTATAATACATTTATGTGACAAATAATATACATTTATACATACGTAGGCATGATGACAATTAGGTCACCTAATGGCGAATAGTAATTACCCATACACATTGGCACAGTATAAAATACGAACCGCCCACCGCCAATGCGCCACCAACCTTGAGAACATACTTACTCATATAGGCTCTCATATAACACGACAATAATAAGAAGTGTTATTTGGCGGTCGAATATGTGATGACTGTCTGGTACCCACCCAGACCGGCATACTCAAAGCCTTACCACAAAGTAAAATTATAACATTAAAATAATTGTAAAATTTTCGTGAAAGAATATCACGATACATTTTATGAAAAATATATTTGTGTAAAATTTTAAAAGATGTTACTTTCAACGTCACACTTGCCACGGAAAAACCTCGGAACATGACATTTTAATTCCTATCCTGAAATACTGATTTTTTTTTCGTTCGCTTTGTTTAACTCCGAAATGTAACCAACACCACAATGTCCGTGAATTTTAAAGTAAATTGAAACATTTTGTTACACAAAAAAAAAATGTGAATTTAGAAACGAAAACTACAGGCAAATAGATTTAGCGAATTTTCAATTTGCATTGAAGCAATAAAACATCTTTAATCTCAAACTTAAATAAAATAATATTTAAGCCAAAGCACAGTGGAAAGAACGCGTACATCTTAATTATTGCGGATTCAAACCCAGGCAAGCACCATTGTATTTTTATGTGCTAGATTTGTGTCTATAATTCACTTTGAGGCCTTGAGCTCGGCGGTGAAGGAAAACATCGTGAGGGAAACCTGCATGTGTCTAATTTCAACGAAAATATGCCACATGTGAATCCACCAACCCGCATTGGAGCAGCAGGAATATGCTCCTATCTTAACCTTTTCCTCAGTGAGAGAGGAAGCTTTAGGCCAGCAGTGGGAAATTTTCAAGCTGTTAATGTTATATAACTTTTACTATCAATAAAATATAAATTAACGCTAAATACAGAGCTGGCGTATAAATCTTGTCTCGCTTTCTTGCTCCGTGTCACAAGGGTTGTAAGATAATTAATTAACTTTCACTGAGAGTTAATGTCGCGTATACATTAATTTTCAGAAAAAGCTACAATTTACATATAAAGTTGTTTACTGAAACAAAGGAAATATGGAGCGCCCGAAACGTCATAGCGAGGCAACAAAAGCGAATACAAATCAAAGCGGAATTTACACTCGCGGTAATGCTTGTGTATAAATGTATTACCACATCAATTCATATTTATTGACAAATTTAATAAATACATAAATATTGGACAACATAATTACTCTGTTCCCAATGTACGTAGCTAAAGCACTTGTGTTATGGAAAATCAGAAGTAACGACGGTACCACAACACCAAGACCCAAGACAATATAGAAAACTAATGAACTTTTTCAACATCGACTTGGCCGGGAATCGAACCCGGGACTTCGGACTCTGGAGCGTACCCGTGAAAACCGGTGTACACATTGATATATTGTATTCGCTTTCGATTTCGCTTTTGTTCATTAAATGTGACGATCCGCTAACGCCATCTAGCTTTTGTTTTATTCATAGTTGTCCAAGAGAACTAACTGACGATAACGATTTTTTGTAATTAAAGAACGTTGATTCATTGTCTTCACATCTTGCAAGGTAAACCTGTAAAGTCTATATTGACATTGTTGATGGTATTAACGTTGCTCTTTGATCCACTT
The DNA here is from genome assembly GCF_905220365.1 of Vanessa cardui. NCBI lineage: Eukaryota > Metazoa > Arthropoda > Insecta > Lepidoptera > Nymphalidae > Vanessa > Vanessa cardui. The sequence goes on from NC_061136.1 coordinate 4,523,503, forward strand.
CAGTCCCAAGGGCAATTCTTAACAGACGCACAAGCCACACTATTATCACTCACACTAACATAGCACAACTTGAGAGATTTCCGATTCTCATGAACTTATACTTTTACTGGTCGATGGTTTGAAACCAGTAATTTATGTACAGCCTCATACAATATTAAGAAGAATAACAAGGCTAATAACAAGCTTCTTCACTATAGTTACACTGTGATGAATAATCCATCCAGCAACCATTTTAAAGAACGAGTTCTTAATTTAAATTTCGAAGTTACAAAATAAGAATACAAATATCACCTAAAAATAAGAGACATATCGATACGATACAAATTTATCGCAGTAAGCGTCCAGTGTGGATATGACATGATGAGAGCCGAGATGGCTCAGGGGTTAGAACGCGTGCATTTTAACTGATCGTTGTGGGTACAAACCCAAATTCATCTCGTGCTCGGCGGTGAAAGAAAACATCGTGAGGAAACCATGTGTTTAATGTCATAAAAATTCTGTCACTTGTGTATTCCACCAACCCGTATTTACAGCGTGGTGGAATATGTACCGTAACTTCTCAAAAGGGTGAGGAGGCCTTAGCGCAGCAGTGGGAAATTTATAAGCTGTTGTTCTTGTCGTTGTTGTTATTGTTGTATCGATACGATAGATACAAATCGATCATATTAAGAGGTCACTGATATGACAGAACTAAAAAACAATGTTTACCATCACAAAAACACTAAAAATTTTCGAACCAACAAAGGGGTACATTCTTTTTCGACCTCAAAGCGTAGTTCGTCGAAGCTATTTCTCAAAGCCGAACTTAATAGGAGACCGATGTATCGGATGATCCCACGTGAAATTTCATTAAACAACAAACGTGCCTTTTAACAGGCGTACGATAAGTCGATCGTACAACTCCATTACTCCCATACAGGTGGCAAGTTTAAAAATTGAATTTACTACGACCTGGTTGAAATTATTCAGTTAATAGAGCCTAATGAAGTTTGCAGTCGACGCGTGTCTCGTACAGAACATTTATCATTCGAAATCTAGTTAGTCCCACACCGTGGCCCTAATGTTTTCTAACTTACATAATACACTTTTCGAGCTCACTGTGACACGGTAAAAATGTTTTATCATTTCGTTCATTACTAACATAATTCAATAAATGACTATAAAATAGAAAAATTAACTGAAACTATTCTTATATACCTGTATTAATATTATAAATGCGAAAGTAATTATGTCTACCTGTCTGTCTGACGCTCATTTATGACCAAAGCGCTGAACCGAATTTGAAGAAATTTGAGGATATAGGTTATTTGTTTGTACAAAACATGATATCCAACGCCCTAATGAGCGAGCGAAACCCCGGGCAACTTATAGACTCAATAAATATTTGTTACAAATGAATAAAGAGTTATATTTTGCTGATGTATTTAAAATATTCATTATTTACACTAAAGTTAACTAAACCTGTGAATTAAAGTGTTTAAATCCGGACTTATCTCAATAATCTCTCCCAATCAACCTTCAGGGTTCTTTGATTAATATTAATCATAGAAGATAGTTAAGATCGTTTACAACATCATATTAAAGCAATCATAATATAAATAGATATATTTAAGAAAGTAAACATAAATACCAAAATATGATTTTTGATACAGTTTTTATACTCATTATAATTGAAAATAAAGGTATATTTGCTATTGTATATGGCTATAAGCAAAAAAATACCTATACCGAGATAACTTTGTGGTTAACATATGTAACTCTTAAGTAAAGTTTACAATTTCAACCTAAGCAAAAATTGATTAAAATAAATGTGTTTCACATGTATCGTAAGCTATTTCATTGGAAAGGAAAGTAAAACTTAGTCAAGCAGTAGGATCAGAAGTTAGTATGTCGTATAATTGCTGCGAAGGGTGCTAATTATATATGAGGATATTTAAACTACATATAATAGAATCATAGAAGATGAAAATAAAATATACGAGCTCAATTTTATCAAATAAATAGGACGAAATACAAATAACAAATAGATTACACATGAAAAACATCCTTTTCGACATTAACAGCGAAGATGCAATACTTCGCTCAAACTCGCACTGGTGAAGAAAGAACCAAACTACAAATAGTAGCTACTGAAGAAATTCGGATTTATAATGTATGTGATACATGATAGATACGAACCTTCCAAGAGCAAACTGCAGCAAGGGAATCCAGAATCCTACCAACCAGAATACCAATAGTGTAATTCGCCTAGAAAACGAAATAGAAGACTCAAATAAAACGAACCTAAATCAATGAAAAAATTGTCGTCAAAAAATTTATTGTCATTCGCTTACTTATCCTAAAATTAACAAAAAAAAAAAACAAATCAAAGTTTCATAAATAATCAATAATCATAAGTTCACATAAATAAAAATAATCACATTAGAATCAAGCTTTCCAATTTTAACTTTTAACTATTATTAAGAAAATGTGGAATTTCTTTTTATGTAAACATGAAACGTATTTTATTATAAACATATAACATATACATATATGTATAATGAGCGAAAAATATTTCAGTGTTGCTTGTCATTAGTATGATTAATGATACACACGGTTAGGATTATGCATTAAATCCTAAAAAAATCTCATTAAGCCGTGAAAAAATTCAACGTCATAACCTATGGTCCCTCGGATTTTTCGCTCACGTTTTAAACACAGTTTTGAAACCTCAGGTTAATTAAGATAAGGCAGATAATTAGAATTATTCACGTGAAATTTTGCCTTCTAATATGTATATGTGTGCAAACATTAAATATTCATCAACTTCATTTTCGGTATGGAATATTAAACTTATGTATTGATTCAGTACATTCATGTTTCATAAGTGTTAATTGGATAGCACTTACGGATACAATATTAGATTTTTATATTTAATTCATCAATTACGAAAACGAAAATTGTCATCAACGAACATTATTTACTCTTTTTCGTTATAGAAATATTCTTTAATGTCTTTTCTTTTTGCAACCAACTTACATAGAATTTCAACTATTCGCAGAAATATAATTTGAACTTAAATTTGTATGTAATTAAGTATGCGTTTTAAACTTAACATATCAATCAATTTGATGGATAAGCTGGAAATTGACATGTAATTTACTTAAATAAAGGAAAATTACTTAAAAAATATTGATATTTTAAACCAATCGATTCTTTACAAGATAACAAACCTTGAGAAAAACATGATCATCTTTAGGCCATTTAAATCAAATATATATTTCTACATTCAGCAAAATTCGATATACGTAAAAAAGGTAATACAAAATTGATAATAAAGATTTCGATTTTTAATTCGTAGAATTTTATTAAGTAAAACACCAATATCGCGACGAAACAAATGCTAATTTAAAATCTCATCAACGAAGCATTCAATTTTCATATTAACAAACAGTAGGTACACATTTATTTGCATTTTCTATTCGAAGCCAGACCTTTGAAACATCGATATATATTAAGTAATAAACTTCACTAATTGAATGTTCAAAAGCCATGAATACACAGGTAAGGGTAAACAATATTTTAATCTGAACGAAAAATATATCAAAGAAACGATTGACAATGTTCGAGTATTCGATTTCTTTATGGATTTTTCTTTTGAAGTCAAATAATCCGAGGAAATAGTAATTACTTCCTACATCTACCGCTGATACACAAGTTTCTTGATTTATTTGATTTCTTTTATTTAAAAGAGCATGTAAAAGTATAAAATATTATCGGATTAATGGTTTTAATAGCAGTGAAACAACTTAAATTTTGATTTAAAATACATTTAAAAATAATTAAAATAAACTAAACTTTTATTATAATAATTATTAACCTTTAAGTACTTACGTGTGTGTCTGAGTCAGTGAAGAAACAAATATGGACCTTATTTCGGCGCCTTTGTAATTACCCCCGCGCCCTTTCCTGTAGCTGCGAGATCGAACGCAACGATTGATCATTCGAGCTAGATTACAGTATATATTATGTACTATAATATGTATTATAATTGTTTGTTTCCCAAAAAATAAATAAATAAATAAATAAATAAATAAATAAATAAAAGTACTATCTATGAGTCGAGCGAAGTCACAATATTGTTGAAAAACCTCGACGTCAACCCAAAACATTCAACGATTCGGAATCTTTATGGCTTGAACTATTTGACACGACGATGATTAATGCAATTGTTAAATCAAAAACTTTTACAGATTTGTACAAAGTATAAAAATCCAGATAAAGTCGAACTGAAACCAATCGATCGTGAAGAAATGAAAGCGTTCTTAAAAAAGAGAGAAATATTAGTTTTTCGATTAGTTCCTTATAAATGTTGATCTCATACGAAAATGTCGTTGTTTTTTACATTTCCTTAGTAAATGAATAAAAACGAATCATATTGTAATTTAATAATGTGAATATTAGTAAATATTAAAAACCATTTCGGTTTTTTAAATAACTGTCTGATAAACGTCACGTCACCATTTATGATCTGACTAAACCACCTCAGTAATTAAAGGTTATACGAAGAATTTTTCGACTACTATGTAATGTAATTTTTCATATACTATATGTATAGTCGCAGCCTTTACTGTTATTATTATTAGAGTCCATAAAGCAGAGTCAAGTCCAGTCTAAGTGCATGCCGATGACCGCTTAATACCTTTTGACATAGGCGAAGTACTATTGACGAAATGACTTAGTACTGAATTCATTAAAATCTTTCCAAAATAAAGTACATATCATTTTTGATTATTTTCAAATTGAGATTAATTGACTAAACTTTGACAAAAAAATAGTTGCCACTACTACTGAAGTTTGCTCGATTGTTTCAATATTTTTCCAGATAATTATCAAGATTAATTTTATAATCCGACAATCTATCGACATATATAAACAATACAAGAGTCTCATTTTGTTCCCTAGATCCGAACCAGCGTGCCTAAATTATACAAATTATGCGCTAACAATAACACAATACAATAACTTGTACATTCGTAATTAAATCAAAAGAAAATTAACCATCTACAAATTATAACGTTTACTTAATAGAACAAACAGACTTAATCCAGTTTAATTTAAATAAAATATTTATAAAAGGTTATCGAAAAGATTGCAAATGTAACTTACAATATTTGTTTTTGGTCTCGGGCAAGAATATTCGGAATCAAACGAACGTATCAAAAGTGTTATTTGTTTAATTAAAACACATTTTATTCGATTTTATATAACTTACTTAAATTTTTAATTTAATTAGAAACGAAACAATTTAATTAAACACGTAATATCCGTAGTAAAACTATCGACATATAATATTACAACTTTATTCATATCACACACGAGATAAGTTATATCAGACGAAGTAGTTTGAAACTTTGAAGTTCAAGCCTTATATCTCTTACATTTCAATTAGTCTCCATACGAACAATGACCGCTCACTTTGATCCAATTAAATTAGAATCGTGAGAAAACAATTCAGCGACAGAACAATCTATTATCTCATATAACCAGCCCCATTTTGGGATTCGAATCTACAAAGTCGAGTTTTGACGACCTTCGTGGTCGAGTGGTGTGTACGGTTTTCATGGGTACTATGCAGATTATCATTAGTTGTCTATATTGTCTTGGGTCTGGGTGCTTATGGTACCGTCGTTTCTTCTGATATTCCATAACACAAGTGCTTTAGCTACTTACATTGGGTTGATAATAAGGTATGTGACGTAGTCTCATATTTAAAGAAAGAATCGGATTTAAAAGTCTGGAGCCACAAAGTTGGAACCCTCATAATTATATTATGAATTTATTAAAACATTTTAATATCAATCAGTAAGCTATAATTTATTTAATTGTGGCTGTAACTTTTAAAACAATAATAAGTAACATTATAATTTGACTATATCGAGATATGCGTTAACTGGCCAGATCTTGTCTGTTATGGGGGAGCTTTCATGTCAAGGCCCCAAGCGGTTACCCTCCACTAAATCCGGTCCCGCCCTACTGTTTCTTCTTAATACATTTTTTACTTTCAAGAAGGTTTGCAATCAAGTAAATTTCCATCAAATATAGGATATATTTCTTAAACGAGGTTAATTATAAACACAAGTAAAGCACATGAAAATACAATTATGATTGCGTTCATTTTCAAATAACAATCTTTAATTAGGATTCACATGTATCCCGCCCCAATAGGCGCCGCAGGGACCAGGGGGGTCTCAGTACCCTGGAAACCCCCCCTAGGTATCGGAGGCCCGCATAGGCGGGCCGACCGTCAAGGCGTCACGGTAGCATGCGGAAGCGATCCCGTGGCGTCCGCCGAAAGACGGAGAGGGTACCGCTGGTTTTTTAGTGGGTAAACCCGGTGGACCTGGGCGCACTAGGCGTTCAGGAAACCGGGGAGTCCCACACACCCCCTCACTTTCCATCACGTGGGGGAAGCGCGTAAAGCGTTTTTCCAGCGTAAAAAAAAAGGATTCACATGTACAATTTAATATATGTATAAAGCGCATTAAAAAATCAAATTTTGTTTAGTTAGTAATTGAATCGATACGCAAACACGAATTAAGAATGTATAAAATGGAATGGGATCTTGAAGACGCAGACAGCAGGCAACTCTAAACGCGTTTTAGAGAATTCACGCTCTCCAAATACTTTCTTTATTAACCAATGAAAATGGCTCCCCATCTGTGAGCCTTAGAGGATTCGCGTGATAAAGTAACCATTTAAAAATGGCGTCACGTAATACGGTAAAAGAATCGAGCCTAGCTCAAATTATGGTTACGTTTTATATTATTCTTGGAAATTGCAATTGGTTATGTTATTTCGATTGAAATACATAAATGTATAATTTAAAATAATTATTTTATAAAATAAATGGTGTAATAATAACTTTATTGCTAATTTGACAATCAGTTTTAATTGTCATCAAAATAAATAAAACATAATCATTTACATTATTTCTAAATAATAAAAAAATACATTTTGTCCAAATGGCTCATTTGGACAAAATGTATTCTAAGAAACTCACCCAGATGTGAAATAAAATAATAATCCCGAAGTGAGATTAATCATTTGAAGATTAGGATTACACACTTTGGTTGAAAAGTGAAAGCCTCACGTATACTTTATTTGGTTATACTTAATTTGTTCTTAAATATTTTATTTGGACAGAGATAAACGTTGTTCCATTTTACTAACCTGATTGGACAGAATTATCTAACTAACTTTTATGGCTAATGTTTTTGTCTATACTGATATATTTTGTAAAAATAAAATAATTTTTAAGGGCATCTTCACCTCACATATTTTTATAAATATGTAATCCTTTATTTAATTTAATATATATTTCAATATTAATCACAATTGCCTGAGAATTTTAACTCGAGTTTTTTCAATTTCCTTAGGACAATAAACAACATCGCCGGAAAAAAGGAAAGATTAATTAATTTTTTTTCTGGTAGTATATCTTACATCTTTGAATAATGGTCATGGTGTCCGAAAAATAAAGCGTCATTTTTCTAAGAACCACAATTTTAATTCTGATTTTTTTTTATTGTGATTTGCTCGAAAGTAAATAAGAAGAACGTAATTCAAATTACGATTTATGCATCACATACTTGCACACTTTTTACTAGAAACGATGGTATGTGACTGACAGCGAGGACATCTATCATACAAATTTATAAACATTTGTCAATTTATGAGAACAAATCAAATAAACAAAGCCCGAAACACTTTAAATTTCCAAACTAAAAACTGTTTAAACTTCAACAAGTAACAGTTACTTTCGCATTTATAATCGCGATAGATTATTAAGCTCGCATACAAAACGAACGCAAAAATAAAGCTAACGAGATATGGCTCCTTCAAACTGAACATGCCACTTTAATTTCTACTCCACCTGCTGAAAATTCACCGTGACATATGACAAGCGTTGCAACGTTCCGAAATGTAAAGTTTACGTCTACTTTAGCGAATGCAACGCTAGTAAAAAATTCTAGAACACTAAAAATTTTAACGTACATACATTTTAGCAGTATGCTATATTTCTGTAGTATATACGTTTTGGATCTATCATAAACAAAAACTTACTTGCACTCTTAAAAAAAAATAAAGGACAAAGTATTTACAGTTATATTGATTTTAATACAAAATATAACAAAAGTTGAATAAGAGATTTTTTAAATCAACATCACTTATAAAGATTAGTTCATATCCCAAAAGTGTATAAGTAACACCTTTTCTATCGATTGGGAGAAGATTGTGAAGTTATTATAAATACGGATATCAATACTTCTTAACTCCTGATAATTTCTTTCACCGCGAAACAAACCTTAAAAACATAAACCAAATACTCATTGATTTTCCGACTGATGGGGCGGATTCAAATATTGGTCTTAAAATTCGAATCACCTATTTAATACACATATAATATCATATCTTAATTTACATTTAAATTACAATTATCAATTAAATGAAATGGTTGTTTTGTACGACTCTTTTTATGGCATTGACGTTGGCGGACGAGCATATGGGCCACCTGATGGTAAGTGACAATGACGCTGTAAGAAATAGTAACTATTTCTCACATCGTCAATGCGCCACCAACCTTGGGAACTAAGATGTTATGTCCCTTGTGCCTTTAGTTACCCTGGCTCACTCACCTTTCAAACCGGAACACAACAACACTGCGTACTGTTGTTTAGCGGTAGAATATCTGATGAGTGGGTGGTGCCACGACTTATCAATAAAAAGAAAAACTGAAATAACGAAATGTTCTCTAAAATATACCGACACAAACATTAAGATAATAATACATCACAAAGATAACTATCGTTTGAGTTTTATCCGTTTACATAAAAGTTTTCAATTCATAGTGATATGTGATATTTACTTGGCGAACACGGCGTTATCGTATAAAATACACCCAAAACTTACACAATGTTGGTAAGAAACGAAATATCTCATAAGTATCTGACAAGGTAATCTAATCTTCTTAAGGATGGAACAACTGAATTAGTATCTTAAGGAATTGAATCATTCGTATTCCGTAAGCATTCCCAGTAGCTTTTTTTTTCTTCGATTTCCAACTAAGTCTTTACTAGCCGAGTCTTAAATCTTGAAACTTTAAAAAGGTTTTACTATAAGAGTATTAATTCGTGGATGTCGATAGAAATCAACTTTTAAGTACCAGGATTTTTACTTCTGCCAGTAAAGACTAGCATAATGAAATCTTGAAAAAAGAATTTTATGAGGTTTACTAAATGTTTAAATAAATTTTTCGATAGTAAAACGTTTTTCAATTCAAAAACAAAGAAATTTCGATTATGATTATTTTCCAGGTGGACTTAGTTGAAAAGCGTGAATCTTAACAAAAGATTGTTTGTTCAAATCTGGGCAACACCCACTGATTTGTTTTTATTTCATACCCGATGAAAAACAAAGCATCGCTGTGAAACCCACATACATAATGTGCCTGAAAGGTGTCCTTTGTTTTTTTTAGGTGGGGCAAATGGTTCACCTCATGGCTTAACATCACTAAGTAGCTATTCCTACAATTCCAATCCGCAACCGACCGTGAGAATTAAGACGTTATAATCCTCGTGAAGTTACACTGGCTCACTCACCATTCAACCCAGAACACAATAATACGAAGTATTTGATTTTAAATTAACATAGTTATTTTTATTATTAAAGTTATTAATTTCGGGATATTTACCATGTTTTTTATTTTTGTTCGGTGGAGCTCGATAATTCGACATTATCTAAAAATGTCTTGTTCACGAGACATTCGTAGATAATGTCACTCTCAGTCTCCCGAAATTAATAATTTTAATAATACTAAGTATTGTTGATTAGGTGTTGAATGTGTGGTACATATGTAAACATCCAATATTATTTACAAAAATTACGAAACATACATGACTATATTATATTATTCCTTGTCATGTCAAAGATAAATCATATTAGAGAGAGTGAGATAGGACATACATGTAACAAAAGAAGTCATCACAAAACTTGCATAAAACAATAACCGACGAGACATAATCAAACCGTACCACTAACTGGTCCTTAAATTAAAGAGGGTTGACACTTGGCAAGTTTGTAAGGATAAATTATGAGGGTCGAACGAGTGGCGGTCATTAATAATAATGTTAGCTATGGTACATTTTGTAAGCTTGTTTTTAGCTTGAATTTAAATACTAATACAAATAATTGGTCAAGATATCATTTCAATTATGTGTTTGAGAGTATTGATAAAAATACGAATAAGAACAAGAAGATTAGGGCACATATGCTTCATCGCACTTGATGATTAATGCATGGTAAACATATTTCACACATTATTTGATAATAAATGTTTAACCGGAATTGGAGTAGCGTGGCTCAACGAGAGGACACCTTAGCCCAGAAGTGGGACAGCTAAGATTTGTTACTTTCATATTAACATGCAGGGTCATGTTCTTCTAAAAAAAAAGGGGGCAAGTGCGAGTTGAACTCGCGTGAAGAGGGTTCCGTACGATGTTACCTATATGTTTTTTTTAAATCTGACCCAAATTTGTTTGTGGTAACTAAAAAAAGTATGAATGGTCCCTGATTGGAGAGGGATATTACTAAATATATTATCTATTGTTGAATTTTGTCTTGTTGTATATTCTTGAATACGCGGAGTAAGACCGAGTGACAGAAGGTATTCTGATATTTCATTTTTTGATTTGTCCTTAAAATCAATATTAAAGTCACCGGCAATAATAATCTTTTCGTTTGCACTAATAGCCTTTTTAATACATTCGACTGCAATTTTCGGAAGACATCTTGGTGATTTATATACGGTTAAAAATTGAACACCAAATGCTTTGAATTGAAGACATTCACAGTGTCCACCTCCTGGACTATCTATAAATAAACCTTTATTGGAACCGTCATCTAATTCATTGACGTAATTACAATTTATATATGCTATTGCACCCCTTCCGGGATTTGCATTCAATACATTGGGACCGTCTATTCTGCACACTTGCTCAAAACCTTCCAACTCAAAATTGTCGCTTCGAGAGCCCCAAGTTTCTACGAATAATGTAATATGAGATGAATGAATTATACAATCAGCTTTTACATCTAGTAAATGTTTACGCAATGATTGTACATTATGAAAGATTATTTGAATTTCATCTCCTGGTGACTGTAAAACTTCGAACTGGGGTATCAATTTATTTTCTAACAGTCTCATCATTTCCAAATGAACTGCACTTTTTTCTGATACCTTTGCTGGGGGATTGAAATTACCATCTGATGTAACCAAATAAAGGCCACTAGCTGAAGTAGCTCGAGAACAGGCTACATATAACATTGATCGCTTCACATTTCTACTCAAATGAACAACTATTTTTTCCATAGTGCAGCCTTGAGATTTATGAATCGTCATTCCCTCAGCTGGTACTACTGGAAATTGAGACCGATGTACCTTGAGGTTCGATGACTTCCATTGTTTCACTGTATACGTAGAAGTTTCTAGCGGTGTCCACTGAGATTCTATATATGCATGGTGATTCCGGGTATGAACCTCAAATTTATTCCTTGTCGCAATACCGACATTGTTATCAAACTGTAACCACAATCGCAAAGGTCTTCTTTCATTAGTAGTGATATGGCGACCATATTCTATAGCTTTCAGTAATCCTGTAGTGCCATTAACTAGTCCATCAGATGTATCTAGATTTACTGTTATCATATATCGGGCACTTATTTTCACATACAGTATCTTAGGCAAGCCGTATGTCTTCATTGTTGGTAATGCGTTCACTGATTGTAATGCTTTTTTTTTTGCTATCGGATTGGGTGAACCGGAAACTATGTCTATAGCCTTGACAGAACAACCTTCAGTATTCATTAGTGATAATTTTTGTTTGTTGTAATTGTCCACTTCTTTGTTACTTGCAAATAAATGTATAGCACCATCAGCATCAGCAGGTAAGCTGCTCATTTTGAAACACCGCGACTTGATAAGTTGAATATCAATGTGATTCATATTACCAGTAGCCATGTTATTCAAAGCAATAGCAAAATTGAGATCATCCCTCTGACGCATTATTTTAGTCATCGGAAACAGCCGAAATGGTTCCCACAATGGTGCACCAGCTAGAACTGCCATCGGATTACGTCCTGTATTAGGCTGAAAAATCCAGTTGTCTCCAACTGGCGGCAATTGATTAAAATCTCCTACAGAAATAATAGATTTACCAGCAAACGGGACGTCTGTATGAAAAATTTGCTGTAATCTGCGATTAATCTGATTGAAAGTCCTACTTCCCAACATAGATATTTCGTCTAAAATTATTAATTTAACTTTACATAGCTTACTAGCTAATGTGTTAGCCGTGCCTGCCGACAAAGACGGCATAGTACTACCACACTGTGAAATTGGCAAACAGAATGCGTTGTGAACAGTTTGTCCTCCAATACCAAACGCGGCTTTGCCAGTAAAGGCGCAAAGTAATATTTTTATTTCATCTGGGTTAGTTCCAGGCTCACGATTAAAGATTAACATTAAATATTGATAAAGGGCCTTTATCAGCAAGCTTTTACCAACTCCAGCACCGCCGCTGACAAAATAATAAAATGGGAGCTCTAATTGTTGCGTGAACAGATTTCCTAGGTGCAAAACAAAATTTCTTTGGTCACTATTCAACATTCTTAGTAATGCGAGCACATGATCTTCGTTCATTAATAATGGTTGAGCAATTACTCTACATATCAAGTCATTGCCTTGTTCCCCTTGTAATTGCAAACAATGGTCGGGATCAATTTCTTGGGTCTCCAATTCATATTCACCTAGAGCACAGGCTCTTGCTTCAGCTCGATTGTTATCATTTTCTTCATCATCATTTTCTGCATTTCGAACCGCTGCTAATAACGCTTCAAATTCTTCTGGCCCTCCTAAGGAATTGAACTGTATACTTTCTGATTTTATCATATTACATTTATTGAGGAAAATTTCTTCTAAATTTAATTCGTCATTTACAAGCTCTGACTCTTCATTCCTCCAAGGTACATATAACATAATCTGCTCTCTATAAAAGTTATCTGGGTCCTGCTCACGATTATATCGTCGAAAACGTATTATTTTAGGCTTTAATCTTCTTCGTATGTAGCCGTCATTATTTAATAATTGTATCCAGCTACCAGTTGTTCTATCTTCGGTATTTTCTTCCATATTTTCATTCTCGTACGATTTTGATAGCTTAGTTGAATAGGTATAATAGGCAGCAAAATATGCCAAGCTCATTCTTTCGAAATAATCATCCTGTGGTCGATTGATGTAATGGTCTAACAAATTTTTTTGAAATATATCAGTAGAGGAAGCATTCAATGACTTCAATGTTTCCATCGGCTTTAGAATACCTACTCGTTCGTTTGGATGACCCGTATTAATATAAATATCAGCTTCGCTGGCACGAGACAAAGGCAATCCTGCGAGGCAGTAAATAGCTTCTTGCGCAGAAATTTCTGATGAATTGAGAAACACTTTAGATATCGCACGTAGAGATTCTTTTATATTTGCATTACCATTTTTAGCTTCCTCTACAGCAGCTCTAAGTAAGTTGGACATACCTCTGTCAGTTTTATTAATGTAGTCTACAATATAAACTGAACATGCAAAAGGATCTAATATAAACTGGCAATCCATATTCGCCTGCTGTAGTTCTAATATTTTTTTGCAAAACGGATTTAACAAGATATCTTTGGGTTTTCTTTTCAAAAATATTTTTGGTCGTTTGAGTGTAGCTCTTACGGCTAAAATATATTCGGATATAGTTAATCCAGTGGATTTCAAGTAATCATCAAATGTGATATCATTAGAAACATTAGATAGGTCTTCTTTTAACTTTTTAGAATTTTTTTTCCATTTTGCTGTGGAAGGATCGTCTTTATACAATTCAGTCAACAATCTTGTTTTGTCCATTGGAAAGAAAGGTATTCCGAATCTGCATGGTCGGTCTGGTTTTGGGTGACATGTGTGAGTGTGTTTGTGTGTTTGTATTGCTACAAGATCGTTACTTATTTCATTACTGTCACAAGATACGATCATATCAACAAATTTTATGATATTTTCAATAGAAGTTTCGTCTTCGGGAGTATATATTGGTGCACCTTCTATCCACAACATTATGTGTGCATGTGGCGATCCACGATGTTGAAATTCTATCCTATGGTACTGATGGCTAATCTTATTGTCCCCAAATGGTCCTGATGGAACTAACCATGTCTTCATCAATTCTTTAAGCCTTGTTTCAAAAAATGTGACACAAATAAATGGGTCTGATTGAATAAGACGTGCCTTTTCCTCATAAGAGATAGATCGTGCCTCTTTAAGACTAACTTCTCCCTTATCAACAGTTTTTTTAAGTTGTTTTATAAGTTCTGGCCATTTGGCCTCTGCAGCTGACACAGTAACAAAAAGGGTTGGCACTCCGAATTGTCGAACCATAGCGAGTACCTTTTTTTTTTCGTTTTCCCAATGAGCTGGTGAATTTCTCACGTCGCACAAAACTCTATACCCGTCATCATGCTGTATAAGATTATTCAAATACTCATCTTTCAGCAGATTGGAAACTATAATAGGTACAGAATTATTTACTTTTTTTCGTAAGCAGGTCAAAATATTATTTCGCAGCTGTAACATTTGTTGTTTTTTCAACAAAGTAAATAAATAGTCAGCCCTCATGGCTCTCCGGTCAAATCTTGTTATCTCTGATTTCATAATTTCGGAATTACTCAAATTTATTTTGAATTTCCGCTCAACCCCTCCGTGTATTTTAATGAAGCCTAATTCTTCCATATATTCATCATAAATTAGTGACCTTGGTTGATTACCTTCTCCTGGCGCCATTGTAATAGTAACATCTTTTTCATTATCTAATAGAGTTTCTACATTTCCAGGGTTAATATTTTTTTCTTCTTGTGCCAAAACATCACACGTACATTTTTCGAGACAATTTTCGTCATCGGATTGGTCATCGTAAATCCACTCTTCATCATATTTGATACCTATTTTCTTAAACAAATCAGTTTGCACTAAATACTTTGCAGCTTCTCTGATTACGTCCGGCCGGATTCGCTCTTTTCGACCATGCTTATAACACATTCTCCGTTTTAATTCTATTGTAATAATGTGATTATCAGATGGATGTCTAGGCAACGCTGAAATCATAGTATTTACATCCACAGGCACGTTAACAACTCCACCTGTTAATCCATGTTGATAACCAAGGCCCTGCCCTTTTCTTACTATTTTAAGGAATATATGTCTTGGTGAAACCAATCGCTCCTCAAGTGGTGTAAGTTTTTGTAAAACGTCAGGAATATCAGGGAACAGTAAACCATTACTCATTGCTAATCTCGGTATTTTTCCCGCTTTCAAATTATTATGACAAGTGTAGCAAAACATATAATTATTATTATCAGAAAATGTACTTAATTTTATGTTTCTCATGACTTCATCTAGGAAAAAAGACAGATGATTTACTTTTAATGACTTCAGGGAGTTTCTATGCCACAATCTTCCGCAGCACGAACAAATGCTTGTGTGGCCATGTAAAATAGAATCAAAGAATTGTTTTTCAATTTTGTCCCAATCATTTTCAATATTCTGATTTCGTATATTTCGAATTTCGGTTTCACGAGTAGCGTATTCTGGATTTTTACGTGATAAACGATGCGCTATGGTATCACGTTCCTGTTCTAGCGTTTTATATGCAGGATCCTGACGTAAAATATGGTGTGATGCAGTGTTAAGTACCCGTTCGCGTTCCCTGTAAGTACGATCCTGACGTGAAATGCGACGCGAAACAGTATTGCGTTTTTGCTCCGTCTTGCGTCTACGAGGTACTGAACGTTGCAGTTTTTTCGACTCTTTATCTCGCTCTTTTTTTCTATTTTTAGTGTCATCACTACATCTGGATAATCTTTCTCGTTTGAGGTTATTCTCTAATATCCTTGACGATTTTCTTTTACAAGCAATAAGCGAAGTACTTTTTACTGGGCTGAAATTACTATTTATAGGGGCGTTCTGATCATACGAACAATTAGGATTTTCCAATGTTTCATAGGAAACAGGAATAGTAATCGAGAGAACAGTTTTCCCTAAAACCTCTATTTGACTACAGTTCGATAGTTTATTGATTTTTTGGCGCCTTTTTTTGTTTCTTTCACCAATACGTTTTCTTTCTAACTTAGTGCCACAGTATTTGTTTTGGGGACGTCCACCACGATTAATAACTGTAGACGGAAATTCTGTTAGCCTATGTGTTAAAAGAATGTTTAAAGTATGACTTCTTAAAAACTCGACATTGAATTTAATATTACATGGATCAAGGCCTAACACAATTGAAGTACTAAATGCTATTGCGTATAAGCCGCAATCAATCAAATTTGGTTGTTTTTGTACAACAGGAAATATGATTTCATTTTCTAGAATGTAAGGAAACAATTTTCTCAAATACTCTGCCTGTATTTCACTAAGATTTTTATACAAACTATCATAAACTTTGAGCGTATGAGATGAATAATAGACACAAACCCAATGCCCAACTTTCGAAAAATCGTCAGAATCAGGACGAAATAAAACCTGTAGAAAATTTGAGTTCGGATCAACAGGGAGAGCTTTTTGGCGCAATCTCTCTGTTGTTATCTCATAAACACTTCGGTTTTGATACCCATGAACTACTCTAAGTAAGGAGTTAAACTCCTCCACAACATCTTCTTCAACATAACTACCATTATCCAACAGATAGTTATATGATAACTGTACAGAAGTCATTTTCAATAGGGAAAAATATTTTTTGTGAAATATTTTTTTTTGTAATAAATCTTACTACGATAGAAACGACGAAAATTATCACATCAATATATAGAAGTCTGGGATACGTCTGCAGCATAGGGAGCCGACCGCGCGAATGAGCCGCGCGGGCCTTGTGTCTGTGACATAGACTCGAAATCCCCACCACACTCGCAGCGCAGCGCGCATCACATTAATATTACTCCAGCCAATACGTCATTAAATGCTTCAAAAACGTTCGATTTTTAATTTTCTTTCTTTAAATTATTAATCGAATATGAAAAACAAACAACCCCTGAAGAAAATTATAAGACTTATTGTTTAAAAAACCAATTGCTTAAACAATCATTTTATTACAATATTTTGTAATATATTTATCAGAGATCGAGACATTTGTATAACAATAGATTAATTATACCTCGAATTTTTGACGCTATAAAGCAATGAGAATGTTAAATTTTAATCGAGTGTAATCGAAATATGTTTTCTTTTCAAACTGTGAAAATTTTGTATTTGATAAGATTACCGACCAATGAAAATATATATAATGTAGAGATGAATTTTTTAATATATTTTAATCACTTTGATCGGACTGACTAGTGGAGGGCACGACCTTGGGGAAATCTATTGAGATGAAAATGTGCGTAAAGGTAGTATTCCAGGTATATATGTATATATTACCTGTATAATATATGTATATATGTATATACTGTATAATATAGGTATATATGTATATATTATTATTTATTTATATTTTCTTTCATTGATTATAAAAATAAAATGACTGTTTCTTAGTTATTCTTTATTATTAATTTTTTCCCTTTTATTTTTTGTAAATTTCTATTTATTTATGATCTGCGGTGAAAATTAGAGGTAAGTAGAAAATGAAATATAATCTCCCATACGAAATATTTTCAATTTATATTTTATAATGATTATTATTCGGAAGCATGTACCATTTGATCATGATTTATAATTAAATAATATTTTTAAATAAATTAAAAAAAAATCGTATAACACATTACATTTTATTTTTCACCTACCTATAATTTTAACTGCAAATAATAGATGAATTAAAATTTACGAATAATTGAAGGAAAAAAATAATAATAAAAAATAAAAAAGAATCAGTCACATTCTTATAATTAAAAGAAAAAAAAATATGAATAACTTAAAAAAAAAAGTTTAATTATGGACTCGAATACTACTTCTATGCACATTTTCATCCTGATCGGTTTTCCCATAAATTCTACATTTAAATTTTTAATTTTTCTAAACGATTCATACTATAACACTTTTATGTCTTCATTGATTTGTTTACAACTATATTATTGAAACAAGACACTAGCGCACAAATCTGTCTCAAGTAGAGCAACGTGAAGGTCATGTCTCATAATGCCGTAGTAAGGGCCCGCGCCTTACTAAGCATTTATTTGTCATACCGCGGGCGGAATTAAATTGAAAAATTAATTAATATCTCCTAAAACATTGGTCGTAGAATGCTCATTATGGGCTTATTTTTTTCGTTAAATATTCATCTACAAACCGATTTAACAAAACTTAACATTGGAGTTAAAAATATGTTCTCCCACACATTCCACCTGCAAATGTAAGTTGGTACGCACAATATTGAGTGATTTACCATGTTATTTTAATATCATGGACTTCTTATAGGTTTTCCTATAATCTATAAGGAGAAAACTAATTTCTGTATTTTTTTCAAAATTTTAGGTTCAGTAGTTTCGGAGATAAGGGGGGGGGAATGGTCGATTTTCGTCTATTTTCTTGAATAACTTGGAAACTATTTATTTTAAAATTACAAAAAAAAAACATTTAAGATCTTCTCAACAAGACCTTTCATTTGATATGCCACACGATGCAGTTTTCAGATATTTTTTTTTTTAATTTTCCCCTTCCCCCCCAAAATGACCCCCCATATACAGATTTCATCTACTCACGTCACACCTCTGTGTTTGGGTTACAGGAATTGATATGTGTACCAAATTTCAACTTAATCGGTCTAATAGATTCGGAGATAATTGACTGTAAGCGACGGACGGACAGACACACGAGTGATCCTATAAGGGTTCCGTTTTTGTATTCAGACGTACGGAACCCTAAAAACTAACTAAAATTCACTTTATAGATGAATAGGCTATTTGACTGGTTTTTAAAATCCATTTTATATTATTTAGTAGAAGTTAAGGAACCCAGTAAAAGTTGTTTTTTTTTTATTTCCTTTACATATTTGCCGAAAAATATCATATTAAAAATTCCATATTTAAATAGCGCGCAAAAACGCTATTTGGACAATATGGCGCTGCAATAGAGTCGGTGACGTCACTTTCCTGTATTTTAGTCTGTGGTACATATAGTAGAAAAGCAAAGTTTACAAGAAAGTGACTTCATCATGAGCCCGGCCAATCAGGAGCGTTTTGTGTCACGTGACAAACGTTTGAAAAAATGCATTTTTATTTATGGTTTTTTGAAAAAATAGTACATGTGTTATTTTCAACTTTTGTTACTAACAACCATTTTTAAACTCACCATATACACTGATTAGAATAATTCACAATTTATTTTTCGCATTGTCAAATAGCCTTATTATACCGGTTTTTTGACTTAAATATTTTAACTGCCATTCATAATTAACAATTAAAATAACCATTGATGGCGATGTTTTATACGTCACAGGGATCCCGAAACGGATACAATGTTGTCATACTACTAGTAATTAAATGCCATTAAAAGAAATACAAAACATGGTATGAAAAAATATTTTTGAACGAATCTTTCTTTCAAATACCTATATGTTATATAACCGCTTTTATCCTTAAATCAAGAAAATGTATTAAAATACTAAAATTTAAGAAATTAACCGCAAGCTATAAACAAATACATGCTACGGTTTTATCGCCAACATTAACAGATTAAAACACGTAATTTCCTAATAGAAATAATAATTTTGCCAAAGGTCTCAATTCGTGCTAGTAATATCAAACAATGCTGCGTTTGATATTTCTACACTTTCTAATTAACTAATACACAAAAGCGAAATGGGTATTATTCGAGGAAACTTTAAAACTCCATCTCTAAAATCTAGTTAGAATGAAACTTGAAAGATGAATACGTCATTCAAACAGCGCCATCTTACGGAATAACTCGGAACTTGTTAGCTAACTCTTACCTATAATTCCCCTTACCTAAAAAAGCGTTAATACTGAATTTATTTATGAAAGCGCGGAAATTTCCTTGACCATAATTTAAATACAAAATACTCGTTACGACCACGACTACCCATTACGACGTAACATTTTTAACAGCGCCTTAAAATGCGTGTCGTTATCCATTCTCATATTTATACGTTTTATTGCGAGGCCAGGATAATAAAGCCTTATCATTCTTTCCGCTTTAACCGCTCATATATTTTGGGTTCATTTTTAGTCTTCATTTTACTTTCTTCGTTTCGTTTCGTTATGACACATCGTTCTGTATATTTTTTAAATATGCAATTCTTTTAGCGCATTGAAGTGTTATTGGAAAATTAAATAAATAGATAAAATTAAGCACTTTTATTTTATTCGGCATTTCTAATAACACTAGTTAAAATTATAATAATAAATGTTGTAAAATATGTACCTAAACAACCTATATCAGTCCAAAACGGGCCGTACAAACTGCAACTTCAACAAGGCACAACGAATAAAGATGATTCTTTTGTTTTTACGTCACATAAATCTAACGAATTAAAGAAATGTCAGCCTCAAAAGGCGCCGCAAGAATTAGGGGGTTCTCTGTACCCAGGAATCACCTCAAGGAATTGGTGGTCCGCATGGATGGGCCGATCGTCAGAGCGATACGGTCGCATGCGGAAGCAATTTTTTGGCACCCGGCGAAAAGACAGAGAAGGTACCACTGGTTTTTACAATAGTTCCAATGTACTAGGGTACCTGTCATCCTTCATGTAAAATACGCGATTCCTTAAATTCTATGGTAAAAATGTGACCACCGCCATAAGTAGGGGGTACCGCTGGTTTAGTTCCAGTGTACTAGGGTACCTGGCATCCTGGCTCCCCTTCATGTGAAGGACGTGTTTCCTTAAGTTCTACATGACATGATATATGACACTGCGGCTGATTTCACTGACAAGCCAACTTAGTGTAAAATGCCACGGGTCCAGGTAGAGAGGTGTAAAGTGCGGGGCGGTCACTGACCTTGACATGCGGCGCGGCGAGCAGGCGGCGCAGGTCGTGCACGGCGGCGGCGCTGGCGGGCGCGGCGCCGGAGCGCAGGCGCGCGGCCGCCTCGAGCGCGGCGCGGGCGCGCGCGCGACCCTCCGCCGCCGGCGCGCGCCCGCTCGTCACCACCACCGTGCACGCGATGCGGTCGTACACCTGCGGGAGCGCTCCGTTAGTCATTGGACTTATTTCATAACTCAATAGAGGACGATCGAATGGACCATTTGGGCAATTGTCTATCTTTATTAGCACTGTAACACATAATATCGTCTATCGTCGCCATTTATGGGAACTCTGATGTTATGTAAAAGTGTATTTTATTAAGCAGTGCAAAGTGTATTTTTGAAGATAGAATGACTATACTATCTAATACAATGATTAATAATAATATTCGTTTACTTTTTTGTTTTTTTTTTTATATACTTATTTTTATAACATAAACATAGTTGAATAAACATGTTTAAAATAAATAGATTTCGACCTCTACTGACCTAACATATGAAAACCAATTAAATGTTTGTATTTAATGTAAACAGAATATAAAAATAATACAAACTTCTAGTAAAGATCGTAGTTGCAGATCATCCAACACGCTGTGGAACAGGTCCGGGTCCATAAAGGGTGGTCCGTCTTGAAGGACAGCTACATCATCTAGCGATTCTACTATGAGATTAACAGCTGGAACAAAGGAAAAATATGTTTTATAAGTAAATAACATCAATCAAAATACACATATAAGCAATGGTTTTGGATATTATTTGGACAACCAAGTCCATATACAGTAATGCCCGGTATATTATGCGATTATGTAGAGCCTGATATTCATTTATTTGCGTGAAGGCGTTGGCACAGATTATGACAACCCGTTATAACAAAGGTACCATTGAAAATCAGAGTTGGGTTTTTGGATAGCTGAATGACATTACCTATATAGGACAAGATTACTGTCATTGATTACCAAATCTGTTTTTTTATGTTTTCTTTCATTTTTGTTGTACTTTTTTGTAGATTAAGTGCTACATTCTTAATTTTTGTAATTATGACCTAAATAAAAATGTGTTTCTTTTCTTTCAGCGACATCTAGTGGCTATCTTGGAAATTATCACCTCATAACAGGTCTTATAAAACGAGTGAGGACAAACAAGTTTTCTACTTTTGCGTATTGTTTATGTACTTTATTGTTTACCAATATACTCGCTTCAAAACAGTACATTCGAAGATTGTATTGAGCAAAATCCTCTATCACACGAGACTATTGAGTCGAGGGTAAAAATAAATAACCAGCTTCATAAGCATACATTTTTTACCAATAATAGGGAATTCCTTAATTAGTGCGTAAATAAGCATATATTAGTAACTCTTTTTTAAGTAGGGTTATTGATCCTTTGAAGACTAAACGTAAATCTAGACTGAAAGTTAAACTACTAGCGAACCAAAAGAGACAACTTTATTATCTTGGCGCGCGTGCCAGATAATCACTCAATTATAATCACAGTATAGCGCGAAGTTTCGGACTCTGTAAAAACAGTAAATCCTCCTTGGGCAATACATTCGTTTCTACAATAGAATTCGATGCTATAGTGAGAGAGTACTCACAAAATCAATTAATCCTTCTTGGATTTGTGTCATATGTCACCGTGAGATTACAAAATTCGTTAGATTACAATCTGCCTCGTCAGATTGTAAGTCGATATAATGTGGCCGTGAAATATGATTGCAATTTAATCGATGGGAAGCGGTCATACATCACACAACATCGTGAGGAAACCTGCATGTGACAAATTTCATAGAAATTCTGCCACATGTGTATTCCACCAACCCGCATTGGAACAGCGTGGTGGAATTTGTTCCAAACCTTCTCCTCAAAGGGAGAGGAGGCCTTTAGCCCAGCAGTGGAAATTTACAGGCTGTTGTTGTTGTTGTTGTTGTTGTTGAAGCGGTCAAATAGGCTATTTGACAATGCGAAAAATAAATTGCTAATTATTGTAATCAGTGTATATTATGAGTTTAAAAATGGTTATTTACTAATGAAAGTTGAAAATAATACTTAATTTATTCAAAAATCCATTTTTTCAAACGTTTGTCACGTGACACAAAACGCTCCCGATTGGCCGGGCTTACGATGAAGTCACTTTCTTGTAAACCTTGTGTTTCTACTATATGTACCACAGATTAAAATACAGCAAAGTGACGTCACCGACACCATTGCAGCGCCATATTGTCCAAGTATCGTTTTCGCGCGTTATTTAAATATGGAATATTTAATATGATATTTTTCGGCAAATATGTACTAGAAATTAAAAAAAAACAACTTTTACTGGGTACCTTAACCTCTACTAATTAATATAAAAACCAGTCAAATAGCCTATTTAATCATTCAGGTTTCCTCACGATGTTGGGTGATGTATGACCGCTTCCCATCGATTAAATTGCAATCATATTTCGCGGTTACAATATTACGACAGTTTACAATCTGACGAGACAGATTGTAATGTAACGAATTTTGTAATCTCACGGTGACATATACACAAATCCAAGAAGGATGTATTGATTTTGTGAGCACTGTCTGTATATCATCGAATTCTATTGTAGACACGAATGTAATGGTAAGCTATCAAATTGGCCGCAGTGCGCGCTCACCCGCTACGGAACCGAAACGTGGACACTCACGACAAGGCTGGTCCACCAGCTTAAAGTCGCTCAGCGTGCTATGGAAAGGGCTATGCTCGGCGTTTCTTTGAGGGATCGCATCAGAAATGAGGTGATCCGTCAAAGAACCAAAGTCATCGACATAGCCCACCGGATTAGTAAGCTGAAGTGGCAGTGGGCTGGTCATATTTGTCGTAGAACCGACAACCGTTGGGGAAAACGTAAAACGTGTTCTAGAGTGGAGACCGCGTCCCGGCAAACGTAGTGTACGTCGTCCTCCCGGTGGAGTGACGATATACGCAAGGCGGCAGGCAGGAGCTAATAGCCGGAGAAAGACCACAGTGGCGTGAACTGGGAGAGGCCTATGTCCAGCACTGGACGGAAATGGGCTGATGGATTGGATAATAAGAAATCTGAAATTGTGATTTTCATTGACATTTTTTAGTGACTATTAAAAGATTTTTTTCGTGTTTTATAATATTTGACATATTAACCTAAAGAGAATAAAAAAATAAAGAATCGACTGTTTCGCGATACGAAGTTAGAAGTCAGCTAGTAATAATATGAAAACCAGTCAAATAGCCTATTTAATCGATGGTAAGCTATCGAATTCCGCAGTGCGCGCTCACCCGCGGCGTTGGCCTCCTCGACGAGCACTTGTCGACGCGCGGGCGGCTCGTCGTCGTCGTCGTCGTCCACGGACGCGGCCGCCAGCGTGGCCGCGCGCAGCCGCCGACGACTATTGAACTTCTTCAGCTCCTCCACCGTGCCCGACAGGTGAATGCGGTTCTGCTTGTCGCGATCCTTAACGATGCAAAAATATATACAGGGTTATTTTTTTTTTTTTAGGGAAACAAACTATAAGATAAACTTATGGGATAGGAATATACAAAATTACATATATCAGCTAAGTTTCCACTAGTAATTAGACACATATTATTAAAATTAAAAAAAGACTAACATACATAAAATCAAACATTAAAAACGTATACTGACGAATTTCTTCGGCAGTTATCTATATATATATATATATATATATATATATATATATGTTTTGCCTATAATTTAACTAACCGATGTAGCCATTAATGCCTTCAATTTTGTTTAATATGTTTTGTTACTTTTTTTTTTAATTTCGTTTCGTTTAATTATGTTTATGTTACTATACTATATATATTCGGCAGTTATCTATATATATATATACATCCTACAACCTTTTTGGCGTCATGTACGTGGTGCATCATTACGACGTCCCCAAGTTCCCCTTACTTTACTTAACATGTCATAATGAATACTGCTTAGTTTTTTGATTTCCAGGTCCTTGGGATACGTTGTTTTCCGATAAAAAGAAAATCCGCGATATTCGTCTTTCAGTTATGCCCAAACATTTTTGAACCCCTAACCATGATGATACATTTAAGGCTTCCTAGATATATTGATCATAATTTACCCATGGCATCGATTATTTAGCGTCCTCACAGGATGGACTGTATTTGGAAGTGCGACGTTGCCAGCTTTAGGTTTGTTGTCTCTTTCTTTTCCTATCGCTGTTCTGTACAAATAGTTCAACGTTTATTTTGTTCCAATATTCGTACGGCTTATACATATACGGATGCCCAATATGTTATAATATGTAAATACTAATCTTTTGCTTCCTATCCTGGATTACGCCGACGACTGTTATACACATCTCACGGAGGATCAGCGAAAAACTCGGGCAATTTCAAAATTTCTAAATTAGATTCATATTTGGTTTGCGTAAATATGATCGTGTCTCTCATTTTCGTGGCTCTGCCCATAAAACTTCATCGGAATAATTATGTCCTCTCTATCATATTATTTTGTTGTTGTATTTGTTATCTCCTGTGTTTTATTTTTCCTGTATGTCCTAAATGTCTACCTACCAATTTTTATATGTACAATAATTAAATGATAGTACTTATAATAAAATGAATTTACTGGGAACAGTGCTTTCATTTTATAGTTGGTAGCTTGCAGCCACATAGTACCACCTCAAATAATACTGTATGCCTCAAGATCACTATGTTATCGTACAAGGTTCAATTTTGGGTCCCTTTCTATTTCTGGTATATATAAATGATCATCCTTTCTATGTTAAAGGTATTTGTGATATAGTGTTGTTTGCTGACAATACTTCACAGATTTTAAAGGTTGACAAAAAAAACTGACTATGACGACATGAACGGTGCGTTATCACAGATACACAATTAGTTTACAGTAAATAATTTAGTTTTGAATGCTCAAAAAACAAAATGTGTAGTTTTTACCCTACCCAATGTTACAAAGCATAATTATAAGATAACTTGAAACGGTGACCGTCTTGATGTAGCCGATACTGCGGTGTTCTCAGGAATAGAATTGGATTCCAAACTTCAGTGGAGTCCTCATTTATCATCCCTAAAAGGAAGACTCAGCTCCGCAACATACGCGGTAAGAAAAGTTTGACAACTAACTGATGTTGATACCGCTCGTCTAGTATATTTTGTTTATTTTCACAGTATTATGTCATATGGCATATTATTTTGGGGTAACGCTGCAGATATTGGATCTGTCTTTATTTTACAAAAGAGCAAAAAGCAATCCGGTTTATTTATAATCATGGAGCTAAGGACTCTCTTCGGGATGTTTTTAACAAAGTAGGAATAATCACTGTTCCGTCACAGTATATTTACAACAATATTATGTATATTCACAGCAACATTGATCACTTTGATAAAATCAGTGATCATCATTGTACGTGCACTAGAACTAATGATAAACTTATAACGCCAAGTTTCCGACTCCGCAAAGTCAATAAATCCTTTTTGAGGCAAGGTATCCGATTCTATAATAAAATTCCGCAGACATTTTTAACTTTGCCGTTTCGTAAATTCAAATCGTTTGTAAAAAATACATTGGTAAAAAAGCATATTATTCGAAACAAGATTTTATAGATGATAAAAAAGCGTGGAGGTAATACCTGTTGACTTCCTAGCAGGATATATTAATTTATATAATTGTATTAACTAACACGACTTTGTATTTTTTAAATGTTGAAAAAGAGTAACTACTAAATTTCTTGCCGGTTCTTCTCGGTAGAATCTACTTTCCGAACCCCAGTAGCTTCACTTAATTGTAAAATGACGATTCAAAAGTGTTTGTTAAAGCGTACTTAATTAAAGTTTATTTTGATAATTTTTTTTTAATTGGGTGTCCGTATGCAGCTATTAGACGTCCGTATACAGCTATTGGGCGTCCGTATACAGCTATTGGGCGTCCGTATACAACTATTGGGCGTCCGTATACAGCTATTGGGCGTCCGTATACAGCTATTGGGTGTCCGTATACAGTTATTGGGCGTCCATATACAGCTATTTGGCGTCCGTATACAGCTATTTGGCGTCCGTATACAGCTATTTGGCGTCCGTATACAGCTATTTTGCGTCCGTATACAGCTATTTTGCGTCCGTATACAGCTATTTTGCGTCCGTATACAGCTATTAGACGTCTGTATATGGCTATTTGGCGCTTGTACAAAGTACTAAGCTTTACGCCGGTTTATTTACACCGAATAATAAAAACTACCAATCACGAATAACAGAAGATTTAACAGTACAGATACCAATCACGATTGATATAGATGTTGTACAAACTTTCACCCCCTTTTAGTCCCTTAGAGGATGATTTCGTGGATGGAAACTATCCTTTCTTTCTACTTTCCTTTTTTATCTTGTTAGGGTATGATTTTGGAGACAAATTTATCCTATGTTCTTCTCTACAATGTCTCCATACTAAATTTTATCTAAATCGGTTCAGCAGTTTAATCGTGGAAAGATAACAGACAGACAGACATACTTTATGTTATTATTATGAATAATGAATATAAATATTAATTATTGTAAAATATTTAAAATTTTTCTTCCACGAAGTCCTCGGGAATTCATATATTCATTATTAATATATTTAATAAACATTAAATAAGTTCCAATAACAGTTTATTTCTACTCACTGATGTAAAACAAACAATAATCAAGCACCGAATAGGTATTATGCAAGTCGTAAGTGAAATGAGCGAGACGGCAACGTCGCAATTTTGGACGCCAAACAAGCGAATCCGTAGTCAGGAATTCCCCTCGATATACTGTGTGCGATATACGCGCTGCGGCAGCGCCTCACCTGCGCGGTGATTTCTTCGGGAACTTTTCAATATTTTATTTCAACTATTTTAAGCGACTTTTACCTTCCGTCGATTTTTGTACTACGGCTAGCTAGGATGAATAGGACCTCAGTACCACCGGCTAAAAAAGTGGCGTCCGGTATACGGACGCCAGTTTAAATGTATTTTCGCCTTCAGTGGACGGCCAATTGTTTGCGGGATATATATATATATATATATATATATATATATATATATATATATATATATATATATATATATATATATAAACAAAACAGGCAAAACATTTATACACGTCAGAACAAACTATGAATTGATACATAAATTAATATTATTAACTTTATTTTTAAAAGAATACATTTTTTCGAATAATATATCAATGTCCGAATAAACTTTATTATAATTTTGGCAGCTACGATATAAGAAGATATTATTAGTACTTTTCGTTTTACAAATCGGCACATTATTATTGGTAACTCGACGTATATCCGTTAGGAGGTGATAGGGGTGACTACTCAAAAATGGGTCACTTTTGGATTATGCATATGGGGGTTAAAATTATTGCAAATAGTCACCCCTATTTACTTCAAATTACCAATAACCCTGTATATGAGATATACATACTGGAATGTAGGTGCATGAGCAATTTAGCCATAACCAAAATATAGTATGTGGTCACCACTGCCGTAAAAATATTAACGATTCCTTACATCACCTAGTAACCAGGAACTAAGTTATGGTGTCCCTGGCGCTATAAGAAATATTAACATGAACTCAACAATACATATTATCGCTTATTGACTGTAGAATATATGATGAGTAGGTGGTAACCTTACCTAAGGTAGCTAACCTAACCTACCCAAACGGACTGGCACAAAGCCCCACGGCGACGAACAAAAACATTTTTCTAGAAATCACTTTACCTTAATTCTAATTTTAAAACATCCACTAACATGTATATACAGTACACACAAATACTTGTATAGTACGACACAAATTAGACGTAGCATCGGAAAATGCAATGGAATAAATATAAAACCGATTACTGCTGATTTACACAACCAATAGAAATAGCTCCCTATCGCGCCATTCGAAGCTATTCGTCGTTACACATTCACGCGTCAGAGAAAGCAAGTGCATGTAAATCGGCGCGTCATATATTAGGTCATATGATATTATAAGTTATTACGTTTGTGCAAAGATCACATTCGCATGAGAAATAAATATTGATAATTTGGTATAGCGTACTCAATTCGGATGTGATCGGTTTAACGAATTTTGCCGATGCGACATCTAAGTTGTGTCGTACTATATGTGTTTGCATCACAAATACTTGGGATTTATTTTTTTACGTAAAAACTATAAAAATACTTACCCTGATCCATCGGTGGTTTAGAACTTCTTGTATATTAATTCTTTGTGTATGGTCGACCGTCAGCATGCGCTGCACGAGATCTTTGGCAGCATCGCTTATGTCGTCCCAAAGAGGTGCATCAAACTACGACGAAAATTATGTATGATTATATGTATGCACTCAGCTATATGTGTGGTTTTATCACATATTTCGTTAATAAAAGATGATCGAATCCTGGGCACATATGTTATTATTAAGGTTGTAATAGCTGCAATTGAAATATCTGTTATAATCAATGTGAATTTTAAAATAGTTTTCCTTCTTGAAACATACGTTAAGATTGCTGCATTGATTCTATTCCTGAACGAATGATCATTAAGCAACGCAAATTTTATGTGCCAAAAATTTTGAGTCCGATAAATAAATAAATAAAATATGGCGATCTGATGGTTTGGACTATTGGTACTTGCTCACCAAATTACCAAAGACTAATAAATTTTTAACTCCAAACGGTAACTGAACAATTCTTAAAAGGGGAAATTAATTAAACAAATTAGTCCGATACGGATCGAACCATTAAGCTCATGATTCGTTGCTTTATTAACCGGTAACTAGAGCAATGAGAATCTTTTAAAACCTACGAGTTAAAAACTGTTAGATATTTACTATTGATTAAATTTTTTTTATACATTTTCATAGAATATAAATAATTTATTATTGGACAACATCACATACGTTACTCTGATCCCAATGAAAGTAGCTAAAGCACTTGTGTTATGGAAAATTATAACCCGAGACAACAAAGAAAACTAATGAACTTTTTGTACATCGACTCTGCTGGGAATCGAACCCGGGGCCTCGGAGTGACGTACCCATGAAAACCAGTGTACACACTAATCGACCATCGACACTATAATTATTATCTTTTATACCACTTACGCGTAATCTTCCACGACAAATAGCCTCAAAAAGCCGCTCCCTTGTCCCGGTGAAGGGCAAATAGCCCACGAGCAAAACGTGCAGTAATATTCCAGCTGCCCATACATCCACCGGCTTCCCATACAGTTGACTCGACACTACTTCGGGCGCCATGTAGTGCGGAGTACCAATGCGACCTATACAAGTTAAATAATATATACTCCCAATTTCAAAGTATCAAATTCAATTTTAAACGAATGCGTGTAATAAAATGAGAATTTAAATTGGGTGGTAAGCATTAGTGCCATTATGTTTTATTAAATAAATATTATTTAAGTTAAATAACCCTATGCGTTAAATACACAGATCTAAGAATGACATAAACAATCACAGTTATAACAATACATATGTTTATTTAGCTTTGTACTTGAGCTATTAAACGGATCACATTTATTTATTTGACGTTTTAGTTTTTTTTTTAATTATTTACATATAAGCCAATGACGACAAATTATGTTTAAAAAAATATTTGGAATTAACTCATACTTTTCATTCTTGACTAATTTAACTTAAGTCGAAATTGAAAATCTTTCGTTTATAGTTATAAAAAGCTTGTAGTGATAAAAGCTGTTTATTTTTATTTTTTTTTTTAACTAATGTTGCATAATATGTCACATGTGTGGCACATTAATTGGTAGTTAAATCCAAATATTTAAAAAAAAATTAAATTTAAATTTAGAACAAAGGTCACATTTAACATTATCACGAGCACAGTGTTTAGTGAATGTGCTAATGCATAATTAATATCGTGTAAAATTAACGTGATTACACTAGACATGTCTGTTTTATGAGACACCTAGTTTGTGATGATGAGTGAAACTTGTGCCGATGAATATTGCACATTATATACATGCAGTTAGGGCACAATTTGCTTCGCCGCGGAAGTCTTACCATACTCATCTGATTTGAGATATGCTTGGCCCATAGGACCCACTAGTGGTCGATTGTCCATCACCAGTTCTGTGCACAATTTAACTATGTCAATAGCTTCACAAATGGAATACTTATCAACATTTTATATATACATAAAGTAATATTTAATATATCGTTTTCCACATAATTACAGCTATATATACAATATACTTATACCTATAAATCGTATATGTATATCTAGTAGACATATGGTAATCGTATATGTATATCTAGTAGGCAAGTATTTTAATACTAATCTGGGACTGATGACTGGAAATTATTTAAAATATCGTTACTTTCAAAGATACTTAAATATTCGTACATATACAATAATTCATACATAGATTCATATACAGGCCAAGTTAATGAAAGCATGTGAAACATTACTCGTTACTACGTCGAATTTGAGTCGATAGTAAAACAACGATCAAGTACGCAAATTAACCAATCAAGTATCATTGGTACCCAGGTTGGCTAGTAATAGTCCATGAATTGTTGTACCAACCTATTAAAATATACTAACTTTTAATTGTCATCCGGGTAGTTTATAGACATATCTACTTTTTGAAACACTGATAAAATATCAAATAAACAATTTGCTTTTTATCTGCTTCGTCATGGATTGGTGGCAGTCGTTTAAGTCACAACTGCAGATTTGATTGGCAGACTTAATCAAGTCATCCAATACTATCGCTCATTTGTCATAGCAGTTTTTGGCTTGTATAGTATAACTCAACTTAGATGTAGCATCGACAAATTCAGTAAAACCGATTACTGCCGATTTACACAACCAATAGAGATAGCTCTCTATCGCGCCTTTCAAAGCTATTGGTCGCTAAAACCCTTTAGCTGACGTACATATCTGTATAACGTACAGCTCAGCGAGTGCAATCCGACCAGCGGCCGCGCGGCGACTCCGATCTGGCAGCAGCATTATACATAGTGATGCGAGCGCTCGATAGAGTCGAGATGGCCCAGTGGTTAGAACGCGCGCATCTTAACCGATGATTGCGGGTTCAAACCCAGGCAAGCACCGCTGTTTCATGCTTAATTTGTCTTTATAATTCATCTCGTGCTCAGCGTGAGGAAACCTGCATGTGACAAATTTCATAGAAATTCCGCCGCATGTGCATTCCACCAACATTGGAACCAGCGTGGTGAAATATGTTTCAAAAACCTCCTCAAAGGGAGAGGAGGCCTTTAGCCCAGCAGTGGGAATTTACAGGCTGTTGTTGGTGCGAGCGCTCACCGGGGGGCGCGCGGTGCGCGGTCGGCGTGGGCAGCTGCGCCGCGACGCCGAAGCCGCCGAGCTTGACGGGCGCGCAGTTGTCGCGGCCCGCCAGCAGCACGCAGTGCGGCCGCACGTCGCGGTGAACGATGTCGTTCTCGTGGCAGTAGCGGAGCGCCTCCAGGATCTGGCGCATGTAGTGACTGGAAACAAATGCACATCGTGACACTTCATATCTCTTACATACAACAACAACAACAACAGCCTGTAAAATCCCAATGCTGGGCTAAAGGCCTCCTCTCCCTTTGAAGAGAAGGTTTGGAACATTTGGTTCCAATGCGTGGCAGAACTTCTATGAAATTTGTCACATGCAGATTTCCTCACGATGTTTCCCTTCAGCACCGAGCACGAGATGAGTTATAAAGACAAATTAAGCACATGAATCAGCGGTGCTTGCCTGGGTTTGAACCCGCAATCATAGGTTAAGATGCACGCGTTCTAACCACTGGGCCATCTCGACTCAATCTGTTACATACGCTAAGCTTATAATCTCAGGAACTACCAATCCGATATGATCATACAAGCATACTGTAATGCTATTTAGTTAGTAGCATACTAGATATTTATTATAACGATAGAAGTAATGCTATTTAAT
Source organism: Vanessa cardui (assembly GCF_905220365.1). NCBI lineage: Eukaryota > Metazoa > Arthropoda > Insecta > Lepidoptera > Nymphalidae > Vanessa > Vanessa cardui. The sequence goes on from NC_061136.1 coordinate 4,556,546, forward strand.
CACACTTCAAGGCAAGCCACACTCAATATTTATACAAGTTTAAAAAAAATATGGAAAATGTCTGTTGTTTTTTTTTAAATTTAATTGATACTCCGAAATTTTTGGTATTGTTTTGAAATTTATTAATATATTAGAAAAAAATCTCTGTGTCGTTTTAAACTTATTACAAAATTCTTCTATAGGTTACTAATTTCAGATGCCAATATCATTCTAGAAAATTATTTTTATATGGAAATCTGTTTTGAGTTTCACTTATTTGCATTATGAAGTGATGGCAACATTATATTTATTATCTGGCAATTATATCCGACAATGTTGCCACAAAACAGATGGCGCTGTGATTGTTTAAAAATTGGTAGTTTCGAGTTATGCATCTGTAAGAACTGTCAAGAAACTCAATAGTTACTCATTTCAACCATTTACATTATGAGTTTATATCAAATAAATACAATTTATAAATATTATATTATATCATATATCATATTTATAAATTTGTACGCTGTAAAGCGATATACTAAGTATATGCGGTATACTAAGTTCAAATTTCAAAATCAGCAATATAATCTTGTAATGAGTATAAATGTATAGTAAAATTATTAATTCGAGTCAGTAAAATGACATTTCCAGTGTTGCAGGTTTTTAATCTCAAATAAATAGTGATGTGAAAGAATCTCGACTATAATTTTGGGAATTTCGACTAAAGCACTATTACTAATTCCAGTCAGTAAAATAATAAGTGCAACTGTCACTGATACTGTTCGGCAATCAATAGACATAGACATTTAGTCATGCTTTATTTTATTAAGTATCAAAGCTTTTTTTATTATAAATAAATATAAAATTACTTGTATTTTCCTGACTTTTTAGTGTTAATTCCTCTGAACCTCTTTACACATTTTTTCCCAGCTTTGTAATAATATTGTAGTGAGAAATTTTAATACACAGCTAAGGTCCATATTTCTAAAATCGTATTATTTAATACGGTATGTATTAATTTACAATAAAAAAAACGCTTTGATACCTAATAAAATAAAGCATGACTAAAAGTCGAAGTCTATTGATTGCCGAACATCATTATTGTAGCGGGTAACCCTTTTTTGTATCAGTGACAGTTGCACTTGTCATTTTACTGACTCGAATTAAAAATCGTACTATAGTATGAATATTTCATACTTATAAAAAAGTCATAGGATTTTAGTTTATGAATAGGTGGAAATTAATTTAATAAATAAATTAAAATATTAGATTATTGTTTACCTTCTTGTTTATGACTTTAGAAATATATATGTGAAAGTAACTTTGTGATAGTCAATGTTAAAATAATTAATCATTTGGCTTAGAAATAAACGGAGTTGCACTTGACTCCCATTAAGAAAAATAAATGCTTACAAACGACTGGTAGTCTGTCTGAGCTAACTATACAAAATCTGTTTTATCTCATTAAAGTGTTGAGGAAGCCTTACACAAACTTTTGTTGCAACTAGGCTGCATAGGAGAAAAAATTCTTCAGAACACGATAATATAATAAGCCTATAGCACATTCATGTCACCTAATATAATTCACACTCAAAGACGCTCATAATGCCTTAACTGTGCTAATCCATCTGAGATATATACAACTACGCAAATAACCTAAGTTAAAAGTAAGTTTATGTTAAAAATATTTACTTTTATTTAAATAATTTTTAAGGTTTGATCATAATTCATACCATGCCACTGCTTCACTGTAGACAAAACCAGCAGTGGCCCGACGAACCACTTCAAAGCATAAATCAGATCCATCCATACTGTAATAAAAAGAATATTTCATGAAGCAATTTGATATTTTACATGTTCATATCTAACGAAGGAAATGAAGTTTAAATTTGACATTCATTAAAAGAAAATCACATAACATATTATATTTAATAATAAGAATAATCATGTTTTAACCTTTTGAATTATTATTTTTTAATTTTATTGTTTAAACAGCCATGTGCCGCAATTATTATATTCCATATTTATTAATTTCTTCCTTTTTAATAACAAACAATAAATCATAACTTTCCACAATAAATACTTACTATTCGAAAACCATGTACAGCATGCCCTCGGAGCTGTAAGTCTCTAGAAGCTCCACAATGTGAGGATGTTTGAGCATGTGGCATATTGTAGCTTCTCTTTTTAAGTCTGTAAGAGAAATAAATAAAATATTAACATTAATACCATATAAATATATTCGGGATGAACTTTATGTGTGTTAAATTGTTGTATACAGTGATTTAATACTTTTAAATATTAATTTCTTTTATGCTATTATATAAATAAGTCATAAGTTTTATTTATTAACTAATCTTCATTACTATTTTATTAACTTAAAGTTAAGTGTATTATTAAAAATTAAAGTAATAGTAAAATATTTAGTATCAATTTTTTAATTGTGATGTATCAAAATTAACATGACAGTTTCATGTGAAGCTACTTCTTGTAAATATATTGGATTGCATTAAGAAAAGCAACTATTGGAACACAAATAATTTACTTATTGCAATAATATTGTCTAAGAAATAACAACATTTTACGAAATTAAAGAAATTGGTAAGGAAGATTACAAGAATCTATATTAATCACTTTTACAACATTCTAATAAAACAATCTACCTTAAGAAAGAGATACATATATTAATAAAAGAAAATAATTGGTTAAGATTTAAATTAAACAGTCAATTAAATTACCAGCTGTGCTTAATCCAGGACTTGCTGTAAATCGAGCGACATCCACGATCTTCACGGCAAACTGCTGTCCTGTTTGCCGGTGCACACATCGACGAACAAGGCTGAATGGTCCCCTTATTAAAAAAATACTTGTAGTTAGGACACAAATATAAAAGATAAATAAACAATACAAAAGGAAGCTGATTGAAGTCATTTTAACAATTCCATAAGCATTCATTAGTATAAGTGTTCTTATCAAAAATGTTTGTAATTTTGACCTTGTTTTGCAAAATACATTTTACATTAAAAAATATAATTTACATAAAATTACATGTTCTGTACTAAAAAAAAAATATTAGTGGTTTTATATTATATTATATGTTACAAAATTTTAAACCAAATTACCCTATAATTATGGATACCTAAATTGCCTTTTCCTTTTAAGCTTTTGCCTGAATTTTTAAAAAAGGAATTACTTTATTACATATTTAGATTATGAAATAGATAGGACATAGTCTCTTTAAAAATTGGTTTTTGTTTTATTTTGAATAGATAACCATATTATTAAACCAATTATTAGATTGTTTTAAATATGGCTAATAGATTTAAATCTTATTATTATTTTTTTACATGAAATCAAATAGAATCTTATTAGAATATGGGTTTCAATTATTTTTTGTGACCTAAATTACCTGTATTGATATTATGTTATTAAATCAAATGGCCTATATTTTCAATTAATTCTAATAATTTTGTTTCAAAACATATTTCTGTTTTTACCTTATTGCTTTAAATTGTTATTCAATTCAAAAATGTATTAAAATATTAAAGAAGATTCTTATAGGAAATATTACTTGATAATTTTAAATAAATATTTATGATTATTTAAAGAAATGTAAGTATATAATTAAATGGTAAACAACAAATTTAAAGTGAATCAATGATATGGGATAAGGAGTCTTAAGTACCACTTACTTGCCAATAATTTCACATAGCTCATATACATCATCGAACAGGACCTCGTCTTCAGCCATTTTTACCACTAACACAATACACTATATTTCAGAAAAACGCGAAAAATATCATATTCGCGTCGCCTCAACCCCGAAAGTTAAAAGGTTACGCCCAGGGTGAATTTATCTAAATATTACAAGTTCTAAGTTTATAATAAACACTAAATTATACTGGATTTAATTATCTGGTGCATTAGTTACAAAATTAGTACAATAAACGGTGATTAGACGCAAATTGTGCATTATAAAAGGTGAAAAACTGCGTTTATTCGCTCATTTTTTTCAAAACTTGTAAATACGTTTTATCACAATAAAAACATCGACGTTGAAGATATACAGTAAAAGATTATTAAAATTACGTGCACACTAATTAATATTAGAATAAAAAGTTAAATCATCGTAAAATAATTTCCCATCTCTTATTTTCTATTTACTTTTGACATTTACCAAGGGTTGCAAGATTCAACTGTATGGATTGAAGTTTGAACCTGGCATTTCGATACAGTGCTGCCATATGAAAAAAAATCGTCATATATGTTTTCCCATTTGTATCGTTTTGACTTGACATTCAGCAATTTTGTTGTTAGATTATGCATACACTCAATCTTCTATGTTTTCGTAACGGTATAAAAAAAGAAATAATCCGATTTAACGTATTAAGAATTGGTGCTTTTAAAAACTCGAGTTTGTAGTCATTTTACTAGGCATGCGCAATGTACCCATTACAACAAAAGCTTATCATGGTTGCTTTATCATTTACGCCGACCGAAATATAAATATATAATTCCTAAACAACAAAAGACAAAAAATTAAGGTAATTAAAATTAAATTTAAGTATTAAGACAATATTAAGGGGATAAATAAAAACAAGATTTTTATGACATTTATTATTATTTTAAGCTTATGGATAGTAAAAAATATTATAGGTACAATGTATATACTACAGCATCAACACCTTCTTTATTTTTTACTTATAAAATCTCTTATAAAATCAATGGCATATTTTTATGTTAATACTATTTCTATAATGAATTTTATAACAGTCTATTTTGAATATTAGCCTAGAATTAAATAAATATACATCTCTTATTTTACTACAGGCGATGAATGTGAGTGTCCCAAAAAGTATTTAAGTAAAATAATAGACACGGCTTTTATTACTTTTTTTTGACCGTTTATGTGTCGTAACCGGATTTAGGCCATATCACATTTAGGTCCACAAGTAATTTTGTAATATTTACTAAGTTTAGCAAGTAACCGTCGTGCTGCTGACTTTCTTCTTGAAATATTCGCATTGAGGAACGGTCAGAATGAATTCCGAATCCGGAGTTTTTGTGTTCCAGGACCTATTAACGTTGACTCTGTACTTGCATTTATAATCCAACTCGTAAATTTCGAACGAGTTTTGCTGAAAATGGAAAAACAATTTAGTATAATTCTATAAAAAAAAAAGTTCATTTAATTTTAACTACGTAAATATCCGTAACTTTACTGCGTTACGTTTCCCTATACATAACAACGGCTTACAGTCGCTACAGACCCTGACATTTAAATGATTTGAATACCTATTATCATAATCCTTATCTAGTAATCGATCGTTTTTATTTTAATTATTACTCTACCTACTACTCTATTATCTCGTATCGTAACGTATAAATTATACTTACTCTAAAATCAATAACAACAATAGAAAAAGATTGAATTGTTCGTTTTAGATATCAGGTTAAGGTAACATGAATTGTTGCAGACCAAAAATATCAGCTTCCTTAATTATAATATAATCGTAATTATTAAATACTCAGATGCTTATTATGTAGTGTTTGTGAATATCCCAAAGTATTATAGAAATTGTTGTGTGTTATATCTATATTTTAATATAACTATATTTTTTTTGTATTGTTTTCATACATTTGTAATTGATTTAATCAACGAATTTAATTTACAAACCTCGGTAATTGCGGATAACTCCTTCAATTCCTTAACGGGGTGTTGGCATGCTATGATTTTCCAATGCACGAAATACCTGTAATAAATATATGTAAATTAGTGAAACCAACAATCCTAGTTATTTTTTTTTAAATAATTACTATATGATAGTAAACAATGAGTTGGCAAAAATGTTAAATATAATCTTAATCTTTAAGAGTTAGACTTCTCGTTTGTTTTAGTACAATATTTATTTAAGTAGGCATAAGATCGCTTATATAGAGGTTGTCTTAATGTACTTAACTATAAGAGCTGACTGATTTTATGAAATTTGTAGGTGTATGCTGAAATAATTGTATCCAATTCTCTCGATGGTGAGTGGTCATCGCTGCCCATAAACATTGTCACCGTAAGATATTATGTCCCTTGTATATTAAAACTATGTCACTCTCCAATGCTGTTTAGCGGTCGAATATGTGATTAGTGGATGGTACATACCCAGACTTGTACAAAGCCCTAGAAATTGTTATACAGTAAGTGAATTCGATTTGTTTACCTTTTACGGCCTTTGGATTGAAATCCGGGCTCCCATGAAATTTTCGCTTTAATTTTATGATCCAACCATATGAATTTGTTTAATTTTACACCTTTGATACTCTTTTCGTCTTTTCTCTTCGTAAGAGCTTCCGGTGGATGTTCTATAAAAAATATATTTTCATTACAAGCATGTTATAACAGGTATAGTTACGTAGGTAATGTTACCTAAGTAACTAAGTATAACTAGAAAACGCATATAGCAACGAATATTGTATATACGTTTTCTAGTGGTAAAAAGTTTATAAATATTTAAACGCACTTATTAGGAAACATGCGTGTTTTCCTGACAATTTTTTTTCGTGCAATTATATTCCAATTAACCAAATAACTAAAACATGATGTGAGTATGAAAATAATGTTTAAATTGCATTAAGGCGATGTTTTTTTACCTTCTGTTGCGCTCGTTGTATTGTAAAATATCGCCGCTTTGTCACTTCTCAGTTTCCCGAGGCCGAATAAGCTAATTGTTTGGACTTGGAGGAAATACATCGAATTTGGTTGTAAGTCGCTAATTTCTACATAAGTTTGATCCTGAAATTAAGTGTTAATGGGTACTATTGAATGTTTTTTATGATATAGTTTGGCCGACGAGTGTATGGGCCACCTAATGGTAAGTGGTTACCATCACCCATAGACAATGACGCTGTAAGAAATATTACAATTCCTTACATCGTGAATATGCCACCAACCTTGGAAACTAAGACGTCATGTCCCTTGTGCCTGTAGTTACACTCACTCACCCTTCAAACCGAAACACAACAATACTGAGTAATGTTATTTGGCGGAAGAATAACTGATGAGTGGGTAGTACCTACCCAGACGGGCTTGCACAAAGCCCTACCACCAAGTAAAAAATATAACTATAGTGAATAAACTTCTCAGAATTTTTTCTTAATGCAGGGTTAGAAAGGAATTTTCCAAAATAATCATAATAATAATTATTATTTATTTATTCCATACAAAAATAATCTTGTATGTATTGTATCAATGTATTATAACATAGTAATCTAAAGAAACACTGATCAAGTACAGGCTATCCTAGCTAGGCTAATTAAATAACCTGTGTCAAGAATAAACAGTTCTCTCCCCGAAAGTTATTAATATTTAAAACACATTAGAAATATCACCTCGGTAGTTACAGAAAAATATTATTAATAATTAATAATAATTATTAAAATATTATTATATAAAGTATTTGTAGATAAATAGTAAAGAAAATTACAAATACAAGGCTGAAAGACATTTTAGTGACGTACCTTTGGAACAGTTTGGTGATTTACAAGAACTGAATCCAATTCACCTCCTAGCCCTCGTACTCGTCTGCTCCAGAAAACTTTATAACGCATTACCGGTAAATCAGAACGAGGTTCTTTCCATTCTAGTCTTATTGTTACAGTACCTGTTGAAATTAATAATATTAATGATACATTTACTTAGGTAGTAAACGTAAAGATTAAGCCGTCTGATATATTTATAAACAAAAAAATTGTAAATGTATAGTTTAAATGTCAATTTGCAAGCACTTATGAATCGTCATTTAACAAAATATGTTAGTGAAGCTACCACCGGTTCGGAATGAAGATTGTATCGAGAAGAACCGGCAAGAAACTCAATAGTTAGTCTTTTTATATATAAACAAATGCTGGTAACTTGATTGATTTATTTTCTTTTACTTTTAAAGTTATTTAATAGTAAGTAAGCTAGAGTGAAATAATACTATAGGATTGCAAAACGTCATATGTTTCTTACCATTATCTGATTTCACGGGTAATACTTTAAGTTTCTTAGGTGGAGGTGGCGGCCTTGGTCCCTTACGCGGGGTGAACGGAGCACTTGGTGCAGAGTATCCTCGTGTGCCAGACGAACTAACGGCAGCTACACGAAAACGATACCATCGACCGGGTTTCAGAAGATTTCGGAGAGACACTTTTGTCCTAGACACAAATATATTTTAGAGCAATAAACTTGATATACATTATCGATAATTATGTTTTAAATAAACGTAAAAAATAACAATCAAATATTAAAAATTCGAAATCATTATCCAAACAAATGAACAACAAAACAATTATTACTACCAAGGATAAACTTAGGTAAATAGTAATCGGCATTTGGCAAAGAATACAAAACCTAACTGAAAATATAAGCTAAGATCAATTTGATTGACGTTCTAGCACAATGAGTTTAAACAAATAGTTAACAAAAAATTGTTTTCAAAATTCGTTTCTACGAAACTACCAGGTACTAAAGCAAATGGTTCGATATGATCTGTTTTGCAACATGCATCATCATTCCGGTTAATGCACGCAACGAGGAAAAGTGTATAGAAAGCAATTTTGCATTTAATGACCACTTGTATTTTAATGAATATTGTCATTTACCACTTGAAGATAGTATAACGCTATAGTAATTTTATATAAAAATATACACAAGACGAATAAAATTACGACAAATTACATAATTCGAATTTACTATATAGTTATATAGTGCATGTTTCACAAATTTTTGATATTAAAGAAAGGAAATAATACTAATTTTATCTCTATTAAACTTACATCTAACGAGAATAACACATCTAAAATATATATATTACATATATATTTTAAGTGGCTATTATTTGTACTGATCTGTAATAGCATAGAACTCCTATTAATTAAATTAAAGTCAGTTAGAATATAAAATTAAAGTGGAATTAAACCAAATATTGTATTGATTAGTTGAAGTCCGTATCGCCAAATTGTAATGTTTCTACACATATACGATGTTTCAATAAGTTTTTATAATTGATCATAATCTTGTAAACAAAGGAGAATAAATAAGTTAATAACACGGACTATTTTGAAGGCTGGTATCCGGGTTCGATTACCGATTCAAGTGTCTGTGCCGGAACTGGCATAGTAGCTTGTTCTCTGTTATGGCTTTATGAGTGTTATTTATGTCCATGCTGTCTCTGACCTTCATACAAAGTAATACATTTTGAAATCTATCAATCAGACAATGCATTAATAATTTTGAATGTACAGAGACAACGCGTTGAATTAATAATGATATTGCAGAATATGTAAATATATTTTTTTATAAAAGCACAAGTCATCTAAGCAAAGTTGTGTATATATTTGATTGGTGATGTTCCGAATGATAATTTTTTAATAAACGATAAGCAGTTGACAATATTTGTACACTTGAGGTGCGATTAAATAGACGTAAATCTGTGACGCACTTTGCATATTTTATGAATGAATAAAACCCAAGCAAGCTTTGTTCATTATTAGCAGAGCTTAGTCAATAGATTAGCAAATGCCTGTAATTTACAAAATGTATGACGTTAATTTTCAACTAACAATATTTTAAGACGTTAGTTTTCTTACTTATTGGTCCTCAGTATAAGATTCCAATCCCCAAGCCTTTCTTCTTCATACTTTGGTCCTAAATGGTGTTGTTCTTCTAAAATGTACAAGACTCTACCGGGAACTGCTCTTGCTGCGTCCCCTACGCCATCCGACCACTTAATTTGTACAGCACGGCGCCTTTCTTTTACCTCATCCATTGCTGGGAGAGCTGGCAAGCCTAAACATGAACATGTACTTTAATGAGCAATGAATTATTAGTATTTACTTTATACCGTTGATTTAGTTTCTTTTTAAGCATTCATTTCATTTCGTTTTGTTTGTTTAAGCAATAACAGTTTTGTAACACATTAAACAGTCCATTGCTTTATTTTTTCTAATCATAATAATTAAAGTAAGTAGTCTACTTTCTGTCCTACATATTTTTTTCTTTGTTAAGCCTTATTTGATTTGACTCCGTTAAGCAATGAACTACTTTCTGTTGAAAGATTAACAAACATTTTATCTTTCTTCAATTATTGAACAAATTCTTTATTTGAAAATATATCTTAATCATGACTAATTGACCCTTTTATGAATGATATTGCGATAACGATAACCTAATACTTAATCCAAGTGCATTTATTTTATCGATTATCTTGGACTAAATATCCGCAAGTGATAAATATTTGTTAAGGCTATAAAATATCAATCGTTTTCCACTTAACTTTTAGCTTGTTTACGAGTATTTATATAATTGAAAGTATTTTTTCTTTAACTTTAGAAACCTTATTAAAGTTATAAGTATGATTACCTGGTAAGTTCAAAAGGTCTACTGGTTCGCTACACATGGAACTGCAGCCATGTTTGCAGCAACGCTGAGTACCATCACATTGTGAGTCCTGGTTGCAGGCTTCGACGCAAGCAGCCATCCATCTCGGATTGTCTCCATTGGGGCATGTTCCTGGTTTCCGTTCTTCGGAGCGACATGTTGAGCGACACTGTTTAAAAAGATGTGGAGTATTTGTGTATAATTATATAATTGGAGCCACAATATAACAGAGAATCAGATTGGATAACTAATCGCTAAAAAGAGCATGACAAAAATCGTATAGTGGTTTTTTGTCGAAATATATCATCGAGTATTGTTCGATATAAATACGTTTTAAATTAATACGTACAAAAACTATTTTAGGAATATTGAATAATGCGATATTCTTTCCATAATATTTTATTCCATAGTTAATCGGCTACGTGTATTTGATAAGAAAACATGTTAAATTCTTCACTTGTTAGTGTTTGGAAGTTGAAATTACTAACGCGTCATAATTATTGAGTGTGTGTGAGAATAGTCTCACGCTTACGCAAACAAAAACTAGATCTCTCTTTTAATTAGACACAGTTCAACAGTCAAAGGTAAGGCAAAGTATTTGTTCGTTTTTACTAATCATATCTTTTTTATCTGTTATAGTATAGTGAGAGTCTTTTCAAACTATCATCTGTTCCGTATATTTACAACTTGTTAAAGATGGATGAGCAAAATTGCCACTCGAAGGAATCGTATGGATTTCACAACTCGTATGCTGGTAATGTGTATTGTGCCTAAAATTGCTCGGATACAATCGATATTCAAATCGGAACACAAAAATACAAAATAAAACACTTTATAAATAGGTGGTACCCACCTTGCGGGCCCGCAATCAGCCCTATCACCGGTAAAGTACCTTGTAGGTATATATTAAGATTAAATAATGTTATATAATTATATTCAAACTGGTTTACGAATCTATTTAAGCCAGCTTAGTTATTAATTATACCTATAGATCAACAAAAAATATTTCATGATAAAATATAGCTTAAACAACGTAGGTACATAATTAGGTACGAAATATAAGCAGGTGACAAGTCGTCTAAAAGAGCTATCTCGTTTTTTACATAAATTTATCGTCACGACCAAATAATACAATAGATAAGCAATATGAAATGCAAAAGGCGAGGGACAATGGTTGAATGAATTATCTTACAATGAGAATCTCATTATGCAACAGAAACGCGGGATTAAAACCAAACATTAGCCATCGTAAAGCAATCTTGGTAGAAAGCCCGTGAGAGCAAGGAGGTACATTCAGCGTCAGACAGGTTCATTAAAAGAACATAATTAGCGTCCTCGCATTTAAAAACATAATGGCTCCTTTGAAGTCCTACGTGACCCAACTACGAAACTACCTTCATAATTGTGATCCTTACGCCCATAGGATAAAGACTATTTTACAATAAACCACAAGTCTCATTAGAATTTAAGAGTAAATTTGTGGGTCCGGTAAATACGGGTACGTGATGTGATCCTTTAATATGTACTATTTTTTTTCTCTTAATCAAAATGAAAGCATAGTTAACAAGAATAATAATGTCTGGTTCTATTAACAATTGTTATGATTCTTTAATAACTACAGAATAGCTAGCTCGAAATTGGCGATGTCGATTTGATACACTTTTTTAAACATTGTAAAAGATATTTCTTACACTTATTATTTTTTAAAAAGGATATTAACAGAAGATTGTCGTCTATTCCTCCTGAATAGATTTTTTGCAGTAAATTTATTTCTTTATATTTTGTTCGATTATTTACATAATAGGATGTCTTGTTGGTAAGTTTCTAGCTTCAAATGCTGCAGACGCTAAAAAGATTTCTTACAGGCCCAAATTAAGCCAAATAAACAGTTATTAACTTTTAACAGCTCCGGGCTAGTAATAGATAGTTGACTTGCAGCGTAAACCTAGCCGTGTCATTTTGGCTCTACCCTTAAATTATCTCCAGACTTCTCCTATTGTCAAACATATATTATGAAAGTAAGGTAATATGTATTTCAGTAATATTAACGGACTATAATAAAACATATCCCGAGCAAATGGTTAATCTCTATTGTGATTATTCACTCAGTTGTCGTCACTCAACTGTACCCAACAATAGCGCCTTAGCCCAAAACAAAACATGTTTTTTACTTTGTACTTTTTATATAGACCCTTTTTCCCTTGCTGGAAAGGGTAGTAGTAAATAAACAGTAACATTATATATAGCGACTGATAGAAGTTGTAATGAAGAACACAGGTAGAACGTTAACGATAATGAAGAAATTAGTTTAGTTTTTTAATGAATTATGATAATATTTTCATTTACAATGTAGGTGAGTACACCGTAATTACATAAAGGGTCAATAAAAAAATAGTATTATGGCAATACCAATTTGTTTTGCCTTACTATGACTAAAAAGTCTTTGTAAATGTAGGTAATTGAGTTTATTTACAATAAAACAGCTAAATTGAAATCAGCTCAAAATATGTTCCATTGCAGTTGAATGTAATATACAATATATATTATGAAATGTAACAAATTACACCAGAACGATTCAAAATTTAGCCAGCTCTAACTAATAATAAGACAAATTAGCGAATATTGTGTGACAAAATATTGATTTTTACTTTTAATTTATCTAATCGATAATATCGTGACAGAGTCCAAATATTTCATTCAAATTTATTGTAAAAGAAAACAATTTTTGAGACATGAACCTGTTCCGTTATTAGTAAAAAAAGGCAGTCAAGCGCGAGTTGGATTTGTCAATGAAGATTTCGTATAACTTATTCACTTTTGGTGACCAAAATAGCATATTAAAGTTATTGATTTCGGGATATTTACCATGCTTTTTATTTTTGTTCGGTGGACCTGCATATTTCGACAGTGTCTACGAATGTCTTGTTCCCGAGAACTTTAATAATAAAAATAACCATGTTAATTTAAAATCTTATACAAAATAGCATGGTGATTAACAAAAAAACTGAGTGACAAAATGTATACGGCATATTTATGCAACAGAAGTTTCAAGTTTTTGTTGTATTTAATGTCATTTCCATAATCATTTCTATAGCCTTTACTGCATTCCTTATTTTATTATGCAAAGGTATATTATTACTAAGGATCATTAAAACATTTGTAAATCTTTTAAGCCTATTAATGAGGTATACGAGTATGAAATTCAAATTATTTTCATTTAGTAATATCATTTATACACAAACACTTTTAACGTAACTAATATTTGTCAATAACGACATTATTATTATTTTTTGTTTTATATCTACATTTTCTTATTTATCTGTGCACCGTATAGACCATTTGATAGACGTTGAAGATCGCATCGAATTGAAAACTTGTATCCTGGTACAGGCATGTTAAAATACCAAGGAGGATATATAACGTCATTGCATTAACTTATAGCCCATTATCACGTGTAGTTGCACATTTCGATATAAAAACCGATGAGTTTCTTTCGCCAATTTTTCTCAGCTCCTGGATAATTTAAATTTCGAACATCTTTTAGTTTTTTTTTTATTTAACGAGAAAGCTGTTTTCTTCTTCACTAACCAAAAAATGACTTTGATTAATTATTTACGTGGAGGATTTATTGGACCCAAAATAAATTGAAAAACAAATGACATTATTTAAGAAGATACTTGGCTATGTAATTTGTTGTAAAAAAAATCGATTAATAACATTAAGGACCCTAAAAATATTTCAAACTTGGTAATTCAATATATATACAAGCTCTGATTTAATTAAGAGTGGAACTAATTTACTTACAAATTAGCAATTTTGGCGATGATAAATATTAACAAAGTTAATTAATATAGAGCATTTTCTGTGTGAAAAAAGAGTAGGTACGCTGTTTTTTTAAATAGTTAATACACAAAATGTTCGATATTTAAATAATAAACGACCGTTTCAATAATCAATGCTCATTAGTCATATAAATTATAGATGTAGCTAAAAAATAAGAATATTATAAAATAAAAATTATTTATAAATAACATCATAATCAAATTAGCGACTTATGTAAGAACATTTATTTTCATGAGGTATCAAAATGTCATTTATTTTGTGGACGGTACAAAGTCATCCAAATGTATGAAGATTTTCTATCTATTCGATTTAATGAGATTAAGCCAGATTATATTATGGCCTTATTTTTGTAACAGATCTCTTAACATTGAAACAAATCAGCGTTACGAATGACACTAAATCTTTGCTTCACTATTATATCATAATGTTTTATAACTTGATTAAGTCAGAGTACAATTATCATCGTACTATGTTATTAAATAATTTTATTGTAAGAAATAACTCACCAATTAAAGGATATAAAATCTATCAAAACCATCTCATAAATTACAATAATTTGATATTATAAAATTTAATTATCCCGAATCAGGATTCATATTTCAAATAATTTTTTTTACTGTACATATATGTGTATTTGAATTATATTTACGATAGCTCTATTTTAAAGCCAGCAACACGGAAATTTACTTAATCATATTAACTTTCAGCAAACTAATTCCATAGTGCAATATGATTATATAACCTGGTACACTAGGCTGGCTTCTTTTGGTGGAAACCAGTCACCTCAGCTTTCATGGTCTGTCATTCAAAATATGAATCTATCAGACTCTAGGAGAAAACAACAAAGCTAGATAGATTTCCAGCAGCCTACAAATAAGATAACAACCGAAAGGGAAAATGACAATATCGAAAGGTAAATCTAGATCACTTGAGGAGAGCTTGATCGAATATGTTTGAGACAGTGCAGAGAGAATTGGAATCAAGGAACAATTTAGAAAATCGGCAATGAGGCAGGTTCCTACAGACAGGAAAAACCTACTCTGAGAAGTCAGGATATTAGTCCTGACTTCTCAGAGTAGGTTTTCCTAACTTTCCGGTTTTATCCAAAACGATTGGAACGACGATTGACTTGGTGATAGGGCTTTGTGCAAGCCCGCCTGGATAGGTACCACCCACTCATCAGATATTCTACCGCCAAACAACAGTAGGTACGCAGTATTGTTGTGTTCCGGTTTGAAGGGTGAGTGAGCCAGTGTAACTACATACACAAGGTCAACAACAACAACAATCATCTTAGTTCCCAAGGTGGTGGTGGCACATTGACGATGTAAGAAATAGTTAATATTTCTTACAGCGTCATTGTCTATGGGTGAAGGTGACCACTTTCAATCAGATGGCCCATATACTCGTCCGCCAACCTATACCATAAAAAAAAACATCGAATAGTATGTAGTGGGTAAGAACCTCGCATAATCCAGATAACCACTTGAGGGGTTACGTTTGCTTTGCGTAACGAACGGAATTATTCTGTTATAAGCAATATAAAAAAAAGATTATTCAATTATGCTTAATATAATACGTTGTCGAAAATCAATATGACATGATACATGATAAAATCACAAAATCTCTATTATTTTCAACCATTTCTAATTTTATTTTATCATTACTTTCATATATATCATTAATAATTCTAATTTCAAAGTATGCGGATTAAGCTTAGATTTTAATTGCAGTAAATAAATAAGGATACTATCGACACAGTTGAGAGAAAACTGAAGCGTTACAGTTATAAAATAGGATATTAACAATTAAACATGACCCTAAATGTGAATGTATTAATTTTAAATGCATGTTGCAAATTAAATTTTTTTTCAGTAAATACTTCCTTTCTATGTTGTTCTTCATTTGATAATCAATATATACACAAACGATAAAAAAAGCATATAGGTATTACGTTAAATTTATAAAGAAACTTTTAATAAAAAAAATTATTATGCAATATAATAGTTAGTTAATCAAATTTTTAAGATGCATATTATTATTTCAATATTATTCAAAATTTTTAATAATTTATTTGTTTGTTTATTAATTGGTGGTACGCGAATAAAATTATCTTTATAATTTAATAGCATAAAGAGGTTACAATTGTTTGTTTGTAGTCGGTAATCTTCGGAAAATTTATAATGATATGTATACCAATATATAATATTTATATAGCATCCTTTTATTCATTAATAAGTTACACCCGTGCAAAACATGGGTGGTAATATTAAATGAAGTAATTTAAATTGAATCATTATTGATTAATAAGTATAATCTTACCTGAGATTTCGTTTCCTTGCTTGCATCAATACAGATCAAGTCGCAACGTGTCTTCGACAACGGATCTGTTTGCAATCTCAAAAACCTTTTCGTCTTCGCCAAAGCTTCTGGCGTCAACAGAACCGCAACAAATACCAAAATAGTAATCGATTTCATTTTGTTTAGACTTTTCCTTAATAAATCTTATTCGATTATTCTACAGTCTAGACGATTATTTGTAACATCTGTAAAAAAATCCAAAATCATATCTAGCCTTAATGAAAGGTGTTTATTAGTCTTTGTAATGACTAATAAACACCGACTATATAATCTAACTACATTTTATAACGATTAACGATTTTTATTTTAAAGAATCATTATTATATAAAAATTGTATTGCATAAAATGAAACATGAGGCTCGTTTCATTTTTCTTATAATTAGGCATTTGCATAGATCGTTGTCGTTAACGTAGGTTTTAAAATATTCACAATTTAACACATTTTTTTATTCATCAATTAAAATGATTGATTGATTTGAAAATGATATAACGCGTTAATTATTTCCTGGCCATAATACAAACATGCTTGTCCAACTTAAAACACAAGAAAGCTCTTATTGTTTTTGTTTTTAAATAATCCAATATCACGATTTTTAATGTTAATCACCTCATCAAATCCGAAATCATTCATCGATGAGTCAATATTTCGAAATCAATTGGACAATATCTCATTTCGATCTCCAGGAGTCATTGAACCGGCGTTTTATCGTGAGTGCGTTGGGTGGTAGCGCGTTCACAACGTTTGAAATACGCGGTACGACTGAGTGCGCGTACGCATCACAAGCGACTTCGTGTCCATACTTCATTAATACTCATCGCCGATGCTTTCCTGTACAGCTATGACGGAAGGTTGCTTCTACCAAGCCGGTTTCCTAATTAAAAAAATGAATGTCGTCTTCCTACTGGTTGCGTTTTGATGTTTTCAAATGCAATCATTAACTTATGCCGTTTGTTCGTCTGAAAGATTTCAGGCGTTATTTATATAACAATATATTATAAAAGTTCTTTACTAAATATTATATTCTCACAACAGTCTTCTCATATAACTACTTATTAAATATTACAGTCTTCTTTTAAAGATTTTGTATTGATATTGTTTCTAATAAAATAAAACATTGTAGCCCTTATTTGATTACTTATTTAGAAAATTTAAATCTGTATTATTACTTTTGAAAAGAGCAGAGTATACATTTGGGCCCCGTTATCGGACGATCCTATCAATCCGTAACCCACGAAAGGGCGATTCCAGAGAACAGAAGCACTAATTAAGCTCTTGAAGGGCATCCGGCCCTACAGCAATCAACCGGTCGTTGCTACTCCTGGTCTTTGTGATATATATGTATTTTTTTGTCTTTTTCTACTCAAAGGCACGCGGCTAATGAGACAGATTGTTTTGTTGCGGTTCGCTGAAATCTAAGCTAATAAATTATTATACAATGTTTTATGTCGCACGTTTGTCACATTTCTTGATACGATCAAGCTATTTTCACTTCTAAATTATGTAATTATGGTTTAAATTTCTTTAATGTTCGTTGTTGTCTGATGTTTTGCTTCTTTATTCAGAGACACGATCGGTACAAGCAATGACCGCAACTTTGTTTATTTAAATTGAACCTATAAAATATTATATATATTATTTAATCGAGATCTAAAATACGTGCAGCTTAATTTGGTCGGTTATTTTTTTAAGAAAAGTAAAGAATGCGGGTGAACTGAAGGGAACTGATTATGATATGAGAAGATATTAAAAACGTATCTCCATACATATATCACAGTAACATATCTCTTATATACGAGTACATAAAATCGATTATCGTGTTTCATTATTATTTTATTATGATGCAAACGTCATGAAGCTTAACTCCAGGCCGGCTTTCGTAGATTGCGTATTGTAATATCAAGTAAACCATATCAATATTATCATGAGATAAGTTTTATGGGTTGCTTTCTAATCGGCTCAGCGACAAAAAGTATTTAATTTGATTGACAGGTCTGATAGACTTCATTAAGACTATCTTGTAGATTTTTTTGGTTATTGAATATATATACAAATATATGACAAATGCAAATTGTTCAAACTAAGGACATTGTCATTAAAATTGTATTACAAACATTCCGTAAATAATAAAAAAAAAATCTCAACTCAGTAAATGAATAAAAAAGTGTAGATATATTTTTGTATAGCATTTCTATCTTAAAATTTCCTTTAATAATTCGTAGACCGTTCCGTACAAAATGGAGCTCTGAGAATATTTTCTTAAATAGAGGTAGGATGTCTGAACGACAAATGCTTTTGTTAATATTCAGGTGAATCCCATAACATATACATAATTCTAATCACATTATATGTTATATGACTGCAGTCTTTCATTACAAATCGTCCAAAAGAAGCAGTAACGCGCTATCAAACAGGCAACAGTATTTATTACAAATTGATCAAACTTTTAATCGCACGACAAAAATAGCGAGAGATAAGATCATGAAAAAAAAAATGTAACGAACAGACATTTCTTTTAAAGTTTTATTACACATATAAGGTTACGATAGGTCGTTAATGGATATTTTATTTTTATTAGGACATATTTAGATTATTAATTGTAAAAAATACATCGAACAACATAAAAGGTTACTCGGTTCAATAAATTATGTTTAAATATACGTGATTATATTATACTGTAAATGCTCCTTCGGGATTTATTACTTATAAATCATCTTTTTATCATCTGAATGTTGCGACGAACATTTAATAGCTCATGAGTCATTTGCTTTTAGTATTATTGTGTTATTAATTATTTAACTTCTTGGATGTTATCGAAATACCAATCAAATCAAATGTTATTAGCTTTTTCGTATACAAATACTTACTACAAAATAAGTTATGCTATTCTGTAAGAATTCACTTCGTTTCTCACTTGTGAAATGACAATATCAACTATATTTACGGTCGATACGATATGTCATTTTGATATGTTTTCTACAGACTTTATGATTACTATAGTTTATGTCACAAATCAAACCGTATGTAAACAACTGTAAACAACATTTCAAGTTCGTGTTCTCCGGTGAGATTCGAGTTTAAACTTACAGAATACCTCTAAACACTGCAGTTGAACGAATGGCCTATGTGATATAAATATACTCTTAGGAAAGTCAAGCTACAGAAGATAAACCAAACTCTTCTCAATAGAATGTCATGAAAATAGTAACTGGCTGCATATGTTCCACTGCTGGGTTAAGGCCTCCGTGCCTTATAAGAAGACTTGGAGCTTGAGGTATTAAGTTATGATGCTCAAATGTGAATTAGTGCATACACAAAACGTAGCACTTGATCATTTGACATAAACAAGTTTCTTAACAATGTTTTCTTTCACCAACGAGCGCATGATTTAAAAAGACAAATTAAGTACATGGGTTGGTAGTGTTACGGTGGCATTGAACCCGTGATTTTCATTTGAGATTCACCTTTCTAATCACTCAGCCATCTAAGATTATGTTATGAAAGCTAAGGCGTTTTCTATACATTTTCACAACTACCTAATTTAAAAGTAACAACATCAGACTGTAAATATTAATTGCTCATGTTATTAAAACATAATCTTACCTGTTAAAATTCGCTCCACCAAGCTCCACTGAGCGTTGATCATCAAAGAGCGCTTCACTTAATATAGTTTGTTAAATGACAATTCAAAAGAGCCTGCCTAATAAAGTATTTTTTGGATTTGATTTTTTTTACCTTTAAATTAATAATTAAATGGACTGACTGTTATACAGTAATGACGTAATAATATGCTAGTGATATCGTTATCATATTTAGGAATCAATTTCTTTTTCATGACGTTCATAGTGAGTGCAGACCACACAGGAGGTACCAGTTACTTGCGTATTTCGAGCCTTTAAATCGTATTAACATTCGTCTTGACTCATTCACCTGGCTGTTATCTAGTACGTAAAAAAACAAAAGAGATATAAGTCAACTCCAAAAATAATATAGACTTACACTCTATATTTTATGTAAGACGAATAAAGTGATTTTAAATTAACATGGTTATTTTTATTATTAAAGTTATTCATTTCGGGATATTTACCATGCTTTTTATTTTTGTTTCGTAAACAAGACATTCGTAGATAATGTCGAAATATCGAGCTCCACCGAACAAAAATAAAAAACATGGTAAATATCCCGAAATTAATAACTTTAAGAATAAGGAGATGTACTTTTTTAAACTAAAAGGTCCACCATCTAAGTGGTCTCCAGCGACAATAGACACTTGGTTCAAGATATATTAACTATTCATTTCTGTTAATCATTTCTTACATCACACTTATGAAATAATTTTTGTAAACAAAATAAAATTCGATTAGATTTGCAACAGTCAACAAGTCAATATGCATATTAACGTCAATTGCACAATATATTTGTATATTTCAGTACGAACCATTTAAAATAGCTTCGAATAATAATTATAATGTATTACAACTTCCTTTTTAAACTATTTCCTTTAAGCAATACTAATATTGTACTAGTTTTTTAACGTTAATGTGTACGCGTCCTTATTGTTATTTGTAATTGCGCAAGTTCCTGATTCCTCACAGGCTTTCACTATGCCCATACCTTAATTACTTACATAATTGCATATAATTACACATCGGTCGATTTATAAACGATTATATGGAGTGTATGTTAATGGAATTTGTAAGACGTTCGTTCATCGTTCATCGCCACCTGATGGGGAGTGGTCACCATTACCCATAGACATCGACGTTGTAAGAAATATTAACTATTCCTTAAATCGTCAATCCGCCACTAATCTTGGGAACTAAGATATTATGTCCCTTGTGCCTGTAAATACACTGGCTCACTCACCCTTCAAACCGGAACACAACAATACTGAGTACTGTTGTTTGGCGGTAGAATAACTGATGAGTGAGTGGTATTATTATATATGGATATTTAACTTGTAATAAAAGAAGTATCGTTATATTATCATTCTATATTTAAAATACTAGCACAACAAAACAAGTTTTTACATGTTTATACTTAACAATAACATAATTAATAATGATTAATCAATCATTAACAGACGTAAAAGCATAAGTTCGCTTGTGTAAAAAAAATGACGGGCGATTAAAAATTGATGCGTGCATCTTCTTAACGATAATGCCCGCTCTTTAAGAATAACTGTGTATCTTATTTAGTCAAAGAACATTAAGTAAAGGAAACAATAGTTGTATTAATGTGAATTTATCAACTCTTTTGGATTTTATAAGCAAACAGATGTTATAACAATTGCATTTTATTTATTTTCATAGAGTACTATACTATACTATACAGCATTCAAGTAAATTTGAATAATTTTCTTTGGATTGATAGACTTAAAGATAGTAAACATTGAAGAAATATTTTTATAGGGTTTACGGTAAATTGAAAAAAAAGGAAATAAACATATTCCGCATTCAGATATTGTAAAGATGAGGAGATACTTTTGCGAAATGCATTTTTAAACGTACAAAAACAAACTTTATTTTTTTTATATGCGTAACTCAGTCAGCCCAGCTATATAAAGTATTGCAGTACATACAGACAAAAACTTATTTATTTTTTAGCAGTGGTAGCGGCGGCGGTTGTTCCTGCAGCGGTGGTACCACCGGCAGCGGTTGTTGGCGCGAGTGTAGTGGGACCATTCGCGAAATTTGGTGCTTGTCCATTTTGAAGAGCATCCAAGCCGAATGACCATATACCGTTCGTGTTGATCATGCTGAGGTTCATTCCATTTGAAGGTGCTGAAAAATAAATATAAAATAAACAGTGGTCGGAAATGAAAATATCAGAAAAAAAAATCATTAAGATATTTCTCAGAGAATCGCAATTGATATTCCACGGTGAAGAGATTGCTATTCTTTCGATTGCGAAAATCAAAAATTAACCATTGCAATTGTTTTTGTAATTTTGATATGTAAATACTCATATAAAAATCCTGATTGTATACAGTTTTAATTAATAAAAGTATATTTTAATCAGCTGGGTCCTACAATTTAAAATTGCAAATTGTGTATACATAATGTTTATACAATAGCTTCCAGAAATAATCGACGAGGAGGTAGATTTACTAGGGAATAATAACAAAACATTTATTATAAAAAAAACCAATAGCTTATTAATCATAAGACCTGGAGTTTAATTCCAGAGCCTCAAGTTCTGCGGCCTTTTTATTCGGCGCTATCTTTAGTCGAATACTAAGGAGGTAAAATCTGTACATCCTGTATGACGCTTGCTTTAATTGGAAACATTCGAATAAATAGAAATGGCATCTGATAGATAGTATCAACTTAAAAGTACAACACCTCGCCTCATTGCCTCCACTGGTGACAGGAGGGCTGATTCGTTTTTTGCCCAGAGGATCGGAATTGCGATTTAACGGGGAAATGCTGCTAGCATTCTTGCCACCATTTCACGCGGTCAAGATTTATACAGTAACTAGTTTTAGGTCACATTTTTTAAGCATTTAATGTTATTAATTATTATGTTAATAAATGTTTATTGCTTAAAAGTTAATTTGAGTTTTGGATTATCTGCCTTATTTGAATGTTATTTGTCTCTACAAATAAACTCAACAGATCATTTAGATTATTTGCTGACCAGTGCTAGGACTAATCTTCAGTTTTTGAAACGATATTTAAAGTCAGATTAACACAGACCTTAATCTTAACGTTGATTGGTCGAATATTGCGTCATAGACCAATTTAAGTAAAACAGAAAGAATTTAAAAAAAAATACATTGTCCAATCATGAGAGTTAGACCCAAATAAATGTAAAAAGGTCTTATAATAATCTATAGGACAAGTCAGGTTTTATATATACGTATGTTCCTATTATTACATACTATTGTTGCCATCCTACCTAGGCTTTGTTTTACGAATACAGAAACAATAGTTTGAGGAGACAATGAATACAAATAAGGAAAAAAGCATGTACATTTCTTGATTGTTTTCTACTTCGTAATTGTAAGTGTTTCACTGTTCATTTTAATCTTATAGAAATGTATAACAATGGTGCTATGTTCACTATGTTAAAATCAATACGAAATAAGTTAATATACATGACAAAGGGAGCGTGGGATCAATATTAGATGGTTTTAAGTATAACATGATAACAATGAGCGTACTTGAATAAAGTATTTCATTTAAAGGAAGAAAAAAAAATGACAATTTGCAATATATAACATTTTCTTATTAAATGACTTAGTTCATTCTTCTTATTAGTTGCAACAAATGTATTATCAAAGTGAGTTTTTGTGTGACAAGACCCAAATACTATCGATGAAAAGATTACAGTACATTGGATCTGAAGATTATTTAATTACCAAGTCTGATTTGGCTGGATTATGACAGTCAGGCAAAATACCTATGTCTAAGGGCTTTCGGACTTTTGTCTCCTGACATCACGGCGACCACGATTAAAATGAAAAGCTTTGATTTTAGACTGTTTGCGTAAGGGAAACAAACTATTCCCTCACTCTCGTGGGAATGAAACTGAAGAGTGAGCTCGCAGCATCAATTTACATGCGTCTTTAGGCAAAAGATTGGCTCGTTACCAATTCCCAACTTCGTGCTCTCATTGAGAAATCTTTCACAGAAAGCGTTTTAGCTGGACACGGGAACTTGGGACCTTGTGACCGAGTCTTATGACCTTGAAACGAACTGTTTTTAACTACATTTTTCATACAATAAAATTGGAGTGCATGTTAGTAAGATTAAAATAACCGTGTTTTCTTAAAGGCATATGTATGTATACATAACATTTTATCATTTTTCGATAACTTTTTTTTGTTAAATTTAAACAAGCACGATGTCGCGGGCTCAGCTAGTATTTATTATAAGTTATAAAAAAAAATCTGTTATATTTAGATAAATATATATCCAAATATTGTTAGTTTATTTACTTTAAGATAAACTACAAAGTAACAGCCTATAAATTTCCCACTGCTGGGATAAGGACTCCTCTTCCATTAAGGAGAGGGTTTGGAACATATTCCACCACGCTGTTCCAATGCGAGTTGGTGGAGTACACATGTGGCACAATTTCTATGAAATTTGTCACATGCAGGTTTCCTCACTATGTTTTCCTTCACCGCCGATCACGAGATGAATTATAAACACAAATTAAGCACATAAGTATACATATATGTAGTGGTGCTTCCCTGGGTTTGTACCCGAAATCATCGGTTAAGATTCACGCGTTCTAACCACTGGGCCATCTCATCTCACTCATCAAGATAAACTATAATTAAATCTATACTAATATGGGATATGGGATAGTGGGAAAGGAACTCTGAGACTGACAACCAACCTCTAAAACGAGCGAAGCCACGGGCAACAACAATTTCATTAATATATGTAAAAATAATTAACGCAAACAACAGAAACCAACATAATATATAATACATTATACATTTTATGGTTTCGTGTTGCTCCTGACTAAGTGAAAATTTATTAAAATTCATGATACATCGAATTAACGGTTTCTACTGCAGTTGGCAACTAAGAGGCAATGATTCATTGTCAACTCCTTGTTACGTTGCTAGAAAATAGTACCTATTCATTACCAAAATAATTAAGTTCAGTAAAAGCCTATAGATTTATAGGCGATTGCCTATAAGTTATAACGGTTAAAACGCTATAATAATATCTAACAAACGTTTATCTTTTTTATATGATTCAATTACTATCTAGTATAAGTATATTATATAAAACTAGCAACCCGCCCTGGTTTCGCACAAGTGCAATACTGATAGATACTAAATATACTACATAATGTGATTATTTACGTCATCACATTGGAAACTTCTTTTCTTTTTCAGTATCCTCTCGAATCACTTGATCTATTTAGGAAAACCGCATCAAAATCCGTTGCGTAATTATAAAGTTCTAAGCATACATAGGGACAGACAGCGGTAAGCGACTTTGTTTTATATTATAAAATGCCTATGTCAAAATTTATACAATTAAAATGAATACAATAAGAGCAGGAAGGTGATGATTTAAGCAATTGTTGCAGCCCTATGTTATCGTTACTATGGTAAATATGTACTTACGTAATCTTATGTTGAATTGTGATGGGGCGAAAGGTTGACGACGATTGTTGTTGGGGCGGCGCGTGGTGGGAGTGCAGTCACAGAAGTCGAAATAGTCATCTTCTGTACTTGAACTAGTCGTGGTGGATGATGTGTTATCGTCATCATCACAGATGAAGTCGCATATTAAATTAAAGAAAAAGGGCTGGAATTAAATAGATTTAACATTAATTTTATATCGAAATTTTTAATTTAATAATAATATTAAGTAGTAAAAATTACAAATCTACACTAAAACTTATCTGTGAAATCAATCTAGGCCAGTCAAACTAAAATTATAGGTTGGCGGACGAGCATATGGGCCACCTGATGATAAGTGGTCACCATCACCCATAGAAAATGACGCCGTAAGAAATATTAACTATTCTTTACATCGTCAATGTGCCACCAACCTTGGGAACTAAGATATTATGTCCCTTGTGCCTGTAGTTACACTGGCTCACTCACCCTTCAAACTTCACACAACAATACTGAGTACTGTTATTTGGCGGTAGAATAACTGATGAGAGGGTTGTACCTACCCAGACGGGCTTGCACAAAGCCCTACCACCAAGAAAATAAATTAATATTACACTAGGTACATACATTATAAGGTACACGTGTACGCGCACGTGCTAAATTAATTATTAATAATAATAAGTCTAACGGTTAACCTCTTGTTTATTATTATTTTCAATTAGGAGGTCGATAGTTCAATTCTTAATATTATTTTTTATTTTAATATTTGTCTTTTAAGTGACGAGATATGTTGATTTTATTCGCTATCTTATAGTGCGTTACAAGAAACAGTTGACGACAACAAAAATTCTCTGCTGGCAACAAAAATTCATCAAGGTTAATTTTAATTTTAAAAAACATTTATAGTTAGGTTGACAAAAAGGTTAACCTTTTTGTCAACCTAACTATAAATGTTTAGTTCAATTTTTTTTATAATTCTTTATAGACTATCAGTGAAGACAGTCAGTCTTCAGTCAATCTCGTTATTTCTTAAGAGAGACTAACTGTTCAGGAGATAAGTGAACACGTGTGCTCGTGAACATAAGATTTAATCACGTAAGAGAAAAATCCTATACGTCCCGGGCTTTGAACCCAGGACACCAGGCACTACAGTTTTAAAACGATTCTTAGAACGACGAAGTATTGTAAATTCGAAAACATTACATAAGGATACATATTATGTGTACAGTAAATACCCTGAGTCATGAATTGACTAAAATATCAGAGCATTGAAGGCCTCGCGTATAAGACTAGTAACGTTCCATTTTTTTTAATAAATATTTAATTAAATTAATTTAATACGAAACCTTTGAAATAATTGATTGAAACTGCACTAGTAACACTAACAAAACCACGCACGATCGTATTGAACTCATATTCGAAGTATTTTTTATGAAAACACTGAAACGGTTCCTTTCGTTCTTATGACTACAGTTTGCGCAAGATGCCTGAAATATTAATAGGTGCTACGCATCAAAGAATAAATAATTAAAACACGTTAGTGTTGTTGTATATATTTAAAAAATAATATATATAATTTGTATTAATAATTATATTTTTTCTGATAATTTATTTTGGCTATCTCACGGTGGTATATATAATTCTTATTACAACCTTTTTCTTTTTAAGTTTAAGTCCCAATTTGAGGGTTCGAAAGACGTAAATAGAGCTTTTCTTACAGGTAATTAGAGCTATAGTTTTGTTTTATATTATAACGTCATCTAACTATATTACAATTTCATTAAAGTCACTACGAATTCATAACTTCTGTATTAATCAATTATGGAGCATATATCACTTATTCTTTAAAGGATATATGTGACAAAATACTTACATACTAACACATAAGAAATATTATTATAACTTAAACTAAAATAATATTCGAGTTCAAATATTTACTAATATACATATATGTATAGAATTTTTAAAAATTGTAGCCTAAGTTACTCCTCATTATATCAGTCATCTGCCAGTGAAAGTCCGGTGAAAATCGGTCCAGCCATTCCAGAGAATAGCCGTAACAAACCGACAGACAGACAGTCAAAAATTGTAAAGATTGATGTGTTGCAATGCCATGAAGAATGTCTCATAGGTATATATTGATTGAATATTATTATAAATACATTATTATTTTTTCTTTTTGTTTTAATCACGTGATCAACAATGATTTGATAGTTATAGGCTTATAAGATCTCCTAGTTGTGCTGGTGGATAATATGTATATATGTAAACATAAAATATATCGATCAAACAATATCCAAGTTGTTGAATCTCAAAGACTTACTGCGACATACGCAACATTTTTATTTGTACAAGATACGTACGCTGTAATTTTAGGGTAATTCATATAATAGGTAATTAATTGAATGCACTATTATCTCAATATCTTTAAAGCATCTTTGTTACGCAGCGATACTAAGACGCGGTCACATTTCGTTCCGTCGACCAAGCGTGTAAGTACTGTACTTTATATAGGCTATATACAAATATATGACATATGGCAATAGTTTCCTATTTATTTCATTCCAAATAAATGCTAAGGATTAAAAATATTCTTCATATATATTTTCATGTGGTTGGTATCTGTTAAGTATTTTTAATCTATGACCTCTCGTTACAATTGTGAAAATTCTAATCCTTGTTGAATATTGTTTTGCTTGCAACGGTCGTTATAATTTATCTCGGATATTGTTGTTTTAGACACGGTCAAGTTTGAATGTCATCGCGAACGTGTACACTGAAGTTCGTGGTTACTTATTGTGTTAGAGGCAGACATACAGCTTCGGCATACTAATTATACTGTGGAACAATGTACATGCCCTATCTGTTCTTTGAATTACTCAACTACAACTGAGGTTGTGTAGGATAATATTAATATTTGTATGTTTTAAATGTTAAGGGACTTCTTGATGCTATTTTTGTATGGTGATTAAAATTGATATTTTTGTATCACAATAACAGTTATATAATAAGTAATATATACCTTTCAACGGTACGGGTTGAAGGTAAGATCGATTCCTAAACCTCGACGGTAAATATTTTCTTCTATCTATATTGATTTTTTGGAATACCAAATGGAACAAAAAATATAAATTCTTTTAATAACCATTGATTTCAATACTTCACAAATAACATCTGACGGTCGACCATAGTTCGCGTAGACTATATTTTTTTTATCGAGATTAGCCGCAAATATATGCAAGATCGGTATACTGGGATTGCATTCACTATTGCATTCCCTGTTCGCATCGCACGGGAGTCTTGACATGTTTCATTATACTTATTTATCAATTTATAACCTTTAATAGATCCACACTGCACTGTTAAACCATTACTTTTTCTTATCTAGCCGGTTCAATATTATGAATGTTATTTAGATAATAAATTGAATATACCGGATCTAATTAATAAGCTATATAGGTATATTCCATTCATCATCATCATCAAGTCAGGCAGATCCACTGATGGACAAGGTCCATGCCAAGGATTTCCAGGACCTTCGTTCTCTCATCTAAATTCTGCATTTATTCAGATATACATTCAAAATCAATTTTGAAAAGAAACTTTAATTGTTAATAGTACCTATTATGGTTTAATGAAATCTCATGTTAACATAATCTATTCATTATGCCACATTCAATCAACGATTAACTATCATTGACTTAACACTCACCTGAGTCATCGTTATACCGTTGGTTGCCGGTACGAGATCGCTATGTTTTTTTCTTTTTATGGTATAGGTTGGCGGACGAGCATATGGGCCACCTGATGGTAAGTGGTCACCATCGCCCATAGACAATAACGCTGTAAGAAATATTAACTATTCCTTACATCGTTAATGTGCCACCAACTTTGGGAACTAAGATGTTATGTCCCTTGTGCCTGTAGTTACACTGTAATAGTAATGATAAAAGTTTCTCCAAAATTGTATGCTACTTTTATGTAGGGTGTAAATATGTGGTATTTTCTCATTGTGGTGTTCAATCTAGACTAATATAGCAAACGTGAAATTATCTTTGTCTGTCTGTCGCTCTTTCACAACCAAACCAATTAAATTAATTTGATAAAATTTGGTATGAAGCAAACTTAAACTCCCAAGGAAGGACACAGGCTACTTTTTTGCCTAGCACATAGAAATCGACACCCTAAAACGCGAGAAAGCATGGTTTGTATTAAATGATAAGGAAATTAAGTTTTATAATTGCCAGATCGCTTTTGATCAACCGTTTGTATTAATTAGAAACTAATTAACGCCTCGTACATACCTACACCTTTACTTTTAAGCACGAATAAAAATATGTACGTATTCTGAATAAAATTACGAAGTTTCGTATTATTAACAAAATTGAATTGTAAGTAAATTTAATTTATAAGTAAATTACAACTGATTGAGATGTATCCTTGAAAATTAAAATAAGTTACAACTTGCAACCCATGGCTTAGACTTTTAACTTATAAAATAAAAAAAAACTATAATAAATAATAAATTAAGGATAATTTATTAACCACAAAGCTTTGACAATCTATTATTGAAATGAAAAAAAAATGTGATTAATTTTAAATCATGCTTAAACTGTATACCTATATAATGAAGATAATAAAACATAACAATTTTGTATGTAAATATTTTAATGTTGAAATGCCTTCAATATAATGTGGAATTTAAATAATATCATTTCCATTCAATGTCCGAAGGCGACTTTGTAGGTGACGCCGGGTCTCTTCGGCGCCTTACTGTCAACCTCCACGAGGATGGGCGAGTAGTCAAACTTCGCTGGTTTGTTCTGACAATCTTCGTGCTGGATGGGAAACACGTATTTGACATCTACGTCGTATCTGAAACGCAACATGATCATTTATAATTTAAACAGTTGATGTTTGTATCTGCGTCTATATTGCAATTTTATATCGAATTTCTGACACAATTTTCTCAGGCATTTATTAGTATAAATAATCTCTTTATATTTAAGAACGCTAGCTAGTTTAGTTAAATGCACCAAGCACACGTTAGGCTGCCTGGTCAACCATCGCCAGCAGGTAATTCTCGCTAAATAATTAATTAAAACCAAAACACTCAGCTACTATTTTATAATATTGTTTTTAAATAATATTCTTTTGTTAATTGACAAAAGGTTAATTCAAACGAAATTAGTTTACGTTTACTTGTGTAAAATTGTTTTGATTTAATTTCTTATTCATTTCAGCCTCGGCGGCTCAACTCAAGGGAAACCAGTAAACTAACGTAGGACATATTATAGCCCACAATTCTGTCAAACTAGGCGCTTCTCTTTTTTTACTATCATAATCCGATTGCCGACTAAATCAACACTGCCACAAAGAATTCCGGCGTAGAACCATCGGATTTACGTGCTTTCTGAAGTCAGCACCACTTCCATTGTATAGATATACCAATAGTAAATTATTAGCTCGACGTGGGGTTGGAACCTAGGACCTCTGGATCTACCACCTTATACCTAGCCATTAAACCAACGAGGTAGGCATTGTTACATCTTATGCGTATACGTGTACAATACGATGTTTTAAATGATTCCTTATGGTTATTTTAAAGACATGAAGGTTAATATTTTAAAATAATATTCCGTGGATAAACACGTACTAATAGATAAAGGCATCAGTTTTACGGCCTATGCATGCCTCATTAATAAATAAAACCGGCCGAGTCCCTTACGTAATAAACCTACCTGAATGTAGCTTCTTGTGACCCTGTACATGTTATTGTTAGTTAAATACTTGATTTCATTTACTGAATTGTCATTTTGAATTTTTTGAAATATTAAGTTCGAAATTTGAAACCAATTTACATTTTTTTTGAATGAACATACATTATTCGTGTCTATAAATTTCGCTTGTTACGTGAATAAAACGCTATTAAAACGACAGCTTCCGAATTTGGCATTTCGCCATTTGCAAGCCGGAGTCGAGTTAAGCATCAAATAAAACTAAATGTATTTACAATGGTTTGTAGGATTTGCGTGATTACTGATATTTAGAATAACAATTAGATTTAATAATGTACTTTATTTTTTTTTTATAATAAATATGAGACAACATCACATACATTAATCTGATCCCAATGTAAGTAGTTGAAGCACTTGTGTTATGGAAATCAGAAGTAACGACGGTACCACAAACACCCAGACCCAAGACAACATAGAAAACTAATGGTAATCTACATCGACTCGGCCGGGAATCGAACCCGGGACCTCAGAGTGGCGTACCCATGGCGTACCCAGAACCGATGTACTATGTTAACCGATATACTGTATTTGAGTAGGCTCTTACAAGCAAGAAATGACCTATTACGTCAATTAAGTTAATCAATAGCCTAAGCAGATTGTCATCATCATCATCATCATCATCAACAGCCTATTTTTGTCCACTGTTGGACATAGGCCTCTCCCAGTGCACGCCACTGTGGTCTTTCTCCGGCTACTCGCATCCAGCTCCTGCCTGCCGCCTTGCGTATATCGTCACTCCACCGTGCCTGAGGACGTCCTACACTACGTTTGCCGAGACGCGGTCTCCACTTTAGAACACGTTTTCCCCAACGGTTGTCGGTTCTACGACAAATATGACCAGCCCACTGCCACTTCAGCTTACTAATCCGGTGGGCTATGTCGATGACTTTGGTTCTTTGACGGATCACCTCATTTCTGATGCGATCCCTCAAAGAAACGCCGAGCATAGCCCTTTCCATAGCACGCTGAGCGACTTTAAGTTGGTGGACCAGCCTTGTCGTGAGTGTCCACGTTTCGGCTCCGTATGTCATGACGGGTAGGACGCACTGATTGAAGACTTTCGTCTTAAGGGGATGTAAGGGGGCGCAAACTACACCTTAGTGCCCCAAGCCAACCTCACCTGCCCGTGGTGCATCCTGCCGACCAGCAAACGAGGCTCTGGCGACCGACTGATGGCGGTATAACCATCAACATAATAGGCGTAGCTAAATACCACAGGCCGGTGACGGGCAGCAGCGTCACCGGTGCGAGAAGCTACGCCCTGCGATCGCCAACCCGCCTGCCCAGCGTGGCGATTATGGGCACAACCTCCACATACAGCACACACGCAAGCCACGGCCCCCAGTTCCCGGCAGCCCCGCTATTCCTCGTCATGGTGGCGACGATGGTAACGGCGGGACGGGGGGTGCTAAGAATCACCGGGCTACGGGAGGCCACCATAACCGACTGACCCTTGCGACGTACAACGGACGCACGCTACGGCTTGACTCGCATCTAGCGCAACTTGAGGTAGAACTTGGGAAAATTAGGTGGCACATATTAGGGCTATGTGAAGTCCGTAGAGAGGGAGAGGACACCGTAACCCTCGAATCAGGCCACCTAATGTACTTCCGAGAGGGAGACCAACAATCCCAAGGTGGCGTTGGGTTTCTGGTAAATAAGTCCCTAGTTGACAACGTGGTGGAAATCTCCAGTGTGTCGAACAGGGTAGCGTACCTCATTATAAAGCTCACCGAGAGGTACAGCCTCAAGGTGGTGCAAGCGTACGCACCGACCTCGACACACTCGGATGATGAAGTGGAAGAATTATTCGATGACATATCGAGGGCCCTCCACTTCACCACGAAAACCCACTACAACGTTGTCATGGGGGACTTCAACGCTAAAGTGGGAGTACAGAACTGCAGCGAATCGGTAGTAGGACCCCATGGACTTGGAAGCAGGAATCATAGGGGGCAAATGCTTGTCAACTTCCTCGAACGGGAGGGGCTCTTCTTGATGAACTCCTTCTTCAAGAAGCAGCCGCAAAGGAAGTGGACGTGGCAAAGCCCCGACACTATGACGAAAAACGAGATCGACTTCATAATGACGGACAAGAGGCATATATTCAGAGACGTCTCAGTGATTAACAGGTTCAATACCGGTAGTGATCACCGACTCCTCCGAGGCTCTCTGAATATCAATTTTAAGGCCGAGCGCGCCCGTCTGATGAAGTCCACGCTCCGACCAAAGCTGCTCCAAACCATTGCGGGATCTGAAACATTCCAGTCAGTCCTGGAGAACCGATTCGCTGCCGTGGAAACCACAACGGACGTAAACCAGAACCTCGAAAATGTAGTTCGAATTCTCAGGGAAGAAGGCACGAGATATTGTGGCATGCAGCGTAAGGGCAGGAAGTTGAACCTTTCGGAAGAGACTTTGGGGCTCATGAAGAAACGACGTGAAAACCCACCTGTCACTTCGTCAGAGAAACGGCAATTAAACCAAGAGATCAGCAGGCGCGTACGACACGACCTCCGGTGCTCCAATACTCTTGCAATAAAAAGAGCTATTGAGCAGAATCGGGGGTCTAAGGTGTTCGTACAATCTCTTGGAAGGAGCCACCTGACGAAGTTGACCACAGCAAGTGGAGAAGTCGCTTCTTCTAAGCCGGCAGTACTTTCGGAAGTAGAGGACTTCTACGGCCGGTTATACGCATCGCATGCATCTCGACCTGATCCCGAAAATGAGGATCCTAGAGCTACATTAACACGCCATTTCTCCGAAGACCTGCCTGAAGTCAGTATTGGCGAAATCGAGACTGCTCTTGGACAGCTTAAAAATGGAAAAGCCCCTGGAGAGGACGGCGTTACCACAGAGCTATTAAAAGCGGGAGGTAAACCGGTACTTAGGGAACTTCAGACGCTTTTTAACTCTGTCCTCTTCGAAGGGAGAACTCCGGAGGCGTGGAGTAGGAGTGTGGTCGTCCTGTTCTTCAAAAAGGGAGACAAAACCCTGCTGAAGAACTATCGTCCCATATCCCTACTGAGCCATGTCTATAAGCTGTTTTCAAGAGTGATCACGAACCGTCTTGCGCGAAGATTCGACGAATTCCAACCCCCGGAGCAGGCCGGGTTTCGGACCGGATACGGCACCATAGACCACATCCATACAGTGCGGCAGATTATACAGAAGTCCCATGAGTATAATCGGCCCCTGTGTCTTGCATTCGTGGACTATGAGAAGGCCTTTGACTCGGTTGAAATCTGGGCTGTTCTGGAGTCCCTGCAGCGTTGCCAAGTTGATTGGCGATACATCCAAGTGATGAGATGTCTCTACGAAGCTGCCACCATGTCCGTCCGAGTACAGAATCAGCAAACAAATCCCATACCATTGCATCGAGGAGTGAGACAAGGGGACGTTATTTCCCCCAAATTGTTCACTAATGCAATGGAGGATATGTTCAAGACGCTGAACTGGAAAGGACGTGGCATTAACATCAATGGCGAATACATCTCTCACTTGAGATTCGCAGACGACATCGTCATCGTGGCAGAAACGCTGCAGGACCTACAACAAATGCTGAACGAGCTGGCTGATTCTTCTATGCGTATCGGCCTACGGATGAACTTGGATAAAACCAAGGTCATGTTCAATGAACATGTTCTACCGGAACCGACTACGTTACACGGTACCGTTCTCGAAGTTGTTCAAAAATATGTCTACCTCGGGCAGACTCTGCGATTAGGTAGAAACAACCTTGAGGACGAGGTGAATAGAAGAATTCAGCTGGGTTGGGCAGCGTTTGGGAAGTTACGTCGAATCCTAACATCGTCGATCCCACAAGCAGATTGTACATTAATATATTCTGTATTGCTGTTTCTTGAGCTAATAGACTATCTGATAATAAATAGTCATCATCACCCAAAGACTGTCAGTGTCTATGGTGACTGCAATTAGAATACACCATTTCTTATGACGTTAAATTAATGAATTTGAAAATCGAATCCTAAATAATTTGGCCGCTAAAAGTAAGTGTAGAAAATACTGCACCTACTTCATAAAACAACAAAACATATTACATAATATATTTTTACCAGCGGAATGTTTTCTTGAAAATCAACCAATAAGTGTAGCTTTGTTATTGAATTAATACGTTTGACATTAAACTGAATGACAATAAACTAAATGATCTACTGTAATTTGAATAGTCTCATAAATTCCCTGTAAGCAATAAAGGAAGTTTTAAATTGGCTTTAGTTCTTATACAGGTAAAGACAAGACTCATTTGAGCCAAAATTAGTTAAGCCCTTTTTAACATTCACGCTAATTGGTTAATGATGCAAATACCTAAATTTGTTCAAAAATTCTTTCATTTCTTTTCTTCACTTTATACCATCAGTTCTAATATTACATACAAATGTCCGATGCTAAATGATGGATTTCTATTATACAATCTAATACCATTAACTTCCCGAGAATATTCTACATCCATCAATCATATCCTCATTATGAGCCCTTCGTCAGATAATAATTGGATTTTTAATCACATCTGGGCGATGCATAATTATAATACGAATTTATTTTGACAGTTCGCTGTCTTGTTAAATTTTACTTCTATCTTAAAATATTTTAATATTCATCGAATTATGAAAAAAAGCAAATAATCAATGTCGATGTTACACTATAAATATTAAACACATAATAGGTATAATAAAAATAATGTATTTGAAATAAATGATTTCTGATAAGAAAATTGAAAACATAGCCAAAATGTGATTTAAAAAAAATGTGAAAATTTTTACTCAAAATAGAAGTATATACACTTGCTTATTGATAGTCAAAAATCTACCACCGGTTCGGAATTTAACACCTCAGACCTCACAGACTCAGCGGGATGTAATTTTTTTATATATAAAAGCAAAATTTATAGTATCATCTAATCTTACTCTTAAGCGTGATAGCTTGCACAAGCTATTGCAAAGCATAGTCTGATGATATGGAAATACGACACAATCCAATAACTTATTATAGGTAACCCCTATTTATTATAATAGTTCCAAACCTATTTATCTACGATATCGATATTATTACGATCAATGAGATAATTATTAGTAATATACCTTGGCAACTTATCCCTCAAATATGCCATAACATTTTTAGGCAAGGTAGTCTTCCTGGAGAGCACGAACGCGCTGAGATATCTTGCACCTTCACGCTGCTCAGCGCAGTGGAGTAACAGCATCCAAGTTTTGTATTCCGTGTCCAGTACATATGTGTTGTAGATGCCATCATCTAGAAAAATAATTTAAGAATAATATTACTCATTATGTATATATACTAATATTATAAATTCAAAAGTAAACTTGCGTATCTGTTGTTGTTTCTCAGTCACATTGAACTAAACTAAATGAAATGTGATATTAAGCAACTTTGAACGAGAGCCGAAGGAGAACCCTGCCTGGGTTTGAACCCGCAAACATAAGCACCACCGAATATTCAGGTGCTCAATTGTTGTTTATAATTCATCTCGTGGTCTGTGGTCACAGAAAACATTGTTAGGGAAACCTGCGTATGTCTTATTTCAACATGTGTATTTCACCAACCAGCATTGGAGCGGCGTGGTGGTATATGCCCCAAAACTTCTCCTCATGGGGCATTAGCCTAGCGGTGGGATATTTATAGGCTGTTAATTTTGTAAGATTAAATATGCCTATGTCCTTCGTTGGTACGAAAGGACATAGACATATTTTGGTGTCTCAAAAATGCAAGTGAAACTTTGTGCGATAACAAGTATATTATAAATGTATCTAAAACTGTTTTCATCCTTTTTCTTTTCCTATACCTACTTATGTCACAGGACCTAAGTGCATAATACAACTACATTGAAAAACATGGAATCCCTACTTTATAAGTTATAAATTGAAGAGAAATGATTCAACGACCTACACTATTATAGAATACATAAAAAATTAAACTTTTAATCAGTTAATTTAAAATATTTATATGTGGAACCACTTATATCTGGAAATATATTTATGCCAATCGAGTCTAAGCCTTCAATAACATATGGTAATTGGAACCGATTATCGAATTGTGAAATCGATTTCATTGTAATCTGAAACTCATGAAGAAACAAGTATCATATCCTTCTTGCTTCACGGCAATGCCTTCATGTAAGGCCACACCTTTACAAATACAATATTGACTTATGATTGTTAATTGTTTAAAGTCAGTTTCATTTTCCAGTTTAGGAATGATTGATATAAAATATTTTTAAATGTTTTGTGTTAATGTTAATTTAATGATTGGTATTCAATATTTTTAAATGCTTTAATAACAAGTTCCGATTGACTATTTGATGTGCAGTGGCATTTATTGGATTGGAATATCATAATATATAAACGGATTGAATAATCTTTACGTGTTTATTGCTAAGTTACACTACACTACCAACATTAAAATAGTATATATCCCCAACTTTAACATGCAATTTCTCTTACAAAGTAATTAATTAATAAATCTTATTATAACGTTGCACCGTGTTAAGCATAACAAGCTAGTGCAAGCAATTTTTAAGCGGTATTCAATTCGATACTCCTTGCCATAAAAGATTTCAATTGTCGAATTCCGGTCATATACTATATTCGTATCGTGCATTTCTTACCTAAATTACTATTACAATTTTTTTGAGAAATCTTATTTTAGGGAGTGAGAAACATAAGTTGTTCGCCTGAGAGTTCAGAAATCTGTCATTGTCAGTGTGGGCCACGTCTCCCAAGAAGACGACAAGATTGATTTCCAGCGAAGATCTTCTGATGTTTAGTATAAAATATAAAACGTCAAAATTTTTAATATAAAATGTAAAAAACGGCACGGGCATCTGGGAGCCTAAGGATGTAGTAAATTAAATTAAAAAAAAAATCTACTTATGCTGTACGCTTTTTTTTTTAGCTAGGCGGATGAGCATCTGATAGTAAGTGGTCACTACCACCAAGCCAGTAGCCAATGGCGTTGAAAGAGATAGTAACCATTCCTTCCATCGGTAATGCGCCACCATCCTTGGGAACAAAGAAGTTATGCCCCTCGTACCTGTGTTTTTAATGACCCACTCATATTTCGGACCGGAACTCAAAACTTCTCAGTACCGCTGATAGCTGTAGAATAGATGATGGATGGTACCTACTCAGTCGACGTATTACCAAGTTCAAAGCCCTATTAAAATGTGCAAAGAGTAGTGGAAAAAGCTCTAAGTCTCCATAATTAAGAGGCAAGAAGGCTCAGGCCGTACTCACTGACTGTTAACTGTACTTCAAAAATATAAATAGTATGACAAACAAATATCTAATGATTAAATTGTATGAAGATGGACTTAGAGCTTCACCAGCTGATAACCAGAAAATAATAAGATTTGGATGAAACGAAAAATCAAAGAGAAATATTGCTTAGAAAACTCTTTTAAAATCTATTTTTTTACTTATCTGTGGTAGTGTTCGCTTGTAGCTTGTAATTTATTTCCACAGGTTAATTTAAATCCTAGACAAGTATTTAGACGGATGAATAAGCTTATATGCAAATTTGTTTATAGAATTGCTAATTACATCACAACAATGGGAACGTGCTGCGTAATAAATGTTTGCGTAAACGGTAATCTTTCTCTTATATATTAGGTGTCATTGGTAGTCATATTTTGGAATTTTCGAAAATTGGTACTAAATTAATTAATAATACATACACAATATAGAAGACAATAATAATTTTATAGGTTTCTAAAGTGGTGTCGTAAATAAACACTTTTTTTTGGTTAGGTTGCAAATGCTTAACCCTACGAGATAGATCAAAATAACGAAGTACAGTATTGTATACCTTACAAAGGTATTCAATAAAGACCACGGTGGTAGACTTTCTGAAGTCATTCTGTATATAATAGTATCAGCATTGCACCCATGCGAGAACGGCGTGGGTCGCTAGTTGAAATATATATAGAACATCATAGCGCTACTTACAAGTTATTTCAGAATGAGTCCAATGAGCTGGTTCGTTCAGATCAACTTTCCAAGTGATGTTTCCTAGCAGATTTTCACCGAGAGGGTCGTCAGCAAAGCGGTAAGTGAAGTTCATCGTCACTCCTGGCGTCCACTCTATGGAACCGTCTGAAAAACATGCAAATTATAATACTTGCACAGACCTTAATAATCAC
Source organism: Vanessa cardui (assembly GCF_905220365.1). NCBI lineage: Eukaryota > Metazoa > Arthropoda > Insecta > Lepidoptera > Nymphalidae > Vanessa > Vanessa cardui. The sequence goes on from NC_061136.1 coordinate 4,596,203, forward strand.
AGTTTTTATAATTACTATTTATATATTATAATAGGTACTATTAATTTAATCTATTGTTTATTATAGAAAAGTTTTAAAAAATACTATAACTTTAAGTTAAAATTACATCCATCGTTTATTAAATTTCGAAGTACTTTCATCCAGTAGGTGTTGTTCTAGGTTGAAGAAGATTGAGATATTCATATTGAAGAAGACTGTATCAGTACAGTGAGTCGAGATGGCCCAGTGGTTAGAACGCGTGCATCTTAACCGATGATTGCGGGTTCAAACCCAGGCAAGCACCGCAGATTAATGTGCTTAATTTGTCTTTATAATTCATCTCGTGATAAGCGGTGAAGGAAAACATCGCGAGGAAACCTGCATGTGACAAATTTCATAGAAATTCTGCCACATGTGTATTCCACCAACCCGCATTGGAATAGCGTGGTGGAATATGTTCCAAACCTTCTCCCCAAAGGGAGAGGAGGCCTTTAGCCCAGCAGTGGGAATTTACAGGCTGTTGTTGTTGTTGTTGTATAAGTACATCAATAATGACAAAAACTTTTCGGGCACAAATATATTGGAATCGAATTTAAGAATGAAATATTTACAGTAATAATAAATAATTTACAATAATTTGGTGTAAACAGCTTCTTAAAGATATAATTTACAGAAAATTGTAATGTTACCTTCAGCTTGAACATGATCATCTTCCGTGAAAACAGCCCTCATACAGCTGTAAGAAAGCGCTTCTTCAGCGCTAGCATAGTATTCCACTACGTACCAATCGCCCAGCATCTGAAATCATAGTATTTGTAGATCATTATTATTATTATTCGAAGTATTCAATTAAGTGAAATATTTTTAAGCGCCTTAAAATATTTTATAGTTATCACGGAATGCACAATTTTTGCTTATCATTAGCTTAAGGCGTCAAAACACGCTTCAACTTAATAACATAAAAAAAATAATGAATACAGTCATGACCACTTTATTATTAGGTAAAATTTTTGAAGTTGAACTTTACAATAAAAAACAGGAACGAAGTCGGAAATTGTCTGGAATCATATCTTTAAAAAGTTTGAGGGCCCATAATAATTAAGGGAAATAATGCCTCAGAGCTGGATTGTTGACTCATAATCAGTTATGAGTCAACAAAATATAAAAGAAAATGTAGACATTTTACTTTTGTAAACTTGTAAACTATAGAAGTAATGAAAAAACTGTTTTTACAGTTCGTGCGTATTGAAATAATGATTAAAACAGTGTAACAATCGAAAAATATATAAAAAACACATGGCGACTGTTGCAGGAGCAACGACGTTATATACAGTCAGACTGTGTTACTTGATGCATGTAGTAAATTTATCAAAATATTTATTATGATATTCATTTGTAATGTCTGAAATGCTTCTAAGGTGTATTTCAGTTTATATTAAACAAAATACTGTGGTCAAATGATTAATGAATGTTGAAAACGTGGAAACATTTAGTTCGCCAAACATTTTTGGGTGTATTTTTTTTTTATTTAGACGTTTCGAATTTTTTCGTTATCCAAATAATTCTTAACTTAGGTTAATTATAATATTCGGCAGCGTTCTAGCCATAAGACAAAGAGAAGGATATAAAAATTTAAAAATCTAAATCAAAGCCTTACGCATGTTAGCTGACTATGTATTAATTTGCATACATTATACAAACCTACACCTACCTACCTCTCCTGCTTCAATGCTTGGAAATGTACTTTGAGAACTGCGTTTAATAATGACGTTTATATCATTACAGATAAAGGTTATTGTCGTGTGCAGTTAACATATTACAATGAGTCACATTGCAAAGAGAGTAATTTCACTTTCGAATAAAAGGATTATATTACTTATAACAGATTGCGCAAATTATGCTAAATGCATAATACATTACACGATAATAACTAAATGTTCCCGCAACTTAGGATGTGTCAATTTGTATATCCCAAAAATCTCGTAAACAATATTTTTTAGTAATAATTGTAATTTCTTTGGGTGGCTTATAAAAAATGTTTATGAGAATAATTTATTGAAATGTCGTAGATTTGATTTCTTTTGCAAACTTTTTAGGTACTTCAAGGAGTGTTATTGTGTTAAAAAAATAATGTCACCTTTGGACGCCATTATATTCCTGTCAGCACTGGTATATTATGTTAAAAGATTTACTGCTGATGCAAAGACACGAAAAATTAACCTACCATCACATAACAAAAGCTTCGCTCGCATTTCGGTTATCGAATCAAATCGTATTGAAATATAACTTAAAAAAAAATTTAATTTTAAATTATTTCATATAAAAAAAACATCAAATCCAGAAATAGAAACAGCAAACAGAGATAATAACTTTCACATTTATAATATGAATGAATAATTAATGAATGAAATACACTTTATTGTATCTACACCACATACAAAATTAAAGAAATCTTATCACCAAACACAATAAATAAGATAAAAATAAAACAAAAATAGTAATTAACTAATTATCAAAAACAAAAAAAAAATGTTGATTTCAATTGCGGTACAATGGGTGGACTTATGGATAATAAGCCATCTCTTTCAGAATATGTATTAGTAAAGATTTAAAAACATTTGTATTATATATTGATATCTGTGTTACTGTTACAGAAATCACGTTTAAGATCTAAAAATAAAAAGGAAAAGAGGAAAGGAAGCTTGAACTCCATTTTTATAACATTAAATTAATTCTAGTCAATCATAATTAATAAACTAATTAAAGCATTTTCCGTTACTAAAATTGCGTTATAAATTATTACATTTAGACCATTGGAGCGGATATATTAAAAGATATTTGAATAAACGCATAAGAAAAAACGGCGTGGTACGAGTAATACTTACTGGCAATAAATAACAAACTTGATGAACACGGTATGAAAGTTTTGATCATACATGCATTTATACGGATAATAACTGCTAATATTATTTAATTAAATAATAGTATTTTGATATCAAATCAAAATCAATGTTGTCACATATTTGGAAAATAGATATGTATAGTATGACACAAATTAGATGTAGCATCGGAAAATGCAATGGAATGAAAATAAAACCGATTACTGCCGATTTACACAACCAATAGAAATAGCTCCATATCGCGCCATTCGACGCTATTCGTCGCTATAGATTCACGCGTCAGAGAAAGCAAGTGCCTGTAAATCGACGTGTCAAATTGACAATTTGTGTAAAGATCATATTCGCATGACAAATAAATATTGATAATTTGGGATAGTGTACTCAATTCGGATGTGATCGGTTTTACGAATTTTGCCGATGCGACATCTAAGTTGTGTCATACTATAACCAAATATTATAAAACAAACCCCCCGACAGAGTCTATCAGTTTGTATTTTCGCGATAAAACTACTGCTTTTTAGATACACAATATATTAAGGTTAAAATATAATGACAGTTCTAAAATAGGTCAGAACAGAAGAATTAAAAAAATATAATTAAAAGGTCCACCCGTGTGAAGCCCGGACGAGTAACTAGTCAAATAATACTAATTATACATTTTAGTTTTTAGATAAATAAAGAAAATTTTCTTTGAAAAATTATACGAATATATCCGGTTAATATTTACCAAGATATTCCAACATAACTTATCTTTGCTATGCATTTATATAAACATGTCGTTAAATATAAATTAGCTGAACCAGTAATCTAACTATGCTAATGCTAAACTGTGCCGTTATACTGTTTAATATTAGCGGTGCGGGTTCTCACTTTGACATTATTTTCTAGGGTGGGATATCGAAACGTTACTTTGCATGGTAGTTTTCTTGGGATATATTAGTAACCTAGAGTGAAGACCGCGTCTCGGCAATCGTAGTGTAGGACATCCTCAGGGACGGCGGAGTGACGATTTACGTAAGGCGGCAGGCAGGAGCTGGATGCGAGTAACCGGAGAAAGACCACAGTGGCGTGCACTTGGAGAGGTCTATGTCTAGCAATGGGCAAGATCAGGCTGATGATAATGATGATGATGATATAAGTAACGGTATTGTCCCATTCCTTTCCGTCCGTTTTTTGAGGTTATTTAGACTTCACGGCGACTGACGCCGTTCTTTGATTAAGGGTGTCAAGTTATTTACCGACGCCCTATGCTCGGCGTTATTGCTCCTTTAGCACCACCGGGAGGACACGTGTGGGGTAAAAGGTTGCTCCCACGGACGCGAGCAACTCCATTATATATCAATGTTAATAAATAAATAATATCAAAACCTATCGTATAACACATTAATCATGTCACCAAAATTTTGTCCAGGACAGTATGCTGGCTGATTACCTACACATCTCCTTCACCTCTTACTCTCGGATCCGCTTGACTTACCTTTAACAGTTTATTCCAACCGCAAATGACAAATGCCAAATAAACAATTGACATCGAATTGTTGCGATAAAATTGTTCGAAAGATTGAATTTATGTAAGTATGGGCTAGTGAGTTTCCTGGGAAACTACGCGTTAAGTAAAAAAAAAAAATTTGGTATATCGAAACGAATGTCAGATTTTGTGTTTTGTTTACGTCTTTCATTTGTTGTTCTTATACAACCGTAGAACCGCTCTTTAACAGGAATGTAACAATTTTTCCTTTAGTTTTAAGGTTTTTTCTTGTTGTTAGAGCCTAATTACTACAGGAGCACAAATCTTCAATTTTCGTCAATATAATATATTTACTTGTTAGTCGGCGGCACTGCATGTTACACGATTTCCATCTGTTATAATTTGTGGTTAGTTGTCACGGAATGCTGAATATCTCGATCGTCGTTTGTTTTATGCACGGTTGATATTGGTCCGCTAGACGACGGAACTTAGTGAAAACTTATTATAATTGTGATTGTTATGTGCAATGTTCGGCAAAGAATAATCGCAAACTCGTGGAATGTTTGATCAACGAAATGCACCCAATTAGTGGAGTGAGATCTCTTATTTTTTAAAAGAATAAGTTATAAGGTCTTATTAATATTCCTATTTACCCCTCCTTTTAAATTTATCACTTGTGTTAGGAGACGATAGTAGCCCAAGGATCAGGATTGATCCTGCGAATTTTTACAGAGCTTCTTTCAATACAAGCATACTTTGACATTTGACTTATTTATTTAGTAGAACACCAAATATTTTTTTAATAAAGTGACTCATTTCTGCTTAATAGGCATCTTTGTAGTAATGAATTTATTATTTAGGAACACTTGGTGAAGTAAAGAGTATATTCTACAGTTCATTAAGCTTCTAGAAATTTAATCATGTTCTTTATTCCGTTAATATTATTACTATTGGCCCTGGAATAATCAATAACTCATTTCATGGAGGCGAGTACTAGACTCCATTTTTTTGACTTCTAGTTTGGTCCACAACGAAGATACATTTCGCAATTTCCCAGAAAACCATCGAGAAACCATATTTTAATCAAATATATTCTTTGATTAAACATATTTATTTATTTATTGTTTATTGTAAAAAGTTACACCATCGACTTATCACTAGACACTTAATATTATAACATTCGAGGTGATACATCTCATCATCAGGCTATTATTACTTGACTAGCTATACCTACCCGCTTTGCTGGGCATTAGTCGCAGGAAAATAAATTTTTAATTTTTCCTTTTGTAATTAATTACTGATCATTAACAATGTACCTACAAATAATAAAGAAACAAATAAAGAGAAAAAAACATGCGAGTCAACCAAAGAAGATAGACAAAGGCTGTCATGGGATTTTTTTTATGTAATTTCAAGGAGAATATTTCCGTAATACACAATTTCTATGTAGCTTTAACCATTAAGGTTGTACACGCGACGGAAGCTTAAAATATGGAGTAACTTCTCCTGTTTTTCCGACATTTCCCTTCACTGTTCTGCTCCTATTGACTGTAGCGTGATGAAAAGTATACTATAACCAGCTCAGGAGTATGAAATATAATTGTATCAAGTTTCGTTAAAATCCGTCGAGTAGTTTTTGTTCCTATAACGGTTATACGGACAGACAGACAGACAGACAAAAATTTTACTGATTGCATTTTTGCCATCAATATCGACCCCTTTTTAACATCTGATAGTTATTTTGGAAATATATTCCATGTTCAGAATTGACCTCCCTACAGATTTATTACAAGTGTAGATTTAAGAAATATGTAGATAAGACTGTATACTATTCGTAAAAATCTAGACAGCGTGATTTAGAAACACAAAAAAGCAAATCAACGCCATCTATAGTGACATACTTTTATTATCTACATGGACTTCTTAGCAAAGTAAGGCTATAATTTACCATAACGTTGATTACGATTACTTTGTATGTTTGCAGTCTAGTTAAATATCGTTCAAAGTTGACATGAATTCTGTGCAAAAATATTATTATATATTCGTTTATCAATAATTATAAAATCTATATACTTATCTTTAGGTATTTCATTTAATGGATGCACGACCATCAAAATGTATACTTACAATAATATCTGTTTCATTTCATCATATATTTTATAAAGTAGAGTAAATATCACGTCACGAAAATGTAAAAAAATGTATTGCAATTATAAGATTATACTTATAAGTAGAGTAAGATTAATCGTAGCGAGGTATTTTTTGCACTCAAACTGTGAAAAATAATTTCTAATTTTGATATGCATAAATTTTAAAATACCTATGTCAATCTAACGGTTATCTCGAAGTGGTCCATAATATATTAGCCATTTCACAATTAATCATTAAGAATTATGGCCACTCTCACTCTATGCCATATAATGGGGAGGCGAGGCCTCTAAGAAAATCTAGCCATATGCTAAAAGCTATCATCAATTTGAAAAAAAAAGAAAAGAGTGAACTGATTAAATTGGAGAAGGTTCTGGAATTAATTTCAATATTTATATGAATGCGAGTAGCCGTAGAAAGACCACAGTGGCGTGCACTTGGAGAGGCCTATGTCCAGCAGTGGACAAAAACGGGCTGATGATGAGATTTGATGTGATATGTGATGATTTATAACCACTATTGCAAAAGATAATGTTTCATTTAACATAACAACACGGAATGTCATTTATAAGTCTATTTAAGCGTTAATCGTTCGAGGATAGAATGAAGAGGCCTCTACGCTTAATTATCATATAAATAATAATTATGTAATCTCATCTGTCACGCACACTACAACATCTTGTTTGCGTCAACACTCTCACTAACGCACGTCAATGAATAACGCAGAAGGGAAGGAATAATGCAATAAAGAGACTATCTTCTCTATTTTATCTATGTATATCTGGATGACTTAAGATGTATATACAGAGAACATTTTTGGGGTATACGCATATATGATTAGGATACCGAGAATTATAATCAATTTACCATTTACCGAATTAAAAAAAATTATTACTACTAAATTAATAAATTAATCTTATTATTCGGGTTCCATCACATAAAAACAAATATTTTAAAAAACAGCATTGTAATTCTGTTTATTTGAAAAGAGAAACTATGCAAGTTTCTTGCTGGAGGCTGCTTTCCGAAACGGTAGTATTATTTAAATATCGACGAATGAAAAAACGCTTTATTGTGAAGTTTACTTGAATCAAATTCATTTTTATTTCATTTATGTCGTTGACCTTGCTCGTTTAGTCGTTAGCGATAAATATGCCTCGGAAACCGTACACTCCTTGCCAACTTGCGGACAAAAGTGTCATAGGCCCGTTTTTCTCCCCCCACAGTGATTTATTAGGTGACATATTTTAACGATAATGTAAAAAAATATCCAAAAAATATTTAGCAAAAATAAGGCGAAACCTTACGATTGTGTTATTTGATATTCATTTCTAATTTTCAAAATCTTTAAACGCGAAAATAGGTTAATAACAAAGAAATCGGAAGGTACTTTTAATTTTTAATTATTGTAAGTTTTTTTTGTAACGAAGAGGAAATATGTCTGAAATATGTGTTGGAAATTTAAGGTTTTAAGTTTATCTAGTAACGATTACCGAGGAAAAAAAGGCTCATTTAAGTTAAAAAGGTTTTTAGATTTTAGTTTATCTGGTAACGCTTACCACTTACACGCCAGAATGCATTGTAAGTTCTTACCGGTATGATTTCGGTCAGAGAGAAAAAACCTTTAATATTTATCAGGTCTATGGTTTGCTTTTGTTGTTTTTCAGAGTTATTTTCAAAAACATTGTTGCATCTTAAGTTTATCTTATATTATATGATATGAAAAGACATACGTTTAATTTTATAATCGATGTTTACTAAAACACGAACTATTTTGATGATAAATATCAATGCTTATTTTAGACTTATTTAGTTCTAAAATATCCTTTTTATTGAATGATATAGGTAATTTCATTTTCTCTTGTCATAAAATGAACGGTTTTTAATATTTCATTAAGGAATTCCACTGATGTTTCATTAGAAGATGTTTCGTAATTTAAAAGTTCGAACATCATTCTAGATTTTTAATGGAGCCTATCGGGTTTTAACATAATTAATTGCAATTTAAATGCGAAGCAAATAAAATTTTCACGCATTATAAAGGAGAAATGAGCATTTCGTACCTACTCATTTTTTTAATATATTTAGCAAATTAAAAATGGCTATTTAATAATATGAGTTATGTGTTGAGTGATGTCATTATTTCCTAATTAAAAACATTCAAGAAAAAGTTTAACATTTCTTAATATGTAGTTGACACTATTTTCTCTAACAAAATAAGACTACGAATTTATCAAAAAATAAGAAGCATAAAGACAGCAACATTATTGTTATAAATAAATTATATTGGAAACAGACACCTTAAAAATATCCATTATTATTTAAATATATTCAAATATCGAATGATGGCTAAAAACAGACCTAATCAGTACCAACTGATGTATTGTAAATAAATTGGTTAAAATCAAACATTTTCTTAAACCATTCATTACTCTGTATCAGCGGATTTAATTGTTTTTTTCGGTTATTTATATAAATATAACTTGGGATAGAGAGCTATATATTATGCATTTTTACATAAAAAAAATCTTCTATTAATAATAAATTAAATTTTTGGAATGTTTGTATAACATATATTTTCTTGGTGGTAGGGCTTTGTGCAAGCCTGCCTGAGTAGGTACCACCCACTCATCAGATATTCTACCGCTAAACAACAGTACGCAGTATTGTTGTGTTCCGGTTTTAAAGTTGAGTGAGCCAGTGTAACTACAGACACAAGGAACATAGACATCTTAGTTCCTAAGGTTGGTGGCGCATAGACGATGTAAGGAATAGTTAATATTTCTTACAGCGTCATTGTCTATGGGTGATGGTGACCACTTAGCATCAGGTGGCCCATATGCTCGTCCGCCAACCTATTCCATAAAAAAATATATATCAGTTGTAAAAAATCTATCCCATCATTATATATATTTCAAGCGTATACTCGTTTAAGAGTCGAGATGGCCCAGTGGTTAGAACGCGTGCATCTTAACCGATGATTGCGGGTTCAAACCCAAGCAAGCACCGCTGATTCATGTGCTTTATTTGTCTTTATAATTCATCTCGTACTCAGCGGTGAAGGAAAACATCGGGAGGAAACCTGCATGTGACAAATTTCATAGAAATTCTGCCACATGTGTATTCCACCAACCCGCATTGAAACAGCGTGGTGGAATATGTTTCAAACCTTTTCCTCAAAGGGAGAGGAGGCCTTTAGCCCAGCAGTGGGAATTTACAGGCTGTTGTTGTTGTTGTTGTATACTCGTTTACTTAACATAATATATAACATTGTCATACAATTTAAGCATAGTGCGTAACAAAAAGTCGTTATCAATCACACGTCCGGCGCCTACACAAAAACTGATTTCCAACGGCTTGTTTAAAAAAATGAAATATTTATGCTTAGAATGTTCTAGATCAATTAAATACTTTAAAAATAAATTATGCTAGAATAACCAACATGGAAATACTTTTTTGTATGCCTTGAGCGTATTTACGATGGCCGTTAAGTACCTATTAATAAAAGCTTACAATTACTTATATTCTTTATTTTTCTGTAATACAGTAAACGAAAAAATACTTTTGTCTCTTCGTTCCAAACGTACTTAGTGAGAAACTGTTAATGTTATGCTTTAACACACGTTAATAAAATATGGTTTGAGTATCAAAGTTCTTTTTAATAGAAATGTTCCGTTGAAAAAGTTCCGTTCGACCAGCAAACAGTGTAGACGTGTGTTACATTTTTATTTAAATTTTTAATTTTCCGATATTCAATAGTAACTCATAAGCCCAGTGAATAAATCTCAATTTTAATTAAAAGTGCCTTTCGACTAAAGACTGTTTAATCCTGAGTTTTGTGCTCTTAAACAAAAGCATCGCAAGCGCAGCACCCCGCACACCTCGGGTAAAAGAGAGCGTTGCATTTTTCATCTCACCTAATTAGCCAAGTGTGAGTTCCTATTCGGCTTATCTACTGTACCGATGATGCATACAGACAAAGGAGCGAGTACGTCACGAATATCGTCATGTCTACTAACTGGAGGTGGCTCCCAACCAGACTTAGCGAAACTCAATGTTGATGCATTCGATCCTAATAATATTACACAGCGTAAGCGTAAACAACCGGATTGCGAATGTAAATATGAGATGCACGAGCTACGCAAGGAAATGTCAAGTATTAGTGCACTTTTGCAAAAATTTATTGACTGTCATGAACAAAATATATCAGATATAAAAAGTCAAATTGAAGAAATTAAAACTTCAACTACTAATATATCATTTGAACAAAATCAGATTAACCATAAACTTTCGGAACTTGAAAGTAAGATACTTAGTAATGAAGCAACTATGAAAGCTCAAGAATCCGAAATTTCTCATCTTAAAAATATGACGTCAATAACGGCTTCCTCTTCAGCGAATTTATATAATAATGAAAAAATTATTCGAGAATTACAAGAACGCAATTTGAGAGAAAAAAATATCATTTTAGTAGGTTTACCGGAACAGACTTCTGGTGACTGGAGTAAACGACAGTCCTTGGACGAATCAGCCGTCAACAATCTTCTTACAAATATAAATAGTGATTATCCAAAATTGATTACTAAAATTTTTCGTATTGGAAAATATATTCCAAATAAAAATCGGAGATTGAAGGTTTGTTTTAACAGTCGTGATACAGCTATAGAAATCTTGAAGAATAAAAATAAAATACCTAACAAAGAAATTAAAGTATTCTCCGATCAAACACCCGCTCAACAAAAATTTTTGAGTGAATTAACAGAAGAACTCGAGCGTCGAAAACAGAAAGGTGAAGAAAATCTAATTATAAAATATTACAAAGGTATGCCTAAAATAATTTCTACATCAAAAAACCCACAGTAACTCAAATCTCATCCATATTTAAGGGATCTATTGAAAATGTCACATATCAAATACCTAACAATTATCGAAGCCTACACACAGATAAATCAAGATTAAATCTATTTTACGTAAATATTAGAAGCTTATGCAAACCTGGTAAAATGGATGAGTTAAGATGTATAATTCAGTCTATACCCTCTAAGGTACACATCATTCTACTTACGGAGACATGGATTAAATCCGAGGAACAAGCCATACTATTAAAACTTCCCAATTACACGCACTATTACAACTATAGATCTGACAAAATTGGGGGTGGTGTATCAGCCTATGTACACAATGACTTAAATCATAGACAAACGGAATCATCATACATAAACGGCAATAATTATTTGTGGATTTTACTTGAAAAATACTCTCTGGAAATAGGAGTTATTTACAATCCTGGTGACACAAATTTTAACTCCTTTTTGGATGATTATTATTTTCAATTACAACAACGAAAAAGAGCAATAGTAATTGGTGATTTCAATATTGACCTTCTTAATATAAACAGAAAAGCTAAATCGTACAAAAAACTTTTACAAGAGTGTGACCATCAAATACTTAATGATATAGATGAACGTTTCTGTACTAGGGAAACGGCAAACACAAAATCGATAATAGACCATGTATCAACAAATCTTAGAACAAATAATTTTCATATGGCTTTACTGGATTCAGATATATCAGATCATAAGCAAATCTATCTTGAAATAAAAAAATACAATCCACCACCCAAAAAACGTATTAATTATGAAGCTGTAGACTACGATAAATTGGAAAATTCTCTAAAAAAAGACATAAATATCCCCACTGAAAGTTTTAGTATATTTTACCAACTAGTAACTTCACATGTCATCGCAAGCAAGATAACTAAAACTAAAACTCTTAACCTCCCAAAGGAAGATTGGATAAATAATGAAATTATGCATGATATATACAATAAAAATGAACTATGGATGAAACTCAAAAACAACACAAAAGATGATGCTTTAAAAACTAATTTTATAATGGCAAGAGATAAAACCGCAAGCAATATAAAAGCAGCTAAGGAAATGTATTACAGTAAGGAATTTGAAAAGTGTCAAAGGAAGCCTAAAAAAATGTGGACATTAATTAACGACTTAGCAAGTAATAAAACAAAAGAACAAAGTTCTGCTCCCCCAAAACTTATAGTTAACACAGTAAGTATAACAGATCCAACAGAAGTTTGTGACACATTTAATGACTTTTTTTCTACTATAGGGTCAACTCTTGCGAATGATATTCCTCTAAAACTACAAAACAATAAAACACAGACTTTACCTCGTATAAACCATACTAATAAACTATCTTTTTTAGAACCTTGTAGTGTAGATGAAATCAACAAAATTATACAAAATCTCGATTCAAATTCTAGCGTTGGTATTGATGAAATTAACACGAAAACTATTAAACGAATTAAGAACTTAATTATTTCTAGTTTAAATTCATGCTTTAACATATTACTGTTGGAGGGTAACTTTCCCGATATTCTTAAAATCGCTAAAGTTAGCCCAATTTATAAGTCAGGTATAAAGACTGACCCAAGTAATTATCGTCCAATCTCGGTATTGCCAGTGATGTCCAAGATCCTTGAAAAAATTTTATATACAAGGTTATTAAATTATTTAGATTCAATTGATTTTTTGTACAATAAACAATACGGATTTAGACCCAGATCGAATACACTTTCGGCCACAATTGACTTAACGACTAAAATAAGATGTAGTATAGATAACAAAAATATAGTTCTTGGAATATTTATCGACCTAAAAAAAGCCTTTGACACCGTTAGTCATTCAATTCTCTTAGAAAAACTCGAATGTATTGGTGTCACTGGCAATGCCTTGAATATGTTTCGATCTTACCTCACTAATCGACATCAAATTGTTAAAATTAATAAGTACCAAAGTAAACCTGCAATTATTAACTATGGAGTGCCCCAAGGCTCAATTTTAGGACCTTTGCTCTTTTTAATATACATTAATAATATTCATCAATTGGACTTGCATGGTGAACTCACTCTTTATGCTGATGACACATGCTTGTTTTATTTCGGATCCTCAATTAATGATATTATACGTCAAGCGCAAGCAGATCTCAATAATCTTTATATGTGGTTCCAATCAAATCTGCTCACTATTAATATTAATAAAACATGCTATATGATCTTCAAAGCGAAAAATAAAAAAATACAGCTTCATACACCTCTTACAATAAATAATATACCTTTGCAAGAGAAAAAGCAAGAAAAATATCTAGGATTAAGACTTGATACATATTTAACATGGAATACACATATAGAACATATTACAAACAAACTCTCTAGCCTAATCGGTTCATTGAGATCAACGGTTCGATGTTTACCTCGTCGAGTTCGCTTAATGATTTATAATAATTTAGTGAAACCACATCTTTTGTATCTCATCGAAATATGGGGTGTGGCATCAAAAAGCAATATAGCCCAGCTTCAAATTGCTCAAAATAAAATAATTAAATTACTTTTTCATTACCCTTATTTAACACCTTCAGATAAAGTTTATAAAGAAACCAAATTAATGAATATTAAGCAATTATACAACTACACTACTTGTGTTCTTATACGTAAAATCTTAGACAAAAAAATACACACAGAAATATCTTTCGAAAGCAAAGGTCAATTACACAAATATGCAACTAGACGTGCTAGCCATCTAATACTGCCTAAAACTAGAACTAAGAGTGGAAAAAAGATGATTATTTTTGAGGGAGCAAAACTTTATAACAATTTACCTAAACAAGTAAAAACTCTAACAAATTTTTCTATTTTTAAATCTCGACTTTATAACCATATTCTGTATAACGATTCTCTGTTAAAATAATTAATTGAAACTGTTATCTCATCTGTTTTGCTGATCCGAACGAATTGTTATATTTATAAGTTAGAAATAAGTTCTCATGTAAATGACGTTGTCGTAATGAGAATAAAGTTCTTTAAACTGATGTTTAATGTATATATTATATTACCTGAGATAGATCAAAATGCGGCACAGCTCTCACTTCTGGGCATTTTCGTTTGTCAAAAATTCTTCCATTCACCAAACTGATCACCACGAGCACAATTATAAAGAAAAAAGCGCGACTCATCTTTTTTAAATTATTAGGCAGTCTATTGTAACGCCTTTGCCGATTTTAATCAAAAGAAATATTCCAATGAGCTCAGGAATAGGAATAAAAAAAAATATCGACTGTTAACGTGTTTATTCTATCACGGCAGTTGTTGACGTATTATTCATACGAGTGGTAATGATGGACTAACATAAGGGAATTCTTATCAATTTGTATGGAACATTTGTTAATGGCTGCCGGGACACGATCGGAATTCCATTATCAGGTACTGTGACTCATATTTTGTTTTGAATTTCGAATGACTTTTTGGCAGTCATCGAAGTTCTATTAAATAATTATTAAATGTCATTAGTGAACTATGTTTGTTAACAATAAAAATTAATAATGATATATACAAAATTTGTAAATAAAATTATTAGAATTCAAAAACATAATTGAACTTAAACGATAAGGTTAGTTTAATATGTTATAGCAAATTAAAAAGAATGCAGACATAGTTGTAGACATAGTCCGGTTAAGAATTTAAGCTGTAGGTTCTTTAAAACCACAACGGCTTATGTTTCACCCTCAGTGTAAGTCTATCCTTTTAACCCGAGTCTAACAGGAGTGTTATTCTGGAAGAATGAAAACGAATCGCATCGATAGATTATGATAAAAAAAAAACAAATTTACGTTCAATAAATTGCGCTTATATTAAGTTAGTATTTTCATACATACATAAAATTACAATTTCATACTAACGTATAAAAATATATATGAGCCAAGATGGCCCAGTGGTTAGAACGCGTGCATCTTAACCGATGATTGCAGGTTCAAACCCAGGCAAGCACCGCTGATTCATGTGCTTAATTTGTATTTATAATTCATCTCGTGCTCAGCGGTGAAGGAAAACATCGCGAGGAAACCTGCATGTGAAAATTTCATAGAAATTCTGCCACATGTGTATTCGACAAACCCTCATTGAAACAGCGTGGTGGAATATGTTCCAAACCTTCTCTTCGAAGGGAGAGGAGGCCTTTAGCCCAGCAGTGGGAATTTATAGGCTGTTGTTGTTGTTGTTGTTGTTTTGTTGTATAAAAATATATGTACGTATAATATAAAAATGGTCTCACGATCAGATTCACCAAGGAATTTGGAATATTCTTAGGTGTATCGTCAAAATTATCCAATTATTATGGTATGAATATAATCACTCGTCACAATATATCGTGTACCGAGTTGTATCGATTATAGCTGTATAATTATAGTTTCTGTTTTCCTCTAAATTAAATAATACATGCTCAGAAGTTATTTACCCTACGCTTGTTATCGAATTCGATTTTCAAATTTGTTTCTTTCATAATACTACTTTTTCTATTATGTACTTAAGTTTGCTATTTGTCGCCAGCGGGATCGCTCGTTTGGGTCGTTAGTTGTTAGGCACACTATATAAAATTAGTATATATCCTTCTTTGAAGTTTAATCTTGCCTTATATCAAATTTCATAAAATTCAATTCAGTAGTATGATTGTAAAAGAGCAAAACTCACGTAAGTAAACAGACAGACAGAAATATAGTATGGATTGTATCGCAAAATATTATTTACCTTTGTTTTCTAGTAAATTCTTAGATTATGTCTTTGAGTAGAGCCAAGATCGCTGCCATCTTTTATTCCTTTGTACAAGCAAAATACCTTGTCACTGTTATGACATAATAGGTACGTGCTATGATTATTTTTAAGGCGATCTATTTGCCTAAAAATAATAATATCAAAAATACCTTACACATATTGATTGTGGCAACGATATCAAATTACTGTTAATTTAAAAAGAAAGAATGCTGATGCTGATTTTATAAGCGTTTGAATTTCACAAAAAACTTATCGGTGTGATCTAAGTTATTCTTTATTACATCAGATATCTGCTAGTGAAAGTCCCGTCAAAATCGGTCTAGCCGTTCCAGAGATTAGCCGGAACAAACAGACAGACTGACAAACCAACTTTTTATAATTATTATTTTGGTCTATATACACTACTACAAATACATTCAATAAAATGCGGCTGTTTTAATATTACCAACCGGCATTCTAATTTTTATTATACATATGTATAGATAGAAAGAATAGAAAAACATCTGATTGATGAGAGCTGATGAGAATTAGATGTAAGAGGATGAACATAAAAACATAGTCGACTTTAAAGCTACGAGACTTACACATTGTGAATTTCTTACAAAATGTTAATGAACTTAATATGTAGACCACGATAGCCTAGGAAATGTAGACTCAGATTTCGCTTTGCTTAACATTTATTATGATTTACATGTAACGTATAAGTGTTAACGGTTTCAGATTTTTTTATCATTAATATTATTAATTTTTTTTTGTGAGTTCGGAAGGAAAAGAAGTTTTCAATATAATTAAAAGAAATCATCTTAAATCAGACGTCAAATATAAAAAAAACCAAAAAAAGTATAGTACGACACAAATTAGATGTAGCATCGGAACTGCAATGAAATGAAAATAAAACTGATTACTGCCGATTTACACGACCAATAGAAATAGCTCCCTATCGCTCCATTCGACGGTATTCGTCGCTATAGATTCTCACGTCAGAGAAAGCAAGGGCATGTTAATCGACGTGTCAAATTGACGAATATATTAGGTCATATGATATTACAAGTTATTACGCTTGTGTAAAGATCATATTCACATGAGAAATAAATATTGATAATTTGGGATAGCGTACTCATATTGTATGTGATCGGTTTTAAGAATTCTGTCGATTCTACATGTAAGTTGTGTCGTACTATACCTTATTTGTTTCAGATCGTGCTACTAGTCATTTAGCAGAACGAAAAAGTGCTGTTTTAGGCAATCACGTGTATTTTTCAACCCTGTCAGAATTGTCCGCCTATTGATAGAAGCCATAAATATAAATAAACAACAACAAATGTACCTAAATTGATAGCTATCATGATTTTATGTTCGTGGCTAAATGCAAGGAATCAATTATAAGAAATTAGTTTTCGTCTGGTGATCGTAGTTTTCAGGTACCTATAAAAATTAACTTACGTATGCTCATATTTGGGGTTATACCAAATTTATTTATTTATTTGTAACAAAATCCACAGCTTATACAAAAGTAATTAATAAAAGAAACATTGTCCAAACAGAAGCCAATTTCGGATTTACATTTTTTATGCTTATCAGTTATGGTAAACTAAGGACAGTAAGTAAGTTCCTGAAGAATAGAAAAAAATACAAAGCATTTATATTAGGTACCTATTGTGGTTTGGTCGTGAAAAAGTATCAGACATAATTACTTTCGCTTTCATTACATTAAGAATAGACGATATCAAAACATTGGTATTGTTGATCAAAAAGTTTTTCTTTATCTTTTTAATGCGCTTTTTCTTAACTACAGTATCAGGGTATCACAAGACTCAGTGGAAATTTTATCATTAAGTGTAATGTGTATAGCCATATTATTGTTAGTTAATCCGGTAAGTACAGACGATATTTATCAAGGCATGCTCGCCAAGTTTCTACAATGCTAAGGTTTCAATGGTAGCGCAGAGCCGCAGACGTTATCTTTGAAATAGTGCCTGAAACATTTCAAGCATTCCATTTAATTAACTCTAATAATTATAAATAACATATTCCCAAATGATATCCAAAAACGATGACGTTATATTTTTGTTGTATAATGGTCAAATTACTGATATCTTGAATATTGATCTATGTTTAGTTGCTTATAATTAATAATATTATCACCTATATGTAAAACAAAGCAAAACATAAATGTTTTATTGAGAGTAAAATACTTAAGTAAATCCTCAAGACTTAATCAGCCAAACATACTGAATTACCACAAGTATAAAAAATATTGTTGATATATGTTTTGGGTATCTTTACTTGAATTGAGTCTTGCTTCAAACCACAAAACACCTCATTTTATCTTTTCTTAATTTAATTACCCATTAAATTATGAAGCAAAACCACAAGCTACAACTTTGTGAGCAAATAAAGATCATACAATTAGTGAGTTTATGTCATGTCGTGGTAATGAATTTGCAAAATAACATCTTGACTGTTTAATTCTTACATAAAAATTGAATATTGTATTAAAAATAGAGGCGAGAAAAGATAGAGACCAGTAAAAAAGGTGAGATGGCCTAGTGGTTAGAACGCGTTCATCTTAACAGATGCCTGCGGGTTGAAACCCAGGCAAGCACCACTGACTATTGATGTACTTACATTGTGTTTATAATTCATCTCGTTCGCGGCGGTAAAGGAAAAGATCGTGAGGAAACCTGCATGTGTCAAATTTCATTGAAATTGTGCCACATATGAATTCCACTGACTCGCATTGGAACAGCGTGATGGAACATGTTCCAAACCTTCTCTTCTAAGGGAAAATAGGCCTTAAACCAAGTGGAAAATTTACAGGCAGATGTTGTTGTTGTATTAAAAATTGATCTAGATTCAATGGGTATGTCTTTTAAGAATTGGTAGTAGTTATTGGAATTTTCTACATTTAAAATTGGAACAAAATATTTGGATGGATTAAAAAAAGATGAAAATAGAATAAAATGATTTTATAATTTACAAATCGTGTTCAAATTTTTTATTCAAGGCACAATTTCACACGTGTGATGTCGAACTGGTTTCAAATGTTTAGTATTGGCAAAATTCGTGTCATTGCGACTAGTTTGAGCAACCCACTTATTTATGTAGGTAAAAATGTTAAAAACTCTGTTTAATGTTTTAATATATTTGCTTTGTGAATATTATAGATATTTGCTTCGGATTATTACTTAGCTGTTTGTCCCGTTATATACATTGGTGGGAATCATTTCTCTTATTTATTAACTACCCGTTTTTAAATTTTTGTAATGAGTTTTTGGAAGAGCAAATTCAGAGTTTGTTTTTTTTAAAGATGTTTGAATTTAGATCTCATTTTAATGCGTTAGAATTTGTACTTTTAAATATATGTAAATTTATCTTTTCTGGTGCATATCACGAAAATGATGCCAATTTTATCAGATGCCTAATTCTATGCTGAATAACTGATTATGTATTTATTTAGACTGTCTTAGTAGCTATACCTGTATTAAAATCATCATGTAAGCAAATGTAGGAAGCAAATTCAACGTTTCATTATTGTCATATATCTATTTGAAGATTTGCAAGTGCTATGTAATTTGGATGGCAATATTACTATTTAGCACGTACAAATTTATCTGATTATTAATTTAAATGATCGTTTTCCTATCATTCATATTCCTAAAAGGTATCAATAGTAAGTTAAAACATACCTACTTCGTTTTTTTGCGTTTTTCCTTATTTGCTATATAATATAAAGCTCTTTGCACAAATGACAACCTTTAAGGAGATTTCAGATTATAATCTAACAATGGCGGTCCATAATAATAATGAGCTGATTATGGACAAACTGCCCGAATACCATCCAGAATAGACGAATAAAAATAGAAACACAAAAAAATAAATAACACTATAAGTAAGATATAAGACAAACAAGGATAGCACATCTATAGCAGTACAACAATAAAATAAATGAAGAAGTTTATATAGATGTAATTTTTTTTAGTTTAAAAATACATATCTTAATTTATATATATATATATATATATATATATATATATATATATATATATATATATATATATATATATTCTGATAAGATCACAAAATATTTAAGGTGCTGAAAGCGACGAATTCTGACAATTGTACTCAATTCTTAATATATTGGACTTAAGACGACATTTTTAGTCATGACACATCAATAATACACAATGGTTAATGGCACTATTGTTTTCTAGAAGTCTTTTTCCATGACATCACTGATACATTATTATTTCAACCATGATTTTGTAAAACCTTACATTCATAAGGCTTTTTTCTGTCATTGTATTTGTAACAATGGTAAGGACTAATGTCTCAAAATTAAAATCGATAACGGTAATAGTACCTGTGGTTTGAAAACATCATATCTATATTCATTTATAATTTACGTTGAGGCCTTTTGGTTTTGAGATTATTTGTAACAATTAATTATACGGAGTCTCGCTAGTCATCAGAATAATTCAATGTAATCATTCAAAGTTCTCTTGAAGATTACTTTGAGTGTACGTAATTTTTTTTGAATTAAAAAGAGTCAAAAAATATTACTCCGAAACCTCGAGCCTATAACTCACTAGATTTCTTAAAAGAACTGAATACCGCCATAAAAGAATGTCAACTTATCAGTTTCATCTCTAACTATATCGCAGAAAGTGTTTTTACTTTTGCCTGTTACAGTGGACCACACAGGGTGTAGTTATGTTCGATTCTGAGCCTTGTGCCTTTGTAATAAGGACTTAAAATTTGCCTTTTATGTGTAGATCTGTACCCATTTTCACCGTTTTGCCTGTCCTTATCTCAAAGCGGTCAGGGGAGCGTCTTTATTATTCACGCCCGTGCGTTAGCGTTTGGTACTTTTGTTTGTAATGTAACACTGTCTACTTTAGACATGGCAATAAATAATATAGCGTATAAAATTTTTGCCACTTGGTTCGTAAATAAATTATGTAAAATTATGATTCACAAGAGCTAGTAATAGCAAACCACAGTAAGGGTTTTTTTTTAAATTATAGATTGACTAACTTGCAAGTGAGTTACTTGATGGTAAGTTACCACTGCCCAAAGACAACGCTACAAGATATATTAACCATTTAATCACCAACGCCCCAAAAAACTTGAGACCTAATAAGTAGCTGTATCTGTAAATACAATGCTTCACTTATGCTTCCAACCAGAATACTGTAAAAAAAAGTGCTAAACAAGCAAGACAAGTAATAATAATTACTGAGTGGGTGGTACCCTAACCTATCCATACTGGTTGGCATTAGTAAATCATATTTTAAATTAATTTAATTGTGATTATAAATTGATTATAATATCGATTAACGAATAAGTTTATCATTCAAATCAATCCGTTACTAATAAAAGTTAATTACATATCTCCTTAACTATATATAATAAGAGATTCGAAAGCATTTTAAATTAATAAACTTTTAAATGGATTGTAAAAGCTAACATCAACTTTAAATGAATGCTAATAACAAGGTAATCATTATATTTTGGCATCAAAAACGATATAAGGAAACGTCAAACAATATCCTAGAAATAATTTGGTATTTTCACTTTGGGAATTATTATTATTATTATTCTATACTGACACAATAATAATCTATTATCGTATCGCTGTTGGCGAACAATCAGAACTGATAATGAGGGTCTAATAACAGCTTGTAACCGCTACTTGTAATTTCTTCACGTGACAACGTAACAACTCGGATCAAAGTTGAGAGATCTATTTAGCTGGTCTTAGTTGTTTTTTGTCATTGTAATTCAAGAAAAGCCACCAATGTAATTAGAACTAAGCCAAACAATTGAAATATTCGATGCATAATCTGATTATCTCGATATAACATATTGTATTTGAAAATTTAACTATAAATCGTAATTTGAGGTTGATTTTGGGCGAACTGGTGGGGAATCATTATATGATTTGCTTGAAATTAGCATTGGAGCGTGGTATTTGCAGATAAGCTACAGGCTCTTATTTATTTGCTTCATTTTATTAATTGTAATGAATTGATTTTTAGAAACTTCTATCATGAACTGATAACAATTACAAAGAACATCCATACACTTACCTTACGAACTGGCTTCGAGAGGAGCTACTGGTCAGTAATGGTATGCTATATTAAACGACCTCCATGGTCGAGTGGTGTGTACACCGGTTTTCATGGGTACGCCACTTTGAGATCCCGGGTTCGATTCCCGGCCGAGTCGATGTACATAGATTACCATTAGTTTTCTATGTTGTCTTGGGTCTGGGTGTTTGTTACCACAAATCGTCGTTACTTCTGATTTCCATAACACAAGTGCTTCAGCTACTTACATTGGGATCAGAGTAATGTATGTGATGTTGTCTCATATAATTATATCTCATTAAAATATCCGAGATTAATGTAAATTTAATTACAGATATAAACTTTATTACTTAAATTTTTTAGGTGCAAAATGGTTTCAAAGAAGGAAAACGTTAATGAAAGCATTCCATACCATACTTTAAAAAAAGTTATTTTAGTAGAGACATTGAATCAGAATTACGTTGTGTTTGAGAATTTTTTATCAAAAGACCTGATTGAAAATGACGTATGAAATAAAACATGGAAATCTTTATCAGCACACGCGGTCCCTCTTATAACCAGGGTGCCTTCAAACGAGGCGTGAAGAGGCATCTCGTGGACCGGCATGGCTAGGTTGACTAGTGCAACTCATTCTTGCTGTGCGTACTAGTCGTCGTCTGAGTGGAGTCATATGGATACCCGGATAATATAAAAAAAAGTATCGATGATGAGTAATCGTCCGCGGCTTCGCTTACATTTTAGGGGTTTGTAGTCAAATGTTAGGTATTAAAAGTAGATGATGTCCTCGAGGTTCAAGCTTGCTTCATATGAAACTTAATTGGGTTTATAACAACAACAGAAAGACAGACAAAGTTACTTTCACATTTATAATATTAGCATATATATTACACTGACATGATGCCCAAAGCATTATAGTTTATTAATAGTTTGTTTTGATAAACATAGAGAGGTAATTTGCATTTATCGGATTACTTACACATAACTAATAATTTTATCAATTGCTGTACTGTGTTGTATGCTTTTAGGGATTATATGTATGACGCTTAATAATAATTGTTATCAAAATATACTATGATGAACTTTTGGAAATTATCACAATAACTTTTTCCGCCTGCCCGAACAAACATTGATACGATTTTATATTAGGTACTCATTTAATATTAAGTTATCAAATTATTTTTATGGTAATGTTATTTCATAAATAGTACATAAATCATTCATTTTTTAACATAATTTATCAATAATAACGGTATCGATGCAACGGTACCTAACATGAAACTAAAACCACAAACAGAAAGATATGTTTAACACAAAAAAATAACAATAAATAATATTTATGAACGAGGGAGCATCTTTGGTGCAATCGTGTGATGAATATAGAAGTCACTGTAAGCGAAAAGAACATATTTTCTTACATTAGGCGTATATTTTGTCATTTATGGATAAGGATTAGTCTTTAACAAGGAAAGAATGATCGATTTTAAATTAAAATTCATTTGATAAATTAAGGATCCTCTATTCCCTCCTCAAATTGACTCGTTCAATCTCTTACAAAAATATTGCCCCAAAAAGGCAAAACTTATATTATATGTCACATCAGCATAATGACTAAAAAGGAAAAAAAATCAAAATAATTATAATTATGTAAATTGGCTTATAAGCTATATAAATACAAACGTTTGGTGGATTTAAACAATTTAGGAAATAAAATTGGGCCGTGTCTATTCATTTATAATACTATATTCCATAGAATCTCTCGGCGAATCTAAATTAGCTTGCGCCTGAGGAATCACAATCGATGCGTTTTGTGGCAAACCGGCAGTAACCAGAGCACGTACATCCCACCGCACTTTCCTAGCATTCCGTCAGTACATCACGATACTAAGTTTACAACTAAACTTAACACCAATTTGGACACCTTGAAATTTTAAGTCCATAGTGTTGTCAACTCAGCTTTAACAATCATTATATCGCCATCATGATCCCTTTTTTAAATAATGGTAAGTTTAATTAGACGTTTGAGGATGACATTGCAGATTCAGACATCCATGAAGTTGATGCGCTTCGATTATACGCGTGGCTTTAATTACTTACAGTGACAGGTACATTACTATCAAAACCTTTTCCATTCAATCTAAAAGCTTGTATAGAATACCAGATAACTATTTTGATTTGAAATCTATAAAACCTTAAACTTCAACTCTCTTCAATTAAAGAAGCGCTACTTTAATCTACCAAATACAAAATAGACAATTTTAGTAAAAGGAGTTACGACGTTAACCTCATTTCTATTATATGGTTCATTTCTACAGCTTGTAGGTCAGTTACCTTGACAAGTGACCTTGTGAAGATATTTAAGGTGGGTGGACGTATGGTAATCTAAAGGAATTTGAAGACATTTTTATTAATTAATCATATGATTAATCTGTCGTCACCTTATCGAAAGTTTGAAAGTTAAACGTGGTCATAATTTGCTCAAAAATGTACCGACTTAATTAATTAATATTATATCCATAAACTTACACATAAGAATTGTTCACTTTTTTTCATATGCCTAGATAGATCTGACTTATCTAATTTCCGAAATTGAAGGTCCGATTGACTTGAGCACGGGTTAAGAAGGGATCTTCGATGAAGGTTCACTTAAAATGAATCCTGGAAATTTCGACTTTAAGGAAAGGCACGAAATTTAAGAAGAGACTAATTTCACTTGTAAGAAGTCAGGGCGGGCCGCTTATATTTCGTATCATCATAAAATAATGTATGGAGATCTACGATCATAAAATAATAACATTCCTTTCTTAAAACAATATCTAATTCAAAGTGTTACACAGATTTAAAATCTAGGAAAACTATTTTCATGTCTAGCGAAAGTTAATTGAAAGTTTTGATTCGTTTAAATTATATATTTGCATCTGGTTTAAAAGTATAATATTGATGTCACTAGTTTAAGCTGAATACCACTTTGTTATAAATGAGTAAAAATACATTTTAATATAGTCGAAACATACACTGTTTCCATTGACACATTGACTAAATGAAATAAGATCGCTGTCAAACGTTCTAGATATTTTATGTTTAATCAAATTTACTACCGTCCTCTATACGAGTTAATCAAAACTAGATGTTAATAAATAAACCAGTTGCTTCAGACTGTTTTATTATGAGACTGATAAAGAGCTGGACTAAAGCCTCCTTTTGATATTTGCAGCTTATTCCAGTTTGCTCCAATGTTATTTGGTGGATATTTAATGAAGTTTTCTCACGATATTTCCAGAGCAAGTGATAATAAGTACTAATGTAATGTATTATATGTCCGTGCTTAAGCCCGCGATTTTAGGTTAATATTGGCGTGTTGGCGTGGCGTGAAATATAATTAATATTGTGAAAGAAGTCATAGGTTTTGATCACTGTAGAAGTGTAATATGCGAAAACTGTAATGTAGAACACTTAAAATAAAATGTAGTTTCTTTATTTATAATTAGCTAATTAGGGTCAAGTGATAGCAATAAAACGTGCATTGAGAATATTTTAGCGTCCAAACAAATAACCAATGAAAATTCAAGGTCGAAACCTTTCTCCTTTTTCCGAAAACCCTAAAAACTGTTGCCCACAAGGGCATGGCATGCGCGTGAGAGCTTCATTTACATTCCCTTGGGCCACTGCCCTTTTATAATTAATTTCGAATACATGTGGGCGTTTACTTACATTTTCGGCACTTTCTTTCAACAGTGCGCCACCTTAACCTATTTCTATGCTCGTTTCGATGCTTCATTACTGCGTATACAAGTTCAAAAATAAACGATACACGAACTTTTACTTTTTGATCAACTTTAATATAAATTTAACCACAACTTGGTTATAAAATGTGTTTTTGTGTTTTATGATGTTTTGTATTAATTGAAAGAACGAGTCTCACTGAAATTAAACAAAACGGTAAATTATGCTTAGCCTCGATATTTTCTTTGGAATTAATATTCAAATCGTTGAATTACGTTTCGTAAAATAAGAATTAGAAGTAGAATTTGATAAAATATTCTGACTTTTAAATAGCGTTCTTACGAGTTTTTTTCGACTGCCTATTTGAAAACTATTTGAATCTGAATAAAATAAATAAATAATAAAAGTAAATTTTCAATATTCGTCGGTTTAAATTTTCATTTCCTTAAACTGAATTGGAACCGTGGAACATTACAAATCTATTATGAAATTTTTGTTTTCGTGCTGACATAAAAATCATTTGTCTGTAAATAAATTTGACTGTTAAGCAAAATCAATTAGCAATCATCAAAGCGTTTGTGTCCCACTGAAGCCACGGGTACTGCCTACTTAATTACCATTCATTTGTTGTTAGAAATTAAGACAAACGAGAAACTGGTAGACTTCTCGTAGAAAGTGTAAATGCGCGGCGTTTTTTAATTGGTTAGCAACGGTAGTCGACGGATTCGCATAGAATAAATGTATTCGAATTACTAATTAATGTAACTTAAAAATCAACAAAGGGCTCGTCATTTAACGTATTACATTAAGATCAAAGACAAGGAAATTCTTTCCTGTTTATTTTTTTTGCCATTTTCTGTTAATCATCTTGACTCGCTAAACAAGCTCTTGAATTTTTTTTCTCTGTATTCGACGTTTCGTTTAAAAATGTTGCTTCCCAAATGCTAAGTTAAGCAGAAACTACAGTATTCTCCACTTCTATAGTAATATTATTGGATATGTTTTTGGCGATATGCCATGTCGTTGCAGGCTATTTTTATCGACAACTTTAAATAGACTGAGTTTGCAATATGAAGTATTTCAGTAAAGACATCGGTTCAAAGAATCTGTACAAGATTTTTCGATAAATTGTTATCAATTTTTCCACAATAATTGAGATATAATTACAACTAGAAATCTCTGTTCAGATTGTGATTGCTACGTGTCCATATCGTATCATCATATATGGGTCAATTTAATGACAGTAGAGAAAATATAATAGCTTAAACATTATAAGTGAAAATTACAATCTATAATATTAGACTTTAAAAATGTCAACTTTACCAACAATTTTCATGGCTATTATGCAATTTTTGATATGAGTAAAATATAAGCTATTTATTGATTATAATATTCAACCTTTAGGTAAGTGAAAATTAGAAGTGCTAGTGCAGGTTCATTAAGTAGTTGCAGTTTATTAAATAATTTATCACGAAGCGACAATTGTAGTGTTTTGTCGTGAATTAATGGTAGTGTTATTACACAAGAGATAGCATTTGAAATTCCAAAACTTGGCAACACATCATACCTAAGCAATCCAGATGTCCGTACATAGAACTATTTTACTATTAATAATTTGGTATTTTTCCAAAGACTTCCATTATTATACGCATAAGAAATCAAACTCGTCTAAACAATTTGGTTAAGCACGATGAACATGCAATCGAACTTTCATTTAACGAAATTACGATCGATACTATAATCGTCAGTAAATCAATATAATTATTTTTAAACTATATTTAAGCTGGGCAGTCCAAATGTTTGGGCGAGATTTTTGAAGAGAAAGTGAATCATTTATTGCGAATACCTATTACTAACCGGTCCTATCTTTGTGATGGGTTAGCAGTTAATGGTAGTAACACCGTCGATTTATCGATTTCTATATCCAAAGAGTTTTGATACGCTTTAATTATCTGTATTAACTGAACAATAAATCTCTATAAATTATAGTTTTTAATGTGGAGGCATTATTTATCCGGCGTTTCATTACACGAGACCATAAATGTCAAAATGTTATAACCACGGTCGCAAGTATTGCTTTATAATTTTTAATTGCTATCACAACCTGTCTCGGTTTCAAGTGCGATAATTAAGTGCGTTTTCAGCGTATTTTGGTTTAATTGAAACAATATATGACTCGACGTACCTAGAAACAAAACTTGATGTTCTAAATCGAATCGACTTTACGATGATCTAAGGTTTTCAGTCGAGATGTGTTGCCACCTAATAAAAAAAATCGTAATATAATGTAAAAAAAATAAATTGTTTCGTTTATTCTTCTGCTATTGTTTATACTGTGCTTAACTTTAGTCTGTTAATATTATATTACTTTATGCGATTAGTTGTAAAATTGAAAAAAAAATAAATGTACATCAAAATTTATCATTATTTTAAAGATAAAGATTTCATTAATTTTAATAGAAAATTTTTAGGTTGAAATATTGATTTTAATTATAGTTTTTATTTTAAAAATTGAAAGAATAACGAAACATACTACTTAACTTTAATTGAATAAATGAATAATATATATTAAATCGCACAGATTAAAATAATTAACATATTCGTTTTATTCTAAATAGTTCTAAAATTCTACCAGAATGTACAAAATCTAACCTAGTTTTCGTGAAATTTCCAAACTCACGGCCCACATCCGATCGGACCTAATCCATCACCATCCGGAATGCTAATCGTCGGTCAACGCGTCGAGAATACTCAAATAAACAGCTAAATAAATAAATAAAATTGCGCTAAGGAAAAATTTGTGTCAGTGTGCTGGGCGCGTCCGGCCGACGAGAGATTAAAGCCTTTATACATATACCGCCGGATACGTATGGGATATCTATTTATAAAAATTAATATTGTATTAAGATTAATTTATTCAGCTTATTATAATACTATTAGTAATTAAGACGTTTTTGTGTGTTTTCTTTACAACTTAATTAATGAAATATTATTAACCGTTGATAGGAAATAGATCTGAGGTATCGAAAAGAGATATAGCAAGAGCAATTCTCGATAGGGATAACACCATGATGATGTTTGATGTGACTAATTAATATCTGTTGCTATTGTGAAAATAATAATAATACATGGAGTTGAGTAAGGAGAAAACCAATTCGATTTTCAAATATAGACAAGGCATATTAATTTGCATTAAGATAGTGATAGCCATATCCAATGTACAAATATCGGGACTTTTTCTTGTTACAAACGGCAACCCACAGATATTTCCCAAATAGACTATTTTATCAATTTTTGTGTGTTTTCTTTACAAATTAATTAATGAAATATTATGAACTGTTGATAGGTAATTGATCTGAGGTATCGAAAAGAGACACAACAAGAGAATATATTAGACCATGACTTATTATGTGATGTGTTTAGATAATATCTGATGCTCTTGTAAGAATAATAATAATAAACGGAATGGAGTATGGAGAAAACCTATTCGATTTTCAAATACAGACAAGGCATATTCATTTGCATTAAGATAGTGATAGCCATCTTATGTACAAATATCGGGACTTTTTATTGGTTCAAACGGCAACATTTCTGAAATAGACTATTTTATGAAATATTATTGAATAATGTAACCGTCAATATCGTTTATATTACCCGCTTAGCGAAGTGAAAGTATCAGATTTGATCCTGGTCCCTTGGGCTATTGTCGTTTTAAATCCTATCAGAAACACTAAATTCTGATAGGATTTATTACGACAATAGCCCAATTGATAAATAGAAATATTAATTGTTCAAGACTAATTGCTGTCAATGTTGTAATGATACTTGAGATTGGAATTTATTAAATTTACATCTTCTTGTATTAATGAAATACAAATGTAAATTCCAATGATTTTTATCAGTATCCTGTAGCGTCAAGATGTGTAATGTGTGCATACACTCTTATAAACTTGAGTATCCACACTATAAGTTTTTATATCTATGCCTGGAAGTGCATTGGAACAAATACATATATACGATATGGAGAACATTTTTTTTAACTTCAATTCAAATGCGAATATTACGAACAAAATATTTGCTTAGACTACATTATAGATTATTTGAATTTCATAAAACAATAAAAAAAAGAAATTACTATATTTAAAATTATTTTAAAAACAGATCGTTATGTCATGAACTAAGTAACTTATAAGACATGACGATCTATCCATTCTTTTTTAGCAATGGATAGCGAGACACTTCATGATATTTTAAAACATATAAAATTAAGTAAAACTACGTTCTTCTTGGTGCAAAAGAGGAGTACCTATTCATTTCTCTAAAATAATTTTAATTTAGTCAATTAAGAAAAATCGAATCGTATAAATATACTGAATAAAATAATACAAACGCCGTGCAAATTCTTCGCAACGGCTATTGCATGGCAAAAACTTGGTAGGTGGTACACTCACTGCGTCATTCATTCTGACGATCTACTGTCGCGCTCGCTCGTTCATTGTTGGTTCAATGGCAGACGCCTTCGAAATTATTTATTTATATATTAAATAGGAGTAACAGATGTCTTGATAGTCCCACTCTTATGTTTTTTAAATCATGTTCTATAATCATACTAAATGGATGAATACAATATATCCTGTTAGAGATTGTTAAACTGGTCATGTTGTGTATAACAATGTTCAGACAAGGTTTTCAATATTATAGAAAGAATGGTCACATAGTCTACAGCACGAGTACGTATCGTAGCGCAATGATTTTGTGTCTAAGCCCCTTAACTTATAACAACAATTTATATGTACGTATTATTATTCATTTTTAAATCCTATTTGTTGCCAATACTACAAACATATATGTCATTATAGTTAAGTTGTCAACTATATTAAGAGAAATAATTAAGTACTATTAAATAACTATGATAGCATTTGCTTCTATGAAATCATAAATCAATTAACTTAGCACATCAATTTTAATACAAACACATTGTCAAAAACGATAAAAATGCAAAAATATTTAAATATAAAATATTTGAATGTTCCATTTAAGTGGTCTAGATTATTTCTTGCTAATAATCAAATTAATTGCGTGTATTAAATGCTAGCCCCGTTGCCTAAATTCGTAAATTCGCACAACAACATGATACTTTATCACAAAAACATGTTTATTAATGTTTTTGTATAACATGTTCAGGTGTAAGGCGACCATTAGACTATCAATCTTGTGTCAATCAAATTTAAATCAATGATTGACGCCTAACTTTAATATATACGAAATGTTTTGAAACAAATAACATTGTCATACTATTAGCATTGCCTACATTTTCTAAGATGAAAAAATGTCGGATCGATATTCATATTTAGAGACAAAATGTAAAGTATTTTAACACAATATAATTACATAATTATAAGATTTATTTTTATTTTATTAAAAATAGGTATTAGACTAAGTAAAAAGAGTAAACAATTACTTACAAGTATAAACGTGTGGGACGCTTAATAAATTCAACTGTCAGTCATGGTATCAGTAAAATTGAACATTAAAAAGCGCTATAAAATCTAATTAAAATGATCAAATATATAAAATTGTACTCAATACCTCGTTCTTATAAACTAGTACCATTTATTTATCGGAAGCATTTGTCATAATTATGATTTAATTCAGTGATATTCTCAAACAACGACCTCATTTGAATATTTATGTTTTTCGGTAAATCGTATCAAATATCACATTGCATTATTAATACTTTAGTCTCGATTCTATTTTGGGTATCATACAATTTAAGAACAAGAAATAAATCGTTCAAACAAGTAAAGCAAATAAAACGAATCGGTCACAGATAGCGAAAGCTCTCAGTGACATATTGGAAAGTAACCGGAACACTAAAATTATGATAACATGTGATCCTTAATGTGTTTGAATTAAGGTTCAAAATGATGCGAAAAAGTTCATTCAGGATGAACTTCCTTTAACCTTTTCATTAACTATATGGCTCTATATTTCTTGACTATGAATCTTTTCAGAATCATAATATTGACGATCCTTCCTAATAAGATAAATTGATTTTTGAAGTAAGAATAATTAATTGTGTTTGTATTCTATAACGTAAAGATAATAAAATAAAGGACATTAATAAAATTTATAATTTCATACACCTATATTCAAGCCAAGACCTTATTATTCCTTTAATAAATTGTAAAGCAGTCAAAAATCAATAGGCCCTGCAGTCATTCGAATGTAATTGTGATACCGATTTAATGATTTAGGAATTTTCCATCGCCCCGAGCTGACAGACCACCAATCTCGTGTAAAATCATACTAGACATTAACCTCGACGTTCATCCGTAAACTAGCACAATAAGCTTTACTAGTTTGTTCACTCTTTTCAAAAGCTGTCACCATCATCGTTCGAGCTACAAGACTGTATATAACTGCAATTCAAAATACGTCTTCGCCTCTTTTAATAAAGTTTTCATTCCAATATAAAATTTCCACGTTTTCATCCATTTTACCACTATTTAGCAATACAACGTGTATCAATCAATATTGTACTTTAAACACTTTCAAATAAGGTAGTATTTCTTTTTAATTTTGAAGCGAGTTGAGCTGTTTGTCATGTGTCGATCAAGTCTTTATCGTAAACGAGGTTTGTACTGAAACAAAAGTTGGTCGCACCGACATCATTAACAAACCGGATCCCAGTTGTGCGACTGAGTTTCATTGACGGCTCTTAGTTCTTATATGTTAGTAACGCTTCCATTATAAGTTGCTACTTTGCTCTACTAGTAGTCAGATTCATCTGGAATACAAGTGGTAGTTTCAAGGGTCTCAATAAAATGGCCATGTCATCTGGTTGTTATGGTATGTTGCACTTCGTCTTATACGGATTGCTGTTGTAACGCCTTATCGACAGATTGCGGCGCAATCTATCAGGCTGGTGCTTGCCAATACTTAGAATTAATTTGTTATAGTAAATCGTTGATATGAACCACACCATAGGGATATATGCATTATGTCAAATATTTATGCGCTTACTTATAAATTCATGTGTGATGGCCCATTTGCTCGTCCGCCAACTTATAATACTAAAAAAGTTTACCGCGTCTTTTTGTCGCTCTCTTATGACCAAACCAATGAAGCGAATTTGATGAAATTTGATGGAAAGTAAACTTGACTTTAAAGGAAGGACATAGGGTGCCTTTTTTGCTCAACACATGACAATCCACTTCCCAAAACGCGTCGAACCCGGGGGCGACAACAGGTGTATAATATAATTAGTATATAAGCAAGTCCATGGGCGATTTAACAGATTCAATAATAGAGGTGAGCGTTACTTGTATTAACTAAAGGAAATTATTTGGTAACATCCGTATCAACAGTGCACTCTTTCATTCACTCATTCATTCTTGTGTAACGAAAGTAATAGACAACTACGTCGGAAATAGAGAGGCGATCGGTAAACATTGACGTTAGTTTGGTTACATCTGTATTGTCGAAAGAAAACCAGTAAGATGTATCTAGCTGTGTTGCCTTTTTCATTTTTAATATCAACTTTCACCGTTGACGTCAAAGATATTAACGTAATGTGTCAAAGTAAATATGAGGCTAATTATGCTGCAAAGTTATATTTATTGTGTTTATTTTAATTGACTATGTATATCGTGTTGGCGGTATCGAATCAATACGCAATAATTTTATTATGAAACATAGATCAAAATGTGTTGAACGTTTTTTTTGTTTTTTGATTTTACGTCATTTTAAAACGCTGCTTTTCTCTTGTAAAGACTTCATTCGATTGTTATAGTGTCAAAGATAATTTATACAAAGAAGCTTACATATATATCTGATTAAGGATTAATAATGAATTAAAAAATAACTTCGAAAATAACATATCGTTGATAATAAATTGTATGAGTATACCTTCATTTTCTGTTAAATAATCAGTTATAAATAGGACATTTTATAAATACTTTAGAAACGATTATACATAATTAACCATTATTATCATCATTATAATAGGGACCTCTTTACATTGAGATTAAAGAATCCTGATCCGGCTAGTAAATTTGAAAATTGCGGCTTTTCTAAACAATAATCTGCATTTCTTATTCATGTAAATCCTTCTTAATCAATCAACTTATTGATTAAAACCGTTTTAAAATGCAAAGCGTACTTATGACTTTGTTTAATACTATGAGAAGTTTAGGTGTTAATTTTTTTTTTATTTTTATTTATTTTTTTTATTTTATTTATTTGCGGTTTCATGCTCACACATACAATTAAACTTTAGTTTACATGAAATAACCCTGCTAGGGCGTAGCAAATGTTAGAGAGACGGACGTTATATCACAATTTTATCTGTCAGATATTCCTCGAGGGTGTAATAGCATTTTTTTTTAAGAATTTCTTTTAACTTATTTGGGTAGCTTGGTTCATTTATATTTTGCTTAAATACTTCCGGCAATTTATTGAAAATTTTTATGCACATAGCATGTGTGCCCGATTGGTGAAGTTTCAGTTTTGATGTTGTAATTTCAAAATTATATTTATATCGTGATTCAAAGCGCCTCGGGTTTTCAGATATTTGGTTGAACATTTTTTTATTGTTTTTAACGAATTTATAAATTTCTAATATGTAAATACAGGGTAAGGTTAATATTTTTAATGTTTTGAAATGCGGTTTGCAGCTTTCTTTTAAGGTAATTTTAGCTAGAATTCTAATACATTTTTTCTGTAATACAAATAAATCCTTTGCATCAGTACTGTTTCCCCACAATATGACCCCGTAGCTCAACCACGCGTGGGCGTACGCATAGTAGGCGCTTAAGGATGCCATCTGGTCAGTAGTACGTTTTAATTCCCGTAGGGCATATATAAATTTAGAAAGCTTTGATTTGACTAGGGCTATGTGCGATTTCCAATTTATGTTAGAGTCTATGTTGATTCCGAGTAACGTAAAATTTTCTACGCATTCTATATGATGTCCTTGGTACGAAAAGTTTATTTCTAGTGGCGTTTTTTGATATGGCCTAAACTGCATTATTTTTGTTTTTGAAAAATTTATTTCTAAATTATGGTCTTCTAACCATTTGAGTACATTATTTATAATTGTGTGTAGTTTTATATTTAAATTTTGGTTTGGTGTATAAGAAGTTAAGATTGATATGTCATCAGCAAATAATTCACAGGGTTCACTTAAGGTTGTTGGTAAATCGTTTATATATATGAGAAATAAAATGCATCCGAGGACACTGCCTTGAGGAATTGAATTTTGGATTTGTAAAAGTTCAGATCTCGCTTTGGTTATTTGGCCAGTTTTATGGTCGCAATACTCAATTTCTACTAGTTGTTTTCTGTTCTTTAAATATGACGCAAACCAGTTATGTGTATTTCCACGTGCTCCTATATCATATAATTTGTTTAATAGTATATTGTATTGTACTTTGTCATAGGCCTTTGACATGTCTAGCAGTATTCCAATGGCATATTGTTTATTGTTGAGTGTGTTTAAAATTTCGTGTATATATTTATAGGTCGCTAATATCGTTGATTTATTTTTACGAAACCCATTTTGTCTGTCACTAAAAATATTATATTTTTCGCAAAAACTGTAAAACCGATTATGCATTGCCTTCTCGAAAACTTTAGATATTGCAGGAAGTAGTGCTATAGGTCGATAATTGTTTGGATTATGTCTGTCATTTTTTTTAAAGATGGGCTTAACTATAGAAATTTTTAGTAAGTCCGGGAAAACTCCTTGTTCAAAGGATTGATTTATTAATAGTGTTAATGGTACTATTAGTTCGTCGGCGCATTTCTTTAGAATATTTGTGGGCAAATCGTCTATGCCACAGCTAGTTTTATTCTTTAAATTTTTTATTATGGTTCTAATTTCCTTGAGATCGACTGGGCGTAAATACATTGAGTTGGTCGTAGGGTTTATCACTGGCCGACCCGCGCGTGCATCGTTGTCGCTGGTCGAGCGCCCTACTGATGCAAAAAATCTATTGAATGTATTTGCTACTACGCTTGGATTTGACGTTAGTTTATTATGGATCATTAATTCTATATTATTATTTTCTTTATAATTTGTTTTATTTGTGCGTTCTTTTATAATGCTCCACATACATTTAGTAATATTATTTGATTTTTTTATTTTTTTACTATTATGTAATTTGATTGCTTTATTCACAAGTTTTTTTAGTGTTTTACTGTAATGTTTATAATGTGTTTTTAATATGCTATTATTTGAATAACTGGCTAAGATTTTGAGCAAACGTTTATTTTTACATGAGATTTTTAATCCTTTGCTTAACCATACATTTGGTTTTTGTGTTTTTAATTTTATAGTTTTTAGAGGCATACAACGATTTATACTATTTTTTAATATTGTAGTAAATAAAGTGTAATTTTTGTTTACAGATTCATCTAATTTAATTATGTTTTCCCATTCTACGTTTTTTAATTCTAATTTAAATTTATTTATATTTTTGTCATTGTATATTCTTTTTTTTACTTCATATAATTTTTTTGTTTTGCTTTTATTTATGTAATTTAATTTTAAAATCACACTCTTATGGTCTGAGAAACCGAAATCATGTACTAATGATTCAAATTTGGGATTTTTAAAGTTTGTAAATATTAAGTCTAAGCACGTAGAACTGTGATTAGTTATTCTTGTGGGTTCGTGAATGTTTTGAAGAAAGTTATATTCTAACATAAGGTCTAACAATTGTTTTGAACGGTAGTTTTTATCCAATAAATTTAAATTGAAATCTCCACCCATTACTATTTTCTTTGTGTTTTCTTTTTTGGTTAGATATTCTAAAAGTTCAGATAATTTGTTATAGAAACAATCGGCCTCTCTACCATTCCAGTAAATAGTAATAATAATTATATTATATACAGGTATTTCTATGGCACATATTTCAATTACGTATTCTACTGACAAGTCCATAATGTCCTTTCGTTCAATATATTTAATTCCTGACCGCACTATTATACAAACGCCGCCACCGGAGTAGTTTCTTCGACAATAACTTGTTGCGAGTTTATAATTACTGAAGAAAATGAGTTCTGATTTTGCTGGCGATAACCATGTTTCCGATACTGCTATTACGTGGAAAACGTCTGATTGTTCATGTAAAAATGCTTCAATGATGTGACGTTTATTATAAATACTTTGCATGTTTTGGAAAAGAACATTAAAAGTTTCCTTGTTTTTTACGAAATAAACTTTCATCGAGTTGTTCTGAACAGATAGTGTTTCGTGAATGTTCGAGTGAGTTTGTAGTTCTTAATGATAGATTGTTATGTTCTTCATACGATGGACTAACAACTTTTCCGTCAATAAATAGTTTATTGTTCTTTATTATGGCATGCTGACCGCTTTGTCTTGCTATGCGTAGCTTTTCATAAATAATTCTTCGTTCTTTCAAAGATTCTTTCGGTAAATATTCAGATATAGATAGTCCTGTGTTTCTGAAGTACGACGCATTTTCAAGAATATACTTGACCATTCTTTTTGACAATAATTCTATCACTATCGGCCTTCTGGAATTTTTTCTTCCTATTCTATGAACGTCTTCAATTTGATTATGTATATCTATATTTAGGATGTCATAAAATATATTTGAGATTTTATTACTTAATTCATATTCCGTTTCTTGATAGTATTCGTTAAGGCCATGTAAGACTATTGATTTGTTTTTATCCTGAACTATTGGTGTATAAATTTCTGGTATATTTTTGTGTTGTCTTTGTAATGCTATTATATCATCTGCTAATTTTTTTTGTTCTCTTTCTAATTTTTCTATTTTTTTGTCAATAGACGTTATATCACTTTTTTGTTTGTTTTGGCGATCATGTAATATATTTATATCTTTTTTTATTTCTTGTGTAAAAGTGATAATGGCTTTGTTGATTTCTACGTGAATTAAATCTTTAAGTTCAGAAAGCAATGATTGATTGTTTTGATTAAGTTTTTGATCTAGTAGTGTACTCACATTTTCTATTATAATATCTTCATTTATAGTTAAAGACGGTTCTTTAATGTTAGTCGGGCTCTGTTCGGTAGGGTAGTGGATTGGGTCGTCTATAGACATGATTGTATCATTCATAGAGGATACATATTGAGATCTTACCGGTGTATTATCGTTTCTTTTGCGTCTCGTTATATTTTCACACGAAGGGCATTTCCATGTTTTGTCCAAATTATGTTTTTGATTTTTATATTGTTCGTTAGGTATGTTTATGCATGCATAGTGATAGATTTGTTTGCAATTAGTGCAAGTCATTATTTCATTTTTATTCACTTGTGTGTTGCAAGCTCCACAAACCATTTTAGGTCTTATGTATTATAACATTAAAGTTTATAGTAAATTAATTGTCTTATGCCTATATCCTTTGTTATCCAATCCTGGCGCTCGACACTATTGGCGATAGTGTGGTAGGGGTCGGGTCAACGACCGTCCTTTGCAATTTATGCACAGCTGATGTGTTCAAATAGCTTTTTCTAAACGGTTAAATTTATTTCTTTAATTTTTTAGATAAATACACTACTTATTTTAATTTATTTTTAGTCACTTTTATTGTCTGCACAGTTCACTTTCCACTGGCACTATTTTAATTTTGCTAATATCGGTTTAGATCACTTTCATTCATTTTAAGGTATTGTATATACTTAAATGCTGCCTGTAAATAATTTGGTAAAAGTGAATTACTGATTACCTTGCTAGTAATTCAGCTACTTGTAATATACGTTAATAAGGTGATTTGATTTAAAAGCATATAAACAGTATCTAGTAACGAGCGATCTTGACATGGCTATGATCTTTAATGAACCGTGCAAACATAATCAAACGACAATCGTGTGTTAACCATGAACCGTGAAGTCGCAGCATCAATGGATATTATTCAGGCGACGGATTAGAGGGTAAACGTGCTGTCTGCATGTAAGCGTACATACTACCAACGTTCTTACTTCGATCAGATACAGAAAATTTGTTCACAAAAAACTGATAATTTTTTACAGCTCCAATTTGAGTTTTGAAACCAGAACCTGGAGATCTCATAAGCTAATCATTTAATTAACGAGATAGAACTTAATTATTGTACATTACGGGGATTCCTTTATGCCTACAACTGGCTAGAACAAATAAAAAGAAACAAAAGCGCGCGATAATTGAATTAAACTGCCATTAATTTTTCTTTTCGGGCGTGACCTGTAATTTGTTAAATAGTGTTTTATTTTCGACTTGTAAATAAAACACTATTTAACTGAACTGAGTAACTTGCTTAACTGAGTAAG
Organism: Vanessa cardui; assembly: GCF_905220365.1. Classification (NCBI taxonomy): domain Eukaryota; kingdom Metazoa; phylum Arthropoda; class Insecta; order Lepidoptera; family Nymphalidae; genus Vanessa; species Vanessa cardui. The sequence goes on from NC_061136.1 coordinate 4,635,432, forward strand.
TAGATTATTTCAATATGTATGATTTGGTGATTCATTTAAGTTAAGATATATGCTAAGCCAGAACCATTATAAGCTTAATTGTAAATCGTTGTAAGTATTTTAAATTCTTGCATTTTCAATCTTTTCTATACGCTTTTATATAGTATTTATATTGCCCTTTTTAATTTTAGGAACATTTCGTAATTACGTGTCATGAATTAAATAAAAAGTATGTATATGATACGCGTCATGTATATAACCTCCTTTGAGTCACTTAATTATACTACACACAAATGGAATAGCTAAAAACGATCAATTTGCAGTGGAAAAGTCAGCGATAATATAAGAGACGTAGGATAAATAGTCTTCTCCTAGAAATGTATGGGTCGCATCCGGGCGCGGAGCACGCGACATACGCACGTACCGAGTGTACCACATACGCTCCGTGAAAGTGTATCGAATGTTAATTTTACATACAACGTAGCTTCTGTGGTTTTATAAAAATGTGATTGTGAAATTAAGACGTTAATCTTTGTTAGTCAGTGCAAAGGTGTCATCTCGCCTAACTTTCTCTTAACAACCATTAAATATGTAAGGCGTAAGCCTATTGCTACATAAATACATCGTTAGATCCGATTACCTGTTACTTATATAATAATAATAATATACATAGATAAGTTAAAGAATTTATTATACACTCATAGTAGTTTAGTTTCTTAACAGATTGCATGTGTCTAATTTAAAAAAAAATCTGCCACATGTGTATTCCAGCAACCCGCATTGGAACAGCGTGGCAGAATATGTTCCAAACATTTTCAAAGGGAAAGGAGGCTTTAGCCCAGCAGTGGGAAATTTACAGGCTGTTATTGTTATCCTGTCAATATTATAATAAAAATATTTTTTAATCCTTTGTAATATTATGAAAATAAATAATATTATTAGAATGGATTGTACCTTTGTTTAGCGAATGTCTCTCGGTGCGCGTGCGCAGCCCACTTGCGCGCATCCTACTGGCGACCTTGCGGCCGACATGCGCCCCGAGGTTTCACTTCCTCTGCGCATTACTGAAAAAAATGTCTAGGGTATCGGTTTAAACCTATATCGTGTGCCACTCAACATACTATTTTTTTTTTATGAAATAGGTCTCAAACGAGCAGGAGGCTCACCTGATGGAAAGTGACTACCACCACCCATGGACATTTGCAACACCAGGAGGTTTGCAGGTGCGTTGCCGGCCTTTGAGAAAGGAGTAAATTAAAATTCGAACTTCGAAAGTTTTGGAATTATGTGGAAAAAATTGGGTTGATTAATAATTAATTAATATGACAAAAACTGTATCAAATATATGATGTTCGATTTTTATAAAAAAAATACCGCAAATATAATTTTGAACTATTAAACTGATTTAATTTTTTTTTTTTTTATAAATACTGGAACCTTCGCGTGAAATTGCAGACGTGATTCACTTATCAAACTTGTCTATGAATCATTCATAGACAAGTTTAATACAGATGCAGACAGATATTAAATAGTTTGACATCGTTTTTTTTTAATCAAATACCTTTAAATAAATGAGACGTATTTTGCGGATTTTTTTTGTTTGCGCTAAAGAAAGCTTAAGAACACAGTTTGTCTAAGACTTTTTATCTAACGTAAATTTTCTCACGAGTCCCCAATTGGGTTCCGCCTTCACCGGATGTATTGTGCGTTTGACACCGCTTAAAATACTAATACAAAGCTGTGAAGTTACAATATAAATAAATATATTTATAGCGATACTAGCGCCCCGGCCAGGCATCGCGCGGGTATAATGCTGATACTAATTATACTACATAATTTTTTTTTTATGTTATAGGTTGGTGGATGAGCATATGGGGCACCTGATGGTAAGTGGTCACCATTACCCATAGACAATGAAGCTGTAAGAAATATTAACTATTCATTACATCGTCAATGTGCCACCAACCTTGGGAACTAAGATGTTATGTCCCTTGTGCCTGTAGTTACACTGGCTCACTCACCCTTCAAACCGGAACACAACAATACTGAGTACTGTTATTTGGCAGTAGAATAACTGATGAGTGGGTAGTACTTACCCAGACGGGCTTGCACAAAGCCCTACCACCAAGTAAATAACGTAGATTTTACATAATTTGCTTATGTATGATATCACGTTAAAACTTCTAAAATGTGTGTATTTTTATTATATTGTCCATATATTCTATACAAAAACCTTCCTCTCGAATCACTATCTATTAAAAAAAGACGTATCAAAATCCGTTGCGTAATTTTAAAGATCTAAGCATACATAAGGACAGACAGTGATCAGCTACTTTGTTTTATACTATGAAATGAGAATAGCTATAAGGACAGTAATTTGATCTATCTACGTTATTTATTTTATTTCTGAAAGGAATCTTAATAGAAATTCTCAAAACGATATTTGTTTTCAATACCATACCTCTGTTCTGGTTTGTGTTAAGTAAGCCAGTAATTGGCTACCTATTATTACATCTTGGATCCCGTCATTCTCGTAATGATTGAAGAAGTTGTTCGACTAACTCTTGTAGTGTTAACGTTTATGGGCGATGAAAACTAACCTTACAAAATCCCATACTAATATTATAAATGCGAAAGCAACTCTGTCTGTTTTTATCCCTTTCATAATAAAACTACTGGAGCGATGTAAATGAAATTGGTGTAGAAATAGTGTAGAGCCTGAGAAAGGACATAAGTTACTTTTTTGGAAACAAAGATGTAAGACCTCTTTGTATACCAATCATCAACGTAATATTTTAAGTTAATTTGTAAATATATTCTATGCGAGCAAAGCCACGGGTAGCAGCTAGTATTGAATAAAGTTTTCAAGTAAAAAAACATTATTTTTGAAAAAGACGAAAAATTGTCGTAAATCAATAATATCTTCACGTTAAGCGCCATTAGTCGTCGAAGACTTTGATAAAAACACTTTCAAATAAAATAAATGTATTTATAAGTGCTAATGTAAAATTTGCGCGAAAATTTATTCTAATATTTATATGCATATTTTTTTTTAATTTAATCGGATTTTGACCTGAACTAGATACGTATACCAGATATAAATTATTTATTAAGCGCTACTTTACACAATTGAGCATAATAATGTAGTTGTGTTGATTAGTGGTCTTACTTTTAAACATATATAATATAATTTTAATAACACTGAAGTTCCGATATCCCTTAACAATACTAGATCTATTGAACATATACTTCTTCAATTTTTACTATTTATAACTGCTTACTAACCTTATCTAAAATATCTATAAGCATACATACCTAACCTACTTTTATTTTCTTAAATAATTTTAAAATATATATACTGACATTTAACAATTACAATATAATAATGAAAAAAAATCCTACTCTAATACAATAGTAGTAGTAATGGTTTGTAAATTTCCCACTGCTGAGCTAAAGCTTCCTCATCCCTCTGAGGAGAACCTTGGTAGATTCACATGTGACAGAATTTCGTTAAAATTAAGAAAAATACAAAACGTACACATGTTAGACATATCACATTAAAATTTTATCCATACTATGAAAACTAACAACCATTTAAAAATTTCATACAATTGAAATGAGACGCACGAATTTGTTCAGCGCTCATCATATGTATATCTGAGATTATACGATAACGTCAGATTATACGATACAAGATCGAGCGTGGCTACTGATAGATTGAATGCCGATTAATCTGTCATAATCATTGAAGCCTCGCATTCATAACGCAGCCATTATTCGAAGACGTAACCATTTAGGCAAGAGAAGCACCCAGCTGTGAGCACAAATCATCTATTAATAACACGCGTGAGATTCTATGATATTATTAATAGTGAAATTCTATGATCATTCTATGATTACTGTCGATTTATACAACCAATACAAATAGCTCCCTATCAAGAAACTGCAAGTGCACGTAAATCGACGTGTCAAATTGACATATTAGGTCATTCGATATTACAAATTTTACGTTTGTGTAAAGATCATATTCATGTGAGAAATAAATATTGATAATTTGGGCTTACGTACATAATTCGTGATCGGTTTTAAAATTTTTGCCGATGCTACACCTCAGTTGTGCGGTACAATTTTAAATAATAAAAAAATGTTAAAAAAGAGTTTTTCAAGCCAATTGTAACTTTTAAGTTACTGTCACCCACGCATCAGAAATCTACACGGCAAATAGCAATACTTAGAATTTTTGCATTTCAGTTAGAGAGTAAATCAGCAATTATAATTAGATTCACAAAGTATATAATATTACATAGTTCAAAAGATTCACAACATTTGCGATGAAAGAGATGCTTAATATGTATTACAATACGATGGTGATAACTTACCATCAGGTGGTAAATTTGCCAATCCGCCTACTTATTATAATAATTTACCAAAAAAATGTCACCTTTTAAAATGGCGATTCGAAATTGCTCGTAAGTTAAGATAAATAATATTTTATTTTTATTTCGTGAATGATACTCGCATAATGCGAACATATAATTTGCAAGTCGAAAACAATTGTCCCACAAAATGAAAAATAAAAATAACGTATAATCATTTTACTTCATCAAATGTGACACGAATTGATTTTCGAGGTACGATTTCGTTTCGATCCAAAGGTCAAAGGTCATCGCGAAACGGTCATAACATAACATTACTCATTTAAATGTTTGCAAATTGAACACTAAGAAATTTCTCACCTAAAGGCGATTTTTTATTTCATGGCAACTTTATTATTATGACAGCATGAACGTAATGTTGAATGTGGCTGAAATGTATACATTAATTTTAACACTTGCAACCTTTTATATTATGTTTTATACATCAATAAAGGTCTTAATATCTTCTAGTATTCTATATAGCTTAGCTTCATATATATATCGTTTCCTTTGTTGTTCTTTCGTGGTGCAACCACTACTCACAATTTGATGAAATTTGTTATAAATCAAGCTTGAACCTTAAAATGAAACATAGGTTTTGCCTACCACCTGACGACCAAGCCTTAAAACACGAGCAAAGCCACAGGTGATAAAAAATCTAGTATATTTTAAGGGAACTCTTTGACAAGGATAATAATATCAATAATATAAATCGAACAAAGTAATTAAACATTCTGTTATTGAAATAGATGATTTTAGCTACCATAAGAATGACATATCAAATTTAAGAAAGTAACCCCGGCCTGCAATACGGTGTTATATCATTTGATTCGAAATAATTAATTATATGACATTATGTATATACATATTAATGAATATAACAGCAAGATGGGCATTGTAAAGAAATATAGAGAGATTGGTGCATCGTTGTAAAAGGTAATTTTATTTTGCCATCCCGAACTACTGAAATGACACAAAGTTAAAAAGCGACTAAAGATAACAAATTAATATAATTTTGTATAGTGCTCCATTCAATCGACTAAATAATTACATATTGTTACGACACTGTTTTCTAAAGTACAAAAAGATTGTTAATAAGTTCAATCAAATGCTAGGCACTCTTGAGAAAATTCCATACCATCACAATTAGGTCGGTTTTTAATTTAAAAAAAAAATATAGTCTATGTAAATTATTTTCTTATCTAGCTATATATCACGTAGTGTGTAATTTTTATATCTGATTAAAGTGTTATGGAGCAGGGTCTCCAGACACAAGTACTGGTAGAACCACAAGTAGTATACTAGGCCGACCTTAATGTCCGTATGTATGTAGGATGGATATACGTTAAACGTTTTTTTCTTAAGTATGATATTTAGATATTCGCCCTGAAATGGCATATACCAGAACTACTCAATACATTGAGTGGGTCTTACCTTTTGTGGATGTTCCCAGTCTTCAGTAGCATCAAACGAACTATTGTTTCAATGCTAATGTCTAACTGTGCTTTGCACTACAAGTACACTTAACTATGTTTTGAATTACTAGGGAATTAATAAGGTTCTACTTATTTGACTCTGTTACGATTCGTTTGATTACTTATTTTTAAACACCATGATCGTAGATGTTTCAGATACTGAATATTACAAAATAAAAAAAATTGACTTATTTTCTTTTGTGCCTGATTTTTAGGAAACTATATTGAATAAATCCTCTTTTAACTACTAAAATCAAAATATTACATAAATTCACCAGCATTACGTAAAATGTTGTTTAGTTAAATAACACTCTGTCTTCTATCTTCGTCAATATTTCATCTTAATTCAATTATAGCAAGAAGATAATAATTAATAAAACACATTTAACGAACGTTTATAAATAATGCCGTTTCTTTCTACGTAATTATTCGGCATAAACACTAATTTATGTAACCACTTACAACCATTAACACGGTATGATACCGCCAGATATCGAGGAATAGCCGATTTTGAACCTGCGTAACCTTCAACGCTGACCTCCCGTTTCATTCATCACACGGCCTTTAATTCCGACTCAATCAGTTCGAAAATTTGGTATGTATGTAGGCAGACTTTCTCCGGGTGAAATGGGTGTGCAGAGAGGGGGCCCGACCTTGTTAGAGGGAGGCTGACACCTGCGCAGTAACCACTTGTCACTCTCAGTCCGGCGCGCGCGCACCGCCGCGTTCGAAAACCAAACGTAATCGCACGTGCCAACCAATTTCGATTTTTTTTTATCTGTGGGACCAATATTATCTGTGAGAACTGTGACCTTGTGTGTGGTGTTCGTTTGAATTAGGAAGATCACACGGTACGTTTTTTAATGTTGTTTTTCTTTTTTAATTATGCTAAATATTTTTAGAAGCAGCTAAGGGTGTGAGGTATACGATAAAAGGACTATTATTTAAACCTATCAATAATCTGTATTTTACTTTTTTTCCACATATTATGTCAAATAAAAAGAGGAGCATTTCGAGATTGATCGTAATGACTGGAAAAATATATATCTAATGCTTACAATATTCAGAGCAAAACATCAGATTTGTAGGTCAGAGAAACACATGCTCGCTCTTGCATTATAAATGAAAAAAAAAATTCAAATATGTTTACTTAACGGATAAAACCGACTTATTATGGCAAACATTTTTCGATAGTGATAAATGTTTGCTGAAATAGGATATTTAAGAAAACATTGGACATACATTCATCGCTCAAAGTTCATAACAAAATTAAAAAATTAACCCCCAGCCCCAATCTTTGGAATAGTAATATATTTTAATTCATTCAAGTGACATGAAACAATAAAAAAAATTATGAAGATTTGAAAAAAAATAGTAAATGATTTTATCGAAGGTTCCGTAGATATTTGTGTTTTGCAAAACTAGGTCTCTGGATCGTAGTAAAGCGACGTAGCGGTCGGCGCACGCGCATTGCGTAAACAAACTCATTGACATTGACTGCGCAGTCAGCCTTGACATTCGCCGTTTTGCATCGCTTCCCTCCTATTACTTAATTAAGATATATATTAAATAATGTGAAACACATCTATCCAATCGTATCAAACGGTATATAACCACCCAGTTAAACGTGCTCATTTCATTCGTATAATTTATGTATTTACCCTACTTGAGCGAGTATATTACTATATTGCGATCCTAATATGTAACTATTATAATATAAAATTGCCGCCCTTGTAACCTTAATCGTTAAAAAAGTAAGTTCTAGAAAATAATCTTTATTATAATTTGTTTTAAATGTGATTGATATAAAATAACTCGTACTCTGGATATTATACTAAAGCGCGTCTCTGTCTTAGAAATGCATTATTCATAAAAGTTTTTTTAAGAAATATGTGTTGGCAAAGTTAATCGTATTTTTATTGCACACTTCAAACCAGAAGCGGTGGCCGTAATAAATTTCAAAATCCATTTTCAGCTCTGGAACCATTACCTACGTATGCTGTATGCTATTAAGGGTAGTTGCACACACCTACCCACTGTAACCATTGTCACAGGCTATCTATGCATGTAATTACTTCATCACTCTTTAAGCCTTTCCCACAAATATTTTATTGGTATCAATCAGTCTACCACCAATTGCGCCAACACACAACAATACTACTCAGTAATGCTGTATTTCGGTATAAAATTTGGGTAAGCCAATGTAATTACTTGCATAGTGATTACATTTGATCTTATGATTACATCATATTACGCACGTTATGGATAATGTTTTTACAGCCATCATGCTATTGTAAATTATATGCGAATGACAGTCGCAACTATAAATGAATACGATTGACTTTTTCAGTTTTTTGTCTGGTAGTGTATTTGCACTGAAGGTATACTGTAGTGTAAAATTAATACATTTTGTATTATAATGTTGATTACAAAACTAACAGGACAATATTCAATACTAGTTGTCACCCGCGGCTTTCCTCGCGTTTTAGGGGTTTGGTTGTCATGTGTCAGGCAAAAAAGTAGCCCATGTGTTTCCTTAGAGTTCAAATTTGCTTCATACCAAATTTCATCTAAATCGATTCAGCGGTTTAGTAGTAAGAGAGCGACAGGCAGACTTACTTTCACATTTATAATATTATAGTATAGATGATGAATGATATATTTTTTTAATTTCATAAAATCAAAATAATCTTTATTCAAGGGGGCTTTTATAAGCACTTTTGAATCGTCAATTAACAATTAAGTGAAGCTATCACCGGTTCGGAAAGTAGATTCTACCGAGAAGAACCGGGAAGAAACTCAGTAGTTACTCTTTTTCAACATATAAAAAATACAAAGTCATGTTAATTAATACAATTATTTAAATTATTATAATATATTATTTATATTATAAGTATCGTCACGCCTCTTTTTATAAAAGGTTAATGATCGAACTCCACGTACGATCGACCCAAATACGATTGCATTAAAATATGTAACGTATTGTTAAATTACATATAAACATTACACAATGCTTATAATATAATAATGGAATATGACTTGAATAACTATAAGGCATAGACTTCTAAGATGGCACACTTTACACTGGAACTACTTAAGAATACGCTGTATGTGTATGTGATGATATCCATTGAGTATTCTTGTAGTGTAGTGTAGAGTTCTAGTGTATAGACCACTAGCAATTGAAATGTAGGAAAGGTGGATCAAAAACCAGACGAACAAGTCAGAAGCCGAATATATATTTACAAAATGCAATAAATCTTATAATTTCATATTCATTTTAAAACGAAATTTACAAAAATTACCATTTTTATATACTTATTTACAATTCATACGAGTTTAATTCGATATGTTTTCATTTAAAATTTTAATATGCTAGAACTATTGAAATATTGTCACACTTATTTTTATTAAATCTTACAAATATTATAATTTCGAAAGTATTTATTTGATCGTTCCACTTTCACCGTTCCAACTATGTGTATATATAATACACACATACAAATACATGTATATGTATGTGTAGTCTATTCTGACCACATGTGGACAAAAGACATAGACAACATTTGACATCGAATTGGCGCGATAATTTTTACTGGAATACTCTACGATATTTGCAAAAAAATGGACTTTTGAACGCCGTCATTGAAACTGAGGAATTAAAATGTATGTGAATATAAAATGTATGTTCAGACGGACAGTGTTGTATTGTAAATAAAGATATATTAATCAAGAGCTGTTAGTAATGTACAATATAGTTGATCTATTAGTAAAATATACGGAATGCGTAAATCTTAGGTTTTTTTATCTTTATTTATTCTTTGATTGACTATATAGACATACTACTACATAGAAAATAGACACATACTGTGATTGACTACTCAAAATAATTAAGAAGCACAGATTAATAATTAATTTGTAAACTAAATTTTCTGCGTTTATTTTTGTGAGTTGTTTATTTTACCGAATTCGAATATACGTCAGCAACAATCAAATCATTTAATGCTATCAATTCTTTAACAGTAAAAATCGATTTAATCAATTATATAAAATGATTACTGTATTACTAAGATCGTTGAGATCGTTCTGCGTTGAAAAACAATAAATACAACGGTTAAAATTGTTAAGATTTAAAAATAAAAGAATTCCATGCCCAACTGTTAGACTAAGCACATTGACCCAGATTGCTTTTTAGGTAAACGTCATAACATATACAATACTTACGATCACGATCAATTTTGTAACATAAACTATTTAACAAGTCAGGACGATAAAATGGAATGATCTGATTGGTTGATTTGCGGTGCAACTGAGGTTTTTATAATTCTGCTTAAATGAAATTATTTAATTGGTTGATTTCTAGTGCAACAAAGTTTTTATAATTCTACTTATTAACTGTAATGATACGTTTCCAAATGTATTCAGATGCAACTTTGACTTCTAGGCGTGAAATTTAACTTAATATGTAATTGTGGACACTAATTTATATCGATTATATTACGATCCTCCTTTATAATATACATAATTACATTCCAATCCACCTTCGTCCAGACCCTTTCATCATGAAGTGCAACAATTATGTTTTGATACTATTTCGATGTTTTAATGAAACAAATTTTAGTAGAATTTAGATGCTGATTAGTATGCATAAGTAACAATGAATATCGAATGTTATCCGACATCTAAGTAACGATTATAAAGTTTTATGACGTTACAACAATATGCAGTGGCGTCATATTGAGAACTATGAAACATTAACAGTCATATAGTATAATAATAATAATAATAAAAGCCTTTATTCGCTGACCAAAATACTTACAAATAACTTACAACACTATTATAACTAATAACACTATAAATAATGGTTACAATAAATATGCTTAATTTAAGTGATATGTTCAATTCTACAGCAACCAGTTCGTTGGTCAGGTTGTCTTTCGACATAGGCCTCCCCTAGTTTTTTCCATTCGTGTCTGTCACGAGCAAGTCTTCTCCAACCTTTTGGTAGGTCATCCTCCCATCTTTTGGTTGGACGCCCCTTTTGTCGTTTCCCATTCCTAGGATACCATTCCATTACGTCTTTCGTCCATTTTTCTTTGTTTGTTCTCATAATGTGGCCAGTCCAGTTCCATTTCAGGGTTTTGATCTTTTGTAAGATATCGCTCACTTTCGTCTTTTTCCTTATTTTTGTGATCGACCATCTGTCATGTAGCCTTATGCTTAGCATACTTCGTTCCATATTGCGTTGGCAAACTACAAGTTTTTGGATATTTTTACTGGTGGCAGGCCAAGTTTGACACCCGTAGGTGAGACATGGGAGGATACACACGTTGAATAGTTTGCTTTTCACCGAAATTGGTATTGTTTCGTTCTTGAATATTTCTTGCAGAGACCAGTAACGTTTCCAAGTGTTGCTAATTCTTCTGTCTATTTCTTTTGAATATTGGTCTTTTATTGATATTAGTTGTCCTAGATATACGTATTCATCGACATATTTGATAATCTCCTGTCCTATTTCTATGTTTTCTTTTATCGCATTCGTCATTATTTTAGTTTTCTCTGGATTCATTGATAAACCAGCTTTTTTACTTTCTTTATCTAATTGTTGCAACATAGTTTGTAGTATATCTGGTCTGTCTGAGAATAGTACAATGTCGTCAGCGAATCTTAAGTGATTTAGGTTTTTTCCATGTACATTAATTCCAAAATCTTCCCAGTCTAAATTTCTGAATATATTTTCTAACACTGCCGTAAAAAGTTTTGGGGATAATGGATCACCTTGTCTGACACCTCTCTGGATACTAAATTCTTCTCCCAATTGTTCAAGTCTGACTTTTGCCGTTGAGTTTTTGTATGTTCCTTTTAGGATTTGTATATATTTTCTTTCTACGCCCTGTTTTTCTAGAGTTTTCCAGATATAATTATGACTAAGAGAATCAAAAGCCTTATTATAATCGATAAATGCTATGTAGTAATGATGGCCATATTCATTAAGTTTTTCAATAATTTGTTTAACCACGTGAATATGATCAATGGTAGAATAATCAGCGCGAAATCCAGCTTGTTCTCTCGATTGGCTTTCTTCTAAGCGTTTTGTTATTCGAGCAAGTATTATTTTAGAAAACACTTTGTATATATTGGACATTAGACATATGGGTCTGTAATTACTTATATCATTTTTGTCTCCCTTTTTATAGAGCAAGACAATAGTTGACTTCGTCCATTGAGTTGGTATTTGTTCAGTAGTAAATATATCGTTAAATACTTTCGTCAACGCGTTGGATATAACGGGTAAAGTGTCTTTCAGTAACTCGTTCGAAATATTATCGTCTCCGGGTGCTTTGCCGCATTTTTGTGTTTTTACAGCTCTTTCAACTTCGGCTTCTAGTATACAAGGCAGTGCTTCTTCATTAGTATATTTCTCTGTTTCTGTGGCTATTTTTTCTTCTGTCTCCGTGTATAGTTTCTTATAGAATTCAGTAGCCACTTTAGCTATTGATGATCTCTTTATAGCTACTTTATCATTATTCTCCTTATGTTTTATTTTTATGTTAGGTATCCATTGAGTGTATTCTTTTAGTTGTTTTAAACCTTTTTTAAGTCCACCTGTTTTCTCTACCTGTTTAATAAGTACTTTTAGTCTCTCTGCTTTCTTATGTTTTCGTATTGATACTTGAATCTTTTTGCTGATATGACAGATGTTATGACGGTTATCTTTTCGTTTCTTTAACATTATTTTCCTCTCGTTCATTAGTTTAATCGCTTCTTCTCCTAGTTTACTTTTCTTCTCTTTTTTAGTACACATTATTTTTACATTTGTCAGTGCCTTTTCCAGAAAATCATACTTTTCTTTCAGTGTATTGCATCTTTCGATTTCTTCTAATTTATTTTTTAACTCTTTTAGGACATCCTGTGGTATAGGCGATGTTATCATTGTATTATGAGTTGTCGAGGTAATGTGTTTTCTTGATTTCTTTTTTCCACATAATATAACTCCTCTTACCATTCTGTGATCTGTATTAAAATTTAGTTTATTTACTACATCGATGTCATTAAATATTTTCTTTTCTTTTGTTAGAATGAAATCGATTTCATTTCTGTCTCTACCATTTGGAGATATCCATGTCCACTTTCTTGTCTTTCTCTTTTTGATGAAGGTATTTATGATTTTCAAATTGTTTGCGAGGGCGAATTCTATGAGCCGTTGTCCATTCTCATTTCTTTCTCCACTACTGTAATCTCCTATGACAAATTCGTCTTTATTTGTTTTCTTACCTACCTTTGAATTGAAGTCTCCCATCAAAATTGTTTGTTTGTTTGTTTTTTGCATTATTTCTGTCAGATCATTGTAAAATTTATTTTTCACCACCATAGTGTCTTGTTCTGTGGGTGCATGGACTTGGATGATCGACCATGGTTGTTTAAATTTTGGTAATTGTATATTAAGAATTGCAATTCTATCTGATACACCTTGAAAACTGATTATTTTGTCTTTTAAGTATTGCTTTATTAAAAAGCCTATTCCATATATACCCTGTTTTTCACCATAGAAGTAAAAAATGTATTCATTGTATTCCCGTATTTCTTCTCCTATTCTTCTTACTTCACATAGACCAATGATATCCCATTTAATAGAACTTATGGCTTCTTCTAATTCTTCTAACCTGGTATCTGTCATGAGCGTCCTAACGTTTAAGGTTGCAATGTACATTTTGATGTTTGTTTTTTCATTTAATGGTTTGATTCTAGGGGGTGGTGGTCTAGCAACCCCACGGGGACCAGCCGGATTGGGGTTGTTCTGCTTCTGGATGCTGGAATATAGTTGCTAATTAGTTTTGTTTGGCTTCGTATGAGAAAAAGAGTTTGATTTAGGTCTCATCATATCGAATGCATTCTTCCTGTTTTCTTTTATTGCAGAAGTATTGCTCACCAACTTCTTGGCCTGATTCTGATCCTCTGGAGAATATGATTGGTCCCGTTTCCTTTTTTCTTTTGTATTTCCCTCTTTGACTATTAACTGATCATATTTTATGTAGGCAAAATTGCCTTTTGCTCGTTCTTCTATGAGTTTAGGTTTCAATTCTCTTCGTTTTTCTAATACTTCTTTCGGAAAATCTTCGGTGACATATACCTCTTTTAGGTTCTTTTTCATTTTTAGTATATTATTTCTTTTCCAGATATTTGCAAAAACCATAAGAACGGGTCGTATTTATTTTTTTTACTGATGCCGATACGGTGAATATTGGATACATCGCTTGGTTCCAAAGTAATTTTCAAATTTGTTTCAATAATTTCATGTACTCTTTCAAATAACTCCAAATCAGATTTTTCTTTTTCTTCCAAGCCAAATAAAAGAATGTTATTTTTTCTCTTTTCCTTCTCTAAATATTCAATTTTCCTTTCCAACATTTCTATTTTATTTTTCATATTTTTATTGTCCTCGATCAGTGGTTCTAATTTTTCGTTAATTTTTTCAAATATAGTATTTGTTTGTTTTTCCATCTCTACTTTCATTCTTTCGAAAAGCATTTGGAATGGCCCTTCCATTTTCGTTATTTAGTTATATTTGTATATTTTAATTAATAAGCCAAGCCAAGATGAGAAAAATAAGTATTGGAAAAAAATAAAAATAGAATAGTAAAAAAATCGTAATACGTGCCAGTAGCGAACTCAGAACAGTCGAGTAACTTGTTCGTAATTCAACCGTTGGACCAACAGTTTCATTAATGGTGTTGTGAAAAAATGTATATAGACTTATCTTGTTCTTTTTTTTTTTTTCTAAATGCTAATTTTTACCGTGTTCATCTAGTTCATTTCACTCCTACCTTCACTTATTTTTATATTCTTTGTTATTTAAGTTTTTTAAAACTAAATTTATTTATTAGTATTTTGTTTTATTTACTTCTAATTTTTAACACCACTGTAACAGTTATCAAAATTTAAAGGCACAGTTTATCAAAATCCGAAATATAATTTCTATCTACACTGTCTGTTTCTCGAACTTGTGACACACACTATTTTACGTTCATTTAAACAGTTTTTATTACACTTAAAGTTGAAATAACAGTTTCACACGCGTATTAGATGTTTTTATATACTATTAGCGCACAATTGTTTTCATTAGATAGTTTATTCTTTTTTTACAACTTTATATTGCACGGACGCTGTGTTAAGCAGTACACGGACCACGGACCCGAGTCATATAGTACGTAGCTATTATAAAACGAAATTAACCATTTACAATACTTGAGCGATTTGTTTTGCACGCTTCATTACAAACGACTCGACTCGTTTGATGGTTCGTTTGTATCGATTTTGTAGAGCCAATTTCTCGCTTTTCATGCTCGAATCGAATAAATATTGATCAATTAAGAACGAATTAACAATTTGTCTGGGCAATAATGTTTCGACAGCGTTGTTTGCAGATTTTATGTTGGGATAGGCAATTTATTAGCTTCGTGTTCATATTACCCTCAATATTTGTATATCGATTAGATTTATATTGTTTATGATTGCTTAAACAATGTGTGTCTTTCTCTTCCAAATGTTAAATCAATTGTGACAGAAAGAGACAGATAAATAGTTATAAGTAACGCTTATAAATAAGGTCGTTACGGTTCTTATCAATGGTGTTTATGATTGTCGATTGATTATTTTTAGTTTTGATTATTGTTAAGTTTTATTATATGTTTTCGTAATTTTTGTGAGGTTAAGGTCAATGACTTGAACTTCCCATGTTTATGCGTCAATTCATGTTTTTTTTTTAATATTTACGAGTAGAAATATGAGCAATCTGATTTCGTTACGTTACCAGATGGAGAATGTTGTATGAGCCAAGAAGGTAGTGAAGTAAACAGATTTTTTGGAAATTTTCTGAATTCATTTGTTAATAACACATTTGCAAGACCAGTACTGCATTTAAGCGCACGAGAATAAATAGTTAAAATCAGCATTCAACGCCATTATTGTAAAGTTGTATTATTAGAATTGTGGATATGACTCTAGATTAATGATGGAAATTAAACACCATGAGACTCCTGTCGTGTCTATTCGTCATAGAAATAAAAAAAGACAAGCTGAGGTAAATTGAATTAAGTGTAATTGGGTAAAATCAACATTAGCGAACATGCCATCAGTCAAGTAAACAGGAAACGTGCATGGCGGCCATGCGTCGGCATTCGGTTAATAGCTGTTTAATCGTTACGTTAATAAGAGAAACTCATCTCCGGCCGGGCCGATGGCGAGCGTCCCGGACGGTTTTTTTGTAGGGCTTTCTCCGCTTAAGGTTATAAATGCAACTAATTATATGTATCAAGAGGTTTCATTTGATGTTCTTTTTTCGAAGAAAAATTCGTTTTCATTTTCAATTAAGCGCAGAGCGGTATACTCTGTAGTTGCACGTGACGTCAAACGCTTAAATCGAAGTCATTGAACTCAAATGATTAACAAATCCATACAATAAATCGATGCATGCACATCCTCCGATGATTTTCTTGATTGTATCTGGCAACTAAAAAAAATGTGTCGTTCGAATTTATTTAAATGACATCTAAAACAGAAAGAGAAATATAATCGTTCCATTGTGTTCTATATTTGAAAATCTATCAAATATTACACAATATTCAAAGTGTATTGTAAAAGCAAACATTGCCTTGATACATTAATCTATCATAAGACTCACATCGATGTAGCCAGCCAGCCGGTAGAGAAAGTCGAGACGTAGAACAGACGCGACAGAATATTATATTGGTGTTAATAGAATATGTTAATAGAATATTCATACAAATTGATAAGAACGAATCTGCGCTAATCAGGTATTTTAGAATACCTAAACTTCTTGTTTGTACTGTTATTTTTGTTTTAATGTTTTTAGTTTATAAAATAAATTGTACAAATATTTATGTATTCACGTTACTTGATCTAATTTATTTATTAAATGTTGTTCAATTTGATCTTGAAATTATATTTTATGTAAAAGAAAAATACTTTAAGCGTTATATTAATAACAGTTACTTAGTATGATTAAATAATAACAAAACGTAAATATTTAGTTACTATCTTTTGAAATTCTGAATACATTACGAGCTTTATAGTTAAGTGATTACAAAACATTGCTTTGTAATAAAATGTTTGTTATTGCTATTAAGTAATTGTCTTACTTAACTGCTAATGACGCTATAATAATAATTATTACATAGTTCGGTCTAGACTCTACTTATATTAGCTATCTGGCTCACAAGACGTTATAATAACGTTATAATAAAGACAATGACTATTAAACATAGACAATTTTACTACTATTTAATAATTCATATATTTTTAACAGAGCATATTACGATTAATTACAATATAGGTTACAAAGTTACACAAACATCTTTAGTTGATTTATATATAGACCTTATTATTAAATGCAGTTTAACTATTCGGTAAGAGTACCTTCTCCTGCTTAAAACGTTTTGATATATAATAGTTTAAAATAGGAGTGCTTGTCTTGTTTTTAACTGACGATCTTTGCTTCAGAACCACATTATCTATCCACTGAATCTATATTCTTTCGTCTCACAGCAATAATTAAAGTTTAATTAATTAATTAATTGGCGCTGCGGTTACTAAAACGGGTTTTCGCTTCGGTAGAAGATTCGACACTCGCTAATTAATACTTTATAAATACAGGTCATACTTACGGAGTAATTTGCGTTAGTTTTATATTTCCGTCTGATGACAGGTGAACGTTGGGTTCCAAAGACGTAATGACGAATGTAACATCACCGTATATAACCAATGAAGCTTAAAATTAAGACATCTGATTGGTCCATTCTCCCTGCGGCGATCAAATGATTGGTGTAAAAAGCAAGATGACAAGGTTTCTAGGAACATTCAATCGCGATGGTTTCTGTTGTCAGTCATGACAAATGGAATGGAATTTTCAATTGAATCAACAACCGTGTCAAGCACTGCGGTTAATATTTTTAATTATCATCTTCAAGTCACAGATGTCTTTTGTATCGATAGCTTGAGGAAAGTATGAAGTAATGTTGGCTTAAATAAGAACTTGCTTACTAATATTGATGACATATATATTTTTGAGAATAAATTAATAATAAAAATGAAAATTTTTAATTATTCTGCAATTCATTTCTATATTCGTTTTTACATATTTTATAATTCGAATTTATAACATCTATCACAAATGCAATTTTTTTTTTTTTTTTTTTTTGATGTTTTTTTTTTGTGTAGGTATAACAGTTTATTATTTAACTAAAAATTTTTTATAAAAAATAGTGCACAATAAATAAATTATAATACGTTTTCAGTATTACATAAATATCTCGCGCGGAAGACTTATTGATATACTATTTAAATTTTTCGCGGGTGAAGTCGAGACTTTATTCATGACATTTTATTTATGCTTATTAAATTTCAATTATTTTCTATTATGAACAATAATATATCGATGAAGCTACAAGTATGTTATTTAAAAATAAATATATAACCTTAAGCAGATTTGAAACAATTATGTCCAACAAATGAAAATTATTTTATGTGGGCAACAAAGTTTTCCAGGGAAAAGTGATTTAGAATTTTAGAGTCATGTTATTAATATGTTAAGCGGGTACCTCATTAAATCACCTTGACATTTATAGTGTGTAGGTCCAGGCATATAAATAGAGAAACGGGTCAGCCTCAAGTGACCTATATAGCTATCGCCTTCAGTAGCCACGCTACAAGCGTTTTTAATCGATATTGTTGACAGAACAGCAATCGTCACACTGAAATGAATCAATTGATACTAAAACGTAACAACTACACGAATTAAAAAGTTGAATAAACACGTGCATTATCTTATTTACTAAAAACGACTTTGTATTTTTTAAATGTTAAAAAAGAGTAACTACTGAGTTTCTTGCCGGTTCTTCTCGGTAGAATCTACTATCCGAACCGGCGGTAGCTTCACTTAATTGTAAAATGACGATTCAAAAGTGCTTGTCTAAAGCCTACTTGAATAAAGTTTATTTTGATTTGATTTGATTAATTAGCAAATTAAATCGATATAATTGAGAAGCATGGGCATTAAAATACTATTGAAAAGTTCTGGAAACGAAGTTTGCTAGTGGAAAATTTAGTACGTGAATTATATATGATACGTGATACGAGAACGTAGAAAACCCACCGTCTATCTCAGCTTAGTCCTAAATTATTAATGTGGGTTCGAATTTCATTTCTAATTTATTAATTGGGTTTGTTTTGATTTCATAATGTGCTCGACGTTGAACTTTAAACAAATAAAACAAATGTATTTTATTCCAGTAAAATTTACAATAAATATTTTTTTTAATATGTCGGAGGAAAGCTCTAAATTCTTCTTGATATTTTTTCTTGTCGAAGTCTTAGCTCAACGTTTAAGGGTATTAATTTATTTTAAATTTAACTAAATATTATAATTTAAACTTTTTAATTTTGGACTAACACAGACAAACAATTATAATACTACGCGTATACAATATACGTAATGTATTATATAAGATTTTTTTTTAAACTGTAACTTTGACCCATGTCTGCACAGGTCATGGGGAACAGCGTCTCTTATTAGTTGTCATAAATCCCATACAATAACGATAGGAGGTTAGTAAATAATAATCACTCATTACCTTTAAGTATAATTTCAGTTAGTGATAGCTTTGTGAAACTAATTCTTCATGTTTATATTTAACTTTTTGTACCTCAATTTATATTTGGTACCGTTACTTTAATTATAAAAGAGGATTTATGCTTTTTACATTAAAAATAAACTGTAAATTGCTAAAATTGTTATTTCAATGCCGTATTTAATAAAATATCTCATCATTTCTTGCAGTATTCTCGGTTAGATGATATTATGAAATATAAAGATCGCATCATAACGGTCATCATTCTTTTATTTAAAGATGTAACATTCTTGAAACGTTGGGTAAAGATCAATGATATTATAATAAACAGATATGTTATATCCATACTAAAGAACAGAAAAAAGTGTGCCGCGCCGTTTATTTTAGTTTATTTTTACATTTCGTTAAAAGTAAAAAGGATAGCTTGATAAAAACAATAAGTAAAAGGGATAACTAGATGTTTTAATTACGCAAAACGTATTACTACGTAATTATGAGGAAAACGTCCCAATTAGGACGTTTTCTAGTCTTCACTTTTTACGCGTTAATAACATATCTGTTTACTAGAACATCATTGGTAAAGATAAAACATGTTCTTATACTAATTTATAGACAAATTTTATACTAATATTAAATAAGTTCTGTTTTATTTATCGGTTCAAAAACTACTAATCCTTAAAATTATAATTAATTAAAAGATTAGAATGTATACATTTACTGAATGTATACAAAGGTATACATTTGTTGATTTATCTCATTATGTCAGCGTAGTTGTAGGGAAAATTATCGGACCGGGCGAAATGAAAACACAATACGCGAAAATTACGTAGTAAAAGTGTTTGTATGTACGTAAAATAAGTGTATACACACTATGTATAGCGTGTAATCTATATTTTGATATTTTGTTTCATTGAACACTAGATTTATCGTGATAAGATCAAAGTGTAATTAACGTTTTTAATATGCTAAGTTAAAGGTGTAACCTAAATAATTGTCTACGATAAAATTTATAACTATTAACCGTTTGAATATTTGAGCTCTTTATTTTAATATACATGAATAATTAAGTCGAAATGACCCTTTTTCGCAAAGAATACATGTAAATTTTGTTAGAAATAAATTAATTTAAATATTTATTACAGGACAGTAGAAATGTTTAGGTTATTAGGGTTATATGCACAAACAAACAGAAAACAATATAATCGCCAAATAATTCAACGTAAATGTGGAAAATCAAAATATTAACTCTACCTATAGAAAATAACCGTAATAAATGTTTCGTATGGTTTTTGCATGTTTGTATTTAAGTAGTAGTTATTGTATAAATATTGTAGCCCAATTGAACGTCTAACTTAGTACAATAAAGTTATTAAGCCATGATTTTCAGCATTAAAAGTCATAACTCACAGATCATCGTATGGTAAAATGAGCCATGACTTAACGGATTAAGTTGTTATTTCGATTATATATAATTTTTTTCGTGAGATAAAGGGAAAGCATCCATTGAAGCTTCTAATTGGCATATACAAACGATCTTTTGTTATTCAATAGAGCCGGTGTATGGACATATTTCACACAGATCTAAAACTTTTATCACAATTGAAATGTAAAGTGAAATTTGAATGAGACGTAGCGAATATTCGCACGTGCTTTTTACGAGTTCACTAATGAATGTTAATTAGGAACATCTAGCAGTGAATTATACTTTTTTACTCAGCGTAGTAAATTTTTTTAAAACACTGAGAAGTAACATCTTAATTTATTAGGATTATATTGTTGTTCGACTGTTCGAATATTTTAAGTCATTCCATAACGATAAAATTTCTATAAATATCTTCTAGGTATGTTAGTATATCTACTAAGTAACTTTGCTAAATTCCAAATCCTTTGTATCTGGAGTATCGGAGATCACGTGATGTAATCCCGATAACACATATAGACTGTGAGATTCGTATTATCCGTATATAATATATACTGTACACGGCTATAAGGTTCAGGGGAAAAAACCCGTATCTCTCAAATTAAGATACCAAAAGTAGCAAGCGTAATTTTCTTTTAACGAGCTTCTTTTTGTTCTTACCTTCTCGTCGAAAAGGTAAGAACGAAATTTTGCATTACAGTATCGTGTAGCATTGAGGCAGGTTTCCTTTCTGACTATTTCGAATGATTGCAGTTGTAAGATATAAGATATAATTTATTAATATTTTATTCTTTCGACACCACGAAGAGAAAATAAATGAATACAACATGGATACTGCCTAAATAAAAGAAGCGTACAATTTCGGCGACCTTTTTGCTATCGCTTCCAGGCAACCAACTGTGTAAGTTAGGATAGCTCATAGACTATACAGTGGGTAGTGCTGGGATAATCAATAAAATAATAGGTACTGATGACAATTAACTTCTATGATAAAAACGTAAGGCAAGTTCTCCAATACATAATTATATAAATGATAATAGTAACTTAATTAGTAGATATTTAGCGATTTCCAAGCAGGATGTATAAACTTATATAATTGTATTTGATGACAAACAGTTGAGAGGTTTTATTGATAGAATTGGTAAAAAATGGTAAATAAAATGTAGATTAAAATGTGCTTAATAAAAAAGAGATTTCACCCCTCCGCGGGGATTTACGTACTATTTGTATAATAATAAGAATCATTTTAGTGAATTAACTAAAATATTGTACCTGAGTTGAGTTGAGTTATATGTTTTGTTTTTTCTCCTGTTATGTTATGTACAACAATTGTGTTACTTTCGTAACTGTTATATTGTAATGTATGTATTTTGTGCATATTTACTCATTATTATAAATTTGTGTCTGTTTCTGCGCTATATTTTTTCATGTTTAACTTAGCGTTGTATAGAGGAGAATGGCTTTTAGCATACATGTATTATGCAAAAATACTGTACACTCCGGGTACTAGCGAGTATAATGAAAATACATAAACAATGGAAACATACATAAGAAACAACGTTGGGTTAATTAACAAATTAGTAGACCTACTCGTAGTACCTTACTTTAAAAACTAATTGAAGCATTGAAAATCATTTTTAAGCTATTCAATTTATCAATTTTTAAATTCAAAGTACTCAAATGAAGGATAAAAAAATATGATTGAAATCTCCGATACTGCTAATTAACATCTAGTTATGTACATGTCATTTTTGACATGCGCATGTTCGCTCGCTCAATCAAATATCAAGGCGCCCGCGCTTTGCCGCGCGGCGAGCTTTTGACAGTGATGTTCCATTGGCTTATCGAGTGGTGGGAGTTTTTGTTTCGAAAGTACTACTAATTATATGATAATTTAAATTTTGAATACGTTTAAGAAAAAAAAAGAAAAATATTTTTATAAATTAATCAGAAATAAAACGTACCATGTAAACGTTAGTATCATTACCCAATTTTCATATCAGAACGTTCCATAATTGCAGCACAAACATTCCAAGGTACGTAGGTGAATGGTGCTATTATTTATATATATGATTATTATATTATCATGTCTGACCGCGCCCACTATAGGGGTGGTCGGGCCTCAAATACCAGCTCACTTAATAGACACTTATAAACATCGATATCGACATTGACTTGGCGTAAAACATCGATACTCGTAACACTAATTAGTCGGAGAAAGTTACCGACCGACTGACCACAATCCGATCCAAACCCGATGTTTCGGCGGTACCGATTTTAGATCGATTCTACTTTCGTTTTTCGGCTACTCTCTTACCGTTCACTAAATTGATTGAAACTCTGATTTATTTCGTTCAATACAGAATTATACTCGATTTAAATATGGTATAATTACGTCTTGTAATATTACTACTATAAAATATAAACGATCTTTTCAGCATTGTTTTGGGCAGTTTCTATGTTTACTTCAGCTTCAAAAGCTTGTAATCTGCAAGAGCAATCAACTTAGATTCGCCTGTAAGATTAAATTATTTAATTAAGTATTTATATTTGATTTTCAAATTGTCAATATTTTATTTCGATTATTATCGACACTATACCTACAGCTAAATTTATGTTGAATTTGAAACAAAATATTCAATTCAATATTATTATTAATTTATCGAAAATTCTAGAATTTATTGAATAGATATTATTTATTAATATCATTCACGTTATTTTCTAATCGCCGGAGATGACCCGGCTATGTGTGTCACGGGGTCTTTGGGTTTATAACGCGACGGGTTCCCAAGTCATTGTCTGCAATAATTAATGTTATGACTGTTATCTTCCTAGGATTGCATGTGAATTATAATGCTATATGGGAATCGGGATTTGTTATATTGCTATTGCATGAAAATTTTTTTTGTTTTATTACAGTGCAATTTGTTCCTCGTACTTCCATTTAAATGTACATAATTAGATAGATACTTTTTTATAATCGCGTATTTTGTAATAACTGATATTATAGACGAAATAAAAATAAAATCGATTCTGTACGCGATTAGACAACTGAATTTTATATCAAAATAAATATTGATGATTCGAAATTTGAATTTAAATAATTTACTTTTTTTTAATATATTATAACGTAACAAATTAGAAATTCGAATAAATATGTTTTGTAGATATCTAATCGATAAAAGATCAATAAAGTATATTTTATAATAAATTAAAATATTTTTTGTGAAATCTAGATTATTTTTCATTTTAATTTATTAATAGATAGATACTATAAAATTTAAAAAAAATAATCCTTAAAGTTCATTGACTGTCACAGCCGTCATGGAGCCGTCAGGAACTGTCAAAAAGTAGTCATTAGGTAGGTATATCCGTCTCTTTCTATCGCAGTTCTCTTACACATGAGATGTAATACGGGCCTCAACATCTTTGGACGGTGAAAGTGTAAACAGTGCGAACGCTTTCATTTAAGAGTATTTTGTTTGCTCTTACAATATGTCAGATTATTATCATATATTTAATTGGCATTTTTAAATGGTACTCATTCATGTATAGTATTATAAGTAAATGTCCAAAGATTTTTTTTATAAGTAAATAAAAGAACGTGAGAAGGAAAATCTGATGAGTGACGTTTTATTTATACAAAAATGATTTCTATTTTATTTCTTTTGTACGTATAAATGAAGTTCGCAATTTAAAACATATAATGTAGGTTTGTTTTAATAGATTTTAAAGACAGCTCCTAAATTAGATAAATGTGTAATAATTTTCGAATTTGAGTAGATGTACTTTTAGCTGTAGAAATAGTTCAGGTAGTGATTTGAAAAGAATGCCATAAACATATATTAGATAAAAATAGATAATAAAATTTTCAATCCCTGTTTTAAGCCCTTCGGGGTGAAGTTTCATGAAATCCGTTCTTAGGTGATGTTTACCCTATAAAAGGAACTTCTATTTTGTAGGTGTTAGTTTCTGAGATTTCATAATAAATCAGTAAGTGGTATTACACTTTGATTTATATACATATACATATATGTACACATAATTTAGTAACCATAGTATTATTTTGTCTAGAAAAAATATTCTTGTCTGTGTCTATTTAAAAATAGAATTTGTTTCAAATAAATAATAATTAACAATGAAATTGTATACATAAATACGAGAAATGTTCTTGAATACTAATTCGCCATTCATCAATTTGAATATAACTCATTTCAGTTTGCGTTCATTGTCACAATCAACTCTTACTCTCGCTTCGGTTCAATGCACCGAGGTTAGAGATAAGACGCGATTGTGAGCCAGTGATATTGTGTCTGCGTCCTGTCTAGCTTAACCATAGTATTTTAGTAACAATCTAAGACCATATTATAATGGTCTTTTAGTTTTTATTTATTGAAAACATTTACAAAAAATTGATTGGCGTTAAGGATCTGCGTAACAGTCACATTGCAAATTTCCCACTGCTGCACTAAAACCTCCTTTAGGGAAAATGTTTCGTTTTAGCTTATTGCATCACACTGCTCCAGTTGGGGTTGGTTGTTACACATGTGACAGAATTTCGTTGAAAATAGACACATGAATGTTTCCTCACGACATTTCCGATCAATACCACGCACGAGATGAATTATAAACACACCTAAAGCACATGAAAATCAGTGGTACTTGCACGCGTAAATGATTTTTTCATTGTTATTTTTTTGTATTAAACGCTGCTTTTTAAATCTGTTAATGTTTTGTTCGATTGTATTATCTATTTAAAGGCACAATGTATGTTTTCTTACAATAAATCCAAACGACAATGAATAATCTCTAATTGTATGCGTGCGTAAAACACATGCTCGTATCTTTTATCTTTTATTTCACAGTAAATGTCTCCAGCGCCATTTAATGGCGCATGGCAATTTAACTCGTGCACGCTCTAAAGTATCAGAGTAAAGTGCCACAACAATCTTCGAAGCGCTTAATGAAACAAAACCATATCTCGCTACATTTAAAATTGAATCTTTTCATAATGTTACAAGATCTAAAATCCTTTGAAATCAATTTGGATTTAGTGGTTACATTTAAAAATTGAATCATAAAATTGTTATTTGAAATAAAGCCTTAAGAACGCTTGTGTACAATTTAAATTGAATTGTTTGTTTATTACGTTATAATACTTAATTGTGGTTATAACTGTCAAGATTACAGGTCGTGCTGTATTCGGATTTCAGTTGTATCAATGGAGTCAATGAGGAGTTACCCGTCGCAAATTGAATGATATTGATAATGAAACCGTCAAAATTAAGGCGCTTTTCATATTTATTGCGATACGTTTATTAATACTAAATGTATGGATTAAAATTAATTCACTGGAGATTATCGAAATATAGTAATAAAAGTTTAATACGTAACTATCCGTTACTTAGTCACAGGGCTTCGCGCAAGGTCGAATGTACTCATCAAATATTCTAAGTCCAAACTACAATACTTAGGATTATTTCAAAGCGTAACTTCAGGCTCAAGGGACATTACATCTTACACGTTGGTGGTGCATTGGCAATGTAGGAGATGGTTATTATTTCATACAACCAATATCTATAGTGACGATGACAGGCAATATGACATGCCTCATTTGGCTCTACACATAAATAATAATAGTAAATAAAAAAACAACCTGCGCTGAAATATTCGTCTAATACAAGTGATCAGTTGATTGATGAAAAAGTTAAAACACTAAAGAATTAAAACAACGCCATCTAGTGGAGAGTGGCGTTTGGAAAAAACTCAAATGAAAAGAAAAAAATGCTAACGATGATGATCAATCAGTGTCGAAGTCTAAAATATACGAACACTAATTTTTACGTCAAAGATACTTATTCACTTTTGATCATGATATGATATGATATGATATGATAGATGAATTATAATATCATGAATAGTATGCGGTTGTTGCGCGTAGTTTATTATATTACGAGAGTATAAGACCCTTCCGTAGTGGAAGTGAAAGTTGCCAGATATCGATCATATAAAACTATTAAGCTCATAAATATAGATAATTTATTATTTTAATTTTTTTTTTAATATGAAAAAAACTTCTCATGTTATTTTATGCATAAACATGTATTGGGAGAGCATCGTTATATACATTAAAAATAAATATCATGGAGAAAATGAGGTCTTTGTCTTACAGTGATATACTTACAGTCTCATACTTTATATATTTTTTTAATATTTATAGACCATAGAGCTCGTTTATTTTAAATAAATTTGTTATTATTAATTAATGCAATATCTTTTTAGTATCCAGCTATTATATATATATTCATTAAAATTAAGAGGAATCATCACGTAATCTTATAAATATCCTAAAATGTATATAGTTCGAGAAATTATGAATATTATTTTTATATAATCAAATCCTAATGCAAATATATATTTAAATCTGATATTATTTAAATTTTCATTCTCTATTAACTGGAAAGTCGTAATAAATAATCCTTTACGTAATTGGTGAAATTTCGACACATCCATAAATATAATCACCCCTAATGTTTGATATAATACCAGCTATTAAGAAGTTATGCGATTTATATAATGATTTTATATTAGCTTTCGCGTTATATTTATTAGTTAGCCGACTTCGTGAAACGGAAATTGAACTGTAATCATGTTTGAATCGATTCTACGGATCGATTGATGGAAAAATTAAACTTTTTTCACACACAATTCTCTTATGATGCTATTTACCAAAGATTTATATACAAACTTTTTTGTGGTGAAACACTCGTATTATTTTGTTAGTTAAATTTTTAAAACTTATTCCATACGATAAAAACTACATATGTATATTGGTTACACCTAAAGTTTCTCAGAAATATTAGAAAATTAAAGAATCTCTTATAAATTTTATAGGACATTAAAATAATGTTACGGTGACAATAATGTTTTATGAGTATATAAAGTTTTTATAGTCTGTGAAATAGTTAAAATGAGTATTTTATATGTTGTGAAAAAGTGATTGAAAATAAATATTTAATATACATAAAACACTTTACAAAAATAAACTCAAGTTAAAAAGAAAGCATTAACTAGAATACAATTACACAATAATTACAATACCAATTATGTAGCATTCCATTGCTTATCGCGGAAAAAAAAAAACATTAAAGTTCCTCAAAGAGTTCCGGCAATCCGGTACTCAAGAAAATACTTTCTCGTGGTACTCCCACGACCCACTTGCATCAAAACGAGCCCATACTTCTGGAACGCCCAAAATATTCGGTGATTAAATTCGATCTGTATGCCCAATACACTTTCGACTGGTCTGCTCCTTCCAATTAAAACTGGCAGCCTGTTTTGTTTTTGCGCCATTTATAATCATGTTTTACACATGTTAATCGGGATCTTTTGATTAATTATAAAATGAGAGTGAAATCGTTTTTAATAATTTCGATTTCGAGTTTCTCAATACGAAAGCCCTTTTTGTTTGAACGCTGCCGATATTTATAACCAGAGAACGCATTCTATATATGCATGTGTGCAATGAATTGTTTGAATGTGTTTGCCATGTCGTTGAGCGAACGTCATATTTAATATTTCAGCTGTAAAGTATGTTTGTTTTTTTATAAAGAGATAATATTTGAACGAATTTTCTGTTTTGAACTTTCCTTGAATAAAAAAAAAAACTTTCTCTCGAATATTTTTGATTTAACGATGAGAAAAGTAATTCAATACAATTTAAGTTAAAAATTACAGCTGAGTTAATGCTTTGACATTTATTGAGCAGATTTAATTTCGATAGCAAATATCGCTGTGTATAATGACAGTTTTAACATTAATAAGTTTATTATTATCTGTCAAAAATTATGACTGTGAGTTGTCATGTTAATTACATCGAGATACGATTTAATTCAAATTATTAACAAGCTTTATATTTGTGTTTATAATTCATATCGTGCTTGGCGGTGAAGGAAAACATCGTGAGGAAACCTGCATGTCTAATACGTTCCGAATCTTCTCATCAAAGGAAGAGGAGGCCTTAGCCCAGCAGTGGAAAATTTACAGGCTGCATTAACAAGCTTCACAAAATTTTATAAACGAATTATTAAATATAAATAACACTTTTCTCGGAACTCGTGAAACGAATGTCTGGCGATCGTAATCACTAGACGATAACTTATTCGCCTTTGACCCCTATTTTCCAACCTGTCATTACATTTGAAAGCTTATCTATTTATTTCAGATATATATTTGAGCATATATTTAATATCAAATTCAGCTAATTTTTCTTTAATTTCAGTCACTAAGTAAAAAAAATCTTAATTAATCCAAAAGTTCCCTTCAATTTAATTAGAAGTCTATTGAAGACTATCCGTACCCGCGACCTTGTACGCGTTTGAATAAATATTATTGTAGTCCAAGTTACTCTTTTTATATCAGTTATCTGCCAGTGATAGTCACGTCTAAATCGGTCCAGCCGTCTCAGAGATTAGCCGGAACAAACAGACAAACAAAAATTGTAAAAAAAAAAATATTTTGGTATATTATGTATCCTGTAAACAAACATATACAGTATGAGTAAAAAGGTCTATTTTGATATTACAAACAGACACACCAATTTTATTATATGTAATGTTTTTATTGAGTTATGTATAACTAACTTCCTCTTTCGAATGTTGATATATAGAGAGATAAAAGGAATTGGTGGTTAAATAAATAATCGCTGAACGTATATAAAAAGACTTTAAATTTCATGTTTTTCCTTACAAAGAATTAATCTTATAAATAATCAAAATTTAAAGTACCATATCTTGATAACATTATTAAACTGATACAAATAATAAGCCTAGTTACAATTAAATAAGAATTTGTCTCGTGGGTACAGAAATACAATGGGCGGGACCGCTCGATGAGAAAGACAATTACAAATGTACTTTTGTTACAAACTAGGTTTATTATGGGAGACTGGGACGGCCGTTATTAAAAAATTCTTCGGTGGCGTAAAATTACGCGGTGTCTGTAGAATAGTAAGCCTGATTACAACTTCATATAAATCATATAAGATACTATACGATTACTGATCATTAAAGATGTTAAGACGTGAAATATTATTTCTTGGTTAATTCCAATCGATAATAATTTTATTATGATTCAATGGGGAAATGCTACTAGCATTCTTGCCGACATTCCACGTGGTCATGATTTTAATTCATATTTTAAATATGTTTAAATGCTAAATGCTAATAAAATTAGCATTAAGTCCTTAAAAATATTGTAATAAAAGAACTGTTTAAAGAAATTTAGTATATAAAACAACAATAATTGAATGCAATATTACGAAATGACGTAATTCGTTACGTGTATAACATGTATCTACACATTTTGGAATTCAGTTTATTACATGAGATCTTTTTTACATTAAGAACTTAGTTAAATATACATAACCTAATAGAAATAAATACGCTCTTCACAAATCATGATCACATGGAACGGTCACAATAAAGTCGGTCCAGCCGTTCCAGAGATTACCTGAAACAAACAGACTGACAGACAGATGGACAATAATTGTATAAATTGTTATTTTGGTATAAGAAACACACCAATTGTATTATATATATAGATACAGAATAAAAATAAACAACTGTATGTATACCAATACACGAATAAGTATATTTTAGTTTGAAATAAACTAAATATATTTATTTTTTTCGTGAGGAAGCGATATTTGTAACGGTTATTATATTCAGAATATTTGCACATTCAATTTGTAAGTCTAGTCGAAACTGTTAACAAAAAGTTTGAAAGTATTCAAATCATTTATTTATCATTCTCATTATATGAAACGAATTAACGGTTTATTGTTTTTCATGCATAACACGATCGGAAAATATACTAGAAATATCACTACAGATTCGATATTCAAATATCTGTCAGGAATAAGGAAACTTTCCCTTTAAACTAAGAACGGGTCAAATATTTGAACTTTCGTTGCAGCAAACAGAGCCATCTTAGTAATATTTATATTTTTTGTTCACAGATCACGATGCGACAGAGACGCGGGCTCGCTATAGGCATCCTACTCGTGTTACACATGGTGAGGAATTATGACAAATGTCAATTAAAAAAAAAGTTTATAATTCTTGGGATGACAGTGAAAATTCCAAGTCAAATACGTTCGAAATTCGAATTTTCGCCGAACGTTCTTTTTAAATAAATACATATGTCAAATTTGAATACAATTTAACCTATATATAGAAACTCATAAAAATAAATACGAAATAAATGATTAAATAGCAACAAGAAGCCTTCTAACGATTACCTTGACTTTAGTAGAAGTGATTATACACACGCACACTTGTATGTTGACCACACAAGCTTAAAAATGTCAAAAAATATAGCAAGCTAGTATCAGCAGTAAGTGGAAGAAATGATCAAGACAGGCGTGTCTTTGCGATGTTTTAAAGCAATATTTAGTTACTGAGCATTGTTAAATATTGAATACGCATTCCATATACTTATCTCAGACATCATACAAAACATCGTATTATATGACACTATAATAGGTTTTTTTCGTAATTATTATTTGTAGAATATACATTTAATAGAAAAGATGTCAAGATTTCCTAGAAAACTTTCTCTCGTTTACTTTGAAATGTCTGCAGGGTCACGTACATGCTGTTCACAGATATAATATTACCCATACATTGAAAGGCATTTCATGATTGGTTAGAATCGAAAGTGTAAGTCGGAATATGTTGTGAAAACACACATAACACACTCTGTTTTATATTTGACAACAATAACACAGATAATTAATATCAAAGTTACGGAAATTAAAAAAAAACTTTATAGACTTCATACAAAGTTCTTAATATATTACAGGTTAAGAATCAAAACCTAAAGAGGTACTGGTAAAGACTATTAAGAGGACTGTCAGGTGAAGAAATAAAAAATAAAAGAACTACGAATAAATATAAGCCTCAATATATATTTATAATTCAATTTTAATTTCCATATAACAATTTGTTATACAATTTTGTATGTCATTATATTTTAACAACCGCACAACATAATAACCGATTAGATGCTCTTTCTATATTTACAGACACAAATTTATTAATTAAAGAGACTTTTGTTCGTTTAATTAAATGCAGTCGTAATTAATCTGACCTACTGCGTTTGAATTAAAAATTAAATTAGTTTTTTTTTTCATGGTAAAATTATTAAAGTTTCTAGAAATTATCAAATGGATTCTTAAAATTGATTTAATTATATATCGAATTAATTAATATAGTATTGAATGAAAATCGAAGATACAAAAACATTGTATAAGCTTTGTAACTATTGCGTCAGTTTCAATTGAATGTATCGGCGCTTGAAAGTTAAAGATATATAAGTTAGAGAGCTGAGATGGCCCAGTAGTTAGAACGCGTGCATCTTAACCGATGATTTCGGGTTCAAACCCAGGCAAGCAACACTATGTATATGTCCTTAATTTGTGCTTACAATTCATCTCGTGTTCTGTGGTGAAGGAAAACATCGTGAGAAAACCTGTATGTGTCTTATTTCATCGAAATTCTGCCACATGTGCATTCCACCAATCAGCATTGGAACAGCGTGGAACATGTCCCAAATCCCTCTCCTTAATGGAAGAGGAGGTCTTAGCCCAGCAGTGGGAAATTTACAGGCTGTTACTGTATTTTTATCGAATGAAAATCAAAGATTCAATACGATGGTATAAGCTTTGAAACTATTGCGTCAGTTTTAAATTGAATGTAGCGCTCGTAGCGCTCGAAAGTTAATGATTTTTAATCGACACATTGCTCCTTTTACAGCACATCACTAGATAGCCGCGGATATTTTTCATTTTCACAACATTTTTAATTACGATTGATCATTATATTCCATAATTTTTTTTTTATCAATAAACACAAAATAGTATTCGTCTAAATTACTAACTCTTACATATACAAAGTACGGGAATAAATTCCTTAAGACAGAATGTAAAAAATCTATTATTATTTATATAATTAGGTTTATAATTTATCTGTGTCCATTCGATATAAATATACACTTAAAATATTAGTTATTTAAATGAAAATACTGCATACGACTTTTTGGAGTTATAAATTGAGCCTTAATTTTACTCACGACCTCTAGAAATAACGGTTTGGAATTCGTATATATTTTATCAAAACAAGTCATTGTGTGACACATCCGAATATAGAATTGATGAATTTAAATTTATGATTGTTTTCCATTATGAAAAAACATATATATGCGTGTATTGTAAACTACTTATTTTATTATCAGATTATGTCAATAATTTCGTGAATAAAATCGATAGAGAGACATTTTTAGCACAAGCTAGTAAAACTTTTTACTGACGTTCGAATTTTGAAATGTCATAATTTTTAATTCTTTTTTTTTTTTAATTCTCGTAAATCTTAATAGAAGTATTTAGCTTACAATCAGATTGCACTTATGACTTTATAACATTCAATGATCTTTATATGGGATTAAAGACAAATAATCAAATTTGATATTAAATGGACCCGATGCTATACAACGACATCTAGAATAATCATGTAATGCGTTTTAGTTGACGTATTTTAATAAATTAGGAATTAAATTATAGTAGAGTAGTATATAAGTAATATATATATATATATATATATATATATATATATATATATACGAGAATAACAAATCGAATGAAATAAGAAAATATAAGTTTTTTATAGCAATATTTTCTTCAATAAAAACGTGTTATATAAGTAACTGATTGTATGAAATTTGTTTAGGTAACAATATTTGTACCGTTAGGATGGGTAGTGCTTGTGTATATGTAGAGCAGCTGGACGCTTAAAAAAGTTAATGAGATATCAGTAACAATATAGGGTAGGGCATGCCTTCCACGAGGAAATAGTACCAGATAGAATCTAATCCGGTCAACGGGTAAAAGCGCCGAATATGGACATTGACCCACTACGCACTGACGGGTATGTCTAGTTCCGTTTATGTACACTATTTACTTGTTTAGTCGACGCCAGTAAGAACAAGCAACTTAAATGGTATCTTTGTAACTGAATCTTGTAAACAACTCTCAGTGGACCGCGATACTGGGAAGTATTAAAAAAAAAACTGTCGTTCTGATTTCAGTAATTATCTATACATGTGATGTGAATAATAGTTTACACACTTTCCCGAGAGTATAAATTAAATGTCACATCTTATACATATTTAAAAGCGATATCAATTTATTCGAGATATTCTAAAATGTTGCTTCAGAATAATGTTTACATTTTAAATGGTATATCGACTTTGTTGTTATTCCTTTCATCCGTCGAGCTACGTAGATTGACGTGTAATTTTTTTTTAATTTACTTTTTTTTGTTGGAGGACAAAGCACTCCGTTATACAGCCAAATGTTCTGTATTTTTCAAACAAAAAGGTCTTAGCCAAATAGTCAGTATTCTGACGTAAAGTACCTAAGCAAAGGCTATACGAGGTTTGTGACAATAGATGGGTGTTGTAAGAGTAAAAGTCAGCTTTCCCGCCGGTCGGTCACACCGCGACCCACAGCGACGACACACATTGCACTTGAAATCCTGCTCGTCATTCTAGGTATTGTCCTACAACATCTTTCTTTGAAGTTTTTTTATTAATTATACCCTACAATATAGCAAATGGCTGTAATATATCCATATTCCATTTTCAAATTTTTACGACTGTACCCTAATGAGTTGATAGGTTGAAACACACATGATTAATGATGTTTCAACATGCTTAAGCTCTTTCTCGATCTAGAATATAAAAGCTTTCTAAAATTTATTCAAATTAACCCCTTCTAACATAATCAACTAAACTAATACTCTCTCTAAGAATTTGAATATATTGACAAAGATAAATATTTAATATGATCGCATATTAACTACAAAACAAACCGAGAGTCGAAAGAACGAATTAGCGATGCGATAGCGATTTAATGAAAGTAAAATTAGTCCGGCAAGATCAACGACCGCGCTGTGACACACTGCACTTGACGGCCGCTCCTCAGCGTACACTCGTAAGCGGATGTCGTTCCACTAGCTCAGACTGCAGGGACGTTACCATCTTGATTCTAGTCTAGAATACATGTACCACTTCAAGCATTAGTAAGACTTCATATTATGCGAACATGTTCTATTTTCAAATAATATTTTTTCTAAATATGAAATAATTTAA
Source organism: Vanessa cardui (assembly GCF_905220365.1). Lineage (NCBI taxonomy): Eukaryota > Metazoa > Arthropoda > Insecta > Lepidoptera > Nymphalidae > Vanessa > Vanessa cardui. The sequence goes on from NC_061136.1 coordinate 4,670,575, forward strand.
ATACCTTTTCATATTTAATCGCGTGTGATTTTGCTTATATTCAAGTTAAAATTGAATAGCCTCACCTTGCTCTAACGAGTTCCAACGCGTTGACATACTTCAGCGTTATTCATCTGAGCTTGACTTTAGCGCTTTAATTTCATTCTAACTTTTTTTTATAATTTAAAAGATCTTATTAATAGTTGAGAAATAACATTTTATGTATTTAACAAAATTTGAATAAAGATTTTTTTTAAATAGAATTTATTTTTGAAGCAATGAGGATTTTGTTATTTTAGTCCGAATCGTATATATCAAAATTGTATTAACGTTCTTAAATAACTTAGATCATTCGATAGAGATAATAATGGTAGAATCAACAATCTTATCAATGTTACATGACGCTCAACACTCGGAATCATTTGTTAATAATGACTGTCTGGTTCAATAGCGTAATTTCTTTTTCGTTCCAACTTTCTCTTTTTTATATTATGTTACGTAAGATTAATATGCGTAGAAACAATTGAGACATGTCTATCCAGATTCCAATCATGAATAATTACTGGATTCCACGGTCGGCTCGGAGGATGAACCTTTATACACTCACTCATAAATCTTTATTGATGAAATAAAAAAAAGCCACGTTTCTCACTTAGGTGGAACCAATGCTTTCTAATTTCGTAGCCCGAAGCGAAACAGATGAGAGTTATAAAAGCTTTGACGATTCGATAATTCTAGGTTCCTTGATAGGCGACGATAAATTTTTTGATTGAAAAATTGTGACCGATTCGATAAATTCTCTTTAGCATTTCGACCACCCAAATAACTTCGTCGAAAATTTTACGCGACGCTCGGAAAACAAGATATAATTAATGGTAAAGCGTAAATCTGTCAAAACTAGTTTAATGTATGTTCTGAAAGCAGAGCGTTCAATTGAGTGATGATTTAAATCAAATGCAAACCAGAAACGCGGCAACTTTCACAATATGATGATTCTATTCGAGTCGAGGGAATTGGAATCCGAGAGTCATCTCGTCAGTTTTGTTTCGAGTCAGAACATGAGTTTGGGTGTTGTCGCATAACTTGTCGCTGGCTTTGAGAGTTATTAAAAAGGTTAGTGTGTCGAATTAAATAACACTTAAAATATTGCCCACGCGCACTAGTGAAAGCTGCTACTACAAAAAACATATAATTTTCATGTATGAATAATGTACGAGCAATTAAATTATCTCTATTATTTTGTTACATTATTTTATTGCATCTATAGAACATATTTACTTCGTTTGATGATACAATATAGTCAATATTCTTTTTTTTATGGAATAGGTTAGCCGACGAGCATATGGGCCACCTGATGGTAAGTGGTCACAATCATCCATAGACAATGACGCTATAAGAAATATTAAGTATTCCTTAAATCGTCAATGCGCCAGCAACTTTAGGAACTAAGTTGTTATGTCCCTTGTGCCTGTAGTTACACTGGCTGTCTCACCCTTCAAACCGGAACACAACAATACTGCGTACTGTTGTTTAGCGGTAGAATATCTAATGACCGGGTGGTACCTACCCAGGCGGGCTTGCACAAAGCCCTAACACCAAGTTCATACTTTAATTAATACATTGGTTGTGAGAATTTTATATAATCGCATATAAATCGCTTGGGTTACATTATATTGAATGCAGTATTCATCGTTAATGTAAGAAAATTGGTCTTCCATATATTAATTATTATTCAAAATATATCAAGTAAATAAATCTACACCAAACACAAATTATTATTACGGAAAGTCTTTTAGTTCGGACTCGTCAAAGAACTTTGAAAATGTCGAAACAACCCAAAGTGATTGCATGCTCTTATCATTAATGGAATATAATTTAAAATAAATACAATCGAATAGATCTTGAAGATAAGAAAGTTTTATAAGGATCATTAGTTTTATAGCCAGTATCAAATCATATTCGACGCTAACAACTTACATCAATACCCACTAAACAAATGATTAAACAATAATAAGTTTTAATTGTATTAGTCACACTTATGGCATTTAGTCAAATAATTGGGGTCCTGTCAGAAACAAATGATTTTTGTTTCTACGAGCAAAGTTTTGCACCAATATTTACATCTATTTATGATAAATAAACGTATGGCAAATCAAGTAACTAGACAAATTTTAATTTGATAAAGAACTGATAAAGCTTTTACACAAAAACAAAATAGGTATTGTAAAATAAACTTAAAGGCTTGTTTAACATTGCACTACTTGGCCTACAAGTAGTGCAATGTTAAACATTGATTATGATGATCATTTATAAAATAACATAATTGCGTGTGATGAAGATGTTAATAACTTGAATTATTTGTTACTTTTTATTTATTAAATATTTAACGCTTTTTTAAGCAATAGAGAATCTGACTAAACTTATTTTATATAAATGTTATACGATTTCGTTACCTTTAGCGGACTCGCAAACTCTTTGAACAATAATACTAATTACATTCACAAATTCGTAGAATTTAAAAACGTCAATACTTTTAAAAATAAATACTGACATTTTATTGATAATTAATTTTTTGATTTTCCAGAGCGGAACACTCAGCGACCAAACGTCCAATGAAAGCGGTGGTGGTGGGGGCGGACCCAGTCCTGATTCCAACAATGCAGCAGAACCATCTAGCGATCAACTGGCTATGGAATCAGCTGAGAGGGAAACACCGAGTCATGCGTATAATGGGCCACCACCTCCAGTTCCTCCTCCTCATAACAGACGACAGAATCCACCTCATCACCAGCCACACCACTCGATAGGTAATACATTTTAATATTAAACGCTAAATGAGAAGAAAAAAAATTATAATTTAATATGTCTTTGTCTTGAACTAAAAATAACCAAACTTTGTTTTTTTTCAGGTATGCCAAGGATTCCCAATCATCATCAAATTCATTCGAAGCCATTCGCGCTGGGTCCTCCGATAAATCATCACAAGAATGATATTGGTTCCGGTTTCCGAGGTCCCCCTCCCCCACCCGCACCGCCTGCCGACGCTCAAACATCAGCAAGTGACAAAGTATTTAGTACCACCGGAGATGTCTGGCCCGCACCAGCTCCTGATATGCCCAAAATATTATCACTCGATGTTAAATGTGAAAAGAATGCCATGAGAGTGTTTCTTAGTTTCGATAAACCATTCTTTGGTATAGTTTTCTCAAAGGGTCATTATTCAAATCACCAGTGTGTTCACCTTCCACCTAATCTAGGCAGAACATCAGCTTCATTCGAAATTGGTGCCCACGCCTGTGGTACAGCTGGTAGTGGAGATCCTAGATACCGTGGCGACGTAGCTGCAGCCGGAACGTATTTCGAAAACGTTATAGTGATACAATATGACCCACAAGTACAAGAAGTATGGGATCAAGCACGCAAACTACGTTGTACATGGCACGACCAATATGAAAAGGCAGTTACATTCCGTCCGTTCCCAGTAGATATGTTAGATGTAGTACGAGCTGACTTTGCCGGTGATAATGTTGGATGCTGGATGCAAATTCAGGTCGGAAAGGGACCTTGGGCTTCGGAAGTATCCGGGCTCGTTAAGATTGGACAAACGATGACAATGGTCTTAGCAATTAAAGACGATGACGCGAAGTTCGATATGTTAGTTCGTGATTGTGTAGCCCACGATGGTCAACGCGCTCCTATACAATTAGTCGATAGGCGAGGCTGTGTAACCAGACCAAAGCTTATGTCAAGATTTACAAAGATAAAGAACTTTGGGGCAAGCGCATCAGTCTTATCATACGCACATTTCCAAGCGTTCAAATTCCCAGATTCAATGGAAGTTCACTTCCAATGTACGATACAAATTTGCAGATATCACTGCCCCGAACAATGTTCCGATGGTGGCCAGAATGTAATTGCACCTCACGCTGAATACGGACCCCCACAAATTGACTCATACCCTGTTAGCGTTGAAATAAGACGGGACGAACGAAGAGTCAGAAGGCAACGCAGAGCTACATCCCCTGAAAAAGAAGTTGGCGTAAATAGAGTTATTCGTGTTGTGTCTGCTGGTGACTTAAATTTAGATCCTTCAGAAGAAAACACAGCTCCAAAAGTTGTACCTACGCCAGGTCTTGTTTGTATGACAACCCCAGGTTTTGCTGTAACACTCGGCGCTCTTCTTGCCACATTGATATGTTCTAGCGCTATGTCTGCCGTATTATTTTTCAAACTGCGGCCTATTTCAAAGTTGAAGAAGAAGACCGCAGCGATTGCTACTCTACCACGGCCGCATCCGACGACAGGACCACATGTTATTTCCAAAAGTCGATTTTACTCGTAACGTGTAATGCTTTTATAATTTAATTTGTAAATAGTAGCGTAATGAGACTGAAGTATGACCATGCCAATACATTGTTAGATGTGCTCAAGTAATTTAGTTCAAAATTTTCTAGATTAATTATCATTAAATTACAAACAGTGATTTACTTAATTAATATTGTAATATGCCATCTAGAGGCTTCAGTTGAGTTGTATTCCAGGTCAAGAATACAATATATGTTCTAATAAACTACTAACTCTCTTAATAAGCCCAAATGTAGTATTAAAACTTCAAGTACAATCTTCTGTTACCTCTCGTCGAACTGTGTTCAATGCAGGGGCAACGGAAAATCAAATACGTGGTATAGCATCACTTAGGTAAACCGTTAGCTGTAATTATTTAAATTAACTTGTCATTAGTATTAATATTATTTATTTTTAATTAAGATTTGTAATAGTCATTACCTATTTACTAGCTATGATATTTACTTTACCACCTGAGTACCTCTCCTTCTTTATAATGTTTGATTGTGTTTCTTGTTTTATTTTATAATGACTTTATAAATTGTTAAATATATTTCATATCGAATATTATTCGATATACCTGACGTTTTTATTTGTTTCGCTAATTTAATCGAGTAATGTACGACAACATGAACAAATGTAGTATTGAATATATCTAAACAATATATGATTGTGTACGTTTTATTTTAACTACCCAATTAAACAACGAATAATAAATCAGAACAGCTATTAATGATGTATATGTGTGTGTAAATATAAATATGTATTATAGTGGTTTACCTTTTATATAATATGTATCACAGCTCCAATGGTACATTTAATGATTCCTATTCCTTTCCATCAAATCGTTAAACTTGTGGTACAGATAGGAACTGCAGTAACGAAACAGTATATTTCAAAACACAAGCCTTGTATACCGTCGAGTTTTTGCAGTATCTACAAGTTAAATTTATTTGAGTGCGTTGAACGAAAATTTCAAGGCCGAATTTACACGCAACTAGTACGTAACGTTTCAAAGTGAAATATACTTCTACCGCGTGAGTTACAAGAGCATTCCTTGAATATCAGACAGAGGCTTTCACTTGCGACAACTTAGGTTGGCGGTGCTCCAAGGTGGCAGATCATCCGAGACATGAAGGTTCACGATATTTAAGTTTCTCTAGGTCTTTTCAGCTCCATCTCATAAATCTTTCTTTACAAAACTTAGTTTGGATAGTATTTATAAGATGAAACGAAATAAAATTGAACAAATACTTATATCTATACGAATTTTAAATACGAAAGTCGATCTATCTCGTTACGCTTTCACGGCCAAACCACTGAATCGAATTTTATGATATGTGGTTATTAGTAAGCTTGAACAATATATACTTTTTAGACCCAATACCTAACGAACAACCCTTAAAACGCGAACCAAGCCGCATGCGACAACTTGTATTTATAATAAATGTTCTTTAAATAACTGGTATAGTTATGTGACTCGGCATACATACCATAACCAATCTTTTAGTTGCAGTTAGTTTTTTAGCTATCCATGTATTAGTTAGCCTCTTTCAAATCATTATTTTTATTTTCTTTATCTTATTTTATTTCGGGACTTAAAAATAATCATAATTTTACAAGTTTAATTTTAATATAATGCTATCGCCCTGGTTTGGAATGTAAATTCTACCGAGACCAATATAAAAATCAGTAGTTACTATTTTTCAATAAATACATTTTTTTTAACATTTTCATCTTACATCAATTAATTCTTACCACGGTTTGGAAAAGCAGACGCCAGCTAGAAGAAACGGCAAGAAACTCGCATAATTGCTAATAACCAGACTTTACGATTACATTAAAAGCGTTTTTTTCCAAAAAGTATTTCTTTGATTAAAGACATAAAATAACTACCATTCATATCGGCATAGCAGAAGATAAGAAACCTATTTATATTATGGGACACCATACAACAGGAAATAAAGCATTACATGCAGCGTCTTGGTTAAAAACTCAGAAATAATGCTATCGATTTGCTAGGCAAGGAAAAATATTCGTTCGGAAAACGGAAGCTACGGAAAGCTTATGGATAATAAATCTTACTACTTTATATAAGTTTGAATAGGATAGGAAATGTTCAATGCATGTCCGGCAAGACGTAAGTCATGAAATTCTTTTTGTTATAATTTTATCATCAGAACGTGAACAGAACGAACTCGTACACAGTTTATGTAACCTTTTGAGCTTTTGAGTTGTATTTATGACTCTATAATACTCATAGAGATTTGTCCGATTATATTGATCCGTTATGTTATCTATAGAAAAGATGAAAACTCAGAATTTCATAAAAATAAAGAAGGAGGTGGTGTGTTAGTTGCAGACTGAAAACATATGAAAGTAAATGTTTGTGTGAAATTAATATACATATGTATGTGCGATTACCTTGTAAAGATTTAGCACAGTTACATCTTACCTTTATTAATAAAGAGATACACTTTTTAATAAAATTCTCCGTTTTGCTTGACATTTAGCGAGAAACAGAAAGAAGAAAAGGTTGTCCAAATACACGAATTAGGTGATTCATATAAAATTGTATATTATAGGGCAAAATCTTTTTTAAAAATAATTTCTAAAACTTCCTTAATTTTTATTTTAAGCAATAGCAAAATAATAATCAACATAGTTTTGTTAAAAGCAGATCGACAAAAACTTATCTATTTTCATAGGTATATTATAAGTCGATGCTATTTACAAGGGCTTTTCAAAGACCTTAAAGATACAGTAGGTCATTATATACTTCTGTAAAAAAACTATATTTTACTCTATAGGCTTAAGTCGTATTTAAGCGATTGCACATAATATGTTGTTGCAAGTGGTTTTCGATATGTCTCTTACGAAGTCAGTTCTGGTGTTCCTGAAGGGTCACATCTATACTCCAGCCAAATTCGATGTGGAATGTGGAATGTTTAACAATAAAGCGTTGCTTAGCAACCAACGTCAGGCAGATGCTCAAAACATTTTTACAAATATGTAAAACAATTATTTTTGATGTTAATAAAGTTGATGTTTTGATGTTATTTAAGACAAAGGACTAAGCGCATTCTTGGTTATAATTATAATACTTATGATCATCTGGAATAATGTAGATCTCAAAAACAATACCTCGAATTTTAAAATGATATCAGAAATTACCTCGTAGTTATATAATTCGCTTTATTAACTTTATCTATCGCCTCCCAAACGACAGGACTCATTATGATTAATTTGAAACAGTGATTTTAGTGCTACATTTATGCTAGCCAATACAAATCGTATTTTTTTTAATCTATGTGTAATGAAACGTTGTGTGTAATGTTAACATTCTTAACCTGTTGTGGTTATACTACCATTGTAATACGACTAAAAATATACACCACCAATTACGTAGAGCCTGTATCGCTATTATATACCTTCCTAATTCTGCCAATTGCTTAAAAAACACTCCAAATGTTACAAACCTGCGATTTCTTTACGTCAGTATTAAAATATAGGGTTGTTAGTTTTGTAGTAATACTATAGTGGTAATTAAAAAATTTTAAACTTTTATTTTAAGCTAATTTTCATATAAATTATGTATTGACCGGCTAAATAAAATTTTTGGATTCTGTATTAAATTAAAATTTTTGTGTTTAAACAGGAAATTGTGTTATAATGAATATAGTTGTAATTATAATAATTATTATTTTTTATTAAGAGTGTATCAACCCTAATTATGATGACACATGGTTTGTTTACTAAAATTCCAGATCGAATGTGGCTGGAGTATAGGTCCGTAGGTGTTCAATGTTTTTATACCAACAATCACTGTGAAGTTTACCTTCTTGCAGATGATTTGAAACTTATTAAGCCGATTAAAAGTCATATAGCCTTACAGGAGTGGTGCGAAACGAACAAAGTAATTAACATATTAGATCTAATAAAATAATGCAAAAATAAAACACGTCATCAAAAATAATGCTATACAATGTAAATGTATGAAGTATCATATCATGTCAGGTACATGCAATATGGTCTACAAAAGAGTGTTCATATTATAAAACGTTAACTGCATATACAAGTCAATAAATCCTTTAACTTTTAGATAAAATCATGAAATAAAATATTGTTGTTGTGAAGCCATTTTCTGCTGTAATTAAACTATGGTTTACTTTTCAACATTAAACACATTGAATTATAATATATTTGTTGTAAATTGTTAAAATAAATACATCAGATTTTTTAGTTTAGTTTCGAAAAAAAACCGATTATTATATATACATAGACATGAAAAGTAAAAAAGGCGCGGACATCTAAGGGCATTTTTTATGGATATAATAATGGATGAGTATATAGGCCACCTGATGGTAAGTGGTCACCATCACCCATAGACAATGACGCTGTAAGAAATATTAACTATTCCTTACATCGTCAATGTGCCACCAACCTTGGGAACTAAGATGTTATGGCCCTTGTGCCTGTAGTTACACTGGCTCACTCGCCCTTCAAACCGGAACACAACAATACTGAGTGCTGTTCTTTGGCAGTAGAATAACTGATGAGTGGGTGGTATCAATTCAGTCGGGCTTGCACAAGGCCCTGCCACCAAGAAAGTGTTTAATTTCAACGAAATTCTGCCAAATGTGCATTCCCCCAACCCACATCGGAAGGGCGTGGTGGAATATGTTCCAAACCTTCTCCTTAATGGAATAGGAGGCCTTATCCCAGCAGTGGGGAATTTACTGGCTGTTACTTTACTTTTTTTTACTTTACTGCTAGAATGAAGTTTAATAGATTAACGCGTTGCAGTTTATTTATCTGGCTAATCCAGTTTCCTTCAAGATGTTTTCCTTCACAGATTAATTATAAAAATATTATGTTAAATGAAAATTGGAACAACAGTTACTATAGCTTGCGCTTTTTAACATTATTAGGTTAAGATTCACTTGTTCTAACAACATGTCTATATCGGCTTGGCTTACTTCTTTCTACCTGGCTTATCTTATTACCTTCATAACCTAATAAAAAAAGAAAAAAATCAAATTGTATTTTCAACATAACTTTAATTTCATTAAATATTAACAAGTGCGTTCGTCACATTCATACATAAACAAATATAAACAAATTGTTTACAATAAATATATTCTTAACATCCCGTTATAAAAGTATAAATGAAATAATAAGTATAATATAGAAACCAAAACCATGTTGAAGATAATTAAAAGTAAACAAAGTTACACTGGATACAACGTACTTAAATATATGTTAAAATTGCACTTAGACGAATGTTTCTCACAAAACTATGTAACTAAGGAAATAATAGTTTTAATAAATGCAAGATTTTTGGGTGGCAATCGTATGATAACAAACTTTATCATATCTAATTTTACAATAACGATTGAAAGACCTGTCAAAATTATTAAACAATTATTATCAGAAAAATAATATAAACGCATATTTTTTTCTATTATAACAATGTTTCAATTTATACATTTCATTACGTATAAGCAGATACTTTCACTAGTCTCTTAAGCGTCTTTCAAAGTCTACGTGATTGATAAATTGATTATCAACGGCCTTTCAATCAATTAATTAAATAAAACTTATATAATTAATACAACTAAATTTGATCTTAAAATAAATCTAATAAAGATTAATAATTTTAAAGTTATTCTTGAGCAAAATCAATAAGGATACGATAACAGAAAATAATATGTTTCATAAATGCGGAATAAATGCAAAATCATTTAAAACGATGAGTATAATAATATAAATTATATAATTATTGTATTCATTGGTGTTTGATCGTATTTTACAATAATATTAGCTTCTTGAAACCTTAACTAAATTAATCTATTAATGTACAAACAACGTTAATAGTTGTCATAGAGAATTGGACGGAATAGTATTTGTGTATTGCGAAATAGCTACAATTGAAGAATTAAAAAAAAATTGTCAAAAGACAGTTGAAAGTTATAGAAGGGGTCGTAATACAAAGCCTTTGCTTTTATACGCTTCTGTTCCTCTTGTTAACCCCACTTTTTCGCGTAAACATAAAAAATAATATTTCAAATAAAACTAACGTAACAGCTAAATTAAATTCAATTTCAAAAATTTATTTATATTTACTTTCATCAATATCGAAACATCAAAATTGAAATAATTTCACTTTATTGACAAATTGAAAAAATCCATCCCGTTGAACTGTTTATAATTTACAACATGATATTTTATATAATAATTCAATTATTAAACAACATTCAAAGGGCATTGAAAATATACTTTATCTAAACTAATCCTAATGGCATGACTCGACGTTTATCCTTAATCGCTAAGTATGAAAGATACTGATATTATTATAAATAAGGACACGATAAGAAGGAATCTGTACAAAACTTAACGTATATATAATTATGTATAGTTTTCACAACATATTGAATATTATAGAGTTAAATAATATGCGTAGCACTTTTTAGCACCATCGGTTTTATCGAGGCATTCAGAATTAGAACCATTGATTTCATACAACTAGCTTATTCTTAATAATGACGTAATGAAGTTAAGTGTACGAAATAATAAATAACATTCAACTGACCGATATGATTTAAAATTCGAATCTAAAAGACCTTACTTTGTAAGTAATTTACATCGAAACAAAGTTTCATTCCAATTTTAAAATAAGTTAACAGAATTTTCGAATTCAGAAAATTGATTCAAATAAAAGAAATTTTATAGTTTTATGAAAATTACTGGACGGTTTGGCCTTATTTAAAATTAGAACACAAAACAGTCTTGAGATTCGTTCGTATTATCAACCTTCTCTCGAAAGGTGGGGATGAGGTGGGGATCCTAAAAGCCTTAAGGCCATCCAAGCGGCGAGTGAATGTGAAGCTGGCGCTGGTGACATAGGTGGTGCCTGTACGGCCATTCTGGAGCGAAGTTTTTGGAGTAATACCGCAGCAGCCAGAGCCGCTCCGGCAGCTGCGCCAGCCGCTGAGGCAAATAACGCTCCAAAGCTTATCGCACCCATACATATACCGTATACAACCTGAAAAATAAACAATTATTATGAAACACCACAACAACGTCATAACATAATTCAAGTTTACGAATCGCTAAAAGTTTTTAATAAATCTTGTAATAATCCAAAGCATATCCATTACAGATTTTTAAAAGTAACATTTATTCGTACAAGTTATGTCAGTTAAGCATATAAATCTGGCTGAGGCCGATGTTTTCGGATTTGTTGTTAATTAAATTTATAGTAAATGAGAAGGTATAAGCAAACGGCCGCATCCACATCATAATAAACTATTATTCCTTATTAGCAAAGATAATAAAAGAGAAGAAACAACATTGCAAATCGATTTATCGAGTGGCTTAATTAGCCAGTCAATAAATCGATAAGATAATTTTGTTTTCTTTAATACTAAAATGTTTATTACAACAAAAAATATTACCTCTTCACGTATCCTTCCACTAAAAACAGTGACAGGCTCTCTAGAAGGTCCAAATGCAAGATCAGCTTCGGAGACCACATCATAAATTCCAGAAACACCAACATCTGCGGATCTAGCATCCCGAACTGTGCGTCGTTTACGCAATGATCTGGGACCAGCGACCGCTGGACCTGGAAGTTTAGCGGGGACTACTCCATCTCCTGAAGGTTCTGGTTTGATTGGGCCAAGGTTGCGTGGACCGTGAGGGAAGCGTTCGCGGTCACTTAAATCAGTTGGGCGATCCTGAAACATATGATTTTTTTGTAACTATACTGAACAATTAGAATTACTTATCGTAAATAGACGTTTTGTATATCACGTGTTATATTAATTACAAATTAGTTGATTTATTTCTAAAATATGAAGAACAAAAGCAAAGAAACAATAAGATGATCTGATGATGATTCTTTTAAAACACTTATATAACACTCACAGTAAACGGTCGAGCCAAAGCCTCTACTAGTTCTTCCACGGCAGACATACGATCAGCATCGTCCTCTACTACCGGAGCTGGAGCACGTTGGGGCAGAGGAGCGGGAGCTGGTACTGCATCACCAGATACTTCATCGCCAAATGCTTCTTCTAATGAAAGGTGATGATGATCTTCAGCCAGACTTAAATCTGATTCTTCAACAGACGAGTCGCTGTAATTTATGAAAGTTTATTTAAATAAATTATGCTTCGAAAAGTATTTTTTCATTATTATTATTTTTTATAATGTGTGTACTTCATTTCAATTAATCACATATAATAATTACCCGATATCATTGTGATCTTGGTGTGTTCTATCATCCTTCCTATCCAGTGCCCCATGTCTTTGTGGTGCAATGCCAGCCAGCTGGCAATGGTCTAAGCAGCCATGACGACAGATTTCCACCTTACACCTGATGTGCACGCTCAGAGCGTCAGGAAATTTGAACGCATGGAAGAACGCATAAGTTATTACTGTTGCACGCTCATCAACCGCTTTCGCTTTGAGGAATCTGGAATTTTAATAGCAAGTATTGAGTTTATATTTATTTTATTTCATTTTATAGCATCGAATAAATTTTATACACACATTCAGGAAAGTATTCTAATGTTTCGTTAAATGTTCATTATAAATTTATTTGAAGGACTGAAATGATATAAACGAACCTCGATATCATTTTAGGTCGCAACACACAGCCGTACTCGTCAGACAGCTGTATTATGTGTCCGGAACCATCGGACGCGGCGCATGACTTCACTCGCATGTCAAATTCACCTAGAAGACAAAATACTTATTTGCAAAAAGTCAATTACAGCATTATTTTGATATGTCACTTATTACAAAAGGTTATGGAAATACAGATTCAGAGTAGAAAAAAAATATAATCGTAGTGTTATCGATAGAAGAAAACATAAATGTGTGTATGTGTTTGTGTGTGTGTGTGTCATACAGAGGGAGATAGATATGAACGATCAGAAGACGAATATTAGAAATAGAGGAAAGAAAAGACACTATGAAGATTACAAATAGATTGGAACACAGGCAGAGAAAAGTATCGTACTGATACTTTCACAAAATCCATACATTTAAATAAATATTCATAAGCTATAATTACAATAAAAAAAAAATAGTTTTGGAGTAAAAATTTCAAAAATGGAACGAACTTCTTATATGAGAAGAAAGAGACAGAACAATTTATTTTAAATTCCAGTACATAAACAAACGTCATATCTCTCGTAGAATTACGTTTTGCGGTAAAAACATTGTTTATATTTGAGTCACGTATTTCGTTACCACAACGGCGCTGAACTTAATGGGTATAACGCAAAACGCTCACTAAAACAGCCTAGTGCCTACCCAGTTGAGCGTTAAGTGAAATGTAATTAAAAGAAAATGCGCAAACCGCATCGTACCGTGAACACGGAAATGCATAAACAAATAATAATCTATTAAACAAGCCGGAATTGTTTTAACATTTACTTAAGAGAAACTTGGAAATATCATTTGTTGTACAAATAATAAAGGAACGAATATTTTTATTAACCAAACGAGTACCAAAGGTTGAAGCGAATATTATGCGAAGATAATCACAATGGCCTATTTAAGGAAATATGTGAGTCTTAAACGAAGATAAACAACAGATTAAAACCGGCTAAGCACTAAGAAGTTTTCAATTGTCTAATTTGTTCTTACAGACAAATCAATATTTACGTGTACACTGATGATGTATTATTTTTTATATTAATAAATTATTTAATACTTGTTGTCAGCCGCGGTTATGAGCGATGATTCCGCGGATTCGCTTGCGTTAAGTAAGCCAAAAAAGCAAGCAAAAAATTTTCATCAAATTCGCTTCGTTGGTTTAGTTGCGAAAGAGCGACACACAAACAGACAGACAAAGTTACTTTCACATTTATAATATTAGTATATATAAAAAATAGTTCAAATCGTAAATAATCTTTGAAGTATATGGAAACTACAGAACAATTTCTAATTAAAAGCATTGTAGCATGAAAAGTAAATAGGCGCCTACAATTAATCTTAATTCGCCTTTATGGCACACGTGAGAAATACGTCAGCTCGCTTTCGATCAATCGATTCGATCGTTTAATAATTTAATTGAGGTGTGGGAACAAATTTTTCTTTGTAAGTTCAATACTCTTTGTGATTTTATTAAGTTCATTAAACACTGTCAGAATTAAATTATGATTAATAATAATTTTATTTGTAAGTGATTAAATTATTTTTTATATATTTCACGTAACATTCACTCGTATTGTTGATATTTTTTATGTTAAATATATCATTAACTCGAAATAAAAAAAAAAACAGAACAAAAATCTCTTTGGATCGAGTGTATGGTAATCTTTTGTTTTTCTTTAAAAGTAATATAACGAAAAGCGACTTTTCAAAGTCTAAATAATTATGTTTATCAATGATTTAAAAAGTATTTGAATAGCTGCAATTTTATTTTGTTACAAAAAAAACTAAAATTTTATAAATATTTAAATTGATAACATCCCTTTTAACAAACGATATTATTACCTTAATTTATATATAAAATATTTAGGTTAATTTTAAAAATAAAAGACAATGTAAAAGTTTGTGGAGTATGGAATACAGAAACATTGATACATCACAAACGATATGACAAAACAGCTATTTAGGTATTTTGTTGCAGGCATTACAGTAGTGTAATACGTCATAATGACTACGTATTTTATTTGAGTATATTATTAACTATCATTCATTTCAAAACAGCCATTGTTACATTAAAAATTATTTTCATAATTTTAACTTTTTTTTATAATTATATAAAACGTCAAAAAAGTGTCAATTCGCTAAATTCCGTGCCATTGACCCATTTCCCACTTAATTTATGTCGGTGTTGCTAGTATAACGCTTCAACTTGGCTTTTTCTAAAATTTTACTTAATAAAATAAATTACATTTATTTTAAAGGTGCATTAAAACAATTATTAAAATAAGATTTTAATCATCTAATTCGTTTGTTGAATTTTATTAGAGGTCATTTCACATCGTTTCAGATTGATTTAATAGCTGTCTTCCAGTTTAAAGGTTAGTTCTTCGATGTAGGTGTCGGAGTCTAGTTATGATTAATTTACTTTGCCTCATATTTGGCTTTTCTTAATTTTAATAATTATTCCATAATTATTTCCTTGATTTAATTATGGATATAATTCCTTTTTCATTAAGGGTATTTTGGTAGTGATACTGGTCACACTCGCTAACCTTTCAAAGGTTCGTGAACTTTCGATTTCGTTCTTTTTGAATTTTGGAACTATCGGCTTCACACCGAATCCAAATTCTAATTCGATATACTGAATATATCGGTGAGTTTTCTTAATAATTGAGTTTCTTAATTTGTGGTTGTTTAGTATTCAGTGCTTTAATAGCAGTTATCTTTTCAGAATTTATATTAACAATGAAGTTTTGAAGTTTGACAGAACTTTGTATCATGTTTGCCGACTCGTAAAAAATTGTAAGTCTTTATTCTTGTTTTTGATTAAATACATTGGTTTACAATTCGAAAAGTCGTAGTCATGTGTAAATTGTGGTTTCCAGTGACCCTTTGAAATGGTTCTCCGGAGTTGAGATCGTCAATTTGTGTAAGCAGGACTTTGAACCTCCAGAAGGTAAATTCGTGCTTACATCTCTCGTTAAAGGTATTTATAATTTTCTTATTAGCTTATCTTATTGAACCTGTATATTTCGTATTACAGGAGGTTTTTTTTTTAATCGGATTTACCCACCACGTGGACTTCTTGAATGGAAATATTAAGAGTGAACGGCTCCAGGTTCCTGGTTGAGTGTGCCCAGATAGCGGCTGGTGCAACTCCAAGGACGGCAGGCCTGTTCCCTAAGCCGTTGTCGGTATCCACGTGTAGCTGGAAACTTTGGTGATGTACCCCCTTTTAATTATATCATAAATTTTGTTTACCCCGGTCTGGCGAACGGTGTATTCTTTCAAACCACAACAACTAATTTAATCGTCAGTGGCGCCTAATTTTCAACCTTAAATTTTAGATTAGTAACATTGAATTTTCAAGCTTGCCTTTTATCCCAAGTGACCCACGCTGAGTCTAGCTGGCATAATTTTATTTAATAGTCATTATAAGAAGTAACATAAGTAACTAGTAAATTAAGTAATTGGTTGTTTATAATACTATGTTACTGTGCATTAAAAATTTTATAACCTAATATTGTTTCTTTACACCCACACCACCAGAAAGGTAACAGTGGCGCCCAACGTGGGGCGTGACTTGGGATAGTCAGTATGTCTGTATTTGCTATATTGAAATAAGGCGTTTGAAAATCAATGTTTAATATTGTTATTGTATAAAAACTATTATAAAGATTTAACAAGTACTATTTTAATAATTATGTCCTTTATTATGTGTTTCAAATTAACTTTACAACATTTCATATTGCATTGGTAGTAAATTTTAAGTAAATTATCATACTGTGATATTACTTTAATTATATAATAATTATTACTTTAAGAGGATTAATTTAAATTATTGATGCAATTATGATTTAAACAGGTTTAGTATTAAGTGACTTACATATTATTATATTGTGAAGCCAGCTCGACTTAACTTTTTATTATCAGCATTTAATATGACAATTAATTTTACTTGCACTTTGGACTTTTGCACATTTAGTTTTATTTGAACTTTGATTTAAATTTATTTGTTTTTGAACTTTATTCATATCGTTTGTGTGGTTCTTTAGTATTACAACTTTTAGGGTTCTGCAAATTTTTATACTGGTTCAATACAATTTTTTTTACTGAACTTTTTTTTCAAATAGTTTTTTTAATTTTGTTTTATATCTATATAAAACCAGTTTTCACATTCATAACTTACACTTAGAATATTTTTTTTTGGGAAATATTTTTTTTTTACATCATGGAAAGGCCTATAGCTTATCACTTACTTAGGAAGGATGAACTTATTTATGAAGTTGAGATAAGGGATGCTAAACCTAAAGGTTCAGTTGAAGAGTTGAGGATTCAGATTCGGGACTTAGTGAATTCAATTCCTGCTGATGAGATTTTAGAAACATCTTTGGATCCAGCCAGCGAGTTTGAAATTATTGATTCTAAACTGGATGAAGTCTTACTCACCTTGTCATCTAAGCCTCAATTTAAAAGTTTTAACCGGTTAAGAGCTATAGCACATCACCTTTTCCATCGATTTAGTAGGATTGAAGTGGATGTTAATTTATTTTATAAAAAGGAAGAATTGAATGTGAAACTTAAGGATTGTCTTTCGAAAGTGGATAGTTTGTTTCAATCTTTTAGGAAAACTTTTAAAGAAGCTGCTAACGATCAATCTATTGATCATTCACCTGCTTTGATTAATCCTTTACCTATTTCTAAAATTTCTTGTTCGTCTGATAAGTCTATTGCTCGTTTAAATTTAAAATTTAATGGCAAATCATGTGTCCGTTTCTTTATTCTTAGGCTTGAAGAACTTTGTCTAGCTCGAGGTATTTCTGATGACATTTTATTTCAGTCAGCTGTTGAACTTTTTTCGGATGAAGTTTTAACATGGTACCGCAGTGTTCGTTCGGAAGTCGCAGACTGGCAGAGTTTAAAGAAGAGGCTGATTGAAGATTTTTCACCTTTGGACTATGATGAGCAGCTGTTATCTGAGATTCGTCGTCGAACGCAGGGTCAGTCAGAATCTTGTTTAATTTTTATTGCGGTCATGATTAATTATTTTTCGAGACTTTCATATTCACTGCCAGAAAGGGATAAATTAAAGATTATACGTAAAAACCTACGTCCGTGTTTTACGCAAGCGCTAGCGCTGGAGAATATTGAGAACTTGCAGCAACTTCGGGATAAATGTAAAATTTTAGAATTTACTTTTAAACGAGTAAAAGATTTTAAGGATCCACCAAAGATTGATGCTGATACTTTAGCTCCAGATTTATGTTTCAAATATAGTAAATCTTTTAAAGTCGAGATGGTTCGCGGCAAGAGTAAACCTGGTTTGTTTTGTTTTCGTTGTAGGGTTAAGGGACATGATTTGGGTACTTGTAAGTCTAAGGATATAGTCTGTTTTCGTTGTGGTACTAAGGGCATCACCGTTAAGTCCTGTCTTAGTTGTAAATCAGCTGATCCATAAAACGGATAAGCCTTCCGTCAAGTCGTTCCGCTAACTTTGATCCTGACGATTGGCGGAAGTATTTAAAACGAATCTCACTTTTCTTTACTCATAGTGTAGCGGCTATGCAACGTCCTCCGGATGACATTCGTCCTTATTTGTCGGTTTCTATTTTTGATGAACAGTTTTGTGGTTTATTAGATTCCGGTTCATCTATATCTATCGTAGGGTCAAATTTAGGTCAATATTTTGTCGGTCAGGGTGTTCAGCTGTATGACACATCTGATATTTCTACGGCTAATGATGCACGATCCCGTGTGTCAGGTTATTTATTTTTACCGATTACACTGAAGTCTAAGACTAAAGTAATCAAATTTTATGTTGTCCCTAGTGTGACAACACCCTTAATTTTTGGGGTTAATTTTGGTGTAGGTTTGGTTTAGCACCAAACTTATTTTTTTTGATGTAAGCTTTGATTCATCCGAAACGAATGTAGTTTCGGGAGTGAAGTTCTTACATCCCCTTACATCCCCTTGAGGATTTATCTTCTTCGCAAAGCGTAATTGCGAAGGAGGTGTTTGGTAAGTTTGAGGAGGTTTCCTTCGAAAGGAAGGACTTAAGTCGAACGGATGTTATAACACATTCGATCGATACGGGTGATACGGCACCCATTAAGCAACGTTATTATTGCTTGTCTCCTGAACGTCCGGACAGCAGAGAGGAGAGGGGTATGTAACATCAGTCCTGACAGTTGGTTTATTAAGGTATGATAGTGTCGTTAGGTATTGCTAAGTGTGAACGTCCGGACAGCAGAGAGCAGAGGGGTGTGAAACATCAGTCCTGACAGTTGGTTTATTAAGGTATGATAGTGTCGTTAGGTATTGCAAAGTGTGAACGTCCGGACAGCAGAGAGGAGAGGTATGAAACATCAGTCCTGACAGTTGGTTTATTATGGTATGGATAGCAGTGTCTTTAGGTTTCGTTTGTGTTCGTTAGGCATCCTTTTATCCCTTTTCCTCATCCTATTATCCTTATGGAGCGGTTGGTAACTCCTTAAATAAGCCTTAATACTCAGAGCGGATTGTAACTCTGTCAAAATAAGCCTCACGACTCAGAGCGGTTGGTGACTCTGTAAAAATAAGCCTTAAAACTATTCCTTCACGTTTGGTGACCGTCCAGTATCAACTTTATGATGGTGTTGTATCTGTTTGGCATCCTTTATTCCTTTTCCTCACCCTAAAATCCTTATGGAGCGGTTGGTAACTCCTTAAATAAGCCTAAATACTCAGAGCGGATTGTAACTCTGTAAAAATAAGCCTTACGACTCAGAGCGGATTGTAACTCTGTAAAAATAAGCCTTAAAACTATTCCTTCACGTTTGGTGACCGTCCAGTATCAACTTTGTGATAGTGTTGTATCTGTTTGGCATCCTTTTATTCCTTTTCCTCACCCTAAAATCCTTATGGAGCGGTTGGTAACTCCTTAAATAAGCCGTAATACTCAGAGCGGATTGTAACTCTGTAAAAAATAAGCCTTACGACTCGGAGCGGTTTGTGACTCTGTAAAAATAAGCCTTAAAACTATTCCTTCACGCTTGGTGACCGTCCAGTATCAACTTTGTAATGGTGTTGTATCTGTTTGGCATCCTTTTATTCCTTTTCCTCACCCTAAAATCCTTATGGAGCGGTTGGTAACTCCTTAAATAAGCCTTACGACTCAGAGCGGATTGTAACTCTGTAAAAATAAGCCTTACGACTCAGAGCGGATTGTAACTCTGTAAAAATAAGCCTTACGACTCAGAGCGGTTTGTGACTCTGTAAAAATAAGCCTTAATACTATTCCTTGACATTTTGTCACCTTCCAGTGTCCACTTCTGTGTTCGCGTGGTATCTGTTTGGTTTCCTAATATTCCTTTCCCATCCCATATTACCTAACAAGTGTTGTTGTTCGTCTGGTCAGTAGAGAGTCTTATGTGTGAGTACCATCAGTCCTGACGGTTGGTTTTATTAAGGTTTGTTATGTCTGTTGGTTTGTATATTTTTTGTGTAGTGTGTTAAGGTTAAGACTGTTAACTTCTCGTGGGTTCGAATAGTTAATTAGTTATATTGTTTTCGCGAATTTTGGTGTCGTGATACTATTTTATAGAGGTTAATTATATTCTCTATTTAGTGGCATAGACTACTAGTAAATTTTTTTAAGATTGCTTATGAGAAGCATTATTATTATATTATCTGTGTTGGGCAGATATTAGTTTTGTTCATGCGTCTGGTTATGCATGCAGCGAAGCTTTTGTTGAGCTTAAGCTTGGGTGGAGTTTGTCCTGCACATATTGTGGGAGCTCTGTTTGTTTTATTTGGTTGTAGCCGAATAAATGAGTTGTGGTGAGTCTACTACTCACTCACTTTTCTTAAGTTGGATTTTCCACTTTTTTTGTCATTTTATATTTCACATTTGAAATGTTATTTAAATTAATTATTTGTGTTGTTCGAGGTTCTGAGCTGGAGGGCCAGCTCGAATTTTTCTCGTTTATCCTCGCAAAATTCTTCCGGGAGGGGAGGTACTGTTACATTAAAAATTATTTTCATAATTTTAACTTTTTTTTATAATTATATAAAACGTCAAAAAAGTGTCAATTCGCTAAATTCCGTGCCATTGACCCATTTCCCACTTAATTTATGTCGGTGTTGCTAGTATAACGCTTCAACTTGGCTTTTTCTAAAATTTTACTTAATAAAATAAATTACATTTATTTTAAAGGTGCATTAAAACAATTATTAAAATAAGATTTTAATCATCTAATTCGTTTGTTGAATTTTATTAGAGGTCATTTCACATCGTTTCAGATTGATTTAATAGCTGTCTTCCAGTTTAAAGGTTAGTTCTTCGATGTAGGTGTCGGAGTCTAGTTATGATTAATTTACTTTGCCTCATATTTGGCTTTTCTTAATTTTAATAATTATTCCATAATTATTTCCTTGATTTAATTATGGATATAATTCCTTTTTCATTAAGGGTATTTTGGTAGTGATACTGGTCACACTCGCTAACCTTTCAAAGGTTCGTGAACTTTCGATTTCGTTCTTTTTGAATTTTGGAACTATCGGCTTCACACCGAATCCAAATTCTAATTCGATATACTGAATATATCGGTGAGTTTTCTTAATAATTGAGTTTCTTAATTTGTGGTTGTTTAGTATTCAGTGCTTTAATAGCAGTTATCTTTTCAGAATTTATATTAACAATGAAGTTTTGAAGTTTGACAGAACTTTGTATCATGTTTGCCGACTCGTAAAAAATTGTAAGTCTTTATTCTTGTTTTTGATTAAATACATTGGTTTACAATTCGAAAAGTCGTAGTCATGTGTAAATTGTGGTTTCCAGTGACCCTTTGAAATGGTTCTCCGGAGTTGAGATCGTCAATTTGTGTAAGCAGGACTTTGAACCTCCAGAAGGTAAATTCGTGCTTACATCTCTCGTTAAAGGTATTTATAATTTTCTTATTAGCTTATCTTATTGAACCTGTATATTTCGTATTACAGGAGGTTTTTTTTTTAATCGGATTTACCCACCACGTGGACTTCTTGAATGGAAATATTAAGAGTGAACGGCTCCAGGTTCCTGGTTGAGTGTGCCCAGATAGCGGCTGGTGCAACTCCAAGGACGGCAGGCCTGTTCCCTAAGCCGTTGTCGGTATCCACGTGTAGCTGGAAACTTTGGTGATGTACCCCCTTTTAATTATATCATAAATTTTGTTTACCCCGGTCTGGCGAACGGTGTATTCTTTCAAACCACAACAACTAATTTAATCGTCAGTGGCGCCTAATTTTCAACCTTAAATTTTAGATTAGTAACATTGAATTTTCAAGCTTGCCTTTTATCCCAAGTGACCCACGCTGAGTCTAGCTGGCATAATTTTATTTAATAGTCATTATAAGAAGTAACATAAGTAACTAGTAAATTAAGTAATTGGTTGTTTATAATACTATGTTACTGTGCATTAAAAATTTTATAACCTAATATTGTTTCTTTACACCCACACCACCAGAAAGGTAACACCATAGTTGAAACAGTTTCATGAATATAAAACAGCATAAGAATTAATGAAAGCATTTGAATTTGACTTAAAAAAAATTAAACGAAAAATAGAAATTAATTTAGCGAAACCATAATTAGCAACAATTACACGCAAGTGAACGGCCTTACCATTCGACACAATAATTCTGTATAAGGTTAATAAAACAATTGCCAACGCCCTATTAATTATGTCAGACTCTTCATAAAACTTCTTTCTTGTAAATATTGGATTAAAACTCGATTCTAGCTAGTTGCGATCCGCGTTTCCAGTCCTTCCACAGTCCCTAGGGTTGTCAAACCCAAAAACATAATCTTAAAATAGGTATTAACTGAAAATCGGAGGTAAAAATGCTAGTGTGAGTACTTTTTACATTGTATTTTTAATTTGCACTTATAAGTCATTTAGAACTCATAAAACATAATTCATCATTACATACGTTCAATAATAACTAAACACATCTAATCATCATTCAATTAACAAAAGTTGTTGTATTGTGGAAACGGGTCACTCCAATATCAAAGAAGAAAGGTAACGTCAATAAATAATTTAAATTATGCAGTTTAAAATACATAAATATATTTTGAATATTGCGAATATTTTATTGGTATATACTTCTATATAAAACACCGATTTTATTGTCAGTCGACAACCCTAGCCGAAGTCTCGACCCGTTAAGCAAACTCATTCGTACGTATTTGTCCAGTTTACTTTTTACCATTCTTTGTACCGTTAGCGTATGTTTGCACACTATTATTACCCTGTTAGAGACAGTTTTACGAGGTGTCACTGACGATTCGACGGCCGATCGCGTTTGCGTATCGAAATCTACATGATTGAATACAATTAATAACAAATTACATATGTAGTTTTAACAAAATAATTACATATTTATTCAATAACATTATATATATTTAATATTTCTTTTCCGCAGGCAGTGTTTATCACTTACAACAGAACTAAATACTGTAATTTTATTATCTATTACATGACTCTTTAATAGAGCTTATTTAGATGCTAAATGTGATTTGCATACAATCTACAGAAACCAATGTACTTACTATAAGATTTATTTTACTTCGAGACTTGACAATTATTTTTATAGACGTATTGTTTCTAAAGTCTAGGAAGTTATCTCATTAACACATTTCCAAGTTATAAACGTATAGTTAATACGTACAGTCAGAGTAAGAAAACCTAAGTCAGTTTTCAAATTAATTCTTTTATCAAGTCTCAAGCTTTTAGTAACTTTCGAATCTAAACATCAAATCATTGCAACGGAATATGTCATTCTCGATCGGTAAAGCAGATTATCGCTCATAATGAGCACACGAAATTAGATCTTAAGGTGACGAACCTTTTCTTACCACGACTGAACATATTACGTCAATTTTAAAATATAGAATTAGAAAAAGCGGTTCATGCCTCTTGAGAAGGTTTAAGAGCAAGGAGTATTTAAGCAAACTGGTATGGAATTAATAAATATTATTAACAAAATTTGACCGGTAGTTATCGCATATAAATGTGGACACTTGATAATAATTTGCCTTCTAATTATTCACACGAATATATCATTTTCTATCCACTAGATAATTTAAAGCAGTTATAAACTTAATGTTTTTAGCTTGATAACGAATCAATGTGAATTGAACTTTATTACCTGAGAATTAAAGAACATAATTTAATAACACGAAAGTAATAACAGATTATTAGCCGTTATGTTGTAAAAAAAAATTTTTTTGACTGCTCATCAGTCATGGTATTGTGAAAAGTTTATTATTGAGATTA
Source organism: Vanessa cardui (assembly GCF_905220365.1). Taxonomy (NCBI): domain Eukaryota; kingdom Metazoa; phylum Arthropoda; class Insecta; order Lepidoptera; family Nymphalidae; genus Vanessa; species Vanessa cardui. The sequence goes on from NC_061136.1 coordinate 4,694,862, forward strand.
TTTTTTTTTAATTTATCCCATACATTCACAGATTTACTTCTTTTCTATCATACTATTATTAAATAAAGAAAAACTTTGTTTGTTAGATTGTGCTTTTATGTATTGATGCCAAAATTAATAATATTTAAGTTTATAGTTATTATTTTAGCAAGACAAAAGATTATACACACAAGCAATGAACTATGTTTTTTTTAAATATATATGTCATAATATCATGCTATTTGGAAAGAAAATTGACAGTTTCTAAGCCAAATAATAGTTGTGTTGTTTTTCTTGCATAGTTTTCTACTATTAATATTTAATAAAGTTATCCATATATCCTAATATCTTCGCTTATTTAATCATTATTAATAATCTCAATAACAATGAATGTTTCACATATAAGCTATTCTCCTTTCCACTAATTATCAGATATATAAAATAAGGGCGTTCAATGGCCATCGTTATTTTAATGTACGTGTAAATTAGACGTTTACTTTATCGTATATAGGAGAGTGCTAATGACTAATGACATTTGTATTATAGTAATATTAACCGCTCGAGAGCCGAGATGGCCCAGTGGTTAGAACGCGTGCAACTTAACCGATGATTGCGGGTTCAAACCCAGGCAAGCTCCACTGAATTTTCGTGTGCTATATTTGTGTTTATAATTCTCGAGCTCGGCGGTGAAGGAAAACATCTTGAGGAATTTTGCATGTATCTAATTTCAACGAAATTCTGCCACATTTGGATCCACTAATCCGCATTGGAGCAGCGTGGTGGAATATGCTCCTAACCTTCTCCTCAAAGGGAGAGGAGGCGTTTGACCAGCAGTGTGTAATTTACTGGCTGTTATAATTATTTGTTATAGTAGCTCGCTATAGTGGCAAGCTTGTGGACATTAATATCCTGGGATTAAACCCTGATAATAGTGTGCAAGATTCTAGAATTTTCTCTGCTAAACAGAAGGTATTTTGTTTTTTGTTATTGGGATAAATTTAACCCCTTTTTACTTTCATGAAAAGTATTACAATATATAACAGTAAAGTTTTATACAAGGTAAACATTTAATGTAATGCTAATATTCGTGAATTTAAAAAGTACATATATATAATGCAATAAATATATGTATATCTAAGCGTGGTGCTATAACCAATACACAGATGTACATTTTACACAGATATGTAGCTAAAGGAAAACAAGTTTTTAATTGGAGGTTCAGAATGGTTATCGAAACTTGATTGGTCAGTTTAATAAACGTATTCTTAAATTAGATCAATAAAATTTTAGAAATCTACAGTTTTTATATGACAAATTGCTAAGTTGTATGAGTGCAAAAAAGGCGTATCTATGTTTAATTAAATACGTTTGTATAACTAATAGAGCTGTCTTTGAAATATCTGAATGTTACAAATATTTTTAATGCGTTATTTATATGATCAAATTAATTTTTATAAAGTTTGGTATAGAAGATTATTAAGTCTTAGAATAGTCCGCAGACATTTTTTATTTAAAAAAAAACGGATTTTTTCATTTCACACATTGACGAAAAACTTTTAACTGTTACTCAACAAACATAAATAGCTGCAAAGGCTTTAAAGATAAAAGTATAGGTTATTTGACTGTTGAATGACAGCGCTTGAGCGCTACCAAGTCTATGACATCTTAGCTGATTATTAGCTTCAATTTGTAATAAAATACTAACTTGTAATTAATTCTGTGGACAAATCTCTATTGAGAACGAATGAATGATATGAATGAATCTTCAGTCAATTTAGTATCAGATATATATAATGCACCAACCACATCTATGCGACTACAAAGTACTTTGTTCTTTTTGAGTGTCATTATGTAGAATTTTATCAATTTATGTTGACGATGCTTTCGACGACTAATCTCTGCGGCAGCCACACACACGACATTGATACAATTATATAATTATTCTAATACGTATAAATTACAGTTCATCACAGACACATGTTTTTTTAAGAACTATCTCTAGTTTTCGTGTTAACAGTAAATAACTACGTATTTTCTGTTCTTAATTACGTACTATATCTTTGAAGCCATTATTTACTTAGGAATGGGTTGTTTAACGGGTTTACTTTCGATATGCATTGAAAATGCTTTAAGGTTATCAGAGAGGTTAGAGAAGAGCTCGCTTACATCTCCGTTTAAATACTTATAAATATCGTTCTTAATTGTATGCAAATAAGAGTCAATATCCTTAAGCAGACATTACTAGGTTAGGGTCATGATATATGACTTTTAAGATACGGTAATGGTGTTCATGTATTATTTGTGACATTAACAATAGAACTCTAAAATCTTTACGATTAAACATCGATAAATGAAACCTTATCTAAATAAACAGTTATCTAAGGCTCCTTGATTTCGTTTTCTTAATGTTCGGTTTTGACTCTCTATTTCGATGTTTCATTTACATTTATACATAAAGATATAAACTATTATCCTGTAAATATCTCATAAAGTAGTAAAAATGACGCTCCTTGGGTCATAATCCGGAATCATTATCACTATTATAGTGTGTATGTGACGTATTTGTATGTATGTGACATATTAAAACAAAAACGACTCCAATTTCAAACTAAGATTTAAATCGAAGCCGTTTATAAGTTTCCTTACCCAAGCCTTAGTACAATCGTTGAGCTCATTTATATTATGTATTATTTCTGTACTAACACCCAAAAACGTAAACTTACAAAGTTTTAATCAATACTACCTTTAAAAGCAGTTTAACTTCTAGATTTATTTACATACTGACGTTATTAGTTCCACATGAATTATGCTAGTATGCCTGACGAAATATTAGATACATAATGATATAAATAGGTACATACCTCGATAGTCGTTGATTGCAACCACCAGGGTGAGCGTTGATCCCAGGGGTACGATGCCGGACACTGGCGGCGCCCACGGACCCTTGCCAGCTTGTATTTCCATCCAGCAGTCAACGTTGTCCCCTATTGGACAATTGTTAATTAAAAAAAACATCTATGGCTAATCATAAAGACGTACAACTTAGCTTTATTGAACGGGTTGAATGAAGCTCTATATAAAACGTTCGTATGACAATGAAAGACAATATACAAAGAAAATATATTGCATTAAATAATTTATTACATTGAAACTATTGGATAAATTAAACTCACTGCAAGTCTCATACTCTAATCGGATTGCAATTTGACATGTAAGAGTACATTTTTAGTCACAAGACATTTTCGTACTTTTCTGAGGCACAGGAGTATACTGAGTACTGTTAACGTAGTAACTATTGCTAATGAAATTTTTTTGACTAAAACGCAATAACGATTTGACTGACCGTCTAGAGATCGTAGCTTTGAGATCTAAGTAACAAATCTGCATACTACACCATCGAGGTCAAGTTAAAAATACTTAATGTTTTGTATCATATGGCAAATCTTAAGGCAGACTACACAGCACTTATTATGGCCTATATACGGTCCGATATATAGGCCATAATAAGTGTATGTTATGTATGTGTATGTATATAATCCGATGAAACAGCAAAACCGATACGAGTGCATAGAGTTCAGGTGCAGAACCAACGACTTTATATAAATTTCAAGGCACGGGACTGCAAATTTACTCTTCCAGACTCCCAACTACCATAGAGAATGGTTTGACAGCAAAAACCAATAACTACCTATTTAGCAGACTGACTGATCTGACAGGTAACTAAGGTAGGAACTGCCTTTTGGCAGTCAAAATATTATGAGACTTAAATACTCATAAAAATACGAAAAGATTAATTACCGTTTTTTATTTATATTATAACGGCATAGCTACGTATTTAAAAATAAGTAGGTTTATATCACGTATGCAATCTATTTGAGTATTATTTTTATAGTTACAGTACCTCCTTCGTGTTTCTCATCAGCCTAAAGATTGAGAAGCAAAGACTGCTTTCCGTTATTATGTTCGTCTTTTATACGAATCGACATTTAATACAAGAAACATTTATGACTTAACTCTGAAGCTTACGTCAAATTTGTTTTTAAGATTACAATTATGTATTTTCAAGTTTAAATCGTGTACAGTTACTTTATACAAATATTATCTACGTTATTTAAGTATGATTGATGTGTGTGTGAATAAAATTATTATTTTCATAATTAGTTTCTTACTTAAATTTTATGTATGTTGTATTTTTTTTTCAGTTAAAGTATCACAAATACATCTCAAATAAGATTTTTTCTAGAGTTTTCTTTGAACACATCAACGATCGTTCAATTATTGTATCCTGCAATATTTGTGCATAAAAAATACTCTTATTACATATCACACAATATACGATAAAACAATTTTACTTCCCGCCGTTTGTAAGCTTCGGGATATTAAACTAATCAACCGTTAATAATGCGGTTTTCATTAATGAAAAAAAATGAATCAAAAGAACGGTCAAGGGTGTATTACGTATATTATAGGAAAGAAAAGTCGAAATTCTCAACTTCCCAAGATGGAAAAACGATAATTATTCTTTAATCTAAGTTGTCTATCAAACATTATTGTACTCGATCGAAGCAAGTAAGTTTATAACAAATCATAATATCCGATGTCTTACCTCTAAAATCTAGTTGCACAACGTCCAAATCAGCAATAACCATGGGCGGTTTGGACGCTGTCTTCTCGTAATCGTTAAACCATTCGCATCTCAGCCTTTTCGCTTCATCCCACACTTCAAGTAGGTCCTTATCATATTGCACTACCACCGTGTTCTCATAGAACTGCCCGTGGAGATCTGGAAAAGAAGAGTTACACAGTAAATAAAGGAAAACCGCACACACAATATATGTCTCTAATTTATCTAATACATATATCCTTTTTTATGGTATAGGTTGGCGGACGAACATACGGGCCACCTGATGGTAAGTGGTCACCATTACCCGTAGACAATGACGCTGTAAGAAATATTAATTATTCCTTAAATCGTCAATGCGCCACTAACCTTGGGAACTAAGATATTATGTCCGTTGCGCCTGTAGTTACACTGGCTCACTCACCCTTCAAACCTGAACATAACAATACTGAGTACTGTTGTTTAATGGTAGAATAACTGATGAGTGAGTGTTACCTACCCAGACGGGCTTTCATAAAGCCCGACCACCAAGTAACATATCCTTCAAAATATGGTGCTTATTAACGACTGGTTCACTTAAAATATAAACACACTACAAATTTACGATTATTTGTGTAAAAATTACGATTTTTTGTATTTATATAGGGTCACTCTCATTCTTCAATAGATCTTAAAAAACATGGTTTACAATTAACCGAAATATCGAGAAATATGAACTGACCATATGACAAATTAAATTACTATATTTATCACAATTTTGTTTTTAAATTAGGAATTGACAATCACGCCTACGCTTGTAATTTAAGTAATATAATCCATTGAACAAAAAATTAATATCATAATCGGATAAGCTTTCAGGGAATATTCGTTAAGACGTAATTAATAATCTTGGTAGCTAAAATTACCGGTACTTCGATATTTTTTTTAATCCGAAATATTTATATCACCTAAGTGATTTATTTAGATAGAAATATAAAAATGAATTACATGAAAAATGACAGCGTATTTCCCCACTAAATAATACACAGAATTTTTCTCAAATTTAAATGCTTGCACATTTTTCTATTTTAAGACACAATATTAATATTTTACATTTCGCCATAAAATATTATCTGTCAATATGAATGATATTAAACGGTAAAATTTATATTACGCGATAAAAGCTTTTTAAACACTATCAAGGCTTATTAAAACATATTAATAGCCCATAAAATATTAAATTAATCCTATACATCTACGTGGGACATAAAACGTATGTACTTCCACGGATCATATTAAATGTTCTTATGATGAAACAATATTTAAACTTTATCACCACTTACAGTGAAGGGTTTCAAAGAAGGTTTAATTTTTAAATCCTTATTATTGCTAGCGCTATACGCGGATGAACTCACGCAAAAAGTGGAAGTCGTCCAAAGAACGCGGATCGAGCCAGAAGGCATACCACTACTGGATCCGCGCAAGCCATTCTGATCCTTAAGCCCCGCAAACTACAACACATTTACACTTACAATTCATTAGGCGCTCAAAGTCGATACTTCACGCATAACCATCACAACTAAACTCTATACCCGAGGCCATAAAATTGAATTTACATTGTCGTCAATCGTTCAGATTCGCGAAATGTACTTAGAGTCGTAAATAGTTAGATATATCGGGAAGGAAATACGCTTGAAGTTAGTGGATTCAGGATAGGCGTCTCCATGCCGGGCTGTTACGGGAATATGGGCCCTGAGTGCTGTGCTATGCGGTGTGGCGGGTGGCGTTTCTTAGAAACAATGCTCACACCGCGTTCGAAGAAGGAGCGGGTCGCATGTCGTCCGTTACTCCACACTAACCATAGAGGACGCAACTAGGAATCGGAACGAGAAAAACGCTACTTTACTTTGTTAAAATGAGACCGACGTACCGTGGAACTTGATCAGGTGATTTATTGCAAAATGGTTACGAATGGACGATAATAACTGTCACTGTTAACAATTAAATAATTTAATTAATGCCTACATACAATTAAGTGAATATATTGCATCATTTATAATTAAATTCGAGGGAAACCTTTACGCTCGTCTTTTAATTTGTAACCTTGCGATGAAAGTATTAGAATTTATTTAACGCTGGGGAAAAGTAATAAAAAACATTAATAAAAATTTCGTTACTTGTTTTGTAACGTTAAAAATATTCACTAACAAAGATAATATGTTAACGAATTTTATAAGAGAAGTAACGTTATTCATAACATTAATTTATTTTCAAGATTTTATTAAATATTTTCCAATCACCCATTTTTTTGCATAAATAATCAATTTATTATAATAATTTTTTTCATACATAAATGGTATGTTATCTTGTCCCAAATGACAATTAAATATCGCGTACTCTATGACCATATATCACATAGGTATTTGCATAAATCATTAAATTGAATTTTTATTATCAACTGCGTTACATGTGAGATTATCAACACAATTAAATTGTAAATAAAAATGAATATAAACTAGGAAACATTCATTTAACTATCATATTAGACAATCGCAAGACATATAACTATAATGCACATGGAAATATGCTGATCCTCTTCTTATATTAGTCGATAAGTAAGTAGTAGATACATTGTAAGTGTGCTGTTAAATCTTTCTCAGCGAAAACTTCGTTGGCGGTATTCATGGCTATTATAACGACGTTAACGTCTATTAATTATTATCAATATAACTATTAAATGATACAAGTTGATATTGATATATTTTTTATTAGTTTTTCGGTTCCGTTCAATTTAAAAAAACGCATATTGATCGAAGAACGAACAATATGTCATCGTTTAAATTGACTTTAAAAAATATGTATACAAATGTGTTCGATAAACAAAATAAAAAAAAAAAGTTTAAAAAAATAATTTTGGTTGTAATTGTTTTAATTAATTTATCTCATTTTTTATTTTTTTTAATCTGTTATATTAAAAAAAAACAATGATTTGAATTTATAAATGTTCGAAGTTTAAATGAATAATATATGATCGGGGTATTTGTTACGGGCGTGTTAGAGTTCAACTCAACGAGTCATCCGTCGTAAGCGAGTTGCTAAAGGAAGAGTCTGACATATTGCCGGTATATTTATTATCAAGTGGCTTGTTACTCTGAAGCTTATATTAACTAGCTAACCGCCCTGACTTTACTATTAGTTAAGATTTTAGTATGGGATAGTGTTTCACGAACACAGACAAATATGTTAAGAATATTTTAGCTGAATTTAAAATGATGTAAAAATTACATTTTTTTTTTCTTTTCAAAAAATGTTGAATGACAGTGGAAGTATGGTCTAAGTACTAACGGATTATTCGATCGAAATTGTATTATACAGTTTTAAAAACATGGTTATTATTTTAAAAAGGTCCTCATGACGTTTAAAATGGAACTTACTACTAGTAATACTACTATTACTGGAACTCTTATAACGATGACGATGATTTTATAAAATCAGGGTGTAAATAATATCTTTTTTTTGTTAAATGTTCGATTACGATGTTTTCAAAATTGGGAATTAATTTTATTAATAGTAAATTTTAAAGTAATTGAGCATCTTAATTGTATTTGAACTGAATGAATACATAACGAAATAAATTAAATACATTTGTAAGATATATATGTATATGTATTTCCCAAAAGATAAATAGAAATAGGCTCAAGTCGATCGATTTTATTAATTTGTTCATTAATACGATGATTGTTGCTTATCAAAAGATTATTAAGTCAACTTATTTATAGACTAATTAAATTAAAATCATTGATTCAAAAATGTATTACGTTTGAGACAATTCGGTTACATATTATTCTTTTGTATAATTATATACAAATAACAATAAATATGATTGAAATTAATATTATCCGATTGTTACCATGTGTTTAGTTTCAAATGAACACAATAAAACATACGTTGAACCCTACAACGGAAACGGCGTTAGGGAATGCGGTCTTGCTTGCGACTTCTATACGTTTGTCTCGTAAATTATACAGACGGCTTGTATTCTTGTTACACACTACATAAAGTAACAGCCTGTAAGTCCTACTGTTAGGGAAAAGTGCACTTCTCTTTCGAATTAGTTCTGGAAGTGTGACGACATTAAATTTGAAAATAGCTTAACAATATTTTCCGTCAACAACAAGCGATAATTATGAAAACAAAATCAATACAAGAAAATTTTAAAACAAAGATACATCATACATCTATAGGTACATGGATATAAAAGCAAAATGCCACTCATTGTTTTATCAAGATATCTCAAAAACTATAACACCTATAAACTTTAATTTTATCAGGTAGGTTCCTTAAAGGGTTTAGACACCCGCTTTATTTTTTTATTTTTTTTTATTTTATGGTATAGATTGGCAGACGAGTATATGGGCCACGTGATGGTAAGTGGTCACCATAACCCATAGACAATGACGCTGTAAGAAATATTAACTATTCCTTACATCGTCAATGTGCCACCAACCTTGGGAACTAAGATGTTATGTCCCTTGTGCCTGTAGTTACACTGGCTCACTCACCCTTCAAACCGGAACACAACAATACTAAGTACTGTTATTTGGCGGTAGAATAACTGATGAGTGGGTGGTACCTACCCAGACGGGCTTGCACAAAGCCCTACCACCAAGAATATTAGAGCTTAGAACGATCCCATTTTTCGAAACACCACCCTTAAGGGAATAAAACGGGGTCTGGAAGTTTGTGTTTTATAAACGCACTGATAAAGCGGGAATTACATATTTATTAAATGTGTTGTCCTTTTCATTTAAATGTCAAATAACTGAAGATGGAAGGAGATCTTCGTTTACATATTCGTCCGCGATGAATAGTTTATTAGTAAAGTCGTTAAGTAAAGTGTAATATCATTAGGTTATATCTCATAACAATGTTTGTGGAGATGAGATTTGCTTTGAAAATATTCGTATCATATTTACACATTTCCACAAGTACCACAATTACAAATGTTAAACAATATATATCCAAACAAATTTGACAACAATGCTATTACCATAACGACTATATTTCCTTGAGACTTTTTATGATTTATTTACAGCAATCTGATGTAGTTATGATTACTGGTTGGTGCGGTAATTTGTCACTACGCCGGTGGAAAAAAATATTTGTTAATTTGAATTTACACGTCGTAATACATCATAGTCAAAACAAATTGAGATATCTATGTGTGCGTGGGTAATGTTCTTTTTTTGAATTAAGAATAATGAAGTGTGAAATATTTTCTCACTGCTCTTTGTAACACATTTTAATCATCGAAGAGCAATCTCTTCGGTGATTAAACGAGATGACGTGACGTTGATAGGCAAAGGTTGATGATGTGACGTTGATAAGCAAAGGTTGAATAGAAATTTACGAATGTGGGGGTGCTAGATGTTTCTTTGATTTGGCTATTTTACCTTTGTAGTGCTTTGGTAGTGCTTTGTATAAGTTTGAAGTCCTTCAGACATTCTACCGCCCAAACAGCAATATTTGTGTTTCGGATTGAAGAATGCGCCTGTATAACTGCAGATACAAGGGATCATCTTACATACAAACACACACATCGCAGCTATAAGGTTTGATAAGGAATGGTTAATATAATTTTTTATTAAGCTATCCGGTCCAATGGTCCACCTAACTATTACATGAAAAAACTATACGGTTAGTTCGCTAAAACAATATATATATATATATATAAAGTAGAGTTTTTAGACATTTTCTTAAAAATCTGAGTCCTGATACACAAGGTATGGTTCATGTCCTAATGTCCATGAATTATACTGTAAAGTATAGTAAAAACATGACGTACTGCTTTTTTTTTGTTTTTACATTTTTAAAATATTTCTTTCATATCTGTTTTGTTGTTAAAAATGCCAAAACAAATAACCCTTACTTTTGGTAATGAAGAAATGATAGTTTAAAATAACATATAATTTTGAGCGTAAACTTGTTGGTATTAATAATAATAGCATAACGTTAACCCTTTTAGTACCAAACCCAGTGGTCTGGTACTTGTAGGTACCAGCGGTTCAAGTTAGAATAAGAAAATTATAATAATATGACGGCTAAACCAAACAGCCAACAAATCATTAGTTCTCAAAGAATTAAAATAAATATCCTATTTACATAAAAAATATCAATACTATTAAAAAAACGTCGGAAGCATGACAGAAGAAAAACTTAGCGTATATTAATGTCAAGACTTAATATTGTCATAAAAAATAACTGTTAGTGAATTAAATAAACAGTCACATTAATTTTCGTACACAAAATTATGCGTCAAATTAGTTTGTAAATGTCTGGCTTGTTTACCTTTTCGGTATTCGTCGTAAAGAGCGTTCTATCGTGTTCATACATGAAAGATTGTTATTCAGCGCAAACTAGCAATATTTTCCTTTATCGCTGTGTTCGATATGAATTTTAATTCGATGTATATCATACATCACAACGTACATATAACATATTATATGTTTGAATGTCTAATTCTAATTTGCACTATAAATGTCAACAATTACGAAATTAATAGAAAATAACAAAATTTGTTATTGCTATTAATATAAATCATCGATTTTAAATATCGAATGTTATAAAATATTACCTTTAAAAATTGCATATAAAACCTTATTTAATAATAACGCACAAAAAACAATAATAAGATATTATTCATTGCGCGATTCAAAAATTAGCTCCATACAAGCGTGGAACACCCGCTGAGCGATGACAAATTAGTCCATTTATATGAAATACCTCATAATAAACGGGCAAATTGATGTTAGTCAGTGGTATTTACTTATATACATTATTGTATAGTATTATACAAATAAAATTTGTTAAATATCTTAATTCCAAAATTCGAAATTTAAAATAAAATGACGTCCTTAATTATTTTTTGGGTACAATTAGTACTTTTTCACAGTAACAGCCTGTAAATTTCTCACTACTGGGATAAGGTCTCTTTTTGAGGAGAAGGTTTTTGGAGCATATTCCAGCACTATACTCAAATGCGGTATAGTGCATACACCTACACATAATTTCGTTGAAATTAATCACGTGCAGTTTTTCTCATGATATTTTCCTTCCTCATCGAACGCAGGATGTATTATAAACACAAATTAGGCAAATAAAAATTCACTTATTTCATTCAAATTGTCGGTTACGATGCCCGCGTTCTAACCACTAGGCCATCTCATTTATTTTTTATGAATGAAAAATCCCTTTAACTTTAAATGATGTCTATAGTAAGCGAACTGATACTGACACCAAAGAAACATGCTTCTCGATTTATTTTGCTATTCAATGAGCGTAAAATTGCAGTCGTTTGAGTATTTACTATCCATTAATAGATCATCAAAGTTTGTTTGCTAACAGTATTTAGACATTATCGCATTGTTTATCCACACCCACACAAACATCAAACATACAACTAACACACGCACACACACATTTACACACACACATACACACACACACATAATTTGTTTAAGTTCTCATATGTATAATTTAGCTTTAAGAAGTAAATAATGGAAGAGTGGTTCGTTGTGGCACAGGATTTTGCTTATCACAAACATACAAATCGCTGCCAAATATTTATATTACCATCAAGTACCTATTAGATAAATGTTATATGGTTTCAGCCAGTTAAGAATAAAGCTATTATATATAGTAGCCCTGTACAATTATATATTTGATGTCGTGGGACCTGACAGATACGTTATTTTGTGCTAGGCAAATCTATTATGCCGGGAGCATCAGAATTTAGATGCGAAACTTAATCCTCTGCTATTATAAAGTCAAATATATTGCCAATTCTAATGCGTTCCAACTTCGATAGAACTGTGGGTGAATCGATTACGATTAGTTAGTAGAATTTGACCTGAGACACAAAAAAATTACAAAACTTCCTTCTTACAGTTAATAGAAAAAAAAACTATTTGGTGAACTATAAGGTGAAAAGATTATTGTAGCAAACATTTTTTCAAATATATATTAGTTATATTGCTTACGGTATAAAGATATCATAAATCAAATGAATAAATCGTGTCATATCTCAGCAGTATTTAATTTGGCACTTTATGGAAAACCTTTTTGGTAGCATTAAAGTTGTTAATTTTTTATACAGCTAAGATTACCGGACATGTAACATCGTAAAGATATTGCCGTATAGTAAGAAATATTAACCATTCTTTACATCGCTAATGCACTACCAACCTTGGAATATGTTCCAAACCTTCTCCTTAATGGGAGAAGAGGCCTTAGTCCAACAGTGGGAAATTTACAGGTTGTTGTTGTTGTTATTGATAGAATATCTCTTGATAGGATAACCTTCCCAGACAAGCCTCTATCTCATCTACCACTTAGTAAAGACAACTACACACATACATACATATACAAAGGACTCGCTTATTCAAAGATATAATAGTACAGAGTATAACTTACCAGGTTTTGTACCACATTTAGCGTATGCGATCCGGAATGAAAAGTAAGTTTGTCCAGTAGATGGAGGCACGTACACGCACCGAGGATCGCCGTGTTGACCTGTAAGGAAGAGTCCATTTTACATTTGTACTACTTCACAAAGACAAAACAAAGTGCTGTCAAACATGTCATTAAACCTGAATCCTAAACCTGAATACAGAATTTTTCATGATATTTTCTTACATCATAATATAGGAGATTTATAAACATCAATGCAAGCCTTAATAGCGCTATGGCTTAAAACCTAATGTCAAAAGTCATAGGATCAAACCTGACCTCTTAGACTATTGTCGTTCCTACTCTTAACACAAGTTTAACCTTAAATGGAGGGATCAAATCGGAATATTAGTAGCTGTAAGTAGGACATTGATAATATTTTTTAAAAACTAAACACATTTTGAACCCAAAATATTTACATCAAATTGTATCCGCTGTTTCAACGCGGTTCACTTGTAAAGACGCTAAGAATAAATGACTGTTTAAAATTAGAGCCCTAACACACTAACATAGTAAGTATAAATATATGTAGATACGATAAAATAGGAAAACTACACCAAAGTGACTATTCGGTCCATTTGTCTTGCAGGTGTGGCAGCTTTACAAATGATTACGCGCGAAGTCGCTTTCGTTTCGCTTGATCGCGTATGTGTGTACAATCCTTTAACGCATAGTTTTGCTAGAAACCTATATACAACTGTAAAAATATAGTTTTTATTGAATGTATCCCTAGTAATTGAATAATCTGTATCTACTTGAAACGATAGCTTAATAAGAGCTAGTAAAAAAATACGTATTAACAAGAAACATTAACATCGAAAAATCAAAAATATTGTGTTCAAATTTGACATTTCATCTACAAAATGATAATTAATATTTCGAGGCTAATATGAAAAGGAACTAACTAAAGAATTTACTTGATAGTTCCGTACATATAACCAAATACCAAACCAAACTACCCTTCGCTTGGAATGTCTCTATCATTCTATGGATTCTATTTCAAGACTTAAATGTAGTCTATACATATAACAAAATTGGAGTGACTGTTTGTCATATTAAAATAGCCCTTTTTTACTGCAATTTTTGCCTGTCTGTCTGTCTGTTTGTTCCGGCTAATCTCTGAAACGGCTGGACCGATTTTGACGGGCCTTTCAATGGCAAATAACTGATACAATAAGGAGTAACTTAAGCTACATTTTTTTGTTACATCAAAAGTGGCACGGTCACGATAGGTCGCGAGCACAGCTAGTTTTATTAATAAAATAAGAAAAATATAATTCGATTTTTTACTTTGAAAGTTTTTAAAGGTAAATTATTATATTATTTTTACATTACGATCTCAATGAAATGAAAACGTATCAAATCTAACTTAGATTAATAAATAAAAATAATCCGATTTATCGGTCCATATACAAATGAAAGTAAGTGATAGTTTGGACCGACATCCATGATGAACGATGCTTAGGAATTAATATTAATTTATAATCTTTGTATATTATATTATGATTTCATTTTATATTCAACGATTAGAAAAAAAGTAAAGCATTTTCCTATGATAACGACGAGGTTTGAGACTGAGAAGAGTTAAATAAACAGTAATTAAGGTAATTTTCCGGAATTTAAAACCTCCGTTTGAAGAGAATATTTACGGCTCATATAATGTAGCCTAATTTTAAATAAGGAAAACGTATTCTTACAAAATCGAATAATAAGAAACCGTAAAACTTTCAATTAATTAGAAATCACATACAGTTGGATTTACCGGTCCCTTATGATTTTTAATTTCTTATTAACGCCCCACATAGCTCGTTATATTCGCTCATTAATTACAACGTAATTACACTGCAATAAAACTGACCACACAAGATATATTTCGTCGGAGGACAAAGTTTTACAAAACCTCCTTGGTCGCATGTAAAATAAACATAATTTAAGAATAACACTTAATATAAAGAGTACTAAAAACACCTCGATAAGATTTATCGATTTAGAAAAAAGGATTCGTTATTTAACGCTGAATTTGCGTGTTAAAATCCATAAAAAACACTCATCAGATTAGTCTGTTCGAAATTCAAATTTTATTATTATTTAAAAAGTCTGAATAAAAAAAAAACTTTCACATGCACAAAAAGTTCCGTTAAATAGGCAATAAAATTATATACAATCTATTTGGATCTAAACTCAAACAAACAGTATGAACAGTTAGTGTGACCAAAACGTGGCCCATTTCAAGAGTCAACTAGGGCAGTATATTAATGATTCAGTTTTCCGTCATAATTGTGAGCGAAACTGCAATTAGAGGCAACAATTAGAGGCGCTCTGATTACGTGTGTGACGGCTCAGATGTGATTGTGTAGCGTATTGAATTTCTTTACGTACATTTTAAATTATAGGTGAGTTCTTAACACATATAATGCATACTATAATTTACATTAATATACAGTTGAAGTACTTCACAAATTGGAGAAAAAGCTTGCCAAATTATTGGTCGTTTAGCACGTATATAGTTTCTACAAGTTTAGTATTTTTGTTCTTTTCACAATAATTTGTTTAAAATATTGTAATAACTTTTAAAAATTTAAAGAAATATATTAAGATGTGGGTGAAGGCTCACCTTTTGAAGAAACAATGCCTTCGAAGGGATGCGAGAAGGTCAGGTGTACGTCCATATGATCCTTCCCACACATGACTTCCAACGACTGTATGACTGGCATTCCTTCCGGTCGCTCCATTGGCCACAGCTCGCCCGCTTTCACCCTCGTCTGGAAACGAGATTTTTAATCAAAAAAGGTTCAAACTAATCTTAAGCATTTTAATTAAAATATAATATACACATTATGAATATTAGACACAATGTTTAGAATGCGTTCGAATTAAAAAAAAAAGAAAAGATTTTTTTTAATTAATTATATCGACTTTGTATAATTGTATAGAATTTTTAAAATATACTACCAATATATTATCTCACATAAAGACACACGCACAAATAAAATTTTTAATACTTTCATAATTTCAATATTTCTTCATAGAATTTGATAACTAAGACATCAAGAAATCTTGTCGATTTTAACATAATAAAGTAAAGTAACAGCCTATAAATTTCTCACTGCTGGGCTAAGGCCTCCTCTCCCATTAAGGTGAGGGTTTGGTACATGTTCCACCACGCTGTTTTAATGCGGGCTGGTGGAATGCACATGGCAGAATATCGATGAAATTAGACAAATTCAGGTTCCCTCACGATGTTTTCCTTCACCACCGAGCACGAGATGAATCATAAACACAAATTAAGCACATATATATATATATATAGTGGTGCTTGCCTGGGTTTGAACCCGAAATCATCGGTTAAGATGCTCGCGTTCTAGCCACTGGGCCATCTCAGCTCTTTAACATAATAACTTTTATATTGCTAGAGTTGATATTAATTATAACAGTCTGTAGAGTCACTCTATTGTGAACGTATAGTTTTTATTCCTGAAAGCTTTGATATATAGACTATTAGAATAATTACTATTAATTTATGATTGGTAGATAGTATAATATTACAAAAATTGAAGATTTAAAGTGTTTAGTGCAAACAAATTTAAAATAATTTAAAAGATTTAAAAAAGGAATCGTTGGCATTTTAAAACATTATCGCAGTCATCATCACATAACATTACAGCACTATTTATTTAAGTCTAATTAAGCAAAAATGTTAACATAAGGTTGTAGATTAATTTAAACGGGCCTTCTCTTATCAGTGGATCTTTGTCTGAACGAAAGCGATTTGATAAATCGCAAGCGCACGTTCCAGGAAAAACGCGGGCGCATTTCGTTCCCACGAGCCTTCGATGCATAAGCCAGCGAGATGGATATAGAAAATTTGACGTAATAAAAAGAGACAGATATAATGCAATCCTTGTCCAGTCGGTCTTTTTATTTCAGAAAAGTATCTAAACATTTATCATACTTTCCTTAAATACGATTTATGTATTATTTGTATTATATCAAAAAAAATATTTAATATAGGTATGCTGATACTAGTTGTCGCCTGCGGATTCGCTTGAGTTTTAGGGGATCGTTATTATGTGTTAGGCAAAAAAAAGTAGCCAATATCCTTTGTTGGAGTGTATAACCGTGTATAAATACATATGCATTGAGTAAAAAAGGGCTATTTTAATATTACAAACAGACACAACAATTTTATTGTATGTAGAGCTTATTACTTCGTATCGTGATTTATTCAATAAATTACAGTAAACATTTTCCAAAAAAAATCTTGCATATAATATATTACAAAAGCTTGAATACAAAATAAATCATTGTGAACAATAACATAGCGCTATCGTTTATTGATTGAGTAAGGAATTACGATTACACGGTCGATATTACTTTACTTCAGTGGCAGCGAAAGTGGTAACGATATTACTCTAAGACACGAAATTGTACGAGTATGTATGACTAAAATGTCCATCAACGAAGGAAAGATCTTATATTATGTCCTCATGCCCACACAAGGTTTCTAAATTTTGTTGATTTATTATGCTTTTGTTTCATTACCTAATTAATCGAATGATATGTGTTTTATTTGTAACACACACACACACACACACACACACACACACACACACACACACACACACACACACACACACACACAATATAGTGTTTGTATGTTATTGGAATAGAAAAAGTATCCTTGGTAATTAAAAAAATCAAAACAACTGAATATATTTAAAAAAATAAACGAACATATGGCAGTTTAAAGTATTACCTTTTTTGATTAATCAGCACTAAAAAAAAACTATTGTATTATTTCTTTCATTTTTGAAATTAGAAAAGCATTAACAAGCAATTCTCTATTAATTATAAGTTCAGAAACTTTCTTTTTAAATAAGTATGTACTCGAACATATTACATTAAAAAAATAATACTTTCCTTAAAAACGAACATTTCAATTAATCGATATTTTTTTCAAACTTTCTAAATCATAAGAACTCACACATACATCCATAAATGATATTAGCAAACAAAAAAAGTGCGATTCCTAATTTGAATTCGAATCCAATTTAACGATCATGAATATTCGCGATCGAAATAATCGGTATGAAAGTTTATCGATTCAGATAGAAATCGCTCGATAATGTTCAGCGGTTAAGTTGTTAGCACGCAAGCGCGGTAGTGTTTGGAGAAACAATATTACAGTACTACAGAGCTAATAGGATAACGAGCTAATAAAGAATGTTGTTGTAACAATAAATACTAACAGCAATTGTTTTGCTATTATTTCTCGGGTTTTATAAGCCCCTATGGTGTATTCATACTGTTACAAGGATTTTAAAACATTATTTAATAATTTAAAGTTATTGTTACTTTTAACAACTCTTAAGGGCAAAATGGCCCAGTGGTTTGCGGTTTCAAATCCAGGCTAACACCACTGAATTTTCATGTGCGTTTATAATTAGTGTCCGACGGTGAAGAAAAACATCGTCACAAAACCTGCATGTGTCTAATTTCACGAAATTCATGTGTATCGAACAACCTGCAATGGAGCTTGGTGGAATATGATCCAAACCATTCCCTCAAAGGGCGTAACTTTAACCCATCAGTGGGAAACATCCAGGCTTTTAAACTTGTAATGTTGTTACTCTTAATACGTTTAGTAGACATTATTAGACATAGAAAACCTTGAATTAGTATAGAGATTAGTATAGAAAAAAAACGTTTTTTTTTTTTGTTTAATCGAATTTAATTATTAATATGATCAGTAGGGCACAAAAAATATACTATAAATGTGTATAGTTTTTACACAAAAACTAAAACATAATCATTAAATCAAATAAAAATATACCTAAATTTAAACTACAAATAAAATAATTTGGAACGAATTTCTAAACGCTACGTGGCTGTCTTGATCGCATAAAATTGCAGGCTCACTTGTTCATCTAGACTAACATTTGATGCATTCGTTTCGATTCGACTCTTAGAAACGCGTGTGATTTACAAACACAAATATGTATTTTATAAAACAGCCTGGTTTATAGCATAAACGTACTTTTAATAACCTATCATTGATATGCGCAACCAAGCAATTTTATACGGTAATTAAAAATGTGCATGATTAAGTATAGAGCCTTGCATTCAAGACTATTATTAAGGTTATATATTTGGTTTTATGATTGGAATATGCCCTAATTGTTGTATTTATTGACACAGAACTTATTTACTAAAAATACGTTCCATTTAAAGCAGTGCGTTTATAGGTACGTTCTAATTTTAAATTTATATATATTTTAAACCGACATAGGTAACATTTAAGTTTCATATAAATTTGTGTTATACTAAAATCTTACATTGCAAAATATGTTATATCAAATATGTCATTATTCTATTTTCAGTTATTAAATAAATATTATTACAAAAAACACAAAATAAAGCTCTTAAAATTTTAAGGTTGATTTGAACCCGTAATCACCGTTGACATTCTCGTGCCTCAACCACTGGGTAATCTCGGCATAAAAAGAAACTTTACTCAAACAAAAATTAGAGTAATTATAGTAATAAATTATTAAGTAAAGTTAAACAGTAAAACTAATGTTATAACACAGTTATTTAGTTTAGCAGCACTAACGAATCATTTCGTGCGCAGCGCGTGCCAGTGACTATTACCGTAATGACGCACTCCTCACTTCACTGTATAGAAAATATACAGTAATCAGCAACTGTTTCTATTATAAGCGGTTATTACCCGAGATCGCGAAACCGGGAGATGTGCGGCTTATTATATGATTTCTACCAGTTTCACATGTCACCTGGATTCTGTGGACGATTTCAGCGTTTCTTATTGGTTGCTTAATGTTTCAATTTAATAAATCGTAGGTTATATATACTAGGCCAAGTTATATCATTGTAATTATAGCTTGATGGAGAGCCGAATGTATGGGATAATTTCTTGAGTAATTCATGGTGTTTTGTAAAACAAAGCGTTGTGCGCGTGAACCAATCGTCGTGGACAGTATTCCAACCGTAACAGGAAAAAACCATATAAATAACATTTGACAGCAAAGTGAGTAGTGAAGATATAATTGATTGAGAGCATCATCTCTATCATCATCTGAATTTTGGAAGTAAAATTAAAGTGGAAATAATTAGTTAAGTGTATTATATATAAGTAAAGTTCTATTGATCATAAACTCTTAGTAACGCACAATATGGTCGAGTTGTAGCGCAAATCGCATAAAACATATAAATATATCTTCTTTCCTACTTTCATTGGAATAGGCTTAGGATGTGTACATAAGTTAGGGAATAATAAATAAAAACGTATTAGATTTAATAATATATAATCGTTATCAGACATGATGATATATTTCTTTCGATATTCTTTTAAATATGCCTTTTTTCGCTGTGATGTGTTCTACGTCACTCACGTCGCCAGTACGTGCGTTAAATAATAAATAAATCTTAATTAAACTTTTTGACGCTTCGACATACACATATATGTATTATAATAATAAACTTATAAATACAAATAAAATTAGAAATGACATTTGTGTGTGCGTATCGTGTATTGCAGTAGCAATTTTATTTTATTTTATTGTAACTATTTGAGCCGAGATGGTCCATTGATTACGCATCTTAAGTGATGATTGCGGGTTCAAAGTCATGCAAGCGCACCACTGAATTTTCATGTGCTTAATTTATGTTTATAATATTACTCGTGTTAGATGGTTTCGTTAGGAAACCTGCATATGCCTAATCATAATAAAGTTCTGCCACGTTATCCATTAAACTACCTTGGAGTAGCGAAATGGAAGATCCGAACCTCCTCCAAGTAGAGAAGGCCTTAAGCCCAGCAATAATACATTTACAGAGTGTGTTTTATTTGATTTTTACTTCTATATTAATTATGTATGTTGCGTATGTGTTATGAAGGAGATGTTATTTTCTATTGATTATATATATATATATATATCGGTATACATCTGGCTTTCGTAAGGAACACTTATAACACGTACCAGATTTTCTCAATATTTTCCTTTTATATATTTTGTATGACTTTCTATTTTCCCTTTAATTGTATCAAACTAATCTTATATCATTGAGATGATAAACATTGGCAGTGCGAGTTAACTATTCCTTACCCAACCAAGGCGCCGTCAACCATGAGACCAAAAATGTAGGTCATAAAATTGAAGCCGAGCCTGCATTTATTCAAGCCCACTGGCTATTCAAGCCAAAACAATACAAAATACTGTGGTTTGGTGGTCGAATTATGAAGGACTGGGTACTTTCAACGGTATGTTTAGGTTGACTGGCAAATGTGTCACCAGATGAGTAGATAAGTAGTCACCACCGCCTATAGAATTTACCATTGTTAGATATATTAACCATTCCTGATATAACCAATCCGCCACCAATCCTGGGAACTAAGATATTATGTCCCTTGTACGTGCGTATAAATAAGTATTCTAAATATCCATATCATTTAATTTTAGTCAAACTAAAACTAAGTGGTACCTCAAAATTATCCCTACAATGCTTCATGCTATACTTGACTATTTACATTTAAAATTTGTACACGATTTTATTAATATAAATATGGACTGATAAAGGAAACATAATTGCTGTGATTTTAGTAAAATATAGATAGGTAACCTCTATTCACTTCCTAAAATCCATACGATTAAATTTTATTTATCTGTAAAATTATGTAAGATATATAATATCGATCGGCTGTGAAATCAGCATTTGATTACCGAGACAGTTGTTATACAGAAAGTAGACGAAGTGACAAAAAATTGTATGCATACAATAAAAAATGTATAATTATGCGAATGCAAAACATCAATTAATAATCATTTTCCCACACACATGAACGTGTAGATCGGGGATTAAACAAATCTCAGTATTTGTGAGATAACGAAATACTTGCATTACATTACTTACATAGCAAAAATTGGACCGAACTTGCTTTATTCTGTGATAGGACTTTTTGGTAATTTATCAAATGTTCTAGTAATGTAGTTGTATATAGGTTGGTATTGTTGTTTTCCGCTTTATATGAAAACCAAGTGAGTGAAAACTTAAACGGTATAAGAAATGGTTAACATTTATGTCAGTGTCATAATTTATGGGTGACCTCTTGACGATGCAAAAGTGTTTTTCAAAGCCGACCCTGAATAAAGGAGATATATTTTAGGCACTAAAATTTTATTATTTATTTTTCCGTAAATAATCTCACTTACTATATTGTAACTATTTTTTAGAAAACCTATCGGAAAAAATTGCTACCAACCCACATCAGAGTAGCCAAACGAATTATTATTACAATTATCAAATATTGGATATTTACCATGTTTTTTTTTATTTTTATTCGGTGGTGCTCTATATTTCGATATTATTTACGAATATCTTGTACACGAGACAAGTGAATTATGCCCCAAATAAAAGAAGAAGCCTTAACCCTGCACTGAAACGTTTACAAGCTGGTATTTTACTATTTTTACATTTATAGTATATTAATATTTCACATCTAATCAAAACACGTAATATATTTATGATACCATCTACATCATTGCGAATTACCAGTACAAGTATAAAAGTACACTTCATGTCATGAAATCGACCTTATGTATCTATTAATAAATGTTTACAGGAATGCATATTTCATTTCGCTGGATAATACTTGACAGGGAGTTTATTACTTATGCAAATGCATCTTGATTTCCATATCTGCATTCTTAGTATAATGGGTTATAGGTTATTCTGAGAGGAAATAATGATTCAATGTAGAATTCTTATCATGTGCGCTTAAATCTTATTATATCGGTATGATTCGCTAAAGAATGTTTCTAAGACTTATACAGTTCCAGCGACCCGGCTGGCTTCTCACGGGTGGCCATAAGTAGATAGGCATAAAACGATTAAGATAGTTATTCAATAGTATTGAAGCCTTATCATCTCATAAATAAAGTAATATAAGGAGACAAAAACAAGTATAAAAAATAGGTCATGAAATTTTCATCAGAAATGTATTTTACCAACGCCAGATAAAAGGAACTGTTGGAGAAAAGAAATATTTACATTTCAATCTACAAATCTGACCAATGACACTTTGGTTCATTTGCACTAAATATTTATAAACTATCATTTGAATTTAACAAAATGTTATTGTTGTACCTTAGTTACCACGTTCCAGAGAATAGCCGGAACAAAGAGAAATACAGAAATAAATGTTATGTTGGTATATATGGCATATATACATAACGAAAATGTGTCCAATTATATGTACAGATTAAATGCCTTAACTTTACTCGTGACGTGAGCCTATAATATTACATGTGTATCCGAGAATGTCACTATCATATCGTTCGTGAGGTGTTAGGTGTAGAAAATAATGTATTCTTTGGAGTTTAAGCTTCCAAATCAAAATTGTTCATACAGAATACAGACATAGTTAATTTCACATTCATAAATTTATAGACCAGACGTAATATAAAAACATCACATACTATTCAACTATGAATGGTAAGAAGAACATATATTTTAAAACTTTATATGATAAATTACTCCATACTTTTAACAACTTCGATTCTCACTGGAGACTGCAGTACTATAAACCCAAATATTTACGCAAAAACATTCCTTTAACTCTAGTTAAATGGTACAGCTGACATTTCCAGGGAGAAATAGGATTTTATAAACATGCGATGGGTAAGATTGGTAGCACTATTGCCTTGGATCTTGGTTATGATGTAACAACAACCTGACAAGTCATGTGTCACGGAACAATAAATATTTTTAAATTCAAGGTCATATCTAAGTTCAGATATGATAAATAATTTCTAATCCGATCGTGCTTTTTACAGAATCGCATCGCTAACACAGAACAAATTGAACGAACGTACACTACTTCAATTCTATCTCTGAATAATGAAATTACGACGGTGAAGTTACAGCCTGTAAATTTCCCACAGCTGGGCTAAGGCATCTTTTCCCATTAAGGAGAGGGTTTGAAACATATTCGACCACACTGTTCCATTGTAGGTTGGTGAAATACACATGTGACAGAATTTCGATGAAATCTCGCGATGTTTTCCTTCACCGCCAAGCACGAGATAAATTATGAACACAAATTAATCACACATATATATAGTGGTACTTTCTTGGGTTTGAACTCGAAATCATCTGTTAAGATGCACGCGTTCTAACCACTGGGCCATCACAGCTCTTGGTGAGACAGTGAACTAAATAGCAAATATAATATATTTATGTAGATCGATCCATAGAAGTATGTAAATAGAACGCAATACTATCAAGTCTTTTGTTATAGTCAACCTTTAAGCAGATCAGATATCCGTGAAGGCGGTACCGGGACAATAAAAATAATGAAGTCACCGATGTAGATCGATTAAAGGTGTGGAATCCATTACAGCCGCGAGCACACTTAACACACGTCTAACCTTTATTGTAGAAACTAGCGACACGCCCCGGCTTCGCACGTTTGCTATACTGATACTAATTACACTACAGGATATGTTTATTTACGATGTCACATTACAAATTTCTTGGTGGTAGGGCTTTGTGCAAGCCCGTAACACCCACTCATTATTTCTTCTACCGCCAAATAACAGTACTCAGTATTGTTGTAATCCGGTTTGAAGGGTAAGTGAGCCAATGTAACTACAGACACAAGGGACATAACATCTTAGTTACCAAGGTTGGTGGCACATTGACGATGTAAGGAATAGTTATTATTTCTTACAGCGTCATTGTCTATGGGTGATGTTGACCACTTACTATCAGGTGGCCCATATGCTCGTCCGATAACCTATACCATAAAAAAAACCCAAGAAACTTCTAAAGTGATCGGTGTTTCTTTACTATATTGTCCGTTTCTTATACAAAAACCTTAGTCTCGAATCATTCTGTATATTAAAAAAAACCGCATCTAAATCTGTTGCGTGAATTTAAAGATCTAAACATACATTCATACAGACAGACAGACAGATAACTCATGAATGAATTCGATTATTTTGGAGTTATATTGTTAAAACCTTTCAAGCAATTATACTACTAATGATTCGGTAGAATTTTCTTTACATTGTAAATTACAATCCGTCAGGTCGTTCGATTGTGATTGACAAATATACAAACAGAAACCTTTATAATACTAAGTCTGATTAACTTAAGCCCTTTTTGTTTTTGTTTATAATTGAGTATAATCTATAAATTCCTTATCTTCATTCTCCTATAAAGTTACTTGTGTGGTCAAGACTTTATCCTCTGAGTAAAAGTAAAAACAATCGTGTCACTCGTCGTACCATCAATTTGTACCAGAAAAAATCAACTCTAATGAAGAAAAAACACACTTTCACCTCTCCGTTCGTATTAGCATTACTCGTAAAATACTATCGGAGCCTGCGCAGACAACCATCAATGTCAATCTATTGTTTTTACTGGCATATTTTTGATATCCAGCAAGCAAGTGAGCTTCCATAATGGATTAAGATATTCACAATGATTTTGACTTCTTAATCTTGATATAGTTAGTTAATTGAGTTGTGAAAATAGTCTTTTTTTTAAATTGTAATCGTTGATGCCTTTATTAAGGCACGCTTAACTTTGCACGGGAAACAGTGCTTTTAACATAGACTGTATTAATGAATAGTTCATTGATTTGGTCCACTTCATCACTACATAGTATAAAACAAAGTCGCTTTATGTTATGTATGCTTAAATCTTTAAAACTACGCAACGGATTTTGATGCGGTTTTTTTTAATAGATAGAATGACTCGACGGGAAGGTTTTTTGTATATAAAACATGGTCAATATAATAAAGCAACGCTGACAATTTTAGATGTTTGTGATGTCGTAAATAAACAACTTCTGTAGTATTTTTAACATCAGTATTGCACCCGTGCGAAGCCGGGGCGGGTCGCTTGTTTATATTCTAAATGCGAAAGTTCCTCTATCTGTCCATGATTATACTTTGTGTTATTCTTTAACACCTTGTTCTGAATTATATGATGAAATTTGGCAATAAGAAAACTAGAACATTTAATAACTAAAAATAATTAAGGCACAAGTGATAACTAGTTAACAATACATACAGTTAACAATACATACAGCACAAATAAAATCACAAAACCTATACTATTAAGACGGCGCGTGGGTCATAATTATTAAATTCATTTTTGAGGAGTACTTGACGTGTGATCATTAATGCATGACTTTCACATGTTTATTGAAAATAATAATAATCGAATAACTAAATTGGAACGTTTAATTTGAAAAACGAAAACTCTTGACATGAATTCGATCAAAATAAAATTCAACATTAAAGGATGAAAACATCGAACGAGCGTCGTCATAAAACCGTTTTAAACATTTCACTTTCGAATTCATTGAGTGACAAGTATTTTGTTTACGAAAATCCGCATCAATGTAAAGTGAAAAATAAAATTGCGTACGATATTATAAATGGAGGCTGATTCATTTAAAATATCGATAAAAAATAAGCCTATTACCATCTTTGCTAGGCAAAACAAAGCTCTAAATTAATATATCTTTACTTCATAATACGACACAATTTCAATAGATACTTATAAACTTAAATTTTACTATCAATTGATGACCACTTCGAGGAAAGTCAGATCATAATATAGCAAAGATTATTAAAGATATCACGTAAATTTACTCATTTCCATTTTTTGTGGTATAGGTTGGTGGACGAGCATATGGGCCACCTGATGGTAAGTGGTCACCATTACCCATAGACAATGACGCTGTAAGAAATATTAAATATTCATTACATCGTCAATGTGCCACCAACCTAAGGAACTAAGATATTATGTCCCTTATGCCTGTAGTTACACTGGCTCACTCACCCTTCAAACCGGAACACAACAATACTGAGTACTGTTGTTTGGTGGTAGAATAACTGATGAGTGGGTGGTACCTACCCAGACGGGCTTGCACAAAGCCCTACCGCCAAGAAAATTTTCTTCTCCTATTATATTTTATTCTTCCTGTGATAATCTAGATACATATTCCTAAGCGTTTAATACGTCACTGAAAGGTACCCAGAAAGGTACATACTGAGACAAGGTTACAAAAGCCATCTAATCTCTAATCGTATAGTCAATTTCGAAGCTACGATGATGTCGTTTCGACCGATTTTAACCACACCGGCCTCAAACGGTTTATGCACAGCTGTGTGCGTAAACTCAGGTGCAATCTCTATTCAACTCAACTCAACTAGAAAGAGTACAGACAAGAGTAGAGTACAGACATACTAATGACATTACATGCTTTTTCAGGCATGGGAATATAGGTACACACTAAAACAAAATCAGGAAATTTCAATAAGAGTACTGATTTTTTTTTCGGTAGGAAGACAATAACTTTTTATGACCTGGAGAAAGAAGCTATCAGAACTTTCGAAACTTTAATTATTGTCATATTATAATCCGTCAGATCACCTTTTGGGTTGTCTGGAAGAGATGGCTAATTAGCCATAAGTCCGCATGTTGTACAACAATTTTAATCTACTTTTTATATTCTATTTTACGTTTTTGTATGTTTTTAATTTTGTGTTACCTTCTTTTTTTGTTTTTGTGTATGGTGTCCAATAAAGTATAATTCATTCATTCATTCTTTATATAGGTTCGAAAAATAACTCGCTTTTTAATCAACTGACATAATTTAAGAAGTAATAATAAGCATTCTTGCCACCATTCCACGCTGTCAAGATTAAACAGTCACTATTTTTAATTCCTATTTGTATATATTTAAGCATTTAATGTTTTTAATTCTTATGTTATCAAATTGTGAAAAGTAATCATTAAATTTTTGATATAAATAAATAAATAATCTCATGATTTATAAACTTATCAACGCCATAATTTTTTTTATTGACAAATCGTAATATAAATAGACTTTGCCCATATAAATTCCTCAATTTATTTAATTACATGAAAATACCAGACAAATTGGCGAGACTAAACTTTTTGCCTGCATTATATGATGCCCAAAAAATACGAGTTATCAAATATTGAATTGGATAAGATTTAATTTGCTAATTTAATTAATGTGACCGTTTCATGGGATGAAATATATTTTTTAATTCATTTTATTACGTTAAGTACATAATTAAATACAGAGTGATTACAAAAAATTAACCTATATGCATATGTCTTCTGACACATGATGTATATTTAATTCAAAAAAAAAAAATTTACCGGTAGTGTTTTGTTTCTTATCAACATAACAAAGAGTGGGAGTTTTCGAATACTTTTAATTCAAGAGATATAGCGAACTTACTTATTATTGCTTTACTAGTATTTTATTGTTACTAGGAGCACATAACATTAGAGAAGCGCCTACATTTAATTTAATATTATATCTGCACAAATACTGATTACTAATTTATGAGCTTCTAAACACATACAAATTATTTCAAGTTACATGGATAGATTATTCCAATGATATTAATTAATGTTTCATAGAAACAAAACAAGCGCTCAAACTTTTATATAAAGAGCCCTTATTCTTTTAAATGTAATTTGCACATATAACACAGTCATGTATCTATTTTAGAATGTTAGAAAGCATTTCTTACGCATCAAGGAAGTGAAGAAGTGTGAAATTTCACAACTCTAATTATTAAACTCTACTCGATATGTCGCCCGTATACAGTGAAAGCGTTTTACGCAAACTACATTTGAATTAAAACTATTATTTCGTGTCTAAGAATATATCGTTACGTCATGTTAATAAGAAAAAAAAAGCGAAAATTTAAATGAAAAAAAAAATATAATGATTTTTAAATAATGTAAAAATATCTTACATTTGATTGCATATCCGATTGTTTTAAGGGCGAATACAAATATAATGATTTTTTGATTGATCCTAAAATTACCAAAGGTGTAATAACACCTTTATCCAAATAATTCCAAGGCAGAGGAAAATTATTAAAAAAAAAATCTTCCATTTTTAAAAACATTTAGGACAACTACAATTTACAGTTTAGCATTACTCACACATGACACACCTGTATGAATGGGTTTTAAGTGAAGTAATAAAGTATCGTAAAGTCGATAAAACTTTCGTTCGTTTGATGACTCATAAAACAAGTTTATATTCGTCAGACCATCTCAACGAGGTATAGGATAACACTTCTTTATTTGAAATAGGTACGTAAACTGGCAGTGTTGGTAACATATCATTAGG
Organism: Vanessa cardui; assembly: GCF_905220365.1. Classification (NCBI taxonomy): domain Eukaryota; kingdom Metazoa; phylum Arthropoda; class Insecta; order Lepidoptera; family Nymphalidae; genus Vanessa; species Vanessa cardui. Next base: position 4,724,168 of record NC_061136.1, read on the forward strand.
TTGATGGGCCTCCTAGTCCTTCAGTCCTTTTAAACTTTTAGTAATAATATGTTAATAATCATGTACCTGTTGTCAACCAATATCTATCAACATAACAATAGTTTCTATTACTGTTTAGCGGGGGGAAAACCTTTTTTTCGCTGGATGCATTTCGCCTGTCCCCCACTTGATGTGGGGCTTGCCTTTAGCTTGCCTTTCAAGGATAGTAATTCGTGTCAAAATTGTATTTACCATTGATAAGTAATTTCGTTGTTCAAATAGTCGTTATTAATTTTCATAATATTTATTATACTGTTCATATATACGTTATATTTATGTTCACGAAATAAAAAAAATTGTTTTAGGTTCACGCTTCACGAGTACGCTCGATTTTCCTTCTATCTAGGAAACATGGGAATATTTAGCCTTAAAAGTTTAATAGAATATATAATAGTAACAGCCTGTAAAGTTCCCACTGTTTCGCTAAGGGCTCTTTGAGGGGAAGGTTAGGAGCATATTCAACCACGCTGCTCTGATGCCGGTTGGTGGATTCAATGCGGCAGAATTTCGTGACACATGCAGGTTTCCTCACGATATTTTCCTTCGACACCGAAATTAGACACATATTTCCTAAAATTTTTAGCTTATTAAAAATGTAGTCTAACGCGATATAATAAAAAGCCAGTAGGTGACACACGCCTCAAAATATTCAACTTAGATTTAACGATCAACTGCCCTCGGGCCAAACGTATTTTAATTAATACATCAATTATAGTTTATTTTATGTAATACATTATTTAAAAAAACTTGATCTATATAGCCCTTGAGCAATGAATAGTTGGAATAATTAAATTAATCTCGTACTCAGCTAAGAAAAAAATCGTGAGAAATTTAAAGGCATGACCATGAATAGGATAAAAGTCTTTCATATATTATTTAATCCTTCAATATAAATAATCATATCTAAGTATCCGTACATCACATCCTGTTAGAATAAAGATTTTCAAAAAAAATATTGTTTTGCAAACGCTACAATCCGACTGAAGAACAGTTTCATAGATACATTTATATTCATTTGTAACAAATGAAAGTCAGCATAATTTATTTCGTGTACGATCTTAGCTTTCATAAAGGTGACTTTTTAAAGACGTTGATGTAAATCAAAGATATTATGTTTATAAATTGAATGCATTCATTTCATATTCTGAATAAGGTTTTATTAAAATTTATATTCCTTATTTTCTTTTACGACTTACCAGTATTACAGATAATAAATAATTTATAGAGGAAATTAAACAAATATGAAAATACCACTTGTGAAAGGAAAGTGAACAAAATTATAATTTATTTTCATTTTAAACTAAAGTCTTACTTGGTTTATATAATAAGATATATATTTAAGTTTTGTTTTAAGATAATTACCATTTAACACTGCGGTATGTATAATCAATTTTTAATTAGGTTTTGAGATAAGTTAAAATTATTAACATTTTTTACACAAAAGCGCGGAAACGAAACGCGAATGGTTCAAAGACCGCATTTTTTATAGCGAAATTGTATAATTATATTCTATGTTTAGTCTTTTTTAAATATCACATTACGGCTTGTCTTTTAAAACGTTTCGGTTCAAATAAAAAGTTTGTTGAGACGGTATCATTACATAGTATAAAAAGTCGCTTACCGCTGTCTGTCCCTATGTATGCTTAGATCTTAAAAATTACGCAACGAATTTGTACATAATATAAGGATGGTTTTGTACATAATATATGGACAATATAGTAAAGAATCACTGATACTTTTCTAATGTGATATCGTTAATATACATATTTTGTAGCATATTTGCTATCAATATTTTCTCGTGCGAAGCCGGGGCGGGTCGCTAGTTAAGAATAAAGAATGTAACACACCTACGCGATCAATCGGAGCAAACAAATATGACGCGATTTGATTTGTAAAACAACGGCCAGACCTGTGCTACGGCGAGAGAGTATTTATTCACCAGTTCATTTCGAATATCCGCTTGCAAATATTTCTAACGTGACACACGTTCGTGTCGTCAAACGGACGTTGGAGAAATTTTGGTAGTTGGAGAAAGCCTATCTTCTTGTATTATACTATAAATTAAATTGATCTTGACATGGTAGTGTACCGCCTCCTTTATCCTAACCCACGCCTATTAGAACTTAATTTGGTTCTTATTATAATGAGCATTACATGCGTTATTTCTTTGATTGAAGGTATTTTTCTTAAGATCTTCTAGTATGATTCAAAAAATTAATTTTGCATTACATAACTCATTAATTTAAAAGATATAAAAAACAACTATGACTTATGGGGAAATAATGTTTAATACGGATGAAAACGCACAAAACAGTGCATTATTATTTTTATAATAATAAAAATATATAATTATTATTATAAGCTTCAATTCCAATATGATAATTTAAATTTATTCCTATTTAGTTTGTAATAAAAAACTATGAGACTTATTTTTATCAAATCACGAGTTTTCAGCCGCGGTTTCGTGGTAAAAAGGGAGTTTCCTTCCTTAAATCTCAAGCTTATTTCATAAAAATTTTCATCAAATATAGTTTAGTGTACAATTCGAGATTACAAAAACAATAAAATCATAACCACCCACAACTAATAATTGTTCTAAACACGATCGAAAAAGTATGTATCCATAACACGAGCTAGTCGAACAATTTTTTTATATTGTTCAAGATTATACTAATGAATTGGTATTAAGAAAAAAAAATTATAGTCGTCGACACATTCAGATCAAGCATAAAGACTAAAATAAACATCAATATCCAAATTTCTTACTAAATATACGACAATGAGAAATTATTTGACGGTTTTTTTTTGTAAAAAGATCAGATGTAGACATTGGCGCTTTAAGAAATATAAACCGTTCTCCATATCGCCAATGCTTGGCCAACATTGGTAACTAAGATGTTATGTCCTTGTAATATTACGAGCTCACTTGCCCTCCAATACGTCACACAACAATACTAAGCATTGCTATTTGGCGATAGAATTTATTATAAGTGGTTACCAACCAAGAAAAAAACGTACATTAAACGAATATTTAAGCCATTATTGTATAAAACACATTTTATTACATAACAGTCTTATAAATAAGTTTTTTTTTTAATCATAATTTCTTACCTGCCAGTATTCTGACAAATACAATAATTAATCAGAAATTAACGGATCGATATACATAAAGAACCTAATAAAAAAATTGTATTTTTAGCCGTCGGTATCTTGTAATAATAAATAACCCACTTTTAAAGGATTATTTCGTTAATTAATGTATACCGTTTACATTACGGCCTTGATCACAATGGAAATAATTTTAGATTAAACTTTTTGCCTGATGTTTTCGGCAGGTTGTCCTTTGTACTACAATGACTTGTCGAGTTCAATGCCTTCTCGCCAGATGTTATGCGTCTATGATATATAGTTAATGGATGTGGCATTAAGATATAAATAATGGAATTTATTTCTAAATAAACCGTTTAATTAACACATCTGTTTATTTTACTAGATTGATCTTTCATTTAAGAACTGAAATTAAAATTATGTTATTATAGAAATAATTATGCAATAATTATTTCTATTAGTCCCGCCGAATTAACTAAAATATATACTTATACCATACTCTTTTACGATATACAAGCAAACGTCATAAACATAGAAAAATACATGAACATAGATATGAATACTTAATTATGCAATGAAACTAACGTCTTATTTAATTTCCATTGTACAAGTATTCTATTAAATATTATAGACAGTGCATACAAAGTACGTACTACCGATCACTTTCCGAACCATCGTTGGCCCAGTGGTTAGAACACGTGCAACTTAACCGATGACTGCGGGTTCAAACTGAATATTCATGTCCTTAATTTGTGTTTATAATTCACCTCGTGCTAGACGGTTAAGGAAAACATCGTGAGGAAACCTAATTTTATCGAAATTCTGCCACATATGTTTCCACCAACCCGCATTGGAACTAAGTGCTGGAATATGCTTCAAAAACCTACTCCTCAGAGTTAGACGAGGTCTTAGCCCAGCTGTAGGACATTTACGAACTGTTAACGTAACGTCTCACCCACGTCACTTCCAGTTAAGTACCTAATTCCGTACTTGACGATAATGATAGCTCAAACCGCTCGCGGCCTTACCAATAGACATGTCATATTCTCACCGCATTAATTGAAAACGAGCTTCATAATTAGCTAAGGCGAACAAAAAACGCCGTACCATCAAATATTACGTGACGTTTACACGTGCTCATATTAGTGGTAGGACATTTTTTTTGTAATCATAATAAATATACACAATGCTGTCGTACTTTAGGGAAATGAGTCTTAGTAGCTTAACTTTAAACCTCATTTTCCAAATGTACTATTGTGGCGCATAAGCTTTTCTTCTCTCTACGTTGTACTAACGGTAGCATCACCTATCGAATGTAAATGTCATTATTTCTTTATGCAGCAATATATAGTACGACACAAATTAGATGTAGCATCGGAAAATGCAATGAAATGAAATTAAAACCGATTACAGCCGATTTACTCGACCAATAGAAATAGCTCTCTGTCGCACCATTCGATGCTATTCGTCGCTATAGATTCTCGCGTCATTTCAACCCAAGAAAACCAGTGCATGTAAATCAAATAGACAATTATATTAGGTCATACGATATTACAAGTTATTGCGTTTGTGTAAAGATGATATTCACATAAGAAATAAATATTGATAATTTGCGATGGCGTACTCAATTCGGATGTGATCGGTTTTACGAATTTTTCCGATGCTACATCTAAGTTGTGTCGTACTATACCTATTTATTTTTGTTGAATCTCCAAACACTAAAGGACTATAACTGTGTTTAACATAATTGCTATATTACTTATTTATTTTTCTACAATCTATATTAATATTATAAATGTGAAAATAACTCTGTCTGTCAGTCGCTCTTTCACTACCAAATCTCTGAACTGAATTTGATGAAATTTGGTATGAGGTAAACTTAAATTCCAAGAAAAGACATAGGCTATGTTTCTTGCCTAACACATAACAACCAACACCATAAAACACCAGTGAAGCCGCTGACGCTTACTAGTATACTATATACTAGCATTCTTGTTACCATTCCACGCGGGCAACCTTTTTATTTTTTTATGTTATAGGTTGGCGGACGAGCATATGGGCCCTCTGATGGTAAGTGGTCATCATCACCCATAGACAATGACGGTGTAAAAAATATTAACTATTCATTACATCGACAATGTGCCACCAACCTTCGGAACTAAGATGTTATGTCCCTTGTGCCTGTAGTTACACTGGCTTACTCACCCTTCAAACCGGAACACAACAATACTGAGTACTGTTATTTGGCGGTAGAATAACTGATGAGTGGGTGGTACCTACCCAGATGAGCTTGCACAAAGCCCTACGACCAAGTTTATATCAGCAATATGTATTTTACATATAATACAAAATTGTTACCAACATAATAACCCCATGGTATATCCGCTTATCGGATTCTGGCTAAAATTATTGAGTAAACTTTGCCATACAAATAACCCTATATTGTGAATATAAGTTAAATTACTTTACAAATATAATAACTTAACAAATGTGTTATAACCTAACAATTGTGTTATGGAAAATCAGAAGTAACGACGGTACCACAAACACCGAGACCCAAAACAACAATAAAACTAAATGATCTTTTTCTACATCAACTCGGCCGGGAATCGATCCTGGGACTTTGGAAAGACATACCCATGAATACCGGCGTACACCCTACTCGACCACGGTTGTCAGATAATAATAAAATAACTACATAATTAAAGATCTGTAATGGTCGCTCTTTAAATTATTTCAATTATAAATAAAGGTAAGACGTTTAATAATAATAATCAACACCTAAACATATTACGTATCGCTCGATAATATATTTTAATTAATATAATTATGATTGTTCTAATTTACTATATAAATAACCCCGGGAACGCGAAATTTATTCAAATTACAATATACTACAAAACTAACTAAATTCAATATAAGTGATTTCACGCCTACCTTATTACGGTGCTTTAAAAAAAGCTATGTACATTCGTACATTGTTGATCTCCATCAAAATTTTTCCACAATGACTCATTGCTCTAGAGATGTCGAATATTAATAAATAGCATCGTATTATCTCATAGCCTTTCGTCTGTTACCTTTGGAATTATAGACCTCAACTATTTAAATGACATAAAAACTTTAATTATCTATCTCTATTATATGCCTTAGAACATCACGATCTAAATGAAAATGATATAAAACAACAATTTACAAATGGCGTGATCATTGCTCTCTCATTCTTCAAATCGCTTTTGAAAATTCTCAAGCATTGAAGTGTTATTATGATATTAGAATTTCATAGAATTTTAGTTATTTATATTGAACTTATAATTGACCTCTTACATTGAGAATATTGACTTGAATATTTATACTTACACATTATAATACAAAAAACAATAATTTCAATACAATACATTTTCAATATACTTGAATGTTTTTTTTTTTATATTTCTGCTAGCTAGGTTAAACCTAACTAACTAGGTTAAATAAATAAAAGTGTTGAGCACGCCTTTAATTGATATATTCTTACAGAATTATTTATAATAATATATACTTCTAAAAAAGAGACGGAATACATAATGCACTTATGTTATATAGCCTTAAGTAAACAATAATACAATTTATTAAATCCGTTTACGATAATTTGGTAACAAAACGAACATGTCACTTCCATTAATACCTGTTCTATGCCCGTGCCCTAAACACGCGATCCCGTCATATAATTTCGTGATTACCAACCAATACCATTTCTATTTATACCCGTTCGTATTATATTACGTGTAATAAATTACAGGTACTTCGGGCAACAGCTGTCTTATCGATTTCATAATAATAACCGAAATTGATGCAACGACTTCGGATTGAGGCTTTCAATAGATTTAATGTTCCCTACGATTGATACACGAAATTATAGGTTATTTGAATATTTTATCACTTATATCGGAATGCGGGATAAAATGCTATATGACTTTTTGTATAATAAAACTGTTTCTCTCATTAACAACAAGAATGCCTTTGAAACGAGCTGATTGGATGGTTTATCGTAAGCGGGTATAGTAATGATACATTATCATTCGACTTAATATGAAGTAAGCCGGAAATCTGGCCATTCAAGTGTTCAGTTTACTATTTTAAGCTATTTCTTTCAAATTTTTGTATAATGTGTGTGGTTGGAAATCAAAAGATCATATTTGTTGAATAAGTAAAGTTTACTTACATTGGCGCGATAAGGTGTGTAAAGAAAAATGTGACGAGTACCTCAATTTTCCAATCTTAAATTCTGTACTTGAATTAAAAAGATGGGCTTAATTATTCTATTCAGAGCAAGAAATATACAAACCGATTCAAATAATCGAATATATCGAGTAATATGCAAGGGACAACAGAAGACGAAATTTCTACGCCTATTACATTTTAAAAAATATTTTGAATTATCAAATAAATATGATGCGACTATTTAGTTAGCGACCCCTATACAAATATATTCGTCAATATCGTTTGCAAATCGAAATCAAAATAAACTTTATTCAAGTAGGCTTTTATAAGCACTTTTGAATCGTCATTTTACAATTAAGTGAAGCTACCACCGGTTCGGAAAGTAGATTCTACCGAGAAAAACCAGCAAGAAACTCATTAGTTACTCTTTTTCAAAATTTAAAAAATACAAAGTCATGTTAGTTCATACAATTATTTAAATTAATATATCCTGCTAAACGAAAACAAATAAAACATATGAAAACAAAGGAAGATTACACGAGAGTGACAGTCCTTTTTTAAATATTATCAACAATTTAAAATGGCTGACGTATGTATTCAAAAACAGAAGCAGTTCCACAAGGATTCTCGTGGATATTATTTTTACAACTATTTAATTACGCATTAATTTATCTATTACGATTAAAATTTAATTTACGTTAACATTAAAATCCGTCTCAGGACAAGATATTTAATTACCGTTGGATTCGCATCGATCGTTATTAATTAGAAATAAACACGTTTGTAAAGTGTAATTTAGTCGCATGCTTCTCAGAAGTAATGAGAGAAAGCATAATGAGATAGAGAATTCAGAAAGCGAAACCTTTAAAATTATAATTTTTTAAATTTAGAATATTCTCTATTCAAATTTATTTTAAGAGAAGTTTTGATTCGTCACTATACAAGTCTGTCATGTCAGTTAGTTATATGTAAATCTATTACCGGTTCGGAATGCGGATTCCTTAGAGAAACCCGGCTAGAAACTTCGTAATTGCTTTATGAAACTATGCATATAGATATTTGTTTCTATTGTACCATTAATCAGCTTTTGTTAGAGATTATTACTTCTACTGAAATATATTTCAGTAAATGGTATATAAATAAAATGTCTTTTAAATTGAATTTCGAACGTGAACGGAATCACATTTATCAGCGAAAGGGCTGTACCCAAAAAGTGCGCGAACATATGTAGATGCAATATTTTAGGGTTGTGTGCGATTAAATCGAAGAGAGATCAGGCAAGACGTTCAGCTTGCTTAACAGAAAATAAGAATAACTTTGTTGAATTGAGCTGGGATTAATCCGGAATCTACAACAAGCTATCTAATAAAAATACAAAACTGTATATTATATACGCACGAGTTTTGATCACTTCGAGTATTATTATTTTTTTCAAAACGGTAATGTGCTCTGAAAAATGTTAATATTTCCTTTAATATTATAGTTCTCTCCAAATAAGTAATAGTTAGTTAATTATAACAGTCGAGGATGACCTCTGGTAAAGAACATATGTTTAAGTCACCGCTGCCGGCGACCACAGTGAAGTAGGCAGTATGCTTGTCATACATTTCCAATGATAGATTCCTTAAAAATGGTTTTATCTTATTAAATTTAACAAGTCATTTTATATAGAAGATAATACAATAATAACTTAGTTGTAGAAAATCTTAGCACAGACTAGAAACATTAAAAATGTATAAAATATTCTCAATTACCACAATATTGTATACAGAACGTAGTCCGCTAGATAAGATCGTTAAAAAGGAAAGTTCGAAAAGTCACATAAACAATTAAGTTCACTATTATTTTACTTGACCACTCTCTCTCTATGAATGGGCATTTTAATGTCAAATTACGAAAAATTATTAGAGTGTAAAGAACACTCGAAACTAATTAGAAGTAATTAAACAATTCAATATATTAAAATACGCGGAATATTTTTTTAAGAAAAGGTAACAATGTATAAATACATAAATAAAAAAAAAACTGAATTAATGTATATTTGGAGTAAGAAAGCCTTCGCCAGTTTTCAATTTCATTTCTTTATCAAGTCGTAAACTGTTAGTAGTTACTTTTTGAAGCTAAATCACTAAACAGACGACCGCATATAAAGTTAAACTTATATGGTACTCTTTACTAGACGTGATTTATAATGACATTGCGACACAATATGTCACTCTGAATCAGTGAAGCAGATTATAGCCTATACTAAATACACGAAAACAGATCTTAAGGTGACAAAGCTTTTCTTACTCTGACTGTACACTCAGCTACGATTTCACATAACATAAAATCCGCTGCAACTTTCCGCTTTAATGCAAAAGTAAATTCGGCAAAATAATTTTTTATTAAAACAAATCACTTAAGGTTAACACGTAGCGAACGTTTATTGTATTTACGACCAATTAAATAAGCTGATGAAATTTGAAACCGGATCGTTATAACTTTCGTTGGCTGAAACCAAGCCGTTACGTTGAGGTTGCATTGTGAAGTATTTCAACCGTTAGCATTCCAAGACAGGGCGTCATCGTGAGATCTGCATATTCATCAGATTCTGGATAGAATCTCACCGTTATGGTTCCGTCATTCGCATCACGTAAGCATTGTTTACTATACCTATGTATAATTCATGAAATGCACAAGTTTACATGTTCAGTACAATCTATGAACTAGTGACCTCGTTTTTAAAGGGAAGTGCTCATATCTGCATGAAAAACAATAAATAATGCATATTACAAACAACAACAACAGCCTGTAAATTCCCATTGCTGGCCTAAAGGCCTCCTCTCAATTTGAGAAGAAGGTTTGGAACATATTCCACCACGCTGTTCCAATGCGGGTTGGTGGAATACACGTGTGGCAGAATTTCTATGAAATTTGTCACATGCAGGTTTCCTCACGATGTTATCTTTCACCGCTGAGCACGAGATGAATTATAAAGACAAATTAAGCACATGAAACAGCGGTGCTTGCCTGGGTTTGAACCCGCAATCATCGGTAAAGATGCACGCGTTCTAACCACTGGGCCATCTCGACTCTCCATTACATACAAGCTTATTATTATTAAATACCACAAAAAGTTTAGACTATTCGTTTATTTTCATACTGTATGGTATTTTTTTAATTTAGAAAGACGATGCTATTGCATTCGCTATATTAACAATATGAGAAAGTATTTTACATCTTGCAACGTTTTAGATCTAATGACGCTTTATAGAGAAACTAATCGCGTTCTCAGATGATTAAAATAAAATTATACATTTAACTTTTCATCTGCAATCTGTTATAATATGTCGTTAAGAGAAAGATATGAAATTTACATAAGGAATACATTATGTTTTTGCTTCATTTGTGTGGTTTTATTGTCACAGATAAAAAAATTAAGTAGGTTTTTTTTATGGTATAGGTTGGCGGACGAGCATATGGGCCACCTGATGGTAAGTGGTCACCATCACCCTTAGACAATAACGCTGTAAGAAATATTAACTATTCCTTCCATCGTTAATGTGCCATAAACCTTGGGAACTAAGATGTTATGTCCCTTGTGCCTGTAGTTACACTGACTCACTCACCCTTCAAACCGGAACACAACAATACTGAGTACTGTTATTTGGCGGTAGAATAACTGATCAGTGGGTTGTACCTACCCAGACGGGCTTGCACAAAGCCCTTACACCAAGTAAAATAATGTAACAAAAAAACGCAATAAAAAAATTACGTGATATGTAAGTATATTTCTATTAAAATTATTAAAACTTTATATATAGATAAATTATTGTATTGTTAAATTATAAGTTTGATAATTCTTTATATTTAAATATATTATAACTAGAACTTTGATCGAGGGCAACAAAATATTCGTTCTTTTTATAATTATATAATTGTTTTATCATCAGATAATAAGTGAAGCATAATGCTGATCAGCAAACGACCACCTAACGATAATGATATTATCTCTACGTTAAACTGATTTCTCTTTCAAACATCAACGGTCACTTTTCTTATGTTTAAACGAAGAGTGCAGTGCAGACTGCAGACTTGTCGCATTTAACAATTATTAAGAAAAAAAAAGATATTCTCAATATTGATCCATGATTACATATCCAATATAATCCAAGGGATGACGCCGTTTTAATGTTGCTAATAATATATACTAATTTTTTCTTTACACAGTATAAAACAAAGTCGCTTTCTTTGTCCCTATGTATGCTTGAATCTTTAAAACTACGCAACAGATTTTGATAAGGTTATTTTAATAGATAAAGTGATTCAAAAGAAAGATTTTTTGTACATAGAAAATATATTAAAAAAACACTGACAATTTTAGAAGTTTCTAATGTAATGTCGTAAAAAAACATTTTCATTTATATATTTAGTACCTATCAGCATTGTGAAGCTGGGGCGGTTCGTTAGTATTATAAGTGCAAAACTTTTCCTGCCTGTCGCTCTTTCACGGCCAATCTACTGAATCGAATTTGATGGAATTCGCTATGAAGCGAGCTTGAACTTATATATATAGGCCATTTTTTATGCCTAACATCTAGCGATCAACATTATAATTACCGTTCATCGCGGCGTGTAAATAGGCGTGCCCATTTTTAACTTTTTATGAATTCCAAAATGTAGATAAAATATTTATTCGACCATTATAAATTTCGATACACAAAGATTGTTTCATAAAAAAAAATTCAGTTAAATTTATTCAATGAAATAAAGCATTCTATTCTAGAATACTGTTTTGAAACTCACGACTGCATTTGGGTTAAAAAGCAGTTCATGACTAGACCGTCCATTTCCTCACAAATGATGACCAAGACTGTATAAACAACTTTAAGTTAACAAAGGCCCCTATTCAGAACGTACCACGTATAGAATGCAATGTTACTTAGAGGCCCTATTAGCCGAACAAACTTGCCCATCTCTATGTTAACAATGAACGTACGGAACCATTGTTACCTAATTACTACAAAGAGCAAAGATAAAGTGGACCACGTAAATGTAGTTTTTATTTCACTAATTGTGATATTATTATTTGTGTATAAAGTCACTGAATGATATTGTTTAAATAAGACATATGTATGTAGAGTACTAATAGTCGCCCGCGGTTTGTCTCACACTGTAGAGAATGGTCGTCAGGTTTGAGGAATTAAATGAGAATTATCCTATCAAAATATAAATCATACTGTTATAACAAACCGACTGGTTACTTTCGAATTTTTTGATATTAGTATCAAAGTTTATTATATAATGATATACATTAATAAATGAAATGAAACATATATTTCTTGAATGATATGTAATAGATTTTCGCAATCATATCAATCACTAAATTCAATCACATGTTATGCTTGTTATTTTAAGCGGTCATTATTTTATGATATAGGTTGGCGGAAGTAAATAAGCCGCCTCATGGTAAGTGATCATCACCGCTTATAAACAATGCAGCTGTAAGAAATAATAACCTTACGTTACATGGACAATGCGCCACCAATCTAGGGAACTAAGATATGTTCCTTGTGCCTTGTTACACTGGCTCAAACAGGAACACAACAATACTGAGTATTGGTGGTAGGCTATCTGAGGTGTTACCTACCCAGACAGGGTTTGCTCATAGACCTACCACCACGAATATTCATTTGTAAAAAATCCAATGTTTGTGAAGTTTATACGTGGATTTTGTGCAAACCCTTCTGAGTACATCTTATCACCACTAAGCAGCATTATTCAGTAGTGTTCAGTTACAGTATAATATAATAATATTTAGTGTAATGCTGGCACAAAGGGCATCAAATCCCAGTACTTAAGATTGATGGCGCATTAACAAAGTTGAAAATTCTTTCGGCCTCAAAGTCTATGGACAGTAAGAAACACTTACTCTCACGTCCCAAACTATACCAAAAAAACCCTAATAACTAGCCCTATTACTTTTTCCAATTCAAATACTATGCGAATATAGTTTGAGTAATTATAAATGACAGCAGCCATTCCACGTTTCCAGTTGAAATATCCGCTAGAACTTGATAATATTGAACGAATGCGACTAGAAAAAACTGCTCGAATTCCGTGCAGTAATTAGCTATAGATAATAATTGGTTGTACGCGACATCAACAATGGCTCCCACGGGAGTTCACATGGCTTTCACATCTCATTACACAGGACGTGTCGAACTTGTGTGACCGTGTGTGACCGCTGTTCTTAAGTATATGTATGAGACACAGACGCTTGTTGGAAAACGATGAACGTCAGGTATAGACTCCGTGACATATTTTCGTTTGTGTTTAATCGCTTCGTTTACATTTGGAGAGGTGAGGTGGCTCAGTGGTTAGAACAAGAGCATATTAACCGATGATTGCAGGTTCAAATATGACTGAATATTTATGAGCTTAATTTGTGTTTATAATTCATATTGTGCTTGGCGGTGAAAAAAAAACATCCTGAGGAAACCTGCATTTGTCTAAGTTTGTAGAAATTCTGCCATGTTCGAACCGTCTTCTCAAGAGGAGAGGAAGCCATAACCCAGCAATGGGAAATTAACAGGCTGTTATTATTGTTGTTAAAAATATATTTTATTTTTAAGAGGAACTTAATTGAACATTATAAGAAGAAAATTACTCGGTCAAATTCAAATATACCATTTCTATGTGTAACACTTATAAACTATTTATTTTCTAAGGATTTTTATTTTACTTTAGTTCCAAATTATGACATGAACTGATTAATTACGGTCAAGCAAATAATTATAGATTTCCCATTTCGCTTTAAGCTGGCGCGTCTGCGATGGCGTCCATCCGTATGTTTTTGCGGCACGGTCTCGTTCGCGTGCAATATGTCCGCAATGTGTGCCGGACGCGATCAAATAGAGCGGACGCCAGGGTTACGCGCGCCACACTATCGCAGTTAAAAGAAAATCACTTATAAGAAAAGCTTTTATCGCTTTTAATATTTCTTTTCAATTTGCTGTCATTTATAAATAAAAAAAAATGAAGGCAAAATTTACTTAAATTTTTAAAAATCGAATTTAATAAATTTCTACACGCAACGTGTTTGATTCGAGTAACGGAACGTAAATCAATAATATTTATTCGATGTCATTTATAATGGCTTTCGAAATTCGAATAACAGTATTATTTTAGTTATACATATTTTGACATTGTTAAATTTACGGAAAAAAAGTTAAGTAAAACTGCACGCATATATGTCAATATATTTGTAATCGATGTGACATCGGCTTAACCGTTAGAGCAGTTACATGAGCACAGAGTAAACGTTTGATCTGTCAGTTGGCATTCGGTCGACCCCAAGGACGGCGCGATTCCACTAACTCGATTCTAGGTCGATTTTTTTTAAACAAACGGAGATAAACGGCATTTCAGTTATGTTCCTATATAACAATGTTTACAATTCTTTTTTTAAATTAAAAGGTTTCTTTCCACATCTACTTAATGAAAACGTTATGCTTGTAACTCGATTGAAGTGTTCCAAATTTGAAATTGAATTGAATTCTCGAGCACTATTCTGTATAATTCACGTCGTATCTCACTCTTGGAATATTGAAATCCGATTTACGCTATTTCGAATTTATAAGTACTTATTACAGTCAATGACGCATAATACTTTCTGAAATTTGACAATTTGAAATTTTTTGGAACAACTGATTCACTCACGTATTCGATCAATTTTAACGATTTATTAATTTCATCCTTCATTCTCATCCATTCATCCTCATTTAAAATAAACAAGTCGCTTCGTTAGAATGTTCTTATATTTCGATTTTGTCATGTACTATTATATATGTATCAATTAATAAACAAAAATATATTAATGAACTCAATTTCACACTTAGATTATGAGTAAAAAAACACAAACTTGTACAAGCTTCACGTAAGATATAAAAATGTTATATTTTCCGTAGTTTTAGTACTTAATATATGTGATACAATGACCTCAATAATACTTGGGTTGTCTGGATAAGATGGCTAATTAGCCATAAGTCCGCCGTCCGATTGTATAAATCAACATTTATTTTTACTATCTGTTTTTGCGTTTTACTAATTATTTAATTATAATTTTATTCTGTGTTTAATCCAAAACTTTCTTCCTTTTTGGTGGTGTACAATAAAATATATTCATTTCATTTTATTTCAATACAAAGATTTGTTACATATGGATACAAAAATAGTACACATAAGTTTATACAGCTTCAAGTCTGTCACAGAATCTAGTTCAAAGCTAAGAAATACTAAAACTAGACTTGTAGACAAAGTAACGGATCAGATAATAAAAAACAAACGCTAAACGAATACGCAGTATCTGAATAAATATTTTCAACACAGGTTTTTCTACTTTTATTTGTACACTCATACTCAGAAGCGCTAAGTGTTTAACGGCATAATGTATAAAATACACGAATTGCATATGTACACTTAATTTTTAATATATATTTTGTTATAATAGAAATAAGAAGATTTCACAATTGATATAAATGATTTAAAAATTATTTATGTGCGTCATTGGGGCTCAATTTCCGAGCCACAAGTTAACTTATATGAAGCTGATTCCTCAAACATTATCTTTTAGAAACATGCTGGGATAAGGCCTGTCCCTTTTGAGGAGAATGTTTGGAACATATTCCACCACGCTGTTCCAATGCGAGTTAGTGGAATACACATGTGGCAGAGTTTCTATGAAATTTGACACATGTAATCTGCATGTATCAAATTGTCAACCCTCAAGATGTTTTTCTTCACAGACGAGAACGAGACGAATAATAAACTCAAATTAAGCACATGAATAATCAGCGGTGTTTGCCTGGATTTGAACCCGCAATCATCGGTTAACATTGCATTTAATTCGCATTTTTTTTACGCTCATCTACACAAAAATAATGTCTTCGATACAAACAATAAACACTTCGTTCAGACTTGAACAAATGAAAACATAAATTTACATACAAATATATGCAGACACACCCGGGCAAACTTGTAAGTGTCAAATTTAAATATTTGCCGTGTAACAGCTCTACAGTTGCTATACCCACTGATAATGCAAGCAAGCCGTATAATCGTCTATGTCTCATTGCATACGTATAATTGTTATTTGCAAATAAAATAATCAATATAAACTCAAACGAATAATCTCCTTGGTAAAGCTGTATATAAGCACATCTGCTTAGTCGCTCATCATATCTATAATAATATTATAAATGTGAAAGTCTGTCTCTCTGTCGCTCTTTTACAACCAAACCGCTGAATCGAATTTGATGAAATTTAGTATGAAGCAAATTTGAACTCCAAAGAAGGACATAGTCTACTTTTTTACCTAATACATGACAACCAAACCCCTAAAACGCAAGCGAAGCCGCGGGCGACAACTAATATTCAATAAGCAGTAATATTATGTATATGTTGTGTTCCAATTTGAAAGGTGAGTGAGTCAGTGTAACTAAAGGCTTAAGAGTATCTGCTTGGTATGTGGTTCCAAGTGGTACATTGTTGGTGTAAGGAATCATTGAAATTCTTATAGCACCAATGTTTGGTGGTGCCACTTACAATAAAGTGGCTCATTTATCAGTTCACCAAAAATATAAAAAAAATGATTTTCATACATATCATGACAACTGTAAATTGAGATTTAGCTGAAAAATTAATAAGGCTATGATAGACAAAGTCGTGACAAAAGATTGTCGCTATCACGACATAAATTACCTAATTATGATTATGATTAACTTCACATAGCTGTACAGTTGCGACAATAAATGACATTCGTATCAAAACATCATTAAAGCTTTAATTATAGTTAGCAACTTTTCCGTTAGACAGTACTCGCTATGTTAAGCTTTTGTTTTCAATACAGCTAACATTTCCTCACATTTGTTTAAGATCATTATCACTTTAAAACCTTACGTATTGATAATCTCAGCCGGTATAACTAGTATGCGTATGTGTGGGTAATTTCTTTGTGTGGAGACGATGAACACACGAGATTATGTCTCATTTCTCTTCGACGTTTGACGTAAAATAAATATGCATATTTATTATTCGTTTCTAACTTAGACATGTTAAGTTTTATATTATGTTAAGTATACGTTAATTTTAACAATTAATATGAACGTCTTTACGTTTTATTTATATTGATATTAATATATAATTTTGTAGAGCCGATATGGCCCAGTGGTTAGAACGCGTTCATCTTGACCGATGATTTCGGGTTCAAACCCAGGAAATCACCTATATATATATATATCGCGAGGAAACATACATTCGTCTAATTTCATCGAAATTCTACCACATGTGCATTCCACCAACTCGCATTGGAACAGCGTGGTGGAATATGTTCCAAAAGGTCTCCTTAATGGAACAGGAGGCCTAAGCCCAGCAATGTGTAATTTACAGGCTGTTACTTTATATAATTTTCTATCTGACATAACTAAAATATACTTTATCATAGTCTATTCAATTATTATGTATTAATTTTATTAGGGAGTTAAGTAAATTACAATGCAATGGACGCACGACCCTAGAAATTGCTTTGCGTATATTTATGTAGTTATACGGATGTATCTTCTTCAAACTCTATTCAATACATGTCTTTACAAAACTTAGAGGTTCCGAGTAAACTTTAAATAGCGAATTAATTTTTAATAATTGAATAAATATTGACGGGAATGCAATTTATCGATATTATATTATACGGCTCATGCATCACAATATAATGAAGCAGTATTGATACTTGATTGAATACTATTCTATAAGTCTCGACACACATACGAACAATAACTGGTCAAAAATTGTATACAATTCAGAACTATATCCGACCACATAACATATAGAACATAAATTTCTGTAACAGTGAATAATAAACAAACTATAAAATTGAAAAGTATATATATACATATATATAGCTTCACTTAATTGTTAAATGACGATTCAAAGGTGCTTGTAAAAGCCTACTTGAATAAAGTTTATCTTGATATAGGTAAATGTAATATCATATACTCACACTTATTAAAGCCATAAATAAACAGATGAACGAAGTCCGAGATATATGTGAAGCGACATTCGTCGCCATTTTGGACCTGTAAATAAAAAAAAAACAATTAAAACAAGCAAAAGAATAATCCATACATCCAAATATTCAAATAACGAATCATAGACAAATTAGGACCGGACACATAGCTCACAGGAATGCTGAAGCTCTGACAGTATTTACATAAGTGAAAATATCTGAATAACTGCTAAACTAGTTTTACGACGGCTTTCTCAGCGAAAACGATCACGGTCGCTGTCACCATCTGATCGCTTCTCGTGTTCACTTTTTTATTTCTATTTTTATTAAAGTCCACTGACTCTTGACCTTATGCATACATTAATGTTAATACTTTAATGATATTATAATATGTATTTTTAAATTATTATCTTAAAGCAAAGAACAGGACTTTTTTCTTCCAAATCATTACTTTTTCTCATTTGCTAGTTTTGGAACATCTTCCATTCTCACTCGACTCATGAAAGTTCGTTCACGAGATTTCAGTCCGAGCAACTGTGATATTCACGTGTATAATTTAAGATTATACATCATCAATTGTCTATAAATGCAACTAGAGGATAAAAGGTTGTGTCATCAGAAATTCTGATACATATAAGTCTACCAATATGCAATGAAGCAGCCGTTTAGTAAGGTCCTAAGCTGAGAAGGCCCAGTGGTTAGAACGCGTGCATCTTAACCGATGTTTACGGGTTCAAATCCAGGCCAGCACCACTGTATATATATATGTGTGCTTAATTTGTAATTATAATTCATCTCGTGCTCGGCGGTGAAGGAAAACATCGTGAGGAAACCTACTTGTGACTAATTTCATCGAAATTCTGTCACATATGCATTCCACCAACCCACATTGGAACAGCGTGGTGAAATATGTTCCAAACCCTCTCTTTAATGGAAGCGGAGGCCTTGTCCCAGCAGTGGGAAATTTACAAGCTGTTATTTTACTTTAATAAGGTCCTAAGTCTACTTGAGACGCAGGACAGAAGGTCTTTGCCCATTACAGAATTTTACAATATACTTCTTATGATATTTATGTAAAGTAATTTGTATTAACTCGTGTCACAACTACAGCATCCGATTACGAATCTATACGAAACCGGAGGTAATTTATCAGTTATTTGATAACATCAATATTATTCTGCATATATTTCTTGGAAAAGTCAATTATATTCATTTACAAGTACCTAGTGTATGTTTCGTATAAATGCATGCAAGTTTAAAATATTACTTATGACATTTATCTATAAATACGTTATTTATCTATGTAATTAGTTTGGAAGCAAATAAAACGAATATTTGATTCATACATTAATCTATAGTTTGATTTTCGTTGTGTGTATTTGTGGCCTCCGCTTGAATTTAGCTTTGGATTACTGGAGCACAGGTTTAAAAGGAACAAAATAAGAAGTTACATACACATCACCCTGTACGTATCAAAGTAGTTATGTATATCCTGTTAATATAAATTAGTATTTCAGAACATTATATAAAAATATACTAGGATGCATATTATATTTCTGATATAATACAGTAATACCCCGAACTTACGCGATAAGGTAGAACCGTGCACTATCCGTTAATGTCGAATTCGCAGAATAAGTCTAGGTAAAGACAAAGTGTGTTTAATTGGGACCGGAGACTAAATAAAGAAATAATTAAGAAAATAAATGTGTAACTAATGTTATTGTAGATAATATGACATTATATTATTATAAACTCTATAAACATTGATGTAGAAGGTTTCATAAAATCGCGTAAATCCGAATTCGCGTATATCGAAGTACCGTAAGTCAGGGTAGGACTTTGTGCTATCCCTCTGGGTAGGTACCACCCACTCATCAGTTATTCTTCCGCCAAATAACAGTACTCAGTATTGTTGTGTTCCGGTTTGAAGGTTGAGTAAGCCAGTGTAACTACAGGCACAAGGGACATAACATCTTAGTTCCCAAGGCTGGCACATTGACGATGTAAAAAGATGTAAAGATGTAAAGTCATTGTCTATGTCGGGTGATGGTGACCACTTACCATCGGGTGGCCCATATGCTCGTTCGCCAATCTAAACCATAAAAAAATATTACTGTATTGCCTACCACTGAAAAATAAACTTATCAATGTTTTATGATATGTGTTCATCTTGACTCATTACTATAATTATTGTTTATCCTATTAATTTTACAAGAAGATGCAATTATATCGACAGTTATTACTTCAGACACGCTAATATAATCAGTGAAGTGGAAATAACAAGGGAGATTATCGTAATATTATTATTGGTCACATTATAAGTAATTATTATATATATTTTATTGAACCTAAATATATTAGGGCTATATTTGATAGACACCTTTATTTAATTCTTGACGCTTTTTTTCGAAGCATACTGAAATACTGCTTCGTAATTTGATGTATTTTATACAAAGAATACAACCGAACACTTGAAATGTAAAAGAAAACTGATCTATCACTTTGAACCTTGCCACCTCTCATTACTATACATAAAAAAAAAAAAACAAAAAAGGTTTTATATTATGACTCTAATTTCCTAACGGAAATTACTAGATGTGAAGTTTTTATAGAAAGTTTTTAATAACTACATCAATATTGCCTTATCTGTTATCCAAGGTTGATACGAAGAGACCTTTCAGAATAGCAAGAAAGCGTAGTTATTTAGTTAAAAATATAATTAAACACAGAGAACAAACATAAGAAAACAGTCTTAAAAGATCAAGGACGTAGATATACCGTTAGTATAATATATTATTTCATTCTATGATTTCAATGTTAGCCATTAATTTGATAAATTAACAAAATTAATTTATTATCTATTGTAAACATTTTATTTTTCCTTAATTGTTCGTTTGAATTTAAACTGACATTTTTTTTTACTTAGATTGAACATTAACGAAGAAACTATTTTTATCATGGTATTATGTTATTTAATTAGTAGTGCAATTGACTTTTTACATATCATAACTATTGTGACTTCAATTAGGTGTTCTAAAAAAATAAATAATTTTACGACCAAAATATTTGTAACTTTGTGTGTAACATCTTTTGGAGCGCTTTAAGGTAAAGCAAGATTACGATCGAGTCTCTCTTATACCGAATATATATAATTTTTATATTATTATGAAATATACATTACTTTACTACGTATTTATTTAGTGCATTACATTCATTCTTACTTTAAAAATGTCATTTAAAAAATGGAACATGTGTCGTTCTTTTCTTTTTTTTAAATATTTATTCTTCTTTGTAGTTAAAACAGTGATTTTCTATTCTCAATCCGTCAATCATTCAATAAGTTACGGTTTGCATGATGAGTAAATCACTTAAACACGCCATATGAAGAAAACGCTATAGATGTTTAAATTGCACGTTCTGTCCGCCCGTGTGCTATGAGGCCTCTAATATTATGCACTGACTTTCTTAGCGTAGTGTTGTAAGTATTGGAATTAAAGTCGATCGGTAAACATGCGATTTCTTAACGGTAGAATCATTTTTTTTTCTTCTTTTACAAGAAAAGCTATGATTTATTTAATAGGCTCAAGTATTATTAAGTTTAAAGGAGCGTTTGATTTTCAATTAGAGCTGACTGGAAAGAAAATCACTAGCAACAATATGGCTGTTAACAAAGTAACACCTTGTTATACTTAAGTACGGGGTACTAGAGTTTGCTAAAGTACACGCTGATTACAGCGACTCTTGTATGCATTTATTCTCAAGATATGCAATTCAAAAGAAATGTTCAGTAATATTCATTTATAATTATTAGAAAGCTTTTGACTTTATTTCTACTTGACTATAAAGTATTTCGAAGCTCATATTTAGAACAAAGAGACTTTGGTAAAATTATCAACTACGTTTAACTCGAGTTATAATTGCAAAAAAATCAACAGTTTCATATCTAATGTACCTACTTAAATATATGTAATACAAAAATTAAAATATGGACTATGTATGAGACAAAATAAATAAATAGAAATATCTAATATACGTATAGAACTTTGCCTTGTTGATTAAATTAGGTACTTAAGCAAAGAGAGACTTCGAAACATCAGATCTATTACGAAAGCATTCATATTAGATTTATTTATAAATATTGATAATATCGTAATAAAATTGATCTAAAAATATTCCAAATAAATATTAAAAGAGAAAACAATTATCCAATTATGGTCGAAATTTTGTCTTATCATACATCGTTTCTGATGTATCCCTCTAAAACGTAAAGACACCGAGATGCGATCGTGCGATAAAAACGTTTTTTGCTCGAAACGAAAGTGCATTATTATGTCGAGGAATGCGTGAAAAGCATCGCTTGATCAGCTCGATTCATCCTTTGGTATAGAAATTTTTAAACACATCTTACAAGATATGAGTTACATTTATATTTTACTAAATATTTTTTATTTATTCCATACAAAAATAATCTTTATAAACAGTTACATGGTTGAACTACGACAAAAGTCTCAAAGTATTATAACACGGTCATCATAATTCATTTTTTTTTAATATAGATACGCAAATTACCTTTGACATTATACTGAAAAAAAAACTTATTACATCTATTTAATAAAGAAAATATTTTTTTTATGTTACAGCATTCTGGTAAACTTAATTTAATGGATTATTAAAAATATTTATTCCAGTTTTAAATATTGGTCGTATGATGAAATAATCTTATTGATATGCTTAAGAATCTGTTTTTATTGAATATTTTATGATAACAGGTGAAAAGGAAATATTAACGTAAATAATCCAGTATTATATTTTGGATACAGTATTACTGTGTAAATGATACCACTATACATTTTTAAAAATATCATTTAGTTGTTGTGTAGACTATAATTCTACATGACACTATTTATAAAAAAAATTATGTTAGAGTATAAAAATTTATAATTTCTAATATAAGAAAATTCAAATATCAGAAAGTTTATCGAATAACTAACTATATTTTATATCCTCTCATTATCTATTTAACTATTTTTCGTAAATTTAATCTTAAAAAGTCTATAATTAGAATAATTCAAAAAAATAATGCATACAATAAAAAAACTTAATTCATACAGAATTTCACATTCTTTATTTTTTCATATACCGCCAGTAATGAAAGGCCGCACAAGAATGCAAGTCGTTTTCATCAATCAAATTTACATGGTAACTGCCTTTCTGTTAGGCGATTATGCACAGAGCCGCGGCATGCGGTCAATGGAAGGTTATCTTTAAATTAGGAAATATATAGTCTGGGAACGCAGTGAACTGCAAATATTCGCCCGCTATTACCAGTTACATGTGAAAGTAGCCTTAGGCTGACGGCATGCATGCAAAAATGAATTTAATATTCTGTGGTGAATTTACAAATTTATGGCGGCAACTTGCCCGCCGGATTTTCGAACGTGATTCGATTTTTCGGTTTATTATTTCGCTTACATTAACACGTTCTTTTTTTAAAAGATTAATTATCTTCGTAAGTCTTGATTTTGTTTCGTCATAATTTTTAAACTGCGTACCTCATATAACGATATATTTTCAAATTTGGAATGTTTGTTTTAAAAAAAAAAAATAATTCGATTAATTCGAACAGTTTGTTTTCTCAGGAATTATAAGCCCTATTGGACAAATTCTTACTCTGTTAGCCGTTTATCACGGAAGGCTATATGCTATATATCATCACGCTACGATCTATAAGAGCATAGTATTAATGAAAAATATTACAAAACAACTATATAAAACAGTATCTGTCATATAACCGAGTAAAGTCGCAGCAAGCAACTAGATATTCAGATATAATAAACGCAAATCTACGATACGCATACTACGATTACAAGAGAGAGAGGCTTGAAATTGGAAGACATATTCGTTTCTTAGAAGCACCATTAACACTGAAATTTCCATAATTTGATTTTAGAAGAATAGCCTGTAATAATTTATTCAGTACATAAGAATTTATATTAGCTGACAAATCAAGAAAATACAGTCAATATTAGATTTGTAAATACATTGAGCATCATACAATAATACGAATAAACGCGCTGTAACATATCTGACGTATACAACAAGCGCATAGTTATTACAAGTTATATCAGTTGTAATTAAGCTCCAATAGCTGAAAGGTTTACAGGTCATCTAGCGGTGGGAAAATCGAAGATTTGATTCTAAATATACACTCTCGTACTGGTAGGCTTATTCTGTAATAAAAATATGCGTAGTAACAAATAACTCAATTTAGTATATATATATATATATTTATATATATACATTTTTAGTTTAAGTATAGTCACGTCGTCTACAAGGCAGAATAAATCTTTAGCATTTATACTTTAAAAATTGTTTAATTCTAAGGTATACATTGAGATACCGGAGGAAATGGTATTATCAAACTCATTCTTCAAAAGCAACAGCAACAGTAACAGCACGTAAATATCCCGCAGCTGGGCTAAGGCCTCATCCCTTTTGAGTAGAATATTTGGAACATATTCCACGCCGTTCCAATACGGATTGATGGAAAACACAAATAAGAGAAATGCTGGTTTCGGTTTCCTCGCGATATTTGCCTTTACCGCCGAGTACGAGACGAATTTTAAACACACGAATATTCAGTGGCACTTGACTGGCGTTGAACTGGGCCATCTCGTCTCACTCATCATTCATTACAAGATAATTAAAAAGTGCAAAAGCAAAACCAAAACATTTCAGTCACACATACAAAAAAACACAAGAAAAAAATAACTCAACCAAAAAAAAAAAATTTGTACATTTTACATAAGAACAAGTATCGTAAAGATCACGATGACATATTTATCGCTACGAATCGATTACAGTTAGTGATATAAACTCCTTTCGTAAAAAGCACCGCCGTGCTCCCAAGATACTGTGATTATCATTCAAAATGTTACCATCGTAATAATAGGTGTGCTGTGCATAAAGATCTCGCTAGCTGCGCTTTGTCATTTGAAATTATTCGAAATACTATCGAGATTACAGTGTGAAGCAGTCAAATTACATTGTGTAGTGGAATGTTCACGATAATAACTATTGTACAACAATACAAGTTATATTGTAACCTTTGGACTATAGTAATATAAGTGTTGCCATTTATGCAAATAAAGACATTATATAAAAAAGGTATTAAGTACAGCTATTGCATGACCTATCGTGTTTACATATAGCGTTTTATATTTTACTGGCAAACAGCAATACTTGGCATTATTGTGTTCAAATCCTTCAGGCAAATGAGCAAGTGTAACTACAGGCAAAAATGACGTATAGGAAACCTACATTAAGAACTAAGATGTTGTGACCCTTATCTCGCTCACTCGCTCTTCAAATCGGAACTCAACAATACTCTTGTGTTTCAGTAGAATATCTGATGAGTAATGACGGGCTTGCAAAAAGCACTACCACAGTAAGCATACAACAACAACAACAACAGCCTGTAAATTCCCACTGATGTGTTAAAGGCCTCCTCTTCCTTTGAGGAGAAGGTTTGGAATATATTCAACCACGCTGTTTCAATGCAGGTTGGTAGAATACACATGTGGCAGAATTTCCATGAAATTTGTCACATGCATATTTCCTCACGATGTTTTCCTTCACCGCTGAGCACGAGATGTATTATAAAGACAAATTAAGCACATGAATCAGCGGTGCTTGCCTGGGTTTGAACCCGCGATCATCGGTTAAGATGCACGCGTTCTAACCACTGGGCCATCTCGACTCGCAATAAGCATACGTTCTTTAAATACAAAACAAATTATATTCATTTTACTGAAAGTCGAATACTATATGTGCAAGTTAAATAACCACTTAACAAACATTGATACTATCTCATCTCACTGTCTTTTGTCTTGTATCCACCAAATTAAGCTCCAATATGCACAGCGAATTGACAACAAACGACATTTCAGAGATTCTTAACATTGTCAATCAATTGCTCGACATCAGAGGTCGCATGATGTCAGATGTATGTATAACATAACATAGCAAATCTGCTTACAAAATAATTGGTGACTGTAATATAGAACTTAATTAAAAGTAGATGGTTTTTCTAAAAGTCTTAAAAAGTCAGTAATGAAATAATGCGTCTATGTTATACTTGTTGAGCCCGCGACTTAATGAGCGATTGAATTTTACTAATGACTTATTATTCATAGTTTCAGTTTTTGTGACATAAATGTGACGGGGGATGGTGGCATGCGCGAAGTCTATGCACGGTACTGTAAAGTATTTGAACATTGCACCAAGTAACGTAACGCGTAAAGTAACGCGTTTTATTATTATTATTTTCTACAAAAATATAAAATAAAAGTAGCCTAAATTACTCGTTATTATCTCAGCTATCCGCCAGTAAAAGTCCCTTCAAAATCGATCCAACCGTTCCAGAGATTAGCCGGAACAAACCAACATATAGACAAAAGTTGTAAAAAAATGTTACTTTGATATGTGTACCGTGTATACATGCATATGCACTTCGCAAAAAGCGATTATTTTAATACAAATATCTACTGCAATTTTGTTATATGTCTAGATGGGTAATAAGGATAATAGCTTATATTTGCTTAGTATCAAGTCGTTAAATAAAAGTAACTCGAATGTTCTCACCAGTCAATTTTCCGCCGGTTCGTGTTCTTCCAACCGGTCATCATCCAGCGCTCACTGACATGTAACCACTATCACCTTCGTTGGGTCACGACGGCACTGAACATGTCACACTTCACTACACGTCCGGATTATATTCGAATTACCTGTAAAAAGGTTACATATGTATTATTAAATATTATTTACATCTTATATAAGGTACTAAGGATTTTTTTTTTTAGAATTTTATCATTAGTACTGGAAATAACCCCGGGACATACAAGAAAAAAAAACTTCTTTTTAAATATCGATTCGATTTCATTATACCTATGTATATCTTTAATTGTCACCCGCGTCTTTGCTTGCGTTTTACGAGTAGGGGTTTGATTGGCATGTGTTAAGTAACCTTATGTCCTTTCTTGGATATCAATTTCAAGGAGGTCAAACGGCGCAGCGATTTGGACAGACACTATCAAATTTATAATATTAGTATAAATTTTGTATTCAAAATAAATTAATAAAAAAAAAGATTCTGAACATGATGTTGAAAAATAAAATCATTTTTTACAAGACACACACAAGACAGTTACATTATTTCTCATCAAGTATAATATACAGTTTTATATGTTAACTTTCCGAGTCCCGAGAAATATTAGCAAATCGAATCAGTTGGGCGCCCGTTCAATAAACAATGGTACCCGAAAAAGGGGTAACGTTTTTTTTAAACATAAATAAACATGTAAAAGAAAATATATCGCTCCATTATACGAAAATTGTCTTTTGTACTTAAGAGATAATTCTTAAAATCGTTTACAAGATTTCGAGGAAACTTACGAACGAGCTCAAGGCAAGATGTTAAACTTCCAAACAATGAACCATTCGGATATTTTTGACTGCAAAGGTACAGTCGGGGTAGGAAAAGGTTCGTCACCTTAAGATCTATTTTCGTGTGCTCAGTATGAGCGATAATCTGCTTTACCGATCGAAAATGACATATTGCGTCGCAATTTAATGTTTAGATTCAAAACGTACAAAGTGTTTAAGACTTGATAAAGGAATTTGAAAACTGACGAAGGTTTTACTCTGACTACATTCGAAGACAACACGAGTGTACAAAATAATAATGGCATACAAGACTCTTTGCTCTTTTGCTAATAATAATGGAGACAAAATGTACCGAATTAATTTCTAATTTATTCAACTACTTCTTCCGCTGTATATTGTCATTATATTATCGAGCCACTACTATGATTCTGTGAGAATTCACTTCGTATCTCGATTGTGTAATATTGACTTGTAACTTACGGTGAAAATCTATTTTGATATACAATAAAAATAAGTCTTATGGCAAATGTCACATTTTAACATTTCACGTTCGTTTTCTGCGATGAGTTACGAATTTATTCCTACAGAACCTCTACAACAAACAATTACTTAACACTTTATTAATTGACAAAACTAATTTCTTTTGTATTAACCGTTTTAAAGGAAATTTACGACAATATGAGCATCAAATTATTTGAATACATTTCGATCCTCGTAATATATTTCTGAAAGTTCTTAAAACCATTATAAGCGAATATTACCACTATGTTTAGTAAATTTCTATTTTATACCAAATATGGGTTTTTTGATAACATTCTAAACTTGAACATCTTTCTCACGGATTAAGTAAATGTGTCTCCGGTGTGTAAGCGAAATCAAATAGTCACGCTCGGCCTGAATAACTATCGATGGAAAGTGAAGATGCATAGGATGGTGACGCTGAGAAAACTCCTAATTAATTATTATTCTCAACGCCATTCGCGAGCAAATATGCAAAACCATTCATTGCTAAATCTGAAAGATCTTCGTTTACACCTAAGCGAAGTTATGTTTTGAACCTTTTGCTATTATCGCGAAAGATAAACTGTGTTTCTACAAAAGGAAAATTGAGACTGTCTCCTGAGTTGACAACGCATATTTAAAGCTAAAGATCAGTAGAAATACACCTACGATACATTTGAAATAGATTGAATAATGTTTTGTTTATTTACGTTAAAAAATCCAAAAACAAATAATGTCCAATTTTTTAAGTATGTATGCATTACTAGCTTTATTAAATAAATACTTAAAAGGTGTAATTTTTTTTTAAACCAAAATTATTTGACTATGCCTAATCCAATTTATTCCTTGCATTATCGTTTGCAACAGATTAATCTACAATATCATATTAAATAAAGAATAAAGATTTCTCTTTCAACTTCAGTCTCCTATTAAGTTTAACCCCTGACAAATTTCTCACTTGATAATACTTTCTCTAGTACAAATAAAGTAATTCTATTCAACAATTGTACAATCACACACAAATATCTGAAGCTATAATGAGTTCAGTTATATAACTAAGATAAAAGCGAAAAAATTTACCGTACTTGTTCCGTTGTATTACTGGAAGCATACGTTGGCAAACGACCGTAGGATGTGTCGGTACCACTTTAACGGTAAACACGTGGACACTCGGACGCTATGCGACACAGAAAACTTGAACTTCTTTATAGCTCATTTTAAATGGTATTTCTTAATCTTTTTATGTGCTTATGTTATATGTCAAACATTGCCTTGTTACGATTTAGTTTGTTTTTTTTTTCAAGTACTTTCTTTACTAAATCAAATTGTTATTAAAATCATATTATTGTATTTATAAAAAAAAATTATTGATATTTCAAATTTTTTTTTTGTTTGAGTTTAAAATTATACCAATCCTTGTATACTTATAATTACTTTAACTATTTTATTTTTTTTAAATAATTCGCAAGCTTCAGATAATACGTTTAATAAGGTAAAATTATGTTGATTTTAAAATGATAGAAAATATTTAAAAATAACGATTTTTTTAAACACTTTGTATACAAGGTAACATTGGTATACAAGGTAAGGTCTGACACCGGCCAAAAACGCTGGTTAAACCGCGAACGAAAAATATAATAAAAATTAAAACGAATTTTTTACTAATGTCTATGGATTCCGTTTAAGATTATAAGACACTACCATTTTAAACTCCCTCCTATATATACGAAAAGTGATAGTCTATTTTATCTGAAAAATACATTCTTTAAATGTTATATAATTTTGTATGAAGCTAGAACCTCTTTGACTGAACAAACGACCTTCGTAGTCGAGTGGTATGTACACCGGTTTTCATGGGTACGCCACTCTGAGGTCCCGGGTTCGATTCCCGGCTGAGTCGATGTAGATTACCAATAGTTTTCTATGTTGTCTTGGGTCTGGGTGTTTACGGTACCGTCGTTACTTCTGATTTCCATAACAGAAATGCTTCAGCTACTTACATTGGGATCAGAGTAATGTATGTGATGTTGTCTCATATTTAAAAAAAAAAATAAAAAATAAAAACTCTTTTGACAAATGGATCTATCATATTAGTACGTTTTCTTTTGTGCCAATATGTTCAGGCGAAAATCTTCGCGTGCATAATTCCTATAAAAATATAAAAATCTACTCGTATAGATAACAAACCTGTACGAATCACCTTGAAATTAATTGCTGCATTTAAAAAACTATACACCTGTTAAATCAATTGCGTATGATTTCATTCGTGTCTTTTTATATTATTTTAAAAAGAAAATATATTGACTGACACAAAAAATTAATTCAATTTTGAACAAAACGTAAAATGGAACGTTTTTAAATAAAATAATAAAAGTCGGAACTGAGTACAAGAAAACTCTTACCGTTAAGCGTTTCGATAACGCCAAATTAAGCGTTACATTAGGAAACTTTAATCTATACATATAATAAAATTGCAGTGTCTGTTTGTAATATTAAAATAGCCCTTTTTACTAAATGCATAAATATGTACACGATACATATACCAAAATAACTTTTTTAACAATTTTTGTCTACTTTTTCCGGTTAATCTCTGGAACGGCTGGACCGATTTTGACGGAACTTTCACTGGCAGATAACTGATATAATAAGAAGTAACTTAGGCTACGATAAACTATATATACATATATATATATTTTGTTGCATTCAAACGCGTACAAGGTCGCGGCCACAGCTACTATATAATAAGTTTTAAATTACGAATTATGAGTTGCACGTAAGAGAAATCTATAACAATCGGCACTTAGATTAAACAGTGCACTTTTAAGACGCTATCTTCCGCTCGATCTAGTCTCATGTCTATCAAATTACGAACTTATAGATTCTTTTTTAGTTAATGACTAAATCTAAGTAGACAGGAAGTAAAAAAGTCGACAAAAACGTGGGATACATATTAAATTAATTGAATACAATATATATTTGTCGTTTGTTTCCTCTCGCAAATGTCACACAATAAAGCTACTCTGTACAGTAAACAGTAACAGTAACAGCCTGTAAATTCCCCACTACTGGGCTAAGGCCTCCCATTAAGGAGAGGGTTTGGAACATATTCCAACACGCTGTTCCAATGCGGGTTTGTGGAATGTCAGAATTTCGATGAAATAAGAAACATGCAGGTTTCCTAACGATGTTTTCCTTCACTGCCGAGCACGAGATGAATAATAAACACAAATTAAGTACACACATATAGTGGTTTGAACCCGAAATCGTCGGTTAAGATGCACGCGTTCTAACCACTGGCCCATCTCAGCTCGGCTACTCTGTAAGAATTTAAATCGTATCTCACTTTTAAAATGGTGAATTCCGATAAATAGTGATGTGCTTTTTTGTTTCTTTAATGTTATGCCAAGCTTGTGTACATAGCCTTATTACGCATTGTGTTAAAGTTAGCATACTATTACATTAAATATATTTAATAAAACTTATTTTTGCGTACCTCGCTATATATAAATTAAAGTCCACACAAGCTTACATACATATATAAACTTATATAATTTAAGGTAATTATGCATCAAAATTTTGATCTGAACATTGATAAACCTGATCGCAGGTGTACTTCACAAAAAAAAACATAGCGTGTGACTCAGTACTTCTTAAGTGAAGTGAAATTATACATTAGAAAAGTTTCATATAAGTAGATGAGTAAACTTAAATAACTGTGCAGTGTTATAAACTCAGAGACGTCTTTATTATATTTGATTATTATTTATTAAAAATCACTAGGTTATATATCCAAGGTTAGTTTTCGCTTGCAACAGAACTTTCTAACCAATCACATTCAAACGTTTCGAATATATTATCAGATATCTTAGTTGGACGTTAAACAACGAATTCCTTATTTTCGCCAATTCCTAACACATAATTGGACACGGTTTCCGCCGAGTTAAACCTCCATGTTTGATAGTATCTTCCCATCGGATAGATTCCTACAAGGCTTTCAGATAACTGACAACTTATCCGTACATTAACATTTTGGTTAATCAAAATATAATATTAAGTCTTGCGTCTAAGGTTGTTATATTAGTGTAAATTTTTTTTTATCTGCAATTTTATTTTGTTGGAATTTTATTTATTATCTGTGCCTGTTTTAGGTAATTTTATTTTTAAATCGAAATTAATTTTAAGAAATAGATTTCTCTATTCGTTAAATATTTTGGTAATGTTCCGATATAAAATTACGTGAGAAAAATAAAGCAATATCACGCTGTTTTGACTTTAACAAGTGCGAAACTCTTTTCGTCAATATTTTAAAAATATTTTTACAAACTTAAAAAATTGTTACCAAATTAATTTCACGTAATTCATTTAAAATGGTAATATTGCTTCTTTCGCATTATTTGTACTCATGTACTGGCAACAATTTTCATTTTCGATTGCAAAATATTTTATTAGTACACGCACATCGCAAGGAAACCTGCAATGTTGGATACGTATCACCCGCCCATTTACGAATTTATTTAAAAACTTCCAATTTTTTTACAAACAAGCCTTAGATGGCCTAATGAGCAAATCATTAAGACATTTATGGGTTGCCACTTATCAAAACGAATCAAAATCCTTTCTGTATAATCTGCTTATAAATATTTACTATTATGGAACGATCTCCGATTATACGATCGATTTTTTAAAACAAGTCTAAAAATATATTCGAGTTAAAGAAACGCAGTATCGTTTTAATTGCACGTAATTTATCATCTTTTTCAGTCTTTAGACGACCTAAAATTGACGTTTCGGAGACAGCACGATGGATTTCCCGATGACATTTTCCTGTTACGTCTCAAGACGAAACGTCATCGTTGAAATTAAGTTCTTATAGACTTTAATTTAAAATTTATAATGTATTTGTATATGTGATGATTATAAACAATGAATTACATTTCTTGGCTGATGGCTTTGTCACATACAAAGAAATTTTAAAATGTTATTTATATTTAAAAAAGCGAAATACCACTCACTTATTTATTACGAAATTTCAGAAACTAAAACATCTACAAACTTTAAATCTGGCAGTTAGACTTCTTAGGGTGTAGATATCAGCTAAGAAACCGCCCTTAAAGGGGAAAACGGGCGTTGAAATTTCACACGGGTAAAGCATCAGGTTCAGATAGTAGTTTTTGTAACATATTAAATAAACGTCGTATTCCGTTAAATTTATTTATTTAATAAGAACATATTATATAGATACTACATACTACTGCATTTTATACTTGCATTTGCTAATTGCCAACTTTCACGGTAACCTTTTACTTGGTAGTAGGGCTTTGTGCAAGCCCATCTGGGTAGGTACCACCTTCTCATCAGTTATTCTACCGCCTAATAACAGTACTCAGTATTGTTGTCTTCCGGTTTGAAGGGTGAGTGAGCCAGTGAAACTACAGGCACAAGGGACATATCGTCCGCCAACCTACACCATAAAAACAAATGTAACAGATTGCGTAACGGATTCACGGTAATCGAACACTGTTGTATTCTTTATTTCACAAACATTACTTTTAGTTGGAATTGACCTGATGGTAAGTGATCATCCCCATCCATAGACATTAGTACTGCAAATGCCAGTAGTCTCTCATTAAACTTAACCTCTTGAACTACGATATTATGTCTCTTGTGTAACTATAGCTACACTGACTCACCTTTTAACACGGAAGAGAACAATACGGTAGAATGTGTGGTACTTACCCCCCACCAAGTAAAATATATAGAGTATATATATGGCTTAAGGGAATCAATACATCACAATGTATGTTTATTGATCATATATATCAACAAGTCAATTAACTGTCTTGTCAATTGCAGAGATGTGGCTCACGTTTGAACTAAGAAGTATAAATTAAGATAATGGTTAAATTTAACTGAGCATCGGTAATTAATGAACCATTACGAGAATTAATAGACTTCTGCTCGAATCTATTTGAAATGAACACGATGAAGGAGCTTGTATATTTTTTATAAAACGTAACAATACAATTAGCAGAAAAAAAATATTAAATACAGATTAAAAAAATACAAAGATAATTAAACGTCACCTCGAGTTATTTGACACAGAATAAAAATTGACGATGTTTGTTTCTAGAACTCATATTGTATATATTTAAATACATACATACCTTGTATTTGTAAATAGGTATCAATATATCAATTCTTCGCTAACGCTATTCTTGATTATACAGCACAAAGAAGGTTTCACGAATACTTAAGATGATTAAAGCAAACTACAAGCGCACTAAATACAGTACGCCTACAACGAAACTCACATAAGCGTAAATACAGCACTTAAAGCGCTTCCACTTAATAATGAGAGCGATGTTGTATTAATTCAGAGGAAAATTAGAACAATTGTTTGTAAGCGGCCGTTACATTTTTAATTTCAAATGTAGCGGTCCGCTGGCTAGCCGCGCTTCTAGACTTCACTGATTTTACATTTCTTTCATCATATGAAAATGCATTTGGACATACGTCCGATAAACATATGAATTTAGCTCTCTCACTAGATATCATAGCTTTTAGAAAGGTTGTTAATAAACTGTCTAAATATTTATACCTACATACAGTTGATAGAATAAATGTATTTTTAGTATGCTAAAAAACATACTTAATTACATAAAACAAGAATTGTTGCGCTACTTGATCGGATTAGGACCCTTATTTTTAGTTAAGACTCATGCGCTCACCAATTTTTTTTTTTAATTGCTAGAAAAAGACTAAAAGCGTATGTGACTATCGCCGGTGGGTAACATATCTAGTGGATTCTAACATCGAAATACATAAAAAAACAAGCGGTAAATACCCAGTCCATCTCTTCGGAGGGTATCACGGGATCTCTACATAATTACTGCTTTCCCATCCCGGTTCTTTAAAATAAAGGGCATTAATATAATATGGCAGTAATTTGTCATCGTTATAATTATCCAATTATACAAATTATTACCTGTTTCTTACGTCAAAATATTTTTTTTTATTATACTACCTAATTATACACAAAAATGTCCAACACAAATAGGCTATTATGTTAAAATGGTCTATCATAAAACGTAAGCTAACTTATGGCTCCTACGGTATATTCATGTTTTTTTTTCTTAATTAACATAAATATTGTATTCAGTGACGTACCGTCTTTTATCAATAGAGAGTTTTACAGTTAACGAAAGTGTTTTAAATTAATTTCTTAGAATATATTCAGACTCCGTTACTATATGTTGTATAGCGGTTTTATAGTTATGAAATACTTTGTCTTCTTCATTCGAATGTCTCATCACTGATGACAGAAAGAGATAGCACTATATTGCTAAAAATTGTAAGTAATAGATTTAACTGTTTATTTTTATATTTCATAAAGAATAACTTACAGTGTATGAAAATGGGAAGGCACTATTAAATACTTGCCCACGAACTCTATAAGGTATATTTCGATTCTAGTAGTAGTTTTACTAAATGTGTTTAAATACAAATTATAGAACCATATAATATATGACATAGTTAAATTTTTATTATATTTCTGATAGTGAAATTGTAACGACGAAATTGTTGATTTCTTTTTACCGTAATCGCATGAATGTATTAATTAAAATTTTAAACATGGAATTAAAAAAAACTGTTTTAATTTTTCCATTAATCACGCGTAGTTTGCACAGATTATATTAGCATATTTGGTGGGATAGGATATTTAAAGAATATTCTATTTATTAAGCCTTAGTGTGAATTATGAATATAAAAAAAGATTCAAATCTAAGCAAGCGCCGCTGATTTCTCGTGTACTTACTTAATGTGTATTATAATATTCACCACATGCTCAACGGTGGAGAAAACTCCATTTATCTAATATATATGTATACATGATGTAGAAATAAAATCCAGCGATACTTCATAATATATAAGTGGCATTTGGGCAGAAATGAGACATTTACTCATGCGTTTTTATTTACTAATAGTTAGTTAGCTTTATTTCTCAAATAAAACACTTTCAAACAACTCTAACCCGAATGATAAAGGAACCATCACTAATAAATAGCAATCTTACTAATAATCCAACTAGCACCGGATTTATTGTATGAACCATAATAGCTAATTGAATCATCCGTTATAATGTTATGATGACGTATATAAGAGTAATTGTACGGATGTTTTTTTTTTATTCTAACAATGAAAGTAGGCAAATGAACCCACTTAGAGTGCCTTGATATTTATATTTTTTCTATGTTATTATTAAAAAATCCTCATGCATATGATATCATATAAAAATATAAAATAGATCTGTATTTATATATCTTGTCTGTTCGAAGTACTTTTACTGTAAACGCGAAAACAGTTGGATCCTCTTAACAGTGCATTTATTTCTAGTACAGACAGAGTAAGAAAACCTTCTTCAGTTTTCGAATTAATTCTTTTATCAAGTCTTAAACTCTTAGTCCTAGAATCTAAACATCAAATCATTGCGACGCAATATATCACCCTGAATATTGCGTCGTAATATTCAGGGTAAAAATAGATCTTAAGGTGACGAACCCTTTCTTACCCCGACTTTTTTTTTTACGCTGGAAAAACGCTTTACGCGCTTCCCCCACGTGATGGAAAGTGAGGGGGTGTGTGGGACTCCCCGGCTTCCTGAACGCCTAGTGCGCCCAGGTCCACCGGGTTTACCCACTAAAAAACCAGCGGTACCCTCTCCGTCTTTCGGTGGGCGCCACGGGATCGCTTACGCATGCTACCGTGACGCCCTTTTCTTACCCCGACTGTACAAGCAAACGACACAGATACGCAAAATGAAATACAGTACTGAATCTAAAATAATTCATAGGCACTATTGTAAAACTTAATAAATGTAATTTAATTTATGATTGTAATATTTAATTCAATATTTGTTTAAGTATTGGCGAATAGGCAGTGCGACCCGTATACCTTTTCTTTTCGATTTCTTTGCAATAAAACATACAAGAAAAACTTTAATAGATTACATATATATTACTAATAATGACTAATAAAACCGTAACCGGTTAATGTAATAATGATATAATTTATTATTATTTCAATGCGAACGAGTATAGCGCTTTGGCGTAAAGAGAAAACGCCTTTGATTAACTATTTACGAAATAATTACGGAGAATATATTACAAGTAATTTCATTCACCTATTATCTTAACAGTTATAACCGTACACGATATAACTTAAAAGGATCGTTGCAGTTTAGTACTTGGCAATTAAACTTATTTCATTCAAAAACATAAATTACGTTTCTTAGTAACTCATTACAATTTGATAAAGAGATTATGTGCATTTAGTTGATTAGAGTTATGGTGACATTTCAAAATTTATTTATTAGTAGAAGTATTTGTACTAACGGTATACAACAATAGTTGTTTTACAATTAACTAGTATAACTGACACATTTTAATATTTTTTTTACATCATATGAATTAATAGCCCCATAGTTTGGCAAAATTGTAACTAAGCTTATATTTGCCCTAAAATAGTAAAGGATTTTTTATCTATTTTCTCATACAAATAAGGAGTTATATCTGGTTTTAAATATATGTAAAAATATTAAATATCGACATGTTAATTTTGTTATCTAGATGGACGAATTATTATTAATAAATACCTTCTGTTAATTATTATTTTGTGTGTATTTATGTGACAATGCATCAATTTATACATTACATTATAGTAAAGGATCTATTATACAGGTATATATTTTAGAACAATTTTAAACCTTTTATATAAGACATAATACCGATATGTGTGTAAGGCAAGTAAATGGACAATTAACTATACGCAACACTTCACTTACAACTATGTTGTGTTTAAGCTGAAAAAATAAAATAAGGCTACCTACAGACGTAAACATTAGTGAGAAACGAATAGTTTAACTTGTTATTTATGTGTGACACTATTCCTATCATTGAAAATTGACGTGTTATTTATAGTCAACATTCTTACTCTAAACAAATTACCAAAATTAAAGCATTAATTTCACTCGTGTTTTGTATATCTTGTTTTCTCTTTTCATATTTAAATTAGTAAGACGAGAAGCTTACGCTTTGGGAAAAGCAAATGATTATTAATAGGCATATTAACTTGACATTTTCGATACAACACAAATAATGATAAATATCGTGACTAAAGTACACGTAAGAACGATAGATTCATATTATTTTAATAAGAATCCAGAACTGATTTAATAGCTATGCCTGTGATAAATTTTATTATTATTATTTAGGGGCTGAAATTCGTATAAAATGTTAATGTAATCTGCCGTATTGTTCTTCATAAAATATCCACTCAATCTTACGACGGAAAGGTGGAACCATTTTGAAATTGCATCGTATTCAAATAATCATCGAAAAGGGTAAGAACAACTGCACATCACTACATAATATAAAACAAAGTCGTTTTTTCTGTCCCTATTATTATATGTATTTTGATGCGGTTTTAATAGATAGAGTGATTCCAGAGGAATGTTTTTGTATATACTCGTATATAATACAAAGATTAAAGTAAAGACTTAATTATAAGTCTTTACATATAGTAAAGACTTATAATTTTAGAAGTTTGTTATGTGATGTCGTAAATAAACAAATTCTGTAGGATATTTAGTATCAGTATTGTATTGCGAAGCCGGAGCGGATAGCTAGTTATTTATAAATTGAATAAAGTAACATCGTGCGCGGGCGCAGTTAGTCTAGGATGCGAAGTACGCCACGCGTGTGCGCATCGAGGCGCTCTCCATAAAGCAGAGAGAGCGGTGCTCTGTATAAATTAATAAATTAATAATTTTATGGAATTCCGCTATACGAGCTCATCCGTACTTTACTAGAGTGAGAGTTGGGATTAATACATCTTAAGTTTACAGTCCGATTTTAAAATTTACAATATGATGAGCACATATCATTAATTTTACTGGCTCATTATATACCAAACGGTTTTCTATCGGAGACTAATACATAATTAACTTGTAACAAGTAATAGCTGAACTAAACTAATAAATATGTAAGTATATGTCAAGTGGAAAAAAGGATTAAATAATAGTAAAAAGTAAAGCAACAGCCTGCAAATTTCCCACTGCTGAGATAAAGCCTCCTCTTCCGTTAAGAAGAGGGCTTGGAACATATTCCACCACGCTGTTCGAATGCGGGTTGGTGGAATGCACATGTGGCAGAATTCCGATGAAATTAGACACATGCAGGTTTCCTCACGATGTTTTCCTTCACCACCGAGCATGAGATGAATTATAAACACAAATTAAGCACATATATATAGTGGTGCTTGCCTGGGTTTGAACCACTGGGCCATCACAGCTCTTTTTGTAAAAATTTTGATTATATAATGGTAAGAACTAATACGTCTAATGTGTTATACATATATAATTATTAATGTGTTAAGCTCTAAGTGGTCGCCCGCGGGTTAGGAATAGCGCATGAAGTGCTAAGTATAAAGAATGTGCCCGTGTCCTTCCTAGAGATTAAAAGTTGATTCACAATGTTTTTCATCAAATTCTGTTTAGCATTTCGGCCATAAAAGTGTCTCATAGAGAAGGAGAGACAAGCATTTATAATATTAGTATAGGTTGAAACATATGGAAGGCGATAAAAATATATAAATTTTATTGAATATCAAAACAAAATTATCAATGAATACAAATGATTTGTATAATTAAGTTGTTAATTGATCTCGGTATAATTTGGAGTCATCAAGGAAGTTATGGATTTGAAATCAATTAAAACATACATAGAGGAACGATTCGTCGTATACAATTTACATTTCAGTGTGGGAACTAAAACTTTATAACTTTATTCAATAAACCTGGAATACCACTTAGCTAAGCTAAGTCGTTAATAAATTTTAACTATTAATGAAACAATGTATTTCAATAAATAAATAAAAACTTAAAATAACTCACCATAGAAATAATTTATTAAATTACTAGCTGAATTTAACAAAAGTTATTACTGTAGCAAAAGTTACTTCTTATTATAGACGAGATTAGCCCGACAAACAGACAGACAAACCAAAAATGAAAAAAACATGTGTTTGTGGAGTATGTACCGCCTATATATGTATATACATATGCATTTAGTATAAAGTGTAAAGGTTGGAACAGGTAAGTTATTTTAATAAATCTATACATATAAGGTATTTTATTAAAGCTGTATAAATAAATTATAAAACAAAAAATGATCATGGACTAACAAATATATTTCAAGAATTATTTGAGTAAAATTTTGTTTAAAATCTTTCAACGCCTTTTTGTTCGATTTGACTACAACAGACACCATTTATTAGTTTCTCTCATCTGGCAGCGCGAGATAAAATCAAAGTACGTTTTTTACTCACATACCAACATCAGATGCTAGTTAACGATTAAAAAGATAGCAATCTAATCATATGTTAGTAACAATATCCAACGCACACTTTAGCCATTCACATGATTCAAGAAGAAAGCGCTGTAGCGCTTTAATTTTATTGATGAAGAAGAATTTTCTAGAAACACAGTTGTTAGGCATAATCTTAATAAATTTTTATATTGTAATAATAAATTGTGTTAAATTTTTATTCGCTTTCATTAAGGCTGAAAATGCTTGAAGTTACATGAACTCAAATATAAATGACATTAATGTGACGATTACTGTTTTGTATTCACTTGCAAAAGCTCCAAAGCAAACATTAGTAAAAAATTCAAAGTCCATCACGTAGTTGTGTTTGATAGAGACACCGCTCTACTTAGCTCATATATTCTCTTTCTCTTTCTAAAGTTCGATTTGTAATATTTACGAAATGTTAGTTAATGTTACGTTAAATCTTAAAATTGATTATTAATATATTTATTATTATAGGCCATATAAATATAAATGGTGTGTCTTATATTTTGATTTTCAATAATGTCTTCTATATTAACTAAAAAGTGAATAACAAAATTTTGAGAGATAGACAAACTCAAACTCAAACAACTTTATTCAATATAGAAGCATTACACTTTCTTATTGATGGTCAATTGAAACACTACCACGGAAAAGAAAATACCCTGACCTGAGAAGAACCGGCGAAAGAAACTTAACGGGTCTTTTTTTCTTTTTATTTTTAGACGTATCAAAACTCTTCGGACTCTGGACATAAAATCTTCGGTACTTATTAAATATTTTCAGCGATTGATAAGTGAAATAATTATTTGATAATAAGTAATAAAAAAGTTTCATAACATTATTAGAAGCTCTATAATAGTAATGTCATAGTGAAAGGTTCGAATATAACACGAAGATTTTCGAAGAAGCGCCCATAAATCTAAGCACACTATCACCGAACGAGACGTATTGGAATTTCTAGAAAGAGTTCCGAATAGGAATCGATACGTATCGCAAACAAACTGGCTAATCGATCGGGGCGTGCGTCACGACCGCTCTCGGTCGCTAAATTCATCAGCGGATTGTCGATGACACGGAGATAAAACAAATATTATGTTTCATGGCCTCCGTCGGACGATTTGTATTAATTATTGAGACAACGACGAAATCATTGAATCGGTTAAGTCATAATTAAACATGTAGATCGCAACGATTTAATCATTAATGTCATTCATGTCCACATAAATGACTTTATGAATCACTTTCTTAACGACTTTGTTCTTTCTTTCGTCGCGGTCACCATGAAGGTTTAAGGTCTACATCTTAAATACTTTAAAAACATTATTCAAAAGATCCAGGTGTTATAAGCTCTAACTAATTTATATACTCGTAATTTTACTTAACTAGATTCATTTGTTAAGAAAGTCAAGATGAAATTTTTGATCTAAATATTGTTATCGGAAACTAGAAGACGCAGATTTCACGTGGAAACGTCAAACAGAGGTTTTATCCTAATAATATAATAGTTTTCAAATTGAACAATACTGGTATATCTATCTATAGTAAAAAGTAAAGTAACAGCCTGTAAATTTTTCACTGCTGAGATAAGGCCTCCTCTTCAATTAAGGAAATTGGAAATTCCATAAGGGTTTGGAAAATATTCCACACACATTGCGGGTTGGTGGAATGCACTTGTGGCACAATTTAGATGAAATTAGACACATGCAAGTTTCCTCACGATGTTTTCCTTCACCGCTGAGCATGAGATGAATTATAAACACAAATTAAGCACATATATATAGTGGTGCTTGCCTGTGTTTGAACCCGCAATCATCGCTTAAGATGCACGCGTTGTAACCTTAGAGCCATATCAGCTCTATCTATATATAGTTACTATATACATATATCAATGTATCATATAAAGGAATTCATCAACGTTACGTGATGTCTTCAATGAACAAGATTGTCAGTGAAAAATGATATTGTTTCAAACATTTTCCACGGCACGATACGATATTGAGAGCACCAATCACATTTACTTTATATTGTAAACTTCCTATCCTTTAAACTATAACTCTACATGACTTATACAATTACATTATTATCATAGTATCAAGTTACATTAATCAACTGAATATAACTAAACAGCATGTGAATAGATCTTCTAAGGACACTTCGAAATATAAAATAATTTTACTTAGATTACAGTTTTTTTTTTTTGGTATAAGTTGGCGGACGAGCATATGGGCCACCTGATGGTTAGTGGTCACCATCACCCATAGACAATGATGCTGTAAGAAATATTAACTATTCTTTACATCGTCAATGTGCCACAAACCTTGGGAACTAAGATGTTATGTCCCTTGTCCCTGTAGTTACGCAGTACCTACTACAGTACATACATATTTTAAATAATATGAAGTAATTTGAAAAGTGTCATATAAATACACGACTTTTATATTAAATTTGATGTTCAAACTATTTTTAATTTCACATGAAATGAAAAAAATAACAATATTTCGCTTGAATGCAAAAATAAATTATATGTTATAACATTAACGCTGTATCAATATAAGGCTTATCAACGTGATACTTTACTAAATGTGACTGCTTGCCTTAAGTAGTGCCGGTGAAGAGTACTTCAACCAAATTTATCTTATTTTAAATTCCTTAACGTGTGCTTGACACGATAAAAAAAAGTCCAATTAAATTTTAAATTAAATACCCTTTGAAACTCTCCGTTAATAATGTTTTAACAAACGAGGTTTGTGAAACTAATTTACGTGAATAAATTAAAAAATATTCAGCGTAACCGTTAGCTGAATAAATAGAAAACTGGTTATAATGTTTATTCAAATTTTTAAGTTTTTTTTTTAATGTGGCAGTTAAAACCCTCAGTTTTCGAATCAAAATTACATCAATATGTAAAAGTTTTTGATCAAGGACGAAGCATCATCGTCCGCTTTCTCTCATTATAATATTTTATGGGAGGCTTTGATTTTTTCCGAACCTCATAGCGATAGACCGTTTTAGGATAATAAATTATCTTTTGTATTATTCAAATTCTTTATAACAGGTCAGAGTAAAGCACCTCTATAGATAACAACTTGACAAATGTTGATTTAAATCTATACTTCGTTAACTTATAGGAATAAATTAATAATTTCATTATAAAATACAAAAATGTTTCAAGAAAAAATGTTCAAATTCAAAGATTTATATTGGTTGTTTTTTTTTTGACAAAACCTTGTTTTCTATTCACATAGTTTGATTCATATACAAAACGAAACGTCAGATGACATTAGGTTTTAAAGTGTCATCGCAGTCGCAGTGCAATATTAGTATTGAAACAGCAAGTCACGTTAGTAATTCCCAAGTGAACGTTAAGAAAACGTAAAAAGCTTTCCGTACCACTATTGACACGGACGTAGCGTTGATGTCTTTTGTACGAAGATCAAGCGAGCCGCCTTTTGTAGTCGCTATCTTATCTCGTATCGAGTAAACGATATCTCTACTTCTCACAATATAAACAAATTATATGTACATAAACAATTCCATTAACCGTTGCACGAAACCGGGTAAGTTTGTAAAAAAGAACAATATTTAATAAGACATGCCACACTGACACAGTTAACAATATTTTCTCCGTAGCGAATATCGACTATGTGTAATTAACGATACTTGATTCGTACCGTCCGATAATCGATCGACTAACTTACCGATTATAAAGCATAAATAATCCCGAGCCACTTTGACAACACTTTGAAATTGGAACGTCAAAATAGGGTTGTGCCACGCACGTGTCGATAGATGTGGATGTGAGCGCGACGTGTGGTCGGAACGAGTGCCGCGGGAGACTGGCGCGCCGCCGCGTCTGCCTGCACCTGCCGCCCGGCCCCCGCGGTTAGTGACAGGTGATGCGGGTATCGGTATCGATAGTGCCAGGGTGGTGGTCATCATATGTCCATTACCTTGTATTGAAGTTTTGAAATGTGATAAGAACATATTATTTGACCACATGCGGTGTTTGCTGTTACAAAAGTAATAGATTATAGATAAGGAAACGATTAGTAATTATCGATGTTAAAAAATACATCATCGAGTGCGATGTATAATTCGTTACTGACTGAGGATTTTCAATAAAAAAATAAAATAATATTAATGTGCTCTATGTTTTTACACAAGTATAATATGAGCAGACATTTATTTTTATACAACTTGAATTAAATATAGTATATAAATGTTGAATG
The DNA here is from genome assembly GCF_905220365.1 of Vanessa cardui. NCBI lineage: Eukaryota > Metazoa > Arthropoda > Insecta > Lepidoptera > Nymphalidae > Vanessa > Vanessa cardui. The sequence goes on from NC_061136.1 coordinate 4,769,146, forward strand.
AAACATAATTGTACCTAATGTCGATATCTTATAATTTATCGATACTCAGATTTATCGACAAATACCTCAACTAAACACAACGTAAGCAAGAGATACTTACACCGACTGATCAAATTAATTACCGCCTCATCTCGACGCGCCACAATCACGTCGAAAACGTATCACTATCTCTATCTATCATATAGTAAAAATTAATATTAATAATTCCATCTCTTTCTTTGTGAAAAAAAACGCGTAGAATCCGGTGGTAGCGCGTGCCGAATGTGAAACGGGAAGTTTTCACCTGACTTGTGAATGAACATCGCCGGTGCCTTTGATCTGTACTAGCAATACAACTATCGAAGTTGTAGCACAAATACCGTAAATAATTTACGCGTTTATAGCAACGCAGTAGAGCAGAGAGTCGCATAATACGTTTAAAAAACGATACAATTTGACAATGTTACAGCTGATATAACAAACTAACAAACCTCGATTGATAGGCGTTGAAAATAAACATGATTTTTCGATGTAAATAACTTTCTCAGTTTCCACTGACAAAACGCCGAAATAATGTTGTCGAATTGTTTTTATGAGAAGTATTTTATAGATGAAGTGGTCTTAAGCTCTTTGTGTATTCATTTATAAGTAATTTGAAAATATCATCTATCATATCTTATAATAATTATTAATTTAATAAATTACTTAAAGTATAAAATCATCCATATCTATCCTCCATACCAGGTAATAAGCCAAGTTACGCCAATTCAACAAATATAGTTTCTCCATCTCCCTAGAGAGCCTCAGTGGAGGCTATCTTTCCACTTGAGTAGCGTGGTAGAACGAAGACACGGCACACTTTCAGTGAGGCTGACACAGGTGCTTATCGGGTCCAGCTGCTCCGATAGGTACCATTTCACTGGATAGCGAGGCGAGAGGTCACCCTTCTGTCACGAGTGCGACACGCTTCCAGCCACGAACTATCGCACCCTGATTGAGTGTGCCTCATGAAGGTCTAAGCGCCATTCCCTGGCCATTGTAGGCGGAAACCTCCTACAATGGCCAGGGAATGCCGAGTGTGATAAACGCTATGATCGACAGCGACAGTCGCTGGAAGAAATGGGCTCATTGTTTGAAAACGTTATGTCTCATCATTTTTCACTATTTAAATATACTTTGATAGTCAAAAAGGCCTTAATCATGTATTGAAAAAAGTATTTCGACAAGAACCATAACAACTTATCCATAAGTTGTACAAAAAAATTATATTTGGTATTTCTATACAAAGGTTAATCCAAAGGTCCGGCTTGACGCAAACATTTAAAAAAGAGACAGTCAATTCAAATAACGATGGGCAAATTCGACACGACCGGAGATAGGCACGGGACCAATGACTTTACGTGCTCTCCATAGCATAGCAGTGCACACACTACCAGCTTGCTAAGTACGGACAGCTACTGAGAAGTATTAGATGGAAAAACTCAATTACTTATGAGTCCTACCTGTTTTTGAACCCAAAACCTCCCTGTATATCTGATCTAAAAAAATCTTACGAAAGCAAATATTTTATGAATTGTCATTTAACAATTCAATATTTATTAAGTTAAGCGACTACCATTTCGGAATGTAAATTCTACGGAAAAGAAAAGAAAGAACCCGGTGAGAAACAGTAGTTAGTCTTTTTCAACATTTAAAAATACAAGTACCTACACATATTGAATACAGAGAGAGGAACTAAAGATATGTAGTTGTATATAAAATTGAGTGACAATAAGAGGGCTTGCACAAAATCTAGTACTAATTCAAACAAATTTTATAATTAAAATCTAAATTTTAAAGGAACTAAGATATCTATGAAATAATAACAATATTAATATTTTAGCTCCAAAAGGAAAAAGAAAATGATTCTGAGTTCAAATCCAGGATGAGAACCATTGTATTCATGCTTAATTTCTATATATACATTTCGTACATATATGGTATATTCATACATCTCGTATTTGGTGAAGGTAATTTTCAAGAGTCAAGTTTAAGTAGCGGATAAGAATTTGCCACGTATATCCCTTCCCTTATTCGAACAACGTGGTAAAGCAAAATCTTTCTCCTTAGTAGGGGGATTAGATCCAATTCTAACAACGGGTTATTAACAAGCTGTAAACTATCTACTTTTTATTGTTAAATAAACATATAACACTATGTGTAGCCGCTTAGATTATACTTTCAATTCCAAAATCAACTCTACTGCCACTCAAAAAGCTATTCCATAACGAATGTCATATCGACGACCAATGGTATTTTATCAATTCCATATCAAAGTTGTATCTATTATAATTTATCTGTTTTTACTCTTCTTATACTTGAAAAGATATACCTAAAAATATGTGTGTCTTTTTGATAATATAATATAATAATATTATATATTTTAATTAATATATTTTAATAATATTATATTTAATAAAATATTCAGTAAGCTGTGTTTAACACAATTAGTCAAGAAAATCTCTCTAAAGATTGAAAATTATGATAACAACTGAAAGTAGCTACTTCTTTACATTTTACATAACAATTTGTGATGAATTACAAATACATACTTTCTGTACTAAATGAGAATCAAATCTCGGCTTTGAAAGTTAGAGCATTTGCATAAAATTATCGTAAATACGAACACCTGAGTCATGAGTGAAAAAAAAAGTAGCAAAAAATTTAAACCGAGTATTTTTATCGACTAAATCTACGCCCGTACTATGTATTATGTCAACGTACAATATACATGAAATTGAGCGAAAGTGGACAAAAATATTTTAGTAGAAAGTTACAAAGGGGAAGATACGTCCAAGATTCGCGTTGCCTAGAAACCGATGCGTGAATTCAGCTTTGCTAAAATACACGTATAACTAATGCTACGTCATCGCTCGATTCATCACAATTTATTCATTGTATGTAGTTTATTTTATCGATTGAACCAGTAGGAAACTTGCAATAGAAAGTAAGAAAAACATGAAGACAAAGCACTTTGTAACGGGGTATTTCAATCTTCGCTTGTGCCCGGAGCAAAATATCAATAAACTGTGCCCTACCATGTTGAGAATGGAAATAGCTAAGGCATCGTACAAGCTGATCATTTTAAAATTCTATCAAATGCAATGAAAAAAACCGATGATTTTTTTTTATTTTGACAGGAAAATTATTTGAAAATTGATTTGATTTAAACGGTACCTATATGTTATTAGAATCAATCTAATAATAGATATAGGTACCGTTGCTAGGTTATCAGCTATGACATTATTACCACTACTCAGGGCCGCCGTAAGCGGGTGTGCAGCGCGTGCACAGCACGCGGGCGGCACGTCCAGGGGGCGGCAAATTGAGCAATACATCATGTACCTTATTCAAGTCATTATTATAATTCCCACAAATCCTTAAGTAGAATAAATTATTCAAAGCATCGAAAAATATCGCACTGAGTAAAGTTAAAAGTCCGTCGTCTGTTACCCTATGAAAAACTGTACTGTCGAAGTTAGGAGAATCCCCTTTATCAATTGGTAGATTAGGTATCCGTTACTTGTAGTAGGGTGTTGCTGTAGGGCGGCTTGAAGGGTATCGCGCCTTAAGGTATATTGATGCTCGAAATAGCAGGGCTACGGGCACCGTCAAGCCGGGCGCGGCCAGCGAACGTATGCCCATACGTTCGCTGTCGCAGGCGCAACGTGCTCAACGCAAACTTAGAGGAACAGCTGTAGGCCAAACATCGCCTGTTGAAAAAGGACTGAAAAGGCGTTAAATAAACTGAGAGCTAAGGGGCGCTCCTATGGTGGTTTGCGAGGGAAGCTCCGGACACACGGCCCTCCTGTTACCGAATAACTACCGACAGATCTCCTGCGACTGGTTGGGGAGCTATTTCCGGGAAACAGGGCGAGTCACTCAACCATCGATGCCCTAAAACATCCTGAAGACCCGGGCAATGGAGGCGGTGGTGCAAGGAAACGTAGTCCTAACGGTATCACCGGACGTGACGAACGACTTCAATAGTCTTCCTTTCTTTTATCTTATTTAATTTACGACATCCACGGGCTCATAGCTATGAGCACATATTCGCATATATGACCAGATATTCGCTTCGTTATCACGAGTTGCCTTCCTATCTCAGAAGCCGTTGGGGCATACCTCTAGGATCAGGTGATCCTTTGGGAGAGGGCGGTGGGCGACTTGTCCGGCGTCTGAAGTTGGTTTTGACTGGCTCCTGCGGGCACCGACCTTGCCCGGGATGGGTGTGTTATCCTACGCAGACGACGCCCTCATCACGGTGACGGGGCGAACCTTTCAGACGGCGGCCCTAAGGTCGGAGTGTCACTCACGGTGGATCGACTCGAGATGCTGGTCTTAAAGGTTTCTCTAACTAAAACGGAGGCCCTCCTAATACACGGTCGTCACTGAGGTCTCCTCGAGGAGCGTCTACCGCCCTCCAAGGGACGGTAATTAAGGCGCAGACACATATGAGGGATCAGGGCCTTATCCTGGATGGTAGATGGAGCTTCGGGAAACATTTTGTCCAACTCAGCTTGAAGCTCATCAATGCCAACGTAGGAGGACCTTAAACACCTTGCCTGCGTGCGCTCTATGGCATTGTATTTTTTTATTTATTGTAAATAAATAAATCCAATCCAATCCATCAGCCCATTTCCGTCCACTGCTGGACATAGGCCTCTCAAATTGCACGCCACTGAGATCGTTCTTGGGCTACTCGCACCCAGCTCCTGCCAGCCGCCTTGCGTAAGTCGTCACTCCACCGTGTCTTAGGAAGTCCTACACTACGTTTGCCGAGAAGCCGTCTCAACTCTAGAACACGTTTTCCCCAACGGTTATCGGTTCTGCGAGAAATATGGCCCGCCCACTGCCATTTCAGCTTATTAGTCTGGTGGGCTTTGTCGATGACTTTGGTTCTATGGGTGATCGCCTCATTTCTGATGCGATCCCGCAGAGAAATTCCGAGCATAGCTCTTTCCATAGCACGCTGAGCGACTTTAACTGTCCACGAGTCATGACGGGTAGGATGCACTGATTGAAGACTTTCGTCTTAAGGCACTGTGGGGTCGACGATGTAAAGATTCGACGTATTTTTCCAAACGCTGCCCAACCTAGCTGAATTATTCTATTCAACTCGTCCTCAAGGCTGTTTCCTACTACCTAATCGCAAAGTCTGCCAAAGGTACATATTTTTAAACAACTTCGAGGACGGTATCGTGTATCGCAATCGGTTCCGGTAGAACATGTTCATTGAACATGACCTTGGTTTTATTCAAGTTCATCGGTAGGCCGATGCGCACAGAAGAATGAGCCAACATCTGTTGTAGGTCCTGCAGCGTTTCTGCCATAATGACAATGTCGTCTGCAAATCTAAAGTGAGAGATGTATTCGCTATTGATGTTAATGCCACGTCCTTTCCAGTTCAGCGTCTTGAACATATCCTCCATTGCATTAGTGAACAATTTGGGGGAAATAAGGTCCCCTTGTCTCACTTCTCGATGCAATGGTATGGGATTTGTTTGCCGATTCTGTACTTGGACGGAAAATACACCTATTTGGTTGGACTCCCTTAATGCTCGTAACAAGGCTCTAATCTTATGGGACCGTGAGAAAAGTGCTGCTGACCCGCTTCGCCGTAAAAGACCATAGGAAGGGTTCTTCGCTATGGATGTCTTCTCCTCCCCCCATAACTGTCCCGGGGTTAAGGGTTTATGTACTCCGAGAACTCCCTAGGAAGTGGAGCCCCGCAGAGGTGAGCCTACCGTCAGAACTTCACGGTAGTATGTACAAACGATCTCGTGACATCCTCCGAAAAGACGGAGTGGGTGCTCACGTTGGGTTTTTAGTAGGTATTCACCCCACACTCCACCTCATGTGGAGGAAAAGTGGTATGTGTTTTTGCAGCGAAAGAAAGGGCGGCATAATAGGTATTGCACGCGGGAGACAGAACAGCTAGCGGCGGGCCTGCCACTACTGAAGAATTCGTGATATCTATCGATCTCTTTCTTTCATACCATCAGATCTCTGATCTTTCCTCTTCTCTTGCCTTCCCCGCGACTCGAAGTAGACGCTAGTTTTAACAAAATAAAGACTTTGCCGTAACGTTATGTATATTTTGTACGGCCTAACGATAAAAGTTTGAGAATATATTGTAAGAAACTTTATATTAATGTGTGCAATGGCCCTAAACGTAAAACAGTCAACAACAAGCTCCGTTGTAAGGTCGGGGTCGCGATCCTCATGAATGAGAGAGCAATTTCGTATGAGTTACCCGCGTGGTAGGAAATAAAATACGTTATTATGTAGACGATCATTTGAAGCATTGCATTCGATTTTATTCTTAAAGATATAAGTATTAAGACCGGTTTTTCAATGAGTTTACTTATATAAAGAATATAAAGGTAACTAGGGATGTGAAATTTCAAAAACTGTTTTTTGACACAAACTTATTTTGACTGTCAAAAAAAAACCGCTTAAAATCTACATTTTATTCAATATGTTTAAAATGTTATTAGGATGTATCAAACATAGAATAAAATATGATTTTCAAATAAATAAGATCTACCCAAAGATAAAACAAATCAAAATATGAAATGCCTATTTCATTCGTGGAAATTTTGTTCAAATCATTTGAGTAATTTTAACTATTGGTGCAATAAAGTATAAATAAATAAATAAACATTTTTGATAATGCTTTCCTTGGATTGAAAAATGATAGGCTATATAATAAAGTGTTACAATAGGACCATGTAGGATATAGTCAAGGAAAGAATAAAGAAATTTGAATATTCCATTTGATAATGGCTCTGCTATTTTGTACACTGATAATATATCTGCTATATCCCGCTACATCTACTATAGAGTCATAATAAATATATTTATGCAGACTATTTTAATAAGATAATTAAAACATTTTGTTAATTATGTTTATTTATATTTATTTTACAAAGATATAGTTATAATATGTACATTGTCTCCTAAGGTTGTTTCATGAATTCTCTGTTTCCTTGTACCTGAAACAACAAATCAATCGTAGAATTAAGTACTGTAAATCTAAATATCAAAACATACAGTGATATTTTTACTAGCTATTGTTTTTAACAATGGAAATAGATGAATACCAAAACACTGACAATGTTAAAGGAGGTTAAGTCTTGTTATGAGATAACAAAATGTATTGTATCAGAACATAGGTTCATAATATTCAAGAGGACTATCACATCACAAGTTGATCTTTATTCTGTTAAAAAGATCAAATTACACACTATTATTTTTTTATTTTTTTTAAGTTATAGGTTGGCAGACGAGCATATGGGCCACCTGATGGTAACCACACCATCAACAGACAATGATGCTGTAAGAAATATTAACTATTCCTTTCATCGTCAATGTGCCACCAACCTTCAAACCGGAACACAACAATACTGAGTGCTTATTTGGTGGAAGAATAACTGATGAGTGGGTGGTACCTACCCAGACAGGCTAGAACAAAGCCCTACCACCAAGTACATTTATTGCATATAAAGTAAAGTTATTGCATATATCACAAACCAATTTTGAGAACCGTTAAATTATATCTAGATAGACAACATAGAATATTCAGTTTACAAATCCTCATAAATCAATCTGACTCCATTTAATACAAGCTGATACAATTATACAGTAACAAGTATATTACTTACTTGCAATTAACACAGGTATAAAACACTGTTTGCCCTTCATCAGCTGATCTCAGCTGTAATGTAGCATAGGACATTCTATCGTTGCCACATTTAGGACACCTTCTTTCTACCACCGGGCCTTCTGGATTGTCCATATTTATAATGTTATCATTGTTTAAAGTTGATACAGTATTAAAATGTATTGTGTAATTGAACTTTATATTGCTGAAACCTAAAAAAATGTTGGTTTTAATAGAGTAACATAAATATATAAATAATACATATATTTTCACACCATGTGATTTACAATATTCAATCTTTGAGTTACGAAACTTAAGACACTATAATAGTACATCATTTTTAAATTATTGATTATTAATAAAAGCAAATAAAATACAGGTGATGAGGGTTATTAGTTTATGTTGTATACATGCAAGCTTTTAATAAACTTGTATGTAAATTTTCGTAAGATACAAATTAGAACTTACTTTCAGGGTCATAAATGGCTTTACATGCGTAACATTTTACAGATCCAAATTCTTGTAAAAGGGGCAATATAGATCCACATTTTGCACAAAATGCAGAAGTACTTGTAAATGGACCGGTTCCTTGCATTATAATACTTTGAATAACAATAAGATTATGATATATACTTCTTTTAAACAATAATGTTATGAAGTTATTGCTCAATTTTAGAAATCATTACATGAAATTGTATTTTGAGGTTATATATGTTGCAAACACAAAACATACATTAGTCCATTACAATAACATAAATGTTGCTATTAGTAGAGCTGTGAGCTGTCAGTATTTTAATATTGCCAATCTGAAAATTCAAATATCGTCAATTTAAACAAAACCAGATTAGATACAAACTAATTTAGCTGAGTATAACAAAAAATATTAATAGCAAAAATAATTGTAAGGTTGACAAAGGTTTAATTAAACAACAAATATATTGTTTTATATAATTATTAATGAGGAATTACGTATTATCTACATTAACACATCACTAATAATATCAACATCAAATAACTTAAAATACTAGGATATAAATCAAATTAAATTCTTTATTTAATGTCGTAGTTATTAAAATTATTTTACTGATTGATTGTCAAATTAAACACGACCACCGCCACCAGTTCCGTAAACAAAACACCCTGACCCCAAAAGAACTGGCGTGGTGCAAGAAACTCAACATTGCTTTTATTGACAATTTTGTTATTATTTACCAGGTGCTATCAACCATGAACTCACTAATTAAGATTTCACCCTTCGCAAATAAGAGTTCACTAACTTTGTTTTATTTGGCCACAGAAACAGTTTGAACGCTTTCTAAGATCCTGTTATAGAAGCGTACTAATAATATTGCCCCACGCAAGTTACTAACTCTGAGTCGAGTAACAGGAGTAACAAGTTTCTGTTTGTTCCATGTACCAATGCTAGAAGTATCACATTTTCTCATAAAACCATTATTATTTCTCAGTACATATATTTATGTATGTCTCAATGATACTTTGGCTCCTAAATAAACGAGTTAAAAGAAGTAACAGATAAATTATTAAGAATTCACAGTTGACACTTGACAAGTTGACACTTCACGATTCACATTTCACATCTTTATTTTTTTGTTGTGATGTTTGGGTCTGTGTAAAACTAAACCGATGTTGAAGCTTAAACATTAACCGTTCTTTGCATCCATAGTTAAAAATATACTTATTAACTATTATCTGAGTTAATTCTAATACCTGATTTAACACGAATTATAATATTGGCGTTAATTTCAAGGTTAGATAATGTTATTTGTAATATTTGCAATGTTTATATTTTAACCATAAAAATGTCACGATCGTGAATTCTGTAATACTTATATAGTGAGTGTACATTATAATTGGAAATTACAATGGAAGCTCTATCAGAATCCACCGATTTAACCTATCCACAAGCCGTGGATCCTACGATGCAAGTTGATCAGCCGATGGAAACTGACAAATTACCAATACAACCTCCAATACAGCCATCAGAAATAATTGGACCTCAAAGCGGTAAACACGAAGAGTTTTCGGTAGAGAAAGTATTAGATCGGAGAATAAAAAATGGCAAAGTGGAATACTTGCTCAAGTGGAAAGGTTATTCGAAGTAAGTATATACAAACTATAAGATAGTGAACTTACCGTGTTTTATTCCAAATATACTTCATTCAAGTGGGCTTTTACCACCATTTTTTAATCATCATTTAACTTAAGTCATATTTTATATTAAGTGAAGCTACCACTGGTTCGGTAAGTAGATTCTACCGAGATCCATCTGAACCTCTGTGATAATACAAGATACTTAAAAAACATTAGTAAATACAATTTGTCATTTCAAATTAATATTAAGAGAGGAAGATCTTTTGTAGCTTCTAAGTGCTCACTTAAGGCACTTAAGAAAGTCAGTCTATTTAGTAATATGTCATGAAAATTAATATATGGCAACTATTGAATGAGTTTCAGTCATGTCAAAAGAAGATATGTTTATTTACAGCTTTACAAGAATACATTTCCCAAAAAAGTTTGCTGTTGTAAATGGTGTTAGAAACCTAATGCCTGCAATAAAAATCTATCTAATTGCTTTTTCTCACGACAGAAACACTATTTAATTTTTGTTCTAAAACTCTCAGGTTTATGTAAGTACTAAGCTAGCAATAAAAGATATTGTGACTAAGATATATAGAGGAATAATGAATTTGGAAATTTATTATGAAATGAAAAACATTAGCCTTGTTAGTGCAGTAGGCATTACATTTCTTACTATGAAACGAGCTACTGTTACATTGTCTAGTCAGTTCTAAACATAATTGTCTACTTGAGAATTGATATACTACTGATGATGTATAAGCAGTAGCATAAATTTTATATTGTCATGTTGCCACTTTCAATATTTTGTAGCCACTCAGTAATTTGTCCACTTAGTTTATTGGTAAAACATATTATTATTTTTGACACCTTTAATTTGAATTTGAAAACTACCCTTTACTTTGTTGTACTATAAACAGTTTATGGCTTGGAGTTGATTTCATAATTTGTGAAATATAATCTTAATTGTGAAAGAATCACTTATAAAAAAACATACGCATATGAAATCATATGTACAATATATTATGTACCTAAAATAAAAGACATTAATTTTCGCTCTTTTAAACATGGGGATTTGAACTAATTATGTTCTTAAATTCCATGGATGAAGCTGTGCCAAGATTTGCTAATACAAGAACAAGTTTTTTCAGTGAGGATAACACATGGGAACCAGAAGATAATCTAGATTGCCCTGATTTAATATCAGCATATGAAGAAGCTCGCCTAAAGAGAGAAAGAGAGGTAGCTGCACCTCCTGAGGTTGAGGAGGGGCATTCAACGCGCAAACGAGCAAAGAGGGGAGATAAGAAAAAGAAAGTTGAGGTAATTGATTTAGTTCTACTATTTTCCACCTTGATGTCCGAAAGTCCACAACAGCGCGATTTCTCAGACATTTTCTGCCTCGCACAACTACTTTGTGGAACCAGCTTTCGCCGGCGGTTTTTCCGAACCGATACGACATGGGAACCTTCAAGAAAAGAGCGTACTCCTTTCTTAAAGGCTGGCAACGCACCTGCAAGCCCCCTGGTGTTGCAGATGTCCATGGGCGGTGGTAGTCACTTTCCATGAGGTGAGCCTCCTGCTCGTTTGCCACGTATGCCATAAAAAAAAAAAAAATTTTAAATTTAGTGTCTCATTTCAAATAAAAAAAAAGTAAAGTAACATCCTATAAATATGACACTGCTGGGCTCCTCTCCAATTAAGGAGAAGGTTTGGAACATATTCCACCACATTATTCCAATGCGGGTTGGTGGAATGCACATGTGGCAGAATTTCGATGAAATTAGACACATGCGGGTTGCCTCACAATCTTTTCCTTCACCGCTGAGCACGAGGTAAATTATAAACACAAATTAAGCACATATATATAGTGGTGATTGCCTGGGTTTGAACCCGAAATCCTCAGTCAGGATGCACGCATTCTAACCACTGGGCCATCTCGGCTTAATTTTCAAACTTTTTTGTCTTCACATTTCCTATAAACAAAAAGTTTTAAGTCTAGTGACCAATTGTTAAGTATTCATTGTAATTATAATATTACATTAAGTTTCTGATACAACATAAATACCATTTAAATTTCCATATTTTTGAAAGAAATTGTTTATTAAAATAAATAAATATGTATACATTTTAATTACAGGAGGTAGAGAAACCAAGAGGCTTGGCGAGAGGACTACAACCAGAGAAAATTCTGGCAGGGCAACTTTTCCATGGCACACTATACTTTTTAGTAAAATGGTAGGTTGTGGTGGTTTTTGGTTTAATATCTAAACGTTAAAGAAAGCAAGTTCCATTAGTTTGTATTCATCTTGAATATTGTTATGAAGTTTATGCTTTGTTTTGTATTTCTTTAAATGTTGGAAATAATAGCAAAGAATTACATGAAGAACCAAATACTAAATAAATATTTTGATAGGAAATGATGAATGATAAAAAAATTCAGTTAATTTCAGGTTTAAGAAATTTATTACTCATAAAGAACCTTACAGTTCACTTTACAATGAACACTACATATATCTTATATACAAAGTTTCTTTTTTGTGGTCAAAAATATAATTATTGCACTGCCTATGTGGTTCATGTGGCTATTGCCTGAAATTCATATTATCTTGCAATTATTTGGTACTTAGTAAGACATAGGCTTAATGTATATTTTTTTATAAATTGTAATCTTTTTTTATAAATATTTGTAAATAATTATGCTATTATCCCTAGGCAAGACTGTCAAGAAATGGATGTAGTCCCAGGACACGACTTAGGAGAGTCATTCCCAGACTTTGTGATAAACTACTATGAACAGTGTGCCCCGTTCAGTGTAAGACATGCTGTGGGAAGAGTGCCGAGGGCTGCCCCAGAAGTGAGTCCATCTTTATAACACTAACACTGTTAAATGACCTTATAACTAGAATGTTATATGTATTATGGATAAGACATTTTATGGCATTTATTTTTAATTCATTATTTACTCCAATGGCCCATCCACTAAATATGAGTGTTTTTGTGAGTTGATTCATTTTGGCATAAGACTGTCACCGTCAGATTGAAACAGTCAGAAACTCTGGATGAGTTGGATTTTAGAATAAAATCTTTACAAATACATTCTAAACTTGCTTGCAGCTTCCGATTGTTTATCAATTTTCTTGGTTAATATCTTTGTTTAATATTGTAACAAAATTAATTTTTTCAGCTTCCACCACTGGAAACTCCACAGACTGATACTGAAACCCCAATGGAAGTAAGCCAGGAAGATACTACCACTACCACACAGACAGGTAGCTGTACTAATTTTTTAATTATATTGCAGCACTTATGCATTAGTTTTTACAATTTTTCTAATTTTTTACTATTAATTTTGATCAGAGTAGACCTCTTTAATAATCAGCATGTAATACCTTCTTTATAATAAAAAAAAAAATTGTCCTAAATTTGAAAATCGAATTTTAATATTTTAAACCAAACTGTTACAGAAGAAGCTCCAGTTGAATTGCCCGCTCCAGAACCACAGCCACCGATATCAGAACCTGAAAGTCAATCCATAGAGGTGCCAGTCAACTGACTCGCGTTTTACAATGCCAATAGTAAAGACTATTGACGTCATTCAATAACTGAGTTAAAATTATATTTGTATTTGAGTATGTACCTTAAATTATTATTAAAGGTTACATTCTTAAGCTTCGAAGATACATCCTATATGCTATTTAAAAAGATTAGCTACTATTGAGTCCATTGATGATGATTGATTTGATGATCTGATGGTATGACTATAGACAGACACTAACGCAGATGGCGTTAGTGTATGTGTTAACTGAATAATATTTAGACTTCCTATTTTCCCACAAAATACTGCATTTTTATGTTTTGAACTGATATCATTAACTTGGTAGGGCTTTGTGCAAGCCCGTCTGGGTAGGTACCACCCACTCATCGGTTATTCTACAGCCAAGTAACAGTACTCAGTATTGTTGTGTTCCGGTTTGAAGGGTGAGCGAGCCAGTGTAACTACAGGCACAAGGGACATGACATCTTAATTCCCAAGGTTGGTGGCACATTGACGATGTAAAGTATAGTTAATATTTCTTACAGCGTCATTGTCTATGGGTGATGGTGACCACCTACCATCAGGTGGCCCATATGATCGTCCGCCAACCTATACCATAAAAAAAATTGGTATTTTTAATTGGGTCATTTGCTACATATGTTTGTCACTGATTAATTAATGGGTTGTATTCATATTTTTAAACTATTTTTATGATGAAGATACATAGATACAATGCATGCATTTTTTCATGATTGCTGAATAAAAGATATGTGATATTATAGTATCTAAACTAATATTTTAAATACTAAAGTGAGTCAGTCTCAGGCTTTAATTTATCCCCATTCTATTATACCTGATAATCAAGCCCAAAAATGAGCAATGTCATGGAGGACAACTAGTATAAAGACAGCGTCATCAGATTTTAAAATTTTTATCGCTATGTTCTAATATAAAGGAGAGAGAATCATAACATCTTAGTATCCAATTTCAAATACATAGTGGTAGCAGAGTATGTACGTTGGAGGATAATGAACAAATAACGTAATACCAATATATTAAAAGTGATTGAAATATTCAACAAACGTTTAATGAATGTTTGTAAATTAAGTCAAGCCTATTAGTGTGTAGGACCTCTAAATGCTTTTATTAGGTCTGGATATTATAAACTTTTTCTTAAGAAATACCCTGAACTTGATAAATGAAATGGATAAATTATAAATATAAAAATATTTACTCCAGGAAGATAGGATTTATTGCTTTCGTTTTCCATAGAGGTGCAAAATGAAGTATTTTTTTAATAGATGATAAAATGTGACCGTTGCTAATTTTTGATATTCCTAAAATTACTGTGTACGAATCGTTTTAAATAAAATTATGTCTAAGAAATAAATGATATTTAAAAATAACATATTTTATTTATTTACTCTAATATACAAAAATCTTATATCATACCACCCTGTACAAGTAACGACTTACATAATTAAAGTTTAAATGCTTTGGCATTACATTCGAAGTTCGCGACTAAACTTCAAAATAAAAAAAAATTATAAACTATTAAGTATTTGACAGGACCTTTAAATCGAAGCGAGTATTACATAGACAATCTAGAGGTTTTTTAAAGTTTGTTGAGAAAAGGCGCAATAGACGCGAAGTCTTCACACTCTGGAATCAGTTTCCCTTTGAACTTGATGCAGGATTCAGCGCAGAGGGATCCTTCGAACCAAGCGCCCAACATCTTCTTACACTGAGCGCAGTTCTCTATGCAGATTTCGAAAGGATCGTAGCCGGTTGCTGTGAAATAAATACATTTTGATAATTAAATTGTAATCTTTATAAATAAACCGTTGAGCAAAATGCAGACCAAAATATTTGATACTTTTACCTTATGCTTAAATCGCCTTATAATAATTTTTAATGTTTACTCGCAAAAAACAATATTAACAAAGAAGGGAAGTAAATATACATGTAAACAACCTTTTTCTGTTATTTTTGTATTCTCAGTGTTTACGATCTTAATGGAAAAAATGTTTGCCAAATAATAGCGTACGTTATTAAAATAATTAAAATGACCTACAGTCTGATTAATTCCTATGTCATATGAAATAAATATATATTTTCATTCGATACTATATTTAAGAATATATTGTGGCACAATAATTAATGCCAACGACGTTTTCCTTATAAAAAAGTATACTAACGTAGTAAGTACAACCCATGTAGATAAAAAAGAGATTACGCAGACGCGTAAAATAGATAAATTACTCGTACATTAGCGAAACTTTAAGCACAATATAAAAGCGCTTAACGCGATCTTAAAATCTTCGCGTCGTCGTCGCGACTCGTGTTACTATTTATCAAGTCGACAAAGTAAAAATAATACGCGAATAAATAATGTGACATCGGCGGTTTTACGACAATACGTAAATGTAATATTGGCTCTAATAACGATGAAATTAAAGACAAAGAATTAACGGAACAGATAAATCAAATATAACTGTCGTAAAATATAATAGACATTTTCAGTGTTATATTTGACTTTAATTTTTAATTGGAGTAATTACGACTGTAACGAGTAACGAATAGTGGTTCTTACATCTTTACCATCAGATGGTAAAGACGTAAAATGGACTGGTACAAAATGGTAAAATAACGCCAAGTTATACCATTAAAGTCGATTTAGAGAATTACCATAAAAACAAAAAATACTTTCAATTTATAATTTTAATGAATTCATCGGCCTGTCAGAACCGTATTTTATATTAAACTTTCTAAGGTCAATCTCCTTAAAGTGATTTCGTAATTCAAGTGCGTGCGTCCTTAAAATGTAATAATTGTCATATAATGTTCCTGTATCTTTTAATACTGCAAGAAAAATACTACTAAAACTTTATGAAACAATAAATTCAGCACTAAAAATGAGCAAGAAAACGAAAATTAAATTTGTTATTTGGTTATAAATTATAATTATAATCTGTAATTAATTTAACAACGATGATGTGGCAGATGACAAAATATGGTGTAATTCAACAACATCATTGGTGTAATTAAAATGGTGTAGGTGTTTTTTTGTAACTTTTTATATTGAATGTTAGATGAAATAGGTAATTATTTTTCTTTCTTTGAAACATGTATATGTCAGAAATAACGATTCGACTAGATGAAAGTAATTACTTCTAATTTCTGAAATGTCTAATATTTGCGAAATAGTGAACAACTTCAAGGTCAACTTAGGTATGTATTTTTGCATCAGTGGTGACAATGGTCAATGAGCACGAGCAATATTTTCGAATAAAAAAAAAACAGTAAAATGTAATTAAAGTTTTTCAATAATCTCAGATGGAAGCCGGTTATTTTAAACCACATTACGTTTATTTTAAACCACATAATTGTTGTTTTGGGTATGCATGAATGTGTATAGACCGTAGGTTATTGCAGATTACAACACCATTAATTCTTATAAATGTTGATTAAAAATAATTTTAAACAATTTTGTTTTTAGGTTTCTCTTTTTTCACACTTTAAAATCAAATATAAAATAAACTTTATTTATCCGATCTCCTACTATCATTGTCGAAGATTTTTCTTTGATATTTTATTTTAATTTATAAAATAAGCATAAAAATCAACTCTTTACATATTTATAAATACCCAGCCAAGATATTTTGACAACTTTTTCGTTTCGTTTAAAATCGAATATGGTTGAAATCGATTATTCGAATACAGGGTCCGAAAAACATTACTCTTTGACAGTCGGATAAAAAAAACGCGCTAATATTGTGTTAATGAAAACTATCGTATGAATTTTTATGAAGAAAAAATATATAGAAAAATAAATTCCTTAAAAATAAATGTGACAAAATTCCAACGTAACTAGTGAACCCTGAATTCTTATCTAGAACAAGGATTAACAAGTACGTTCTCTATTGCAAAGAAGAACACACAAGCTGACTAAAGATTACATCTATCGCCTGAAACGTGGTCTATCTTTGCAACTTTCCCCTATTCCTAATAGAAGTAACCCAGTTTTGCCTCATTGTTAGTTAATTTTGCAAGCCGAAAGGATAAAAAAGAAACAGAAGTGGAATTCAGCTCGATTTTTTTTACTAACATCGCGGTGGCCAGCCTTTTAATGTTCTATTTATATTTGTATCATAATTATATATTTTGTTAAATATTTTGAATGTTATGCTTAATTTAATTATTGTTATATTAATAAAGTTTAAAACTATTTTCAAATCTTACAGATTCATATTTGATTTTAGAATTTGTTCTTAGCTTTCAAATATATGCTGTAATCGATCTTTATTGGTTTACTCAAGTGTCAAATATTTTTATACATACATAATGTTTACATAATGTAAAAAGGTATGACTAAGGTTTGTAACGCAATCATGACTTAATCATTTTAGTCTTAGGTCTCGGTAAAATTACCTAAATCCAACGAATAAGCGTTACGCAAGTAATCTATTCTTTATTGCTTCACTGTTTTTCTCGTTAACTTCTTCACTCATTCAAAACGACACTGTTACGAGGTCAAGTGTAAGCGGGTAAGGTGAAATTGCGTAATAATAAGGCGAAAGTAAACCGGCTAAAACGCGGATTGGGGTCATTGCCTCGGTTCGCACGCGCGTCTTCACTTTATTTTTCACCTAAGACACGTTATTTTTATGCGAAACCGCAAAACGTAGAAAGTTGAGTCGTGTGAACATATTTCACAGCTATTTACAAAATACGCTGAAGTTTTGTTTACATAATAATTAAAAGATACGTGCTTAAAATCCTTTAGAATTTCTAAACATATCTCGCCTTATTTTCTTACCGTGTGTTATATTATGTCGTATGACGTTGAAGTTTATGTAAACAGATTAAAGAAACAAGAAGAATCTGTAAACTTTAGGATTGAATATACTCGACTTTTGAATTCTTATATTTGTAGTTCTTTAAATATATTTACATTGAAAGTATCTTTGATCGAGTTTTGACGTGTCCTATTAATGAGTTGATACATTCGAATTTAGATTCAAAATGACAGCTTCATTCTTAAAAGTATTTTAGAGTCACATTCATAAATTTTACTATTGAATAAAATCGTATTAGTTATAAAATAAATTATAATTTATTTTCATTGACAAGATTGTAAATTGACATTTTCATAGAAATTTATGATACTCAATATAAATAAATGTATAAGAAGTTCATTTTACTAAATTAAATCTTTGAATTGGAATTATTTTATCTAAACTAATTAAACTTAACAAACGAGGTTGAGTAATGTGAAATGTATAGTAACTATGAAGCCGTTTTAAAATTTTAAATTATTTGGAAAGATATTTTAATTGTCTTTATTAAATTAAGTTTATATTTTCTGTTTACGATAGTTATTATTATGATTTGTACAATCTTAACTTTTGTTCTGAAGGATATTTTACATAATTTTATTCGCTACGATTTCTTCTGCATTACCATATAGAAAATTCCACTTGTTGCTTCAGGAAGAACCTTATTTTCTCAGTCGGTAAGTGATAAATATCATAATACAATCGTGAATACGTATTAAAGATTTTCATACAAAATTAGCCGTAACTGACACTTAATATTATTATTAATTACTAAAGGTTTCAGTTATGTTAATTCACGTCGATCCTCAATGATGGCAATGTAGTCTCCCCGGAATACGAAATACGCAAAGCATTCCTTAATAAATAACTTTATTAAAACCGGAACATTCAATAATAATAACGGAATTATGAATAATGAACGACGGTAAATTAATTTACACAAAATGAAAACGTATTTGATTGAAATTTCGAAGGTATTATTTTTGTGTTTAGAATTATTTTTTTTAAATATTATATAAAAGATCTTTTTGTTGATTTAGGAAAGAAATAATATTATTTAATTCAACAAAACATAATTATAAAATGTAAACAATAATAGTTCCCGATATCACGTTGTACAAAATATATATTAATAAATTCAATAAAAAAGACAGACTTAGGGTTATAATAAATTAGTTAAAGTTGATTTTAAATATATTAAAAGAGAAAGGTAATATGTTATCACTCATAAATACATCATATTTAAATGAACGTAAATAAAGTTGATTTTTGCTTACCAATAGCTGGATTTGTCTTGATGTGATCCAAATAAGTGAGAAAGACGGCAACGGTGAACAGAGTATAGATGTTTGTGAGTTTTCCGACCATATTGGAGTTACCTGAAAAAAGACAATTTTACCAGGCGTATTTTGATTCTTATATTTATTAATTTTACCTATAAATAAATCTCTTTTACTTTAAAACGCTATGTTTTACAGTAACATTGAATAGAGACCAAACAAAAGCTCAAAGGATTAATTTTGACCAAAAAGACGATTTCTTTTTTTTTTTTAAATTTCATATATGCAGCATTACTGTACCTAATAATGTCCATCACAGTTAAATATAGAAATATAAATTAAAAATCTCAAATAAATAAAGCAATTCATATCGAACGAAGCTGTATACTTTACATCTACATATCGTTAACGAATTATGACACTTATTTAATGAGAGCGACACAAAAATTTCATCCGCGCGTAAACAATGTAAACTCAGTACTAAGGAAACTAGTAAACTTCGCGAAATCACTACGTCAACTATGCGACAGAAACACTTCCTATTTCACAACCAATTATATATTTACTTCCTCCATACATAATGGAACGTCGTAAATAAAAACACACACGATCCGGCAGATAATCACAAATCATACTCACCGAACGAGTTCTAAAACCAAACTCACCAATTTAAAATTCATAGAGGTATATACGAATAGTTCAAATCGGAGAATATGAGAAAACCACCCAAACACCGCACTCTGATCATGAATGATACGATGTTGGCTCGTTTCAATGTAAAGTTTCTTGTATTTGTATGAAAAATTCGTCTATCAGCGACCGCTCGAAAATGATTCGTGCTTAAATATGAAACGAGTTAACTATGCTCGTACGATCGCTATAGGGTGGGGCGCAGGCTGTACCTAGCACGCGTGAATAAGGACTAACCCAGGAAACGGTTCATGTACTTTGCGAAAGCCGAAAGTTCTATGTAGGAAGTTCGATCATCAAGACTAACGTGGACTTGGTTCTATTTAATTTCTTATCAATATTTTGACGTCACGCACTGTTATGTAATCATCGTAATGCATGCTGTCTTACATCACGGTGAATGGCTTGCAATATGTTAGCATAAAACCAGTTTTTCGCATAATAAACAGTTACGCTTGTGATATTAGTGAGTTCATTGATTGGACCTATTCAGTTATATTACTCTTTTTTAAATTCTATATTCGAATTTGAAAAGTGTAATTTATCATATTAATAAATGTATAAATATAATCATCGATAAATTAAAAGGTATAATAAAAAGAAATGATTGATAAATCGAATGAAAATAAAAATTAACCAATTAATAATCGATATGATTATCCACAGTATTCTTTAGTCTTAGACTTGGCCGGGTAGCCTTCGATGACTGCCCCAGGCCCCTGAATGCCTATGTTTGATGAGACTACGGGCTATTCGATAAACTAAAAAAATACTACCACAATATCGATTTGAATTCATTAAATAAATATCGAATATTTTCTCGATTTATATTTTTTAAATGTTGTTGATGTTTTGAAACGTAAATAAAAATAACGAGATCCATTTCGAGTCAAAGACAACAATAAAATAAAAATTTCCTATAAAAAAATAATAATACGAAAACCGGTCGCAGCATAACCCGATATTTAGGACTGAGGTGGTTTCAACTTCCGCAAGAACGAACAAAAAGTCAAATGTAAATAACCTGTAGATATAAACTTGTACTACGTTGCTCGACATCGACGATTAAACTAATTGTCATGTCACATTGCCGGCATTCTTCTAGACTCTTCAAGGCATGACTTGTTTTGAACAGCAATGGTTTCTGCCACGTTAAACGATATGTAATATGTTAAACAGCATTGTAATAGCATTTAGGAAGCGGTTTCTTATCACACAATCTATTTAAATCACAATAATTGTGATCCAAACACTTCCTAATGTAGAGATTCGTAATCCTGCCGGAAAACGAGAATTGCTATGATTGATTTTTAATTTTTAAAACATTTCCGCATATGAAATCACGCGGTCGATACTTATATCCAAAACGTTGTATTAATGGTAATTTCAAACTTGAAATGAGTTGATGTTATTACCGTATTCATATGTTGATTATGGCGCCGAATACTTTAAGTATGAGTACTGCTTACGGCCCTCAGTTTTAATTCGATCCTGGAAATCCTTCCTGATAAATTGCCTTAATAATTTAAGTTATCATAAAGCTTTCATCAAATTATTTTAAGCATTAATTACAATATCAAATTGCTTTAGCATTTGAATAAATTATCAAAATTACATCATTAGTAGAATTTAGGAAGTATAAGGAAATTTAAGAGGAATTTTCAATAATTCGTATTTATGAAAACTCGGATATACAAATATATATCGTTGTGTTAAAACTTTCCGCAAAATCCGATTAACGACAATAATCCTCAGAGTTATGAGATATCGAGAATCATCAGGCAAATTATTTATTTAAGGAAGATTTATATAGAAGCTTCAAATTGTCATAAGCAATATATTCAAGTCACGTTCAAATCTCAATGCTAACCCACAACTTTAAATTATAAAAACTTAGTCTATTCGGTCTTACCGAAGGTTTTCCATTGTGTTCAGAGAGGAAGACGAAGATGATTAGAGGCTCTGATATCTGGGAGGATCAGGAGTATTATTTACTGAAACCTAATAGTAAACCTTACGCAAGCTTGTCTAAGAACCACGGGAGATCACAAGCTCCCATTATACAAATGGAAGTGTGTTTTAATTAGATTGTGGAAATTATTACTGTTAAATTATTTTTATTGATATTATCATTATAATGAGGCTAAATCTATGTGTAGGGGGTTATCTCTGGAACGCAGAAAGCTTCATGATATCTACGTCGTATGTGGTATAAGTTATATTTGTATCATATCATTTTCTTTATTACAAATTGTAAACATGCAAAGCCGAGGCATGACGCTATTATTATAATAATACAATATAGTAAGCCTTTCTAATCGAAAATCAATGTAATCTATTACTTGATTCTCATATACTAGATAATAAGCATAAGGAGAAGACTAAATATTAAATACAATTCAGTGACGAAAAGTCTCAAAAGCGACGATTTATCATACACAGTTTAATTCCAAATAAAAGCTTCTTAAGCTGTTTTAAAAAAATAAAGTTGTAATAATATTCCTCTTCTAACCTTTGACTCATTAACGAAAACTTAAATATCGATGTCTTTATCAGAATTGGCTAATTTCCATTCCATCTTTCATCCCTCACTTAATCCTTTCACGAGGTAAATTTTCAAAAAGCCTATCTTAGTGTTAATTTATTTCCAAATCGAAGCCTTTTGTTAAATGTTATCCCGTTATACCATGTGGTTTAGACTGTCAGTCATATTAAAATTTTATAAACCAGATTACTTAATAATGAAGATATGTATGATACGACTTTTGGATGGAAATTGGTGTCTTTATTTTTGTATTATTTTTGTAGTAATTATTTAATGTTTTATTTGGAATATATATTTTTTATTATGCAATGTTTAATAATACAAACAAAAACATCGAGAAACATCTAGAATCTAGATACAAGAGAGTACTAGTTTATTATACAAATTGAGATTCAACTTGCTCTTGTTCAATGACACTCAGAAGCCGGATGGTGGAAATCAGCTCGAGATCTATTATTAGAAAATAAATATTATACATCGCACTTTTATATCTACACTTGTTATAACGTCAATGAAAGTTACCTTTCAATTATCTTACTCAGAGATATTACAAAGTTAACGTTCACATTTAACATTCAATAATATTAAATCTTATTTAAAAGAATCGTTAAAGAGCGTTGAGTGCTTAAGGATATTATATATATGTATATATATATACGAAACTAATAATTTGGGAATGAAATGCCTCCAGGCTGTTTCAAATGACGAATATATATTTTTGTAACAGAATGATAACAATAATTACAAAAAATTTACATTTAATTTTCTTTCGCCAGTTTCTTTTAGGTCCGAGGTTATTTCCAAACCGGAAGTGACAGATATTTGACTATCAATAAGTTAGTGTAACTATATTTTAAATTAAGATTTTTGATGTTGACTTTTGACTTCATCTAAAATATCGAATCGAAAATTGTATTCTGAGAAATTAGATTAGTTTGCGATGATTATATTGAAATTGATGACGTCATAACTTTATTTTTAAACTACCTTCCTAAAATAACTTATACAAAGTACTACATGCGAATAATATGATAAACATATTCAATACTTAATTAACAGCTAAGTAACACAAGCAAGCGTTGTCATGTTCCGGTACAAACAATAATATATATTAGTCAATATAATTACACTGGTTTCGAAGGGATATAACCGGATGATAGCGTATTGGCAATACAAGGCAATGTTAAAGCTTATATCTCGTTGTTCTAGTGATAATAAAGACGAGGTTCTGGCCCAGTGGTTAGAACGCGTGCATTTTAACCGATGATTGCGGGTTCAAACCCAGGCAGGCACCGCTGATTCATGTGCTTAATTTGTCTTTATAATTCATCTCTTGCTCAGTGGTGAAGGAAAACATCGTGAGGAAACCTGTAAGTGACAAATTTCATAGAAATTCTGCCACATGTGTATTCCACCAACCCGCATTGGAACAGCGTGGTGGAATATGTTCCAAACCTTCTCCTGAAAGGGAGAGGAGGCCTTTAGCCCAGCAGTGGGAATTTACAGGCTGTTGTTGTTGTTGTCTCGACGTCCTAGGTTCCAATTGCGGATCATGCTGATGAAATGGTTATTTTTCGATGTCTGCTTACAGTGCCTTGCTCTGTGAAATAGCGTAAAGGCTTTTACGTGAAATATCCTTATCAACCCATTGCTGTTGGTAATCTATGATAATATTATATTTATTAGTTCAAATTCAAAAGTTTTCACGTGCATGGCTGGACATACTTATATTATTACCAATAGGTTTATAAAATACACATATTTTTAATAATGTTATTTACCCCAAGCATTACATAAAATAAAATTAAAAAAAAATCTTAACGTGGTAAAAAACCTTCTAATTGTTCTTGGTAATACAATGTAATAATGAATAAGAAATTTGATAATATAAAACAGTGTTTGTTAATCTGCGTTCATCCTTTGAACGATACATTCATATTCATATAATTTTCCTTGAACTTATTCCGAGACTATTCTAGAGCCAGTATATTCTAGCGTCCATTCAATTCCACGTTGTTTTTCCTATCAGAACGAACTAATTATCTAACCCCGTTGCTATCAATAATTTGTTACTTATCAAATATATATATTAACAAATAAAATATCTTGTTAACTCCTTAAGACTATAGTTTTATTTATACGTAGGCTTAATACCACTGTACACACGAGATCCTTAGGCCCGATTAATTTGATTAACTTATACTTCTTTCGCTATGTAGACACTCACTAAGAATGGATTTTGGTACTTTAACTTCTGGGGTAAATAGTACGACCCTTAGAAAGCCGGGTCGGCGAGCTAGTTATATTTATAAACATAATTCTGAAGGTTTTGGATTATTAGAAAAGTCACAAGTTGATGAAAACATAAAGTAACCTCATAATATAATTAAAGTTCATGTAAATGGATACATCCACTGACGCATATCGCCTATTTTAACGATATTATACTAACAGAATATTTAAGTAAATTTACTTTTTAATGTTATAAATGATAAGGTTTTATGTGTTTTTGAACGCCAAACTAGATTTAGAATAGATATAGCTTACACCCTGTAAGGCCAGTTTATTGTACAAGTGTAAGTTATATAATTACAAAATTTAAAGCACATAAGGCAATCATTTTATAAAGGCATGCGAACACTCAGTACGTAATATAAATAAAACTGCGACATTATAATTGCTATAGATCTCTATTTCATAGAAATAACTAGAATACCATTGTTATTAGTGCTAAGAGAAGAATAACTCAAATCTCCTTCCTTATCTTTAAATACAATAACAATAAACCGGTTTTTGATTTAACTTAATATTATGGCATTCGAACTCTTTTCGATCGTGTCGGATTATTATCGCATCGGTTTATTATAATAGATAATTAGAAAATACACCTGTATTTTTCCACAGTAGGCCCTATTACGTTATAGTTTCTTTCCGCGAAACTATTATGTCGCAGGACAGGAACCGGAGCAGTAGCGTAAGAGTATTGCATCTGCTGTCCCGTTCTGACGAAGAAGACAAGGGAAAAGCCTTTTCCCCTCGCCGTAAATATAACCTGGGAATCCTAGGAAAATCAAACTTGGAGCCCCACATGTCATGAGCGTCAGGATACGCAAGCCATCAATGCCCTTTTCTAAAAATTGGTCATAGAGAGGAAATCATACCAGGAAATTATACCTATATGAGCTAAAAAAAGGAAAGGCAAAAATAAACAAGCAGAACTTACCTTGCACATTAGAATGTTTTATGTTTTATTGAAAGTGTATATGTTATTGACCCGTAGGCCTTGGCAGCGTCACCGATCGAGCGAGCGCTGAGACATGATGTTGATTACAGTAGGGCTGCGTCACACGGGAGTGACAACAACAACAACAGCCTGTAAATTTCCCACTGCTGGGCTAAGGCCTCCTCTCCCTTTGAGGAGAAGATTTGGAACATATTCCACCACGGAGTACACATGTGGCAAAATTTCTATGAAATTTGACACATGCAAGTTTCCTCACGATGTTTTCCTTCACCGAGAACGAGATAAATTATAAACAAAAATTAAGCACATGAATATTCAGTGGTGCTTGCTTATGTCTAAACCTGCAATCATCTTCATCGGTTAAGATGCACGCGTTCTAACCGCCGGGCCATCTCGCTTCTTTGACGAGAATTTTTCTCACGGGTGTGAGAATGATGGAAATCAATATGCTATATTGACTGTAGTAAAGATAATGATTTAAGTATCAAAATGGCGTATCGCTGTCAGTTAGTTGTCAAAATTTCACGATTGATATACGAAAGGTGACTGGCTATATAATCTGTGCCCTGCCGGCACAACTAAAACCCATTAAACTAAGAATTGAATTGAATTACGAAGTGAAAACTTACAGAATCATACTGCAGTTAAGCGCGCTCGGAATACGTACTTAATTTCTGAGGGTTGTTCCTATTAGGTATAGAACGTCGACATCCGGAAGATGGGATGATTTATGTAAAAACTGTCTTTTGCAGTCGAAACGCTTGGCCCTTGGAGTAGTGGTGCAAAAAGCTTCATCAAAAGTATAACACCTCGCCTCATTGCCTCCACTAGGTGACAGGAGGGCTGGTTCGTTTTTTGCCCAGAAGATCAGAATTGCGATTCAACGGGGAAATGCTGCTAGCATTCTTGCCACCATTCGACGCGGTCAAGACTTATACAGTAACTAGTTTTAGTTCACATTGTGTGTGTGCATTTAATGTTTTTAAATCTTATGTTAATAAATTATATTTAGTACTTTAAAAACTATTGTCTAATATTATTACTATAAATGGTGAAGATACTATTGAGAAATATAACATATATCTTTGTAAGATCAACAAAGAAACAAAAGAAGAAAATTTATTCGAATAAATAACGACATTGTATTTTCTCCAAATTTCTTTTTGACAAAAATCTATTAAGTACATACCAAATATTTTATTTTTACTTTACTTTTAGTATATTTGCCAGTTGTATTCAAATTGCTTTGCAATCTTTATTTTTTACAGTATTTTTATTGGTTTAGTTTACTTTGTGGTATGAGATTTTTTAGAGCAGAGATGGCCCAGTGGTTAGAACGCGTGCATCTTAACCGATGATTGCGGGTTCAAACCCAGGCAAGCACCACTATATATATGTGCTTAATTTGTGTTTATAATTCATCTCGTGCTCGGCGGTGAAGGAAAACATCGTGAGGAAACCTGCATGTGTCTCATTTCACCGAAATTCTGCCACATGTGCATTCCACCAACCCGCATTGGAACAGCGTGGTGGAATATGTTCCAAACCCTCTCCATAATGGAAGAGGAGGCCTTATCCCAGCAGTGGGAAATTTACAGGCTGTTACTATGATATTTTTATTTTATTCATTCAACAGAAGGTTACAAACATTCACATATATGTATACGTTTATACACCTATCAATTAAAAATTTATTAAATTTTAATCTGTGAACTTCCTAATATTAAAATAGTTTCTAAGTATAAAGTACGGGAAAAACTATAGAAAATAAATTCAAATTAATAAAGTTCAGTTGTTCATATATTTTTGAAATTTATTCATCGAAAAGTGATTGTTAAGTGTTGTCAAAAAACGTGGCTTTCTCTTTTCTTGAAGTTCAAGCTTGCTTAATACCAAATTTCATCAAATTCGGTTCATTGTTTTGTTCGTGAAAGAACGACAGACAGACAGTTACTTTCACATTTATAATATCCATACAGATTTCGAAAATGGTATTTGCGGTGTATTGGAGATTAATTTTTCGAGAAAATCTTTCGGCCGAGAAATTGTAATACTTATTATCTTATGTTAAGATTCTTGTGTTCTGGTTTGAAGGGTCAATGTAACAAGAAGCATAAAGGATAAACATGATCTTAGTACCAAAGTTTGCGGCGCATTGGCGAATTAAGGAATAGTTAATATTAATAAAACTCCAATATCTACGGGCAATGAAACAAACAAAGTTTTTTACTTGCAATTGCAGATTAATTTAGTAAGCGCCATCTAAGGCGTGCTGGTTAAAGTAATTTTTAAAAGTTTCTGTCAGTACGATACAGATGGCAGGATCAGTGGCGTTATTAATATAATTTTATAATGCACCTCTATACTGATAATATGAATGTGAAATTAATAATGTCTCTCTGTCGCTCTTTTCAACTTCGATGAAATTTATTATGAAGCAAGCTTGAACTTTAAGGACAACAATTACTGATGACGATCAATCCTTAAAACGGAAACGAAGCCTTTTTCCAATGTGTTATAAATTTTAATTTATTATTTATATGGATTTTTGTGGTAGGGCTTTGTGAAAACCCATCTAGATTTGTACTCATCAGATATTCACTGCCAAACAGAATCCTTAGTATTATTATTTCGGTTTGAAAAGTAAGCCAGTGTAATTACAAAAAAATTACCTGTTAATTTCAGAGGAAAAATATGCCAGGTAACCTGCATACAGTGACGGAAGTTATACAGCATCAAAATCAATATATTCTTTATTCAAGTAGGCTCATAAAAGGCGGTTTTGAATCATGTTACAGTATTGAATTAAATTTAATGCTACCACTAGTTCGAAAAGTAGATTTTAACAAAAAGATCGAGCAAAAAGCTCAGTAGTTACTCTTTTCCACCATTTGAATTACATATGAGTAAACAGTATCTGTCGTAGGACCGATGGCCGCTGGAGCAGGCGAGTCCTAGAGTGGAGACCGCGTCTCGGTAAGCGTAATGTAGGACGACCTCCGACCCGCTGGTCCAACGACATTCGCAGGATCGGCGGTGGAAGCTGGATGAGGGACGCAGAGGACAGAGCAACGTGGCGCCCTCTGAGGGAAGCCTATGTTCAATTAACAACAGAAACAACAATTATTATTTTATGTATCCTGGCTAGAAGACAATTTTAAGTCCTTGCTTTTTATTAGTAAGTACATATTGAAACAAACGCTGATTAAATTTTCTATGACGTAGTTCTCGTTGTTTCTTTCATCACAATACAATACACATACTCTTTATTGTACACCAATAAACTAAAAAAGATATAAAATACAGACAAGAGGCGGTCTTATCGTTACTTAAGGCTGGCAATGTTAAGGTAGAGACAAAATAAAAAGAAAGGCGTGTACATAATGTCAATAATAAACACATGATAAATACTTATTGAGCTGAGATGGCCCAGTGGTAAGAACGCGTGCATCTTAACCGATGATTACGGGTTGAAACCCAGGCAAGCACCACTATATATAAGTGCTTAATTTGTGTTTATAATTCATTCACGACATGGGGGAAAGGAAAACGTAGTGAGGAAACCTGCATGTGTCTAATTTCATCGAAATTCTGCCACATGTGCATTCCACCAACCCGCATTGGAACAGCGTGGTGGAATATGTTCCAAACCCTCTCCTTTATAGGGCCTTATCTCAGCAGTGGGAAATGTACAGGCTGTTACTTTACTTTACTTTAATAACTTATTTCCTAAACATATTTTTTTATTTAATATTAATTACAACAAACGAAATAATTGAATTTGTATCGTAGATTATATTGTAGTAGTGAATCGATCATTACACACATTGTTGAGTACCATCCAATAAATCCAAGGGCCGTATTCAGGGATACTCGTATACTTATTCGGAATAAAAAAAAAACTAACAGTATTCGTATTTAATATTTCTTAAAAAAAACATTTGAACGCGTTGAAGTCCAACTACGTCAAAATCTTTGCGTGTTTCTAAGGGGTACTTGTCGTCAAGGTCGTCATTATTTTTGACACTTATATTAAAATCCTGAACACCTTAAAACGAGTAAGAATTCAATACTCGTGAAGACAACAGACTCAGAACGCTGATACGCCATTTTGATTCTTATACATTATAATGATAATAGTCAATATAGTATATCATACTCTGACGTGATACGCTCGTGTTCTACGTATTATTGAATTTCTTCTCACAGAATTGCTCTTCAGTATGGTCGAAAAATTAAGGGCGCATTTACATAATTTCCAAGTATAAGCTATATATTTTTTGTCACTCCTACTTATGCCATCTGTATAGGTTGAAGAAGGTACCGGGAGCTGATTGAATACCGGACGTAGGATATTCAAGATTTTGGGGTCCTTGTGGTTGCATAAGTCTAGGAGTAGATTGTGAGCAGCTTATGGTAATGAACCAACCTATTTAATTTTAAATTTGTAATTCACCAATTTATGTTAAACAAAAATATTTTATATATTTCTAATATACAACCTCTTTCGTCGTGGTTTGAACAGTCTGAGATCGACTTTTCATGCCAAACCCAATAAGAAATTTATAGTCTCCTTAATTGGACGCTTCTCACTATCTCACTCATCTGCCTACTAGTGTCAAGCGTCCTCAGACTATTGGTAAATCCAAAACTGCTGAGAATACCTACGGTTATTAGACTGTCTACCCAAAATTAATTTAAATAATTGTATTTAACTAACATGACTTTGTATTTTTAAATGTTAAAAAAGAGTAACTACTGAGTTCCTTGCCGGTTCTTCTCGGTAGAATCTACTTTCCGAACCGGTGGTAGTTTCACTTAATTGTAAAATGACGATTCAAAAGTGCTTGTAAAAGCTTACTTGAATAAAGTTTATTTTTATTTGAATTCGCACCAAGGAGACAATACTAGGTACGTTTTAATTAAGATTAAGGTTGAAAATATAAGCAAGAGAATACATCCACTACACTTACACAAAATAGAGAAAAAAAATGTTACTAATTATAAGAAATCCAATTCTTTGTTATTTCATGAATATGCTTTAGTAGATCAGTAAACAATGAATCTGAGTTTTATAATTTCCAAATATAAAAATGGTGGCCATTTTTTTTAAATATAAGACAACATCACATACATTACCCTGATCCCAATGTGAGTAGCTAAAGCACTTTGTCATGGAAAATCAGAAGTAACGACGGTATCACAAACACCCAGACCCAAGACAAAATAGAAATTAAATGATAATCTACATATACTCGGCTGGATCAAACCCGGGACCTCGGAGTGGCTTACCCATGAAAACCGGCCTACTCATCACTCGACCACGGAGGTCGTCAATAACTATGAGTTTTCATGCATAACATAAAAATGTAATGCCAAAATAATTAAGTATTTTAATTTAATTTTTATTAAAGTAAAACTATTGAGTTAGTGTTCACGGCAAGATTTACTTAAAAGTAATTCGAAAGAGTAGAGATTAGGCTTTGAAGGAAAGAGCAGAGTTATACAAGTCACTAGAAAATAAACTTTTAAATATTAAATTCAAATTCAAATTCAAATTCAAATAACTTTATTCAATATGGAAGCATTACACTTTCTTATTGATGGTCAATTGAAACACTACCACCGGTTCGGAAAAGAAAATACCCTGACCTGAGAAGAACCGGCGAAAGAAACTCAGCGGGTTTTTTTTTTTTTATTTGTCTCATATATTATTTAAACAATTTAATATGAGATGAAATAGCCAGGAGGCGATCGTTTCATTCCCAAGGTGTGCTATCGATCATAAACTCATTAATTGTATAGTAACCTTTTGCACACAAGCGTTCCTTAATAATTTTCTTAAATTTGGCAACAGAGGCATTTTGAACGCTTTCTGGGATCCTGTTGTAAAACCGTATACATTGCCCCACAAAGGAGTTACTGACTCTACGTAGTCGAGTAACAGGAGTAACAAGTTTGTGTTTGTTCCTTGTACCAATGCTATGAGTATCACATTTTCTCATGAAATCATTAATATTTTTTCGTACATACATAATAAAAAACAACACCAAAATTTAAAGACATGTAGTTTAATATATCATCATGTAATTTTTGTACACAATCAAAATTCAATTGAAAGAATAACAAATAACAATTTCATTTGAAATAAAAATCTTGAAAAAAAAAAAAAAACGATCCAATAGAAAATATAGACATCAAAAAACTTCATTCAATTAACATCGACTGGAACTTCGTCCTTCATACTCGCCAGGATCAGATTCTTGTCAGTTCCTTGTGGTCGTTTGGGCTCCAAGGCCGCCCTCATTTCAAGGGCCTGCGTGTCCGTCTCAAGAGATTGTTCCTTATCATTGAGATCTATCGCTATCTTGATAGACGCTGCCTCCAGGGCGTTGTACGTTGCCCTGAATATAAAAATCGTATCTTAATATAATAGAGTCGATTACAAAGAGATATATTGTACTTTAATATTTTTCTCATGGAAACTCCAACGTAAAAATTATTACATCATTTTTATTTACGTAACTATTTGAATTTATAATACAAAATTACTTTAATGAATATTCGGCGAATTGAAATTTAGAACGTTTTCATGTAATCTAAATAATACAAATTAACAATAGATTTAATACAATTTACAAAATCATATCATCAATCATCAATAATCGCTGTATCGTACATATTATCAATCAATCAATCAGAAGGAAAAATAATTTAAAAAAAAAACAAACAACCTATAGCTAATTTTTTTGAACATAATCTTAATTTTAAACAATAATTCAAATTGTAATCAAATTTTGAGCAATCACAAACAACCTTTAATTTCAGATATGACAAACACATAAATAAACAGAGAACCACAATTATAAATAAACGATCTTACTGCTAAGTAGTGAAAGTACCGACACTCTTACCGACCGACGACTGATGACAAAGTGACTAGCAGTCTATCGAGCGGTCGTTTTTATACGAGTCGTAAGGTACGCCAACTACCCGCAATAAGTTCGATTTTAACGAAAATGAATAAAATAAAATAAAACAATTAATCCGCACTATCACCGCCCAGCGTCGATGGATACTTTCCATTGCTGTCCAGGTTTGAATTGTTGAGTGAACAATGTAACTAAAGGTGCAAGGGATAAACTATGTTATTCTACAACTTTGGTCCTGGTTTTGTGCGTGTTTGTATTTAATAAAAAAAAAATATAGTTGTATCTTAAATTAGTCCTTATTACATCAACAGTCTAACAGTGAAAGCCCCGTAAAAATTAGCAGCAAATCAGCCGTTCCAGAGATTAGCCGGAACAAACAGACAGACAGATACACAAAATTGAAAAACGATGTTCTTTGGCATATGTATAGATGACAACGTTATTAGCATTAAGTGGTTTATATATGTACGAATGTGATCGCTTAGAATTAGCTTGCACTTTTGCTCATCGAGAGACTGATGAATACCCAACAAAAATAAAAAATAAAACATCTCTATTTAGATATAATAAATATTTACCAACTATTACGTAAGAGTCGATCCCAATTTGCTCACAAACAAATATTTCAATCCACTATTCGTATAAAGAAATGTCAAAGCGCCTCAACATTTGTTGACACGGCTAGAAATTGCTATCTGATCTATAGACGTATTGGTTTTCGCGTCAACTCTTAGACCCCAGGAGCGTGGATCGTTTCTATAACTATAATATATACTATTTCACTCATAAAGAACTCGACAGTCTCAAAGGCGGGACCGGATTTATGAAAAATAAAATCACAAATCGGTTTTATTATAAGAAAAGGCAGGTACATGGTTCAACTGATAAGGTTTCTTTCCTTCAGATATTCGTCGCTCTTTCCAATGATCAGCAACATACCAACATAGGCAAGCACCGCTGATTCTTGTGCTTAATTTGTCTTTATAATTCATCTCGTGCTCAGCGGTGAAGGAAAACATCGTGAGGAAACCTGCATGTGACAAATTTCATAGAAATTCTGCCACATGTGTATTCCACCAACCCGCATTGGAACAGCGTGGTGGAATATGTTCCGAACCTTCTCCTTAAAGGGAGAGGAGGCCTTTAGCCCAGCAGTGGGAATTTACAGGCTGTTGTTTTTGTTGTATACCAACATAAAGTATTGCTCTTGGTCGGTAAAACAACTCAAACTACAAAACAGACAACTAATTATCCATCTATATTTACAAAACGATCACAGTTCTTTTTTTGATTGCGCTTCAGGCAAATTCGTTGTATATTTAGACTGTAAATATGTATCATTACATTCATCGTATTTTCGAGTTTTTTGACTACATATTATCCCACAACGTGTGGCGGGGTCTGCTAATAAGTTTACGAATATATACTTGTTTTCATCATATCTCAATATTTACTTATAATTCTATTTGGTGGTATTTTTTCGATTTTCTATCAACGAATACATAGTCGTCTGATGTGTTAGTAAATGTGGAATTATATTTTTACTGAAAGAACATAATGAGTTGACAGAAAAAAATATCCGGTCGAAATTTTATATCTATTCGGTCGTTGAATGTTATATATTATATTTATTAGATATATATATCACAAGGAAAAATGTTTATAACAATCAATACATGATTAACACAATATGAGTACCATAAGAATAAGAAAACCTTCGTCAGTTTTCAAATTCATTCCTTTATCAAGTCTTAAGCTCTTAGTACCTTTTGAATCTAAACATCAAATCATTGCGACGCAATATGTCATTCTCGATCGATAAAGCAGATTATCGCTCACACTGACCACACGAAAATAGATCTTAAGGTGACGAACCTTTTCTTACCCCGCTTGTACATTGAAACATATTTTTCTCGTCTTGTCGAATTAATTAAATATAAGCTCAGCCATTTTCCATTTTCACTATAAGGTAAAACTTACTAAGATCAATACATTCCAAACGTATGTACCACCGAACACATATACGTTAATCATAGTATTTCGGTGAAACGTAACGTTACGCCGCCAGGAGTGCAATTGTAAAACATTTTTTTAAATAATTATTATTTATACGTTACTAAGCTATATACAGCTAAGCTATATGAAATGAAACGTTCCAGAGATTAGCTGGAACAAACAGACAGACACACAAAAATTGAAAAAATACCTTATTTTGGTATACGAGTATATACCAAAATATATATATAATAGTATGAAGAGGTTATTTTAATATACAAGCAGACATTCTTATTTTATTATATATGCAGTTACAGACTACGAAATGTCGGAGCCGTCTGTACAAAAAACACAAATGGTTACATAAGAACAGTCAGCTTTAGCTTTACCATAGAGTTTTTTCGTGCTATACAAACTGCACCAGTCAAAGCAAAAACGCGCTCAAGAATCTGCAGTCGACAGATTCGTAAAAAATAGGTGCCATTTAAAACGCCGCAAAATTACATGAATACCGAAAAGACTTTTATTAAAGGTCATGAGATTTAGTTAATTGCTACAAACAACGAGTAAACTATGTGCAAATAAAAGTCGACTACACTTGAAACAGACTCCTTTGGCTCGAGGCTCTGGACATGTTCCAAAAAGGACAATACGAGCATTTCATTAGGAAAATAAGTGCAAAGCTCTCAGAATCTATGTTGCTACATAACTTTGTACCCTCGGGGCGAACATATATTAAACACAGGACTCATTGGTTAATTTTCTAGTCAGATTATCTACAATTGTAACATGCTTATACCAATGTAAATTTTAATACTTGAAAAAAAAAATGGATTTCAACGATATTTTGAATTTTCCTTTCTTGTAATACTTGTAAACTATTATTATATTCTTAGTATTTGCAATGATGTCTCAACGTACAAACTAAACATAATATTATTGGATCGACTATTGTAGATTCATGGTCTCATCCTCTAATACACAAACTAAGCCATTATCAACCCAACAAAGACTGAAGATAGAATATATTGTCAACTAAAAATCCATCAAATACCATATAAAGATATTCGCTTTTGTTCATTTAATTTGTAAATCTTAGTCAAATGTTCATCGATCAGATTATAAAAGCTTTTCTCAAATTAACGCTGAAAGCTTCACAAAGTCGGCAACTATTCACAAATTTAGATTGGAGACTACGTTAGTACGAAATTTCAGTTTTGGATTAACTAACCGGTGGTTGGTGGAACACTTAAGTGTTAAACAACAAATACAAGCGATCAGTTTTTAA
Organism: Vanessa cardui; assembly: GCF_905220365.1. Classification (NCBI taxonomy): domain Eukaryota; kingdom Metazoa; phylum Arthropoda; class Insecta; order Lepidoptera; family Nymphalidae; genus Vanessa; species Vanessa cardui. The sequence continues at coordinate 4,805,277 of NC_061136.1, forward strand.
CAGTTATGACAGTTCCTTATTGAGTACAGGAATTTGACGCAAAAAAGATATTTAATCTTGAAACAGGTTAAGAATTAATTATAAATGTAAAAAAAAATCGTCAAAATTATAATTTTATATAAAAATGTTTTTTCCTCTATATGCAACATATTTACATCATACACTCTAAATGTTTCTATTCCGATCGATACTATTTTGAAATAAATGAAATGTTTGCTTTTAATAGCTACTATAGACGTTACAGTATATAGGTACAATTTGCTAAATTAATTTCATTTTTATCTCCTCAAATTTTGTACGTAAAAACATTTATCGATTATTGTAAACGTAACTATTAAATAATATATTCTTTTGGAAAATTATACCGCATCACTCCGCAGAGGAACAACGTTAGATTAAGTAATTAAGACTACCGTCAAATCAATTTCTTGTATCGTATTATTATCCCTCACCCCTATTATTTTAACCTACTCTTTAAAATAACAGCTCGAAAATCCACGGAAAATATTATCGATTCGGTTTATATATAGTTCGTGCAACTTGCAATTGGAATGTTACACGGAAAAAATGTGAAGCCTTGTTGTATTTAACGGGAAAAGACTTAGAATAGATACAATTTCTGAGCTTACTTGGCGCAATCCTGTTTCTCTTGTAGCTGGCGTATCGTCTCCCTCAAGTTTCGGACTTCTTCCTTCAATCCAACGTCCGCTTCATCGGATGCAAGTTCTATACCCGGTCGGTAACCTCGAGTCTCTAATCGGGTTTCGGCAACCTTTAATGCGTTAACTTTATCCGCAAACTGTTCGCCAATTGTTTTCAATTCGCTCGCAAGCTTGTCCATATTTTCTTCCATCTAGTGACATATTCCAATTTTTTGAATTGGTTTAACATACATCTATACAGTTCGTATTGTTTGAATTCAAATCTTAGAATAATAGAGTCGGTTCGACAAAAGGTATGAGAATGTATGGGGAATGTATATTTGGGGAATGCCATTCCATTTATGATTGTATTGTAAGCTACACCCAAATCAAGTAAAGGGTTTTCAATCGTCGATGGTAAATACAATTTAATGTAAGGATTTGTGATTCTACTATAAAAAGCAAAATGTTTACTTTTTACTTCAGAGTAAAATCATTTTACAATGAGAGCTATATCTGAATAAGGCTATAAATATCGATTCAAAAATCAGCATACAATTCACACGACTATCGTAGTAACAGAGCTCATCAATAATTTCAATTAGCGTTAAATCAATAATGGTTGTACATCAAATAGAATATAACAATATTCGATTTGACAATTTACCAACGTATTGTAATTTGAAATTGATCACTGATAACTATTTAATACCTTCATTTTCTGCCATTGTAATTCATTACGCGCCCTTTGCGTGTCGTATATGCGTCTTCGCATCATGTAGTTAGTTACGTCTGTCTGTGCACGTAACGCGTTCCTCGCTCGACCGCGGGCCACAAACAGCATCTCCCGTAGACGCAGCGTGTCTTGCAGTTCATCTATCGCCATCTTCTTTGTTGCTTCGCATTTGCTTAACCATTGATCGTATGTTATCATTCTGCAAATAGATTATTATCATTAATACTTCTAATTGAGATCATATATAAAATATACATATGTATGTTTGTTAAGTTGTAAAAGAAAGCTTAAATTAAAATTTGCATTGAAACATCATTAAATGAATATATGTTTATTTACCGATGTTCCATAAATACCCCTATATATAAATTTTGATATCCTGTAAGACTCAAATATTTTATGTAACTATATTTTGATACATTTGCTTGAGCCTAAACCAATAATTTAAAAAAAAATACTGGACAAGAATAATAATATATCACTGTTATTCACAAAATTTAATACTTCGACCCTGCCAGGATTCGAACCTGGAATCTTCTGATCCGTAGTCAGACGCGTTATCCATTGCGCCACAGGGCCATATGTACTAACGCTTCAAAATAGACATGCTAATCCACAAAATAATATCTTAACAAAATAAAATATAATATCATACCGACTCGGAGTTTTAAGCGAATCAGTTTTATAAGTAATGTTGGCGCAGTCCTTATCCAAGCTCAGCATATCTTTATCAATTAGTAAGGCTTCGTTTTTATCATTCAGATCTAGTTGTAGTTTGAACTTGACTACTTCTAATTTATTAATCTTCTCCCAAGCTGACTGACATCGATCGATGAGCATTTTTTTGTTGCTCTCCGTAACACATAGCTCCTACAAAGATATAATATGAGTAAGTGCATCACAAAATATTCATAAAATATTATACGTAGGTAGTCATACAAAATATAAGAAATATATATTTTTTATAAAAGCAATATGAACTATATCTAGTTTCATTATAGTACAAAATTGACTTGTGGAATGTAAAGTAAGTAAAGTAACAGCCTGTACATTTCCCACTGCTGAGATAAGGCCTCCTCTTCCATTAAGGAGAGGGTTTGGAACATATTCCACCACGCTGTTCCAATGCGGGTTGGTGGAATGCACATGTGGCAGAATTTCGATGAAATTAGACACATGCAGGTTTCCTCGTGATGTTTTCCTTCACCGCCGAGCACGAGATGAATTATAAACTCAAATTAAGCACATATATAATAGTGGTGCTTGCCTTGGATTGAACCCGCAATTATCGGTTTAGATGCACGCGTTCTAACTACTGGGCCATCTCAGCTCGTGGAATGGTTTGGTTTTATTCAATTTTTTTTAAGGTAGTATAGTCATCACTCCATATTAATTCAGGAACATATTGTACCTGAAGTTTTACTGGCCCACATACCCTTAAACTGGAACACAAAAATAGTGTAGCGATAGAATATCCGGTGATTGGAACATACCCATGTAGGCTTACATAAATCCGTATCACCAAGTTTATTTTATTACCAAGATATATGTAGTTCGTTTATTAATCAATGATATTAATACATATAATTACGTAATATAATATTACTAATTCCAGGGACGGCGTACGTGTCCCACTCTTTTTCTTTCTTATATAATAATTTTATCTTTTTTATATTCAATCCCACTTTTTCTTAACACGCTTAGGGCGATGATTTTTAACTAACTTCCTGATGAGTTAGGGACTTGGGAAATTTGATTGTAGCTCATAATTGAATGACGAGGCAAGACAATTTCGTTTGAATTTTATTTTTTTATTAAAATCCAAAGACTGCTCCATTGATGTAGTTCAACTTCTTATTGCTATAACTATTTGCTGTTTAAAACCGTGAGACAACTATTGGTGGTAGTGTATAGTCCAAGTCCGTCTGGGTAGGTACCGCCCATTCATCATATATTCCACTTAGTATCGTTATGTTTCACATTGAAAGGCGAGTGAGCCAGTGTAAATTGAGGCACAAGGGACATATCATTAGTTATGGTCGGTGGCGCAATGGATATATAAGGTATGGCTGATATTTCTTAGGTACTAATGTTTATGGCCCGTATATATATTACTAAACTTACCTTTTTCAATTCAGTATCAGCTAAGTCATATGTCAATTCGGAGCTCCTTCTCCCATCTCTATTGGACAGACATTCAGAACACACGAGCAGTGGCATGTTCAGTTGTTCTAGCTCCCTTTCGGTTGAAGCCTTCTCCTCTTTCAACGCACTCATTTCTCTATCTAAACGTTCCAGCAGCTCTTGAAGAGTTGATTTCCACTGTTCTATTTCGTAGACCCTGTATAAATTGTTTTATAACTTTAGGTTATGTATATTCTGAGATTTCTTTACAATAGCGTTCAAGCAAACGAAATTCGGAAATTCCATTAAAAAATGATACAAATCTTGATAAGCACAAAATACTATACCAAATTGGTCTTCGTTCTCAAGAGACGGTCATGAATAAGTACAATATATATATATTTAGGATTACCATTATGCCATGACAAACAAATGACTAAATAATACGATCTTAATAAAACGAATATAAAATTTATATCGCACATGCTCCTCCTTACACTTCGCATTACTTGATGAATACGGGTCTAACATAAAAACTTATATTAAAGGACAAGCATAAAACAACACTATTTCTCCTTATTAAAATGTATATATCACAAATAATAATTAATTTGAACAAAATACCAAATACGTAACTTTTTTAGTCAAATCATTTAGCCAAGATCATAAGTTATAACTATGATAGTTTCTCATAATATAATTGCAAATCTATATGTATAAATTGCCCCATTTTTGTCACTTGAGTTGTTTAATTATGAAATATATCGATGCTTTGTTTTTATTATTGTACATTTTTAACTCCAAATAGGAAGTTGCCATCATTGGCATAACTATAACCATACATATATTTTGCCAAGTGGTTATCGCCGCCTATATTGTTATTCAGAACGATCCACGTGTAAATCAGTACAAAAACAAGAATAAAATTGATACACATTTGAACACAAGAAGGCTTTTACAAGCACTTTTGTGTTGTCATTATACAAATCATATTAAGTGAAGTAATCACCGGTTCAGAATGTAGATTCTACCGAGAAAAACCGGCAAGAAATCCAATAGTATACACGTTTTAGTAGTATAGTAGGTATACTCTTTTTCAATAATTAAAATGCAAAGATATTATGTTAGTCAATTATATATATTGCATTTAATAAGACATATATACTTATAATATGATGAGATGGCGCAGTGGTAAGAACGCGTGCATCTTAACCGGTGACTTCGAGTTCAAACCCAGGCAAGCACCACAATATATATATATATATATGCTTAATTGTGTTTATAATTCATCTCGTGCTCGGCGGTGAAGGAAAACATCGTGAGAAAACCTGCATGTGCAATTTCATCAAAATTCTGCCACATGTGCATTCCACCAACCTGCTTTGGAACAGCGTGGAATATGTGCCAAGCCTTTTCCTCAAAAGGAGAGGAGGCCTTAGCCCAGCAGTGGGAAATTTACAGGATGTTACTTTACTTTTTACTTTTTTAATATAGAAACGGATTTCTTGCAATGGAATTATTTATTGACTTTAATGTTGAAAAATTTTATTAAATGAATATTTTTTCAGTCGTTAAATCAATTTCAGATTTCATAATAATAAAATTGATTTATATAAAAATAAATATTTATATATGAATTCGAATTGAATTTAAAACGAATTGAATGAAACGCTTAAATAAAACCACATATCACTATTTTATATGTCATTCCACTTGTAAGAAATTGCTCCCCTACAGCTGGGTAAAAGCTTTTTATACTTAGTAAAGGTTTAGTAGCATTTAGTGAAATCGTCCCCAGCGTACAATACGCTCGTTTAAGACAATTCCGTATCGTAATACCGACGGTAAACTCAGTACTATTTTCACTGTCAAAGATCACTTGATTCGATTTTCACTAAGAAAATATATTTTAATTAATATATCAATTACTTTAAAAGAAGAAATTACTTTAAGTATATTAAAGAATTAATATAATAATAATAATAATAATTAATTTAGAGAACAGGAATACAAGTTAATTTGAATTTATTTTTAATATTAATAAACATAAATATTCATAATCTATAGATTTTTGACGACAATTCTACAGAATCATTTATAATAGTTCCATAAATGGCACAGCATTTACAACAGAGGCCTTTGTAATATTATATTTAATCGGCTTTTCTCTTCTGGCAAAATAGATATTTTATTTTATTTACTTTATTTATTTTAAGGCAATCGAACAACATCAAAGTTCTAAAGCGGCTCATAAATGTCCCATCGTTGAAGAATCTCCTCTTTAAGTCGAGTAGCGTAGGAGTGAGTTCGAATCACTAGTAAACGCTCCAAAGTGTATTGGTGTAAAGATACTTGGCAAAATATCAAGAGATTCATGCAAATTTCCTTACGATGTTTTCGTTCACAGCTCAGAATGAGACCGATATCAAAGACATGAAACCTTATACGAAATACTATTTTATTAAACACATGATAGTTTACTTTTAATTCCAATTTATTTCTGCGATCTTAGCATGAAGATCCACGATTTACACTTGGGCATCAAGGCCCAAGTTTGTAGTATAAAATCTTATTTGAATTACTCAAGCAAGATCTGATCTAATAATAGATAAAAGAACAAAGAAAAGAAAAATAAAGCTTATCGTATTAAGTTTAGTTTAATTACCTTGCTCGAAGACGATTGTTGTTGTGGTAACTATCCCATTGCGTTTTAATCCTAGTTTCATTGCGGAGTTGATGAGCACTGTGGCGTAGATCAAAGGCGTCAGCTCGTCTAGTGTCCGCAGTAACCTATTTAACGGAAAAACTTTTTCAGATTGATGACCGAAGAACGGTTTGCTTTCTTTGTTTCTAGAAGTACACGGTTCGTTTTGTAAAACGTTCGAAATTTCAAAAAATGTATAGTGATGCGCTATTTGAATATATGAATACTCAAACACAAGTTCTCCAATCAATAAAAGCGTAATATGAATGCCAATAGGATCATTTCAACTTTTCATTGAAAACAAACTTCGTTCGAATGAATATTTACGACGAAGCGTCTAACTTTGAATAAAAATCACCGTTTCTTTTCAGAGACAAAAGTTTAAGAATTCGGAATGAGATACACTTAGAGCGATTTATAAGTAGTGCTTTGTCTAGACTCTAGACTGATACAGTATGGAGAAATAAAAAAACTGACTGTATATACCGACCAATAGCTAATAATTTTTAAGTCAATAAGTAGAATGAATAGTCCTGAATAGTCATGAATAAATGGAAAATACCACAAATATTAATATTATGGAAATTAAATTTAACACAGTAATATCGTAATTTTATTTTATGTCTTTATCGGAAGGTAACTGCCGTAACTGCCATAAAAATAAAATTTTACGTTACCTTCCTTAAATTGTAAAAAGCCGAAATAAACAAATTGATTCAAACACTTATGTAACGATCCTTAAAACAAAAGATGCTAAATCTGCTCAAATACTCCTCAACAAACAAAACCGTTACTCAAGGCCTCAAGATACGTCAAAAATTACCCAAGGACTTAAGAGCGATATTATACAAAGTGAAAATTGAGGAACTCGTGAATTCCTCGTCAAATCTTCCTCAAAAAGGCTTACTAGGCAATTTAGCATTACGGTGAACAGGTAAAACTTTTCTAATTTGCCAGCAAACCAGACCACCCTTAAAATTATTAAGGGAGAATCGACAAAATGTTACCTAAAGCATAATTGTGGTGTTATGTACTGAGATGTACCCTAATAAAGTTAACTTCGGTTCTTCAAAGGTAGACAGTAATTTGTTTCTCGCTTTGAAACCCAGCCACGCTTGTTAATAAAACATTAAGGTTTTATTATTAGGTTATATTATGAGATACGACCTGTTATAAAGGAGATTTGAATAAATACTCAAAGGTTTCTATTTAACTTTACTCGAAATGAAAAGTAGCCGTGGTTCAAGTAAAAATTTTATTTACTTAACGAAATAGGTACTCCATTTTAATATTATAAATTAATTTTCCTGTAGCTATTTATTGTAAGATTATCAAATGTGCCTGTATAGTACCATATGTAGGTTTATAAAGGTTGTGTGTCTAATTATTTTTACCTAAAACTTTAATATTCCCTATATTTTACGAGACAGATATAAAAAAAAAACATCTTACTAAAATTCATGTTTTGTCAAACCAGAGATATAGTGTACAGAATATATATCCAGGTCCAATTTTGTCACATTTTTGACCGTGTAAGCAAGCTTCTACATTGATCAATGATTCGACTTTAACTATCAACATATGTATATGAAGTTTAGTTCATTAGTCAACGTTAACGGTAAATGTAATTTTTATAATATAATATTAATTTGACCCCCTGATGATAATCTTTGGTAGTAATGGTTATCTTTGTACATAGATACTGGTCATACTGTAACACATCCAGGGGATATCTAAGATGACATGAGATATGACAGAAATACAAAGCATTGCTATTTGGGAACACATTAACCGGAATGTGGTAGAGAAATAACCCGTTAAGGACAACTGACATTTTTTTTAATGATAGAAGTCTTTGATAGGTCACATGATCGAAAATTGACAAAAGAAAGTCGCTATGAAATTGTTTAATTGGAAACCAAATGCCCTTTTTATTATGAATGTAATCTCACTGAACAATGTATCACCACTGTTAAAATTAACATTTGTCATTCTTTGTTTCTTAGAACAAAAGTGTTTGATTTAATACATTGAGTAAAACTATACTCTGTTTATATTTGCACCTTTTAAAGACTGCTCGTTTAAGAATACTTTTCCATTTTCTTTATTCAAAGGAATACAACAGTCAAAAATAAATCGCAAAAAGTCCGAGCATAGAAGTAAATATTACTTGGAAGCAACTATTTTTATCCTATCGGGGATGGTAGAAAGAGCCTCTCGTAAAAAAGAAGTTCTAACTCTCCGAACATTGCTTTTTGAGTACGATACAAGAGCTGTTTGTAGTTTCAAAGTGCATTTACGTCAGTATCTTTTCCCCTGCAACAGTAATAGTTGTACCGAAACTTGCGTACTTGTAAGCACTGTTATAGATTTTTCCAACAATTCCAAATACATCATCTACAAATACAACGCTTCTTATATTTTTAGAAAACAGACCAACATCACAAATTATTTTACGTATTGATCATTCAAAATATATTAATGACTATATTTTTATGCACGGAAAGTGAAAAAGACAGTGGTATTTTTATTTTAGGAGAGTAATATATTGCATACTTGTATAACAATATTATAATTTTGTTATATTATCAATATCGCCATTGGAAAGAAAAAAAGGCGAAAGCGCCAAAACGATGATTTTGGGAAAAAGGGTTTAATATTATTTAGCTAAAACTCATTTTCCTATGTATCCTCAAAATAAAAATATCTTCTTGAATAAATTTTAACAACATCGGTCAATTTCAAAGTCAATACTAAAAACTACGAGTTTACAGACGAACGGAAATGTATCACTACTAATTTTCCAACGCCGGGCTGCTATTGAGAATGTCTTGATACAAAACTCAATGAAATTACAAAAAGCGACGATAGGGAATTTTGCCAAGATTCAAGTCCCAGAGCGAATTAAAAATGGACATTTCCATTTCGTAATATTAGAATGGATTATATCTAAGTTAATATCAGATTAAAATGATAACGCTCCAGGCGTGAGCGTTGAACAACTGATTAGAATTTTTTAAGCGCATTTTAATTAATAATATTAGAACGATATAATCTGTTTTATATACAGTAACTAACCTATCAGTGAAGCGACTGGTAATTTATTTATTAATTATCAATATATAAATTTATTTTATTAATTTATTTTCGGGAACCAAACAGCACAATAGAACAGTAATATGAAAAAATAATACTTACACCAATCAATCCACTGATATCTATTACAAATCAGAAGCAATAAATCATAAAGACTAGAGTAGTCCATAAAGAATAAAACATTTTAGTGATTTAAAATTTAAGGCATGAAACTAGTTGAAAAAATGACTTGAAAATGGTGATGATGATGATTAAGAGATTCTTTTTAAATCAAAATCTATTTCATTCAATATAGTTTTACTTTTACTAAAAGCGAAGAGGCGAGACAAGGGTTTATGTGTATCCTTTGCTTCGACATTGTTAGTATAGTCATGCTAAACGATCGGTAACATAGAAAACTAACGTTCACGATGGCTTTAGTCTAAGCTGGCTATAAAATAAAGTAAATCACCTGCAAGCCGTATAGTCGAGCATCCCAATCCGGCAGACTTAAATGCGGTAATGGCTTCTCGAACGTTACTACGGACTGCATCCTGATAATTTATTATTATTCCAATATTTGGATAATTTCTATACTATTGGTAGCGATGTCAAATTGAAGTATGGGCTGGTAATGTTGACGCTTTGTAACGCGTGGTGTTCTTATTTCGATTTTCATACGTATGGCTGGTTCGTTTATTGCAAGGAGTTTTTAGTTTTGAATAATTGTTTTAACAAATATGTATTTTTTATATTTATGTATATTTAATTATATATTATTGTTATAAATGGTTTATAATACATCACGGTGTGTATTATAGGCGATGAACCATACCCTATGGAATAAATATATATATTTTTAAATGTAGTTAAATCAGGTAGATAGAGAACGTGAATTATTAACTAAAAATTCTGGATAACTGCCAAGCACAAATTATTCATTATTTGCTTATCGGTCAAGGAAAATATAGTCAAGGAATTTGTACCATGTATATTCACCAATCCGCATTAGGGTGTGGTAGACTCTAAACCCCTGGGAGACTTTAACTGGTTGTCACTTTTTACGAAACATTTAATATGCCTGGTAATATAAAATATTTTACGTGTACTTCCAAATTTAAAAAAAAAAGTGTTCGAAATATGTAATTCGCATCAGATGGAAATTTTGTACCTATCATTCGCGTACGTTGCTGCAAACTTTACATGTTTGTGTAAGAATTAACCGCATCGTACACGCCCTGTTTACCAAATACAAGAGCGAGGAAGTTAATCTAATTCCGGAATTATCTTAGATTGACCCACTTTCTGTATCAGTTCGGAACTTAACATTTTGCGGCCATACGATGTAAAAAAAAATCTATGTGTGTGTGATCATAAATATTCTTTCTTATATTTACTTGGATTCCTGCCAGTTGATCCACTTATTTATGAGTCGATGCCGATTGGGGATAACTAACGCTATTCCTATGCCATGTTACAAAACATGGAATAGCAGATGTTAGCATTACAGATAAGTAGAACTTCTGAAAAGTCAATTTGCTATTTAGCAACAAGGACGGGCCGCTGGGATATGGCAGCCGGCATTTAGACTTCGTTTCCAACTACAATCATATAATTTATACAAAACATGAAACGCAAATTTTTTGAACTAAAATAATCCTTATCTCATCCATCATTAGGACTAAAATCCAGGACCATAATAACGTTGATGGTTTAAGCACTGTGATGATAATTTTAATATGTAATTAGAAAGTTTTTGTCGTATAGAATCGGTTTTTAGTAGTCCATAATTTGTCAAACAAGAGACTTGTTTGGGGTAATCGTTTTGGGATTTTAGTGTGTGTGGTATCTCTATGTAGTGTGTCTTATATGGGTATATATGAACGTGCGTATATTCGGGATTATTTTATTCCTCCCTTTATTTTATTTTATAATGCTTATAGGCAGACGATCGATAATGGCTTTACTGAGGATAAATAGACATCGGATCTATAAGAAATAATTACCATTGCTTACGTCGCCAATGAGCCAACAACTCTAGGAACGAGATGTTACGTCTAGAATACAACAATACAATGAGTACTGTTATTTGGTAGTGTAGTGTGTAGTGGTATTTACCCTGACGGGCTTGCACCAAGCCTTATCACAAATAAAATAAATTATGACTTAATGACCAAACTCACTTCATACAATAAATAAATAATATATTAAGTTTATTCACGGAAAGGCGACATATGCCTTAACACAGTTATAGTTTTTTATCACTTACAAATTTCCCTGAATTGATTTGTCATGTTAAAGTGATAAAATTGTGCGAGTCAGTGTTACAAGCACATAATCTTATGACTGGTAGTGTTCTTAATGTCCTGACACTATGAAATACGAGCTATAAAGCTCAATCGGTCATCTTGGTCCGTATGAAAAAGTAACTCTATTATCTATACATTTAAAATTTCTTTAATGTTATGTCAATACGAGCTGAGATGGCCCAGTGGTTATAACACGTGCATCTTAACCGATGATTGCGGGTTCAAACCCAGGCAAGCACCGCTGTTTCATGTGCTTAATTTGTCTTTATAATTCATCTCGTGCTCAGCGGTGAAGGAAAACATCGTGAGGAAACTTGCATGTGGCAAATTTCATAGAAATTCTGCCACATGTTTATTGTACCAATCCACATTGGAACAGCGTGGTGGACTATGTTCCAAACCCTCTCCTTAATGGAAGAGGAGGCCTTATCTCTGCAGTGGGAAATGTACAGGCTGTTACTTTACTTTACTTTACTACTTTTATGTCAATACGTTTTATAAACAGCTATTCTTTATATAGATACCTAAAATAAATTTGCTTTTTTAAAATTGCAATTAAAAATATTTTTTCTTTTTTTCACACACACACACACATTCTCTCACACACACACACACACACACACACACACACACACACACACACACACACAGAGACGAGACACACGGCACGCGTTCTACCTTTAACTATTTTATATATGTATTTTTGTAATTCTTAGCTTGTTTCATCTTATAACTTTGAATTAAAGTATGAGTGTGTTAAGGAAGAGCGACTTCTTCTGGCGCGGGAGCTCACGGCACTCAAAAGAGGAAGTCAACCTTTGAGATGTCATTGTACTGTCTTGGTTATTGATGAAATAAACATTTATTATTTATTTTATTTATTATTTCTTTACATCATTGCCAATAAAAATATCATTAAACAGATTCAATATAAAACTTTAAAAACGAAGAAATACTTTTAAATTACTCTAAAGTCGAAACATTATTCTCCTGTTCAGGATTAAAAACTTCATTGAAACTGCAACATGCGACTTGATTCCTGAATGTTTGCTGTGTTACTGTTTTCGTTTACTGTTTGTTACAAGTTGAATTCTAAACAAAAATGTTGTTCTCGACGCTCCAACTGATTCTTCACAGTCTCTCTAATCTCGGCTTCTTGAAATGATTAAATTCTTCTCTAAGCTCTAGTCTTAATTTATTCCGATACCTAGTTCTAGGTCAGGCTTGTAGATGAGCTAGAATATATATTAGTCGCCCCTGTCGTTCGATGCTGGGATTTTATAGCGCTGTCATTACGTTTTATTGAAAAAAAAATGCAATTTATCGGAAACATTTTTATAAAATTTATTGAAGGGAATAAAAGTTACGTATGCCTACATTTTTGTGTGAGATTTATTTAATTTTAAAGATTGAATTGATAAAGCCTACAAAATATATCGAGATAAAATTATTTAGTAAAGATATGTTCATTTTATTTCAGAATCACTGTGTCTATAGGAATCTAACTAGTAAGTAACACTCTCAATTAACTATAATTAATGTTCCGAAGTATATTTAAGATTATCTGTTTTACTTGTTCATTCAAACCGAAACTGAAGACAAATTTCGTGATGAAGATGTGCCAAGACATCCATGCTCATTAAATCAGTAATAAGTATTGAAAATTTTTCATAAAACCGCAAGCTCTATTATATTTATTTTACATCTAATTTTAATATTGTTAGGTAAATCAGCCGACTATAACTGTGCGAAATAAAATTAATATTTAGAAAAACATATGGAACAAAATCATTTTACGTAGGGTACTAAGATCCCACAAAGAAGACTTTAAACACTCTCAATTAGGTGGCCAATTTGACCAAGGAAACTGTCATCCATCAAGTAGCATACATACTAGCAGTCATACTTAATTGTGTTCCAGTTAGAAGGGTGAGAGAACCAGTACAAATACAGGCATTTAGAATATGAACTCTAGCTCCTTAGTTTGCTAGCGTTTACATGATGTAATGAACGGTTAATATTTCTTACGGAGCCAATGTCTATGACCTTTGGTGACATGAAATAAAGAAATATAACGTGACATGAAATAAAGAAATGAATCAACTTAAAAAAAGAAATAACAACACAGTCGAACAAATTGTATAAACCTATTTCGAGTCTTTAAATAGATCGAGAGGAATTCCGAAAGGATTAAAGTTATGCGAAGGTAATACAATTCATCCGTATACTGGAGAAAAGGCACTCACTTCCACTTAAATGTTACTACTGTTTTCCATGGTTCCCTACCGTATTATTATGGCTGGGGCAAGTTAGGGAACATGGATGTAGATAAATGATGATAGTCTGGAAAATTTCCTTTTCAACTAACTGGGTATTTTTATTTAAGTTTGCCATATTCATGTATTGGATATATTAGTAATCATGAATTATACAACAACAAAAACAACAACCGCTGAGCATGAGATGAATTATAAAGACAAATTAAGCACATGAATCAGCGGTGCTTGCCTGGGTTTAGACCCGCAATCATCGGTTAAGATGCACGCGTTCTAACCACTGGGCCATCTCGACTCTTATCATGAATTATAATATACTTAAATTTTATAATGTGCAAAGTTTTTTTTTAAATGAAAATAAGTACAATTAAATAATAAATTTAACGTGAGTATCGCCTGCTAAATGATCAATAGCAATAACACAAAGTTAAATTTACGATTGTCGAGTCATAACTACTGTCGGTTTAGAACTTTATATGATAGTGTAAAAGTTCCATTTTTTTTATTATTGTTAATGGTAATATTAAATCCACGATTTGAGAACATTCCTATTACTGCTACAGTATACACATCGCCTAAAACTGTACAAGGTGCAAATACAGCCTCACATTGAACTGTTCTCAGCTTTGGGCTCACCTTCCACATAAGACAGCAAATCGGCTAAAATTTTCGACGATTAAGATCTTTCCTACCTGCTTGATCCTTTGGCGTTGCTCAGAGATGTTGGATCATTGAGCGTCTTCTACAGCATATTTCACGTGAAAAATTCTCAGGAACTAATTGAATTAATCCCAACAGCTGAATTTCACCTTCGGACATGGTATCAAATTGCAAGTTTAACCCACACCATCTAGTCTTTTATCTAGGTATAGGCATCTAGGTCTTTAGTGCATTTTCTGCCTCGAAAAACCAGTCATTGTAACCAACTTTTGCGGACGATCTTTACGGACTGACTTGGGCCCTACAAGAATAGAGTGTACACGTGTACATATCTTTAAGGCCGCTATGACACCTGTAAGACCCCCGGCGTCAAATATCCATGGGCGATAGTATTATCCATTGTTCGTACACTGTTTAATTAATTATATTCATTAAAATATATTAAATCATTTTTCTTTACCTTAGCATCGTTATATTAATAGAATTAGGTAAATCATTTTAATGTCATAATGAAAATTATTCGCGCGTAATGCAAGTAATTAAAAGTCAATGCGGCCTTTCTTATTTACGAAATTCTTAAGATGGTCATGACAGGACGATTTATAGTAATTTAATCCGTTGTTCTCTATGATCTTCTGCGCGCTCAGTCTGCCTTTTGCTTTATAATCCGAGCCATTTAATTAACAGAAGGGTGAAATCCGAAACCATAACAAATATAATATATTACGCACATAAGATTGCTAAGCTGTATCTGCTACAACGTAAGATTTCCTGGTAGTGTCCCAAACAAACCACAACAGCTTATATCCATGTGTTCCGAAGTCGTTTGTGTTGATTAATGCTGTGTTTGTGAGTTTGTGAGAATACGTGTAATATCGTAAAGTCTTGCATGTAGTGAAAACAAAAGAAGATATATAAGTCGATACTAATTTCATGTGACGAATATGTGATATACACACACAATCACTTAAACGTACCTTTCCGCGTTAAATGATCGGTGTTAATTAGTATTGAGTGACGCTCGTGTCTAAAATATACATATATATTATATATGTATGTGTGCGAGAGATAATTAAAATGAGAGTTAAGTAAACAATTCTAGAGTTATACGATAACTTTTGTTTTTAAGTTTTGCATTACTCGTGGAGTAACGCTCCTTCGTGGGTAAACAATTATATTAAAGCACAATGAATATAATGTGGTTTATTCGACATTTAACTCAATCAAAAGTAACTCATAATCTTTGTTAAATAATTAAGTCTAAATCTTTTGTTAGTACATAATATTAAAGCTTATTAATTTAATCTGAACACTTTATAAATTGTTGACAATACTTATTGTTATTAGAAGGTTCGGAAAAAATACCTCCGACCAAAGAGAAACCAATTCATAATGAAGTTAAAAATTATATTTTGTTGATATTGATATATTCCTTAATTTTAGGGCACGTTACTTAAATTTTAGTCAGGATCCCTAGTCTTATCTAGCAATAAATATAGCCTGAGGCTAAACGTAGCTTTCCAATGGTATTTTTTTTTTAAATCGACACAGTATTTTTTGAGTATATTCATTACCAAACGTACACACACATAAATACAAAATTTTCCTTTTGTAATAGTAATGTAGAACACAAAAATCAGACTGTGTGATATTTAATCACTTTTGTGTAGTTTAGGTCAATGAAATCTATTTATTTAGGTACTTGCTGTTAAGATTACCAAGTTTTAGACTTACAAGCTATTTCAACTAGTGTAGAAACTTACTTCATTTTGGTTAGATGTGTTTGGGCAGAGACACGAACTTCGAGTTAGAAATTTGCTTTGTCGTACAAGCCAGTCTTACTAACCAAATAACAAGAATACCAATATAAAGACACAACTCATAAAATGAGCTGAGCCAAGATAGCCCAGTGGTTAGAACGCGTGCATCTTAACCGATGATTGCCGATTCAAATCAGACAAACACTGCTGAATTTTAATGTGCGTCATTTGTGCTTATTACATGTGATTATTTTCAACAAAATTCTGTCACATGAGTATCCACTAAGCCCCATAGGAGCAGTGTGGTAAGCTTTAATATTCTCCTCAATGGGAGAAGATGCCTTAGCCCAGTAGTGGAAAGTTTACAGGCTATTATTGTACTGTGATAAAATAGTC